>NC_139347.1:24392776-24992776 GCF_055883805.1 Amblyomma maculatum | reverse complement strand
GCATTCACCAGAATGATTTTGTGTGCATAGAAGGCGCGCCCTTCTACACGGAACTGCACGTCCGACATCTCTGGGTTGTTCACGTATTTGGGATCTGTTTGTGGGAGGAGATAAACATGGCTGTCATAAATTTGGCAGTATGTGGCTTTGAATGAACTCGAATTGTTAGTTGTCAGTTACGTTAAGTCAAGCTATTTTATTATCCAGCTCTGTGTGCCGTAGAGCTGAAAAAAGAAGTAAAACTTTGGTATAAATCCTGACTTCAGTGCCTCCTTCATTTCGTGATGAGCAGCTGCTAACCTATTGCATATGAAGGCATAATATGTTTCCAGAATCATTACTGCACTTATAGTACAAGCAGCAGCCTGGCATACCAAAATTTCTTCAATGTATGCAGCATGTGTTAAAAGCTTCTATACAATCTATAAAAAACGACATAGTGCAGAGAGTGTTCTGAGCCTTCTTCGCCATAGGATCTCAAAGTCTAGTGTTCGTTTAGTGTTCCCCCAGTTAAAGAAAGCGCGCCAAGTGCAACCTGTGCCATTATCTATACTGGAAGCCAGTGTTCCTCTGTAATAAAGTAAGAGTCCAAACAACCTGCCATTCCTCCGAGCTCTCCCCTCATAAAAAACGTACTAAAGCAGCAGTGATGTCAGTTCGTGATAAAAGGTAGTTTGGAACCCGTCGGGCTTCGCCAACCAGATGCACCAAAGTCTCAGTTGCAGGATTACTAACAGACTGAAAAGCATGTTCTGATCTGGCGTACCGGCGCTTTTGTTTGTAAGCTTTTCCTAACATATGTCGACATATCACCAGCACTGTTTTCAATGCAGTAAAACCTCATTAATTCAGATTTACCTAGATTGGGGATTAATGTCCCAGATATCTGAAGGTCTGAGTTAATGAATATACCCATGAAAAAAGAAAAACTGCTAAAAGCTGTTTGTACCATGTCAAATTTATCCGGCGAAAATCTTCACGGTGGTTGCCTGCTTTTTAGAAAGGCTGCTCAGTCGGATGCTTAATGCTAGCTAAGTCTAGGGTGTCAGTCAGAAATTATAAAAACTTCTAAAGGCCTCTGCAGCCTTCTTCATGGTGCGACATGATAGTGAAAGCTCCTCACATGTGACGTCTTATGAGAGGAAGCTCCATTGCACTGCCATTACAATACATGAAAAGCGCACAGTTTTGGAGGGCAGGAAGGACGGAAGAAACATGCGGCAATGAAAGCGGAGGAAACGCATCGACGTCAGAATGGTGATGCACCTTAAGAAAGGGAAACCAAGCGATGCGTCAACTGGCGTCCAAAATGGCACACAGCTGTGTGTCGCTGGTCGCTGCAAAGCTCAGAAAGCAAAACTGAAACTATGCAACTGTGAAACTGCATGATTGCTTTCTATTTTTGCAACATCTCAACACGGCCCTCTATACTGGAAGCCAGTCTGAATTCTGATTAATAAGTGTCCGAAATCATAGCCATACATTGGCATTAGCCTGAACCATGCTTGCAGTGGAAATTGTCTAGAACAGGATTCAGTTAACGAGGTTTTTGTGCAGTCCAGGTTACAATCTGATAAAGGAAAAAATTATTTACCTATTCTAGCTCCGCCAGAAAGGGACACGTCTCGTATTTCCTTGATGCTATCTTCGCCATAGCAGACGGAGAAGATATCCGCCAGAAGAAGTGTAGTGCCTTCATTCTGAATGGAAAACAAAAAGAAATAACAAAATTACTGACAACAGAGTTTGGTGCTACTGTTGCAAAGGAGGCACAATAATAAATCATATGCGTGGCATCCCTTGAATGCTTTTGGAGTAACAAAGCCTTTATGTTTAACGAAAGACTACCCAGAAAAAGACTGACCTTGCTGTGCCTAAAGATGGAGAAGAGAAGGGGTAGGCAGTCTTCTACAAACTGCGTACTGCAGTCCTCAGGCCAAACATGCAAGAAGTCTTGTAGCAACTCATCGATTGTGTTCTCAAGCTGTTGTTCATGAGCCATGGTCAGCGTCTGCATCCAGCAGTGTAATGTCCAAGGAACACCTGTCAAGGAACATAAGAACATGAATACCCAGCTAGTTTGGCTCTCCGAGGTAGAAATATGATGTTTGGTTTTTCTTCCTACAGCGATGGAAGAAACAAACCAAGTGCGTGGGGGAAAGGGGCCAAATGACAGTGGCCAAAATGGTTATTTGAAAAATGCAGTCTTTACAATGCACTGATGAAAGAAACTGCACAGTCTTTCATACGTTACAGAGAACAAGTAACTGATTACAGTCACTCCATCTGAAATTAAGGAAAGTGATCTATTAACATTACATTAGTTTTCATCCATCCTCTATCAAAATACACGGACGAGAATGGGCTTGTGCAGCTTGCTTGATGGTGTATATGGTTTGTTGTAGTAACATCTGTCAGCCATTTCACATGTAATTGTTTTTCTTTTTTTTTAAGTTTTCATCTTTTTCCTCTGCATTTCCTACGAAACACATAAGTTATATGGTGACAGGGAAGAGTGTATCTATGTTTCCACCAACCAGAGGTGTGTTGCTTTGACATACGAAGACGAAGTCGTCGTGCACCACCTCAAGGTCACGCAAAGCATCACGTTTCGTTACTGTGTGTGCTCCGAGGGGAAAGACCTTAAGTTCACTAAACATGAAATTCCATAATGCTCTTGTGGTGGAGTATGATATGCCACATTGCGCCTACCCCTCGAAACCAATGCTGCTCAATGGCTCAACCGACGAACTACGCTCAGAAACACATCATACTACAAGTAACCATTCACTGAAAAGAATAACTGGATTACTGAAGGCGTTACACCTTACCAAAAGTAATCACTAATATTACAAATGGAAGGGTACTAATAAGCACAAGTGGGGATTAAATTCTACAGCATGTGAAGAGAGGGTGTATTTCGGCTCTGCAGCTTCTGCGCAATTGCCAGAAAAAGTTTCCACAGAACATATTTTTTTTATCAAAGCTTAACAATACGAACAAGCTACCTCCCAATTGTGCATTTAGGTTGCGATCACAGTCACCATTGCCATTGTGTTAGTTGAACATGTATTCACTACTGACATTCAGTGCCTTTTATTATAAGGAAAAACCAAATGCTTGTACGAATTAGATGACTATTGCGAGCTTCCCAGAAGCAACTATACTAGAGTCGCGTACAATCTTTCTTCCTGACTGCAACACGCTGTTCCTATCATCTACCAATCCTTCAGAAGAAATTCGCGTCATTTTCAGTAGCATACCCAACTGCCTAAGTTACTTGGGAAGTACACGCAAAAGTGTGCATAATACAACAGTTCGTTTCAACCGCTATTGTACAAGTTATCGACATCAATAGGGCAACTCTACAGTAGAGAGAGTGGAGCTTCATTAATTATAATTCACTCATTTAAACCTTCAGTTTGTTGAAAATTAGCTTTCCAACCGTGGAAAATCTAATGAACTTGAATGAGAGACAACTAATTGATATTACGCGTGACACACAGAGCAGTGGAACTTCTCTGGCTCTGTGGCAAAGCAGCGGGTGGCTGCGCACCAGTAACCATGGCAACTGAGTAAGTGACTGTCAAGAGGCAGCGGTTAAGCAGTTTCCTGTTCGTGTTGTGTACACAGGAGAGTCACCATTCTCTGCCGTACTCATGTGGCATCGCTTGCGTCATCACCGTCGCTGGCCTCAATCCACTCCAGCGTGGGCTTGTAGCAGCTTTCTCCACATGCCATCAGCCCACCAGGACGAGTTGTGCTTTCACCACTGGTAAATAATTTGTTTTCTACTAATCACCAATTTTTTTCTTTATTTCGAAGGGACTGATGTCTGCGCACTGAAAATAGCAGCATACGAAGCTATACATGCCTTTGGTGCCGGCTGCCGCTGGACACCACTGCCGAGCCTGGGATCGATTAACTATAGTTAGTTTTTCTGTCCCCAGTTTGTCATATTCAAGCAGAGGCAAGGGGTGCTTGGCCACGGTTCTACGTATGCGTGAAAAGCCATAGCACCGCTAGCATGCCTTCATTGCAGTTATCCACGCAGAGCAGTGCATTGACAGCTAGTTCCCATTCGGGCTCCCTAAAGCAGAACACCTTCGAGCTGAAATTATCAAGGTTTGATGCAGATGTGAATAAGATGACCAGT
Organism: Amblyomma maculatum; assembly: GCF_055883805.1. Taxonomy (NCBI): domain Eukaryota; kingdom Metazoa; phylum Arthropoda; class Arachnida; order Ixodida; family Ixodidae; genus Amblyomma; species Amblyomma maculatum. The sequence goes on along the minus strand of NC_139347.1, from coordinate 24,988,620 downwards.
AAGCAGTTGCAAATGTTTAGCAGTGCAGTTGCCTTCCATTTTATCACGACCTTCAGACCTGTTTTGTATGCATGCTTCCACTGTTGTGACGCGGCCTTCTGCATTATATAATTAGAAACAAAGAAGCAGAAAACTCACAAGCTCATTCAATGTTGCAGTGCTTCGAAATACTAAAGAGTACGCACCTATGCTCCGCAGATCCAAGGTGACTTCGAGGTACCCATTCTCTGCACTCTGGTACATGGCTTCCTGTAGGGCCTTTATGTGAGCTTTGCTCAATGGCTGGCCTGCCTTTCGTTGCTGTGACTGCTGCCCACTTCCTTCAAGCTCTTCGTCTGGGTTTGAAACCTAGATAGAAAGACAAATTGAGAAAACGTTGCTCCCATTGTAAACTTGCTCTAGAGGCATTCATATGCATTACAGTCTCCATCAAATGCACTTTCTATGAACAGGTAGCTTCATGCTGAATAGCGCAAAGGAGAGTACAAATGTTCCTTGCGTTAAGAAATCTCAAATTTTTGCTGAGAACATGCTAACATAAATACTTGAACAGAAATCTGTGAAAGGTCTTCAGAAGAGAAGAAATTGTAGATGTGGCACAGGGATGCATGTAGAAGTCAACTTACACAAAACAAAGACCACAGATCGATGATCTGTTACTGTTTTCCTTCTGGCAACCGATCGCAATGACACCAAAAATATGCAAAGCTCCTGAATTACGACGCATAGAGTAGTAGGAACTAAAAAACATATTTCCTGCCCTTTCCGCAACGGTCAGATTTAGGGATCTCGCTGGGGTAGGGGTCGTACTCCCACCTCCAAACGAGAAATTTTACGCATAGGCCATTTTTGTTGCAATGAATAACATGTCCAGACCTTATAAAAGAGTACTGTACAAGGGTAGAGGGGGAGCCTCAGTTCACAAGCCGAGCCAACGTTTCGACAAGTCAACTTGTCTTCATCTGCACTTGTCAAAACATTGGCTCGGCTTGCGAACCGAGGCTCACCCTCTATCCTTGTTCAGTGCTCTTCCATAATGTATAGCCATCTACTTCCTTTCGTTCTACCCTGGATGTTCAGACCTTATTGCTCTTGATGGTCCTGCGGTCAGTGGTTCCGGGCGCTGCGCCTTCAGCCAGAATTTCATGTAATGAGAGCACATCCCCTTGGTCGTCGGCCTCTGGCAGAGCCCGATGTGCTAGCAGCCGCCGAAGGGCGCTGCGACGACCGTGTGCCGCTGCTACGGCTGCCGCACCATAGCAGCCACGCGGGTGAGCACCGCCATAGCTTTGAGCATCCAGAAAGGGTGTGGCGCAGAATGGCTTGGCACCATATGACAAGAGCAGACCGATTAGCTCCAAATGGCCTGTACGGAAGGGTAACAAAATTAGTAACAGCACTTACTGAACCCTGAGAGAAGCAATGCAGTTTTCGTTGCACGGGTGTTTCACTGACCCTTGTGCTGTTCAATTTATAGTCCATTTATGCATTATTTTTTGAACAAGTGCACATTTTGTTTTCCTGAAGGCAGGCTTCTTTGCTTGCTTTAAAGTTGTGACAACTACGACACATCAAAAGCTAGCATTCTTAGCAAATGCTAGTAAGCTTTATTTCTTTCTTTGTTTCTTGCATCCTGGAGTGATTTTAAGACCAAGCAGGACCATAATGGTATAGTATGCCAAAAAAGAGAACCGGTGCCTTTTGGGATTTTCAGTGTTCAAGAGAAAGCTGCCATTATGTCTCTTTTCTTCTAAAACAACGAGGACAGGTAGGAAACTGCCATAATGGATTAGTTAGCATGAAGTCTTTTTGATCAACTAAAAAGTAGAAGACGAGCGCTTACTGAATGCAACAGCCAACTGAAGTGGTGTTTCTGTCACTTTCTCTTCGTTCGGAGCGTCGCTTCCCTCCACATTGGCCCCCTTCTCCAGAAGGATCTACACAGAGGATTTCTTGCATCAACATTGTGCGAGAATTGTACAGTAGCAATTCAAGCACACAGACACACAGGGTACACATCAAACAGAGTCCTCGGAGGGCGCCTTGAAACGCCTACCAGTATTGGCTAAAAGGGAGCGCATAGAGAAATGCGTAGCTCACCCTAACAGTGGACACCATTCCCTGTGTGGTAGCAAAGGTGAGTGCAGTCCAGCCCTGCACCTCCGGGATGGCCAGAGGACACTGGGGCGTACAGAGTGGGGCCTGCACAAAAGTGGCTCACCTTCAGCTGCAGACAAAGTAACTGAAAAAGAAAGCCCTGCCAAAAAACAACCGACACGTCTCCATCGCATGCAAGCTTCTTTCATGCTGTTCCGAGTTCAATGTAAACCTTGGAACAGACTCAGTATTTGTCAAGGGGTTTGCTTCTCAGTAATGCTGTGTGGTTCATTATGCATTGCTGTGTGTTCATAATCTCCAAATGTGAAAGGAACTCTCACCCTCTCTGCCCCTTCTTCTCCACCCCCCCTCCAATTGGACGCTACTAGTGCCCTCTAAGCACGCTTAGAAGCAAACCTCAGTGTACTTTTGTTTGGAAAAGGCTGTAGTTACCAGCACTCTATCACAAGCTACAAAATCGTTATTGTGTTAGAGTAAAAAATGCTTGTGCGTCCTTGGATTCACCATGGTACCGAGAATCCACAACAGATAGCTTGAAGTTCTGCTTGTGAGTACAGTAACCACATTAATACAGCCTTAAAGGGACAGAGAAAATGTTTGAATTAACCGAAAATTCAAATTGTCAAATGGGCTCGAAAAAACTGCCAAAAAATGCTTACATTAGTTTTTTAATGAACACCTGTATAGCAATTGTCTGCATTTGAAAATGACGGTTTTTCCCACTTTCTTCAAGTGGGAAAAGTTACACATATTGTTGAGAAAGTTGAAGTAGTATTTCGAAATCACAAAGTAGCTCAGCTATCCTCTTCACAGTGCGACACATTTATAGTGTTAGCTCCTCATAAAGCAGCCCCGTTGCATTTTGAGGATGCTTCACCGCATGCTCATGCGATGAAGCATGGTGAAGCATCTGGATGAAGGGCGCTGTGCGGTGAAAGTGCACGTGACCAGAGTGCAGTTTCAGTGTACTGAAAGCATCATGTAGGCGCACACGAGGAATATATGCGGAGGTGTTAGAACAGCATGACACCATCCCAAAATAAATTCCAGGGGCACACTAAAGTCTGCTTAGGTGCAGTAATGCAAAAGCATTTTTCTTACTGCTGCAGATTATGTTGCTGCATGTTAGCTCCTTGATGCCTTTACTCTTTCTCATATGCGCTTTGCGCTATGAATCAAGGGTAATTTGATGCTCAAGTATGCAAGCGGTGCGGCACGTATAGAGCTTATTCACGTGACGTCATTGCAGCTTTACTGGCAACCATGGCACACACAACACTACATCGGATAAAGGGAAAGAAAGAGAGAGGGCCTACGGCGAATCATGACACAGCATCGGTGAAATCATCTGAGCTCTTGTTGGACGGCGTTGCAAACGGCGTCTCAAGTGTCCGACAAATGAGCGGCAATGAACAGCGCGCAGCAGGGAGGACGCCGGTAGACAGGCGCCGAAACGCGTCGGAAACATTTTTGTGCGCTTTTAGTTTCGAACCGTCCAACCTTATGGCATCTCCACAATACAGGGTTGCCACAACTACCGCCTGCTAAACCTGATAGTGAATAGGGTCTATAGGCTCCCTATAGGCCCGAGGCTCATTTGCTGCTCCCTGACAAAAGCTGCATGAGACTGGTGTGAGGCAATATTTTGTATTAACCTCGCTGGATGGTGAAACGCGTCTAACAAGAGATTCATTATCTTTGTTTGGTTTTGAATTTTTCATGTGCAGATTTTGAATCGCTTTCATTGCTCGCCATAACCAATACTCTGGAATAGGCTTTTGAAATTTTTTTTTCTTCGTGTCACTGCTGTCCTTTCCTAGGGTGCCCTCCAGAGTCATTACGCTAGATAAGGGGAATTAGAAATGCATTTACGGGCAATGAGCACATCGTAGACTTTTGCGCATTCGACTGAGAAGCGGAAGGATGGTGGTTCAACTTCTGGCGGTGACAGTGACTTTTTTTGAAGCAAAAGCCTTTAATGGCTCATGCTGTTGTGGACAAAATGTGTCCTGCTTTTGCTGCGGCTCTGATTGGCCTAGGTGGGATGATGTCATAGAGGTCTCGACCAATCACAAAGCACCACCACAGTATGCGCGAATGCGTGCCTTATATGACCATATGACCATATGCCAATCAATGATCAATTACTAATTAATGACCAATTAAATGATTGATTGATTCTAAACAAGTACTAAATAAGTATTACATTAATTAACTATTGACTAATTAATTGAATGATTAATCGATTGTCTACTTAATGACTAATTAATGCCAGTTGCGTAGCAGAATGCGGCACTCAGGCTTTCGCCTTTCACTACTTAAGTCGCTAAAGTCCCTCGTAATTTTTTTAAAGTGCCAATTTGTGCGGACACGTTTGATGGCAGGTTTAATGACAGGCTCTTATCCACACCGCTCATGAGGCAAGAAATGTTTTCGCATTAAAATTCGATAACAGTGAGAGCGAGTGGCTAAAGAGCGCACCCGATCGCAGCCGCAGGATGGCGTGAAGGCAATGAAAGTACAAAAATGCGAAACCGAAACTATATATGTAACAGAGTTATATTTCGGAAATTGGAAGCTTCCGATCGTCGTCGCGCCTGCTACAAAGCGCACGAAGTGCGCGGCTACCTCTGCTCATGGAGTTACGGTTCGAGGAAGCCTATTCGCTGTGTTCGCGGGTCGTTCCTCGACGCGATCCCCCGTTCGAATTAACTGAAGCGAGGCTTCCTGATGTTCTAATTAATGAGCGCCCGACGCCAGACTTACATGGACGTCGGCCGGGACTGCGCTTGTAGTTCGAATTATTAAAATTTCCGAATTAACGAAATTTTACTATATAGCGATATTTAATGCTACGAAGAGAGGCAACATTAAACGAAACTATATGAGCACCTCGGCGTGTACGTCAGCTCCTGCTTGGATGAGCATCCTGGCAGCGGCCTCGTCTCCTCTGGCGCAGGCGAGCATTAGCGGCGTCAGTCCGCGCTGATCCCTCGTGTCCAGTCGCGTCGATGCCGGAAGCAGTGCCAGCGCCTGAGATACGACACCTGCCCCAGCACCTGGCTGTCCGCACAGCGACAGCAGCCTGAACGCCAACTCAGTTTGGAGCTGGCGAGCCCAGTCTTGGGACTGAACGTCGTCCACGCCTGACGCGGAAGTAGGCCGCAGCAGAAGGCGTTCCTCGTGTAGCTCACTGCAAGAGAGGGAAGGCGTGTTGGCTTGTGCCGCACGTTCGCCGTTCGTGCACAAACCAGCGAAGAGCTTACAGGTGCACTGAAGAAAAGCAGCGCAAATAGACGAAATGAGAAAAATGCTACCTCGCATGGCTAAACCAATGGCCTTGCGAAAGCGGCAAGACGATATTGTTAAACAGCGCGTTTAACATGCTTCGATTACAGTCTCGCCAGCCTCGTGGTCAGCTCCAGTGTTAGGTTCGTGTTAGGCTATTTTAGGCTCATGCCATCTTCGGCCTCTCAGGTTAGGATGCCATCTGTTAGTGATATGCTGTACGAGCAAACAGCCTGCGAAAGAGAAATGACCTCTCTGGTGGCTCAACAGCTGGCGTCACAGTTGCTATGGCAACCAGTGAGAAGGCTGGCGTCAAACCTCGTAATAGCAAAGGCTATGCCGGCCGAGCTCCGACCACGAACGAGATGACCTTGAGGAAAGGAATGGCTGAATGTAATAGCTTTAGATATTCTATAGCTGTATCTTAACATCAGCACACCCTAGCTTACTACTTCCAAGTAAGCTCACAGAATAAGGGCAGCCCATTGTACCTGCTATTCACAAGAAGGGAGAGAGAGAGTAAAATGTTTTTTATTCAAGGCCAAATAAAGACTTTATAGATGCTCTTCCGCTAAGCCGACTAGGTCGATTTCAGCTGCCAAACTGATAATCATGCTCAACAGCACTAATCTGAGGGCGTCGTTTTCGAAGAGTGTCAGGGCCAGTTAACGCCCAAGTGAACTGAAGCAGTACGATTTATTCGAGAGAGTTGATTAAATTTTTTTTTGAATTTGAACATCTCGCTATTTACGCTGCTTTATTGTTCAAAACACTAGCATGCACTTGCCAGCATTATCCGACCATTCTTGCCCCGAGATGCTCCACTTGTTTGCATTGTTTAGGTTAAGTAAGCCAGCGAACCTAGCTAAATCCCATGCCTCTTTCAATATAAGCAAATAAAGGTACTTACCCGATGGCCCGCACGGGGCAGTCGACACCGGGCAACAGTAGGCGGGCGGCCTGCATAACGTCGTCCTGGTCCACAAGGGAAGAACGCCGGTATTCGGCGTGGGCGTGTGCCACCCGTACCCACTCTACCAGAGGAGGAAGCACCTGATACGGTCTGGGTGACAAAAGGAAAAACGTGGCTAGCAAGCTTGCTGCAAAGCGCTAGAGCTACTGACTATTAATTAATCTATTTATGACCCACAACACCCTTGTAAGGCATTATTCCCTAGAGAAAGAACCGACAAATGTGGAGGAGTCGACAATCAGCAGCCCGTGCATCTCTACAAAGAAGTATTAGGCGCCTAATTCTTGCCGAGCGCGTCGAAGAAGAAAAAAAAAAGGGGGGGGGGGGAGCGTGCTCTCGCCTCCTACATTAAAATTTTAGCTATTAACGAAAACTTATCGGTTAAAATCCGCAAAAACTGTCCAATTCTGATACAGGCGAATTAAACTTTCGCTTTGTCTTCAGAATTACAGTAACATCTATTGTGCATAAAAATGAAAATTTTCACTGCAGCAGGAAAGACGCTAAATGCAACGTGCCCGTGGGATATACAGAAGTGTAAATGAGCACAACACAAGAGGACCATTTCACCTCTCGTAGATAAGCTCAGGCCCTGCAGAGCGTCTGGACGATCCATGTTCAGCGTGCTCGAGCTGCGAACAGCGCATGTAGTGGTACAGCGCGTGCACCGCTCCGGGGCCCCAGCTCAGCGGGGGGCGCTGCGATCCTGTACGGCTTCGGTACAGCTGCGTCACTGCTCCGAGAAGCTCGCCTGCACATCGCCGCGAGAACAATTAATGCAGGCCCCTCAATGTGAGCACGGTCGACAATCTCGCGTCAGGCATAAGATGTGCCAGGAGAGCACGAGAGAGAAGCACGAAGGTACGGGGCGCCTCACTCAATATGCATCACAAGTAGGTCCTGAAGCTGCGACACACTGAAAGCTGTAGCAAAACTTTACTCACGTCTTTCTAAATGACGCTTCATTTGTGGTTGATTTATGGGGCATCCAAAAGCGACTCGGGCTATTGATGCATGCCGTAGTGGAGGACGATAAGTTCAACTTCCCAGGTTTCACTTGTTATCGCATAGCCAGCTACACAGAATGGCTGGCCTTACGCTCTACGCATTTTTAGCTTCACGACAGTATAAACGGCGCCCTAACGTTGACAAGAGCCCTGCGATGGAGCACGAGGACATGCTTCTCTGCTCTTATTCCGGATGTGCCCGTATACTCACTCAGCTCCGCAATGCTCCCGACGCACGTTGTGAGGAAACTCTGTTCGTGGGCATCGGTGCTAGTGCAAGAGGCGGCCCGGTGGTGGTCATCCTTGGGTGGTTGCTGGCCTGACTGCTGATGCTGGGGTTGCTGTACCTCGGGGCCCTGGCCGCGACCGCTGGAAGGCTGTTGCGGCCAGCGGGGCATCGACATGGCGCCTGCGCGCAGGCACAGACGCAACGACGCGTGAGCCATTTGGCTTCTTTGTGAGCCATTCATGTCAGCGGATTCATGCCACCCACTATCACAGCGCTGCCGCAGGGCAATTAGAACCACACTTGTCATGCACAGCCAAGAACGCACATAGCACAAATGTTACGGTTTGAGCCGTTATACGGAGTCACGGCACGACTGTACTAAAGCGTGAGCCGTTATACGGAGCACACTCTGAGCTGTCGCTTAGTTGAGAAGGTCGCCTATCTAAGCTTCCAGGAGAGAAAGATGCGAGAATGAAGCAAGTCGCGGCGATACGAGTGAAAGGTAAGCGGATAAAATGGCAGTAAGTTGTCGCCGGCAAAGGTACAGGAAGAAGAGGGAAAACACTTTTAAGGGCATGATGCGACAGAGTAAGCTACATATAAAACCCCTGCTTTAACCAAGCTGTATGAACGTGCTTGCGTGCCAAGCTGACTCGGCCTCCAAGAGCACTGGAAGGTCTTATTCCACCTTCCCACCTGAAATGAACAACCCTAGTTGGCAGCTCCTCCCAACTTTCTGATGTTGTGTGGTCTCTAAGTCGCAGAGACCATCTGAGAATCAGTGCTCAGCTGCCACCTGTCAACGCCATCTCCGTGGTTTTTCACTCACAACGCCGGCGCCAGATTTTCTGCGTGACAACTGCTGGTCAGGAAATAAAAAGAAGGGAGAAAAAAGAACACGAAAGACTGCCAGCGCATAGCGAGGAAACGAAGGAAGAAAGAATGAAGGAACTCTGCTTCGAACAAAAAAAAGGGAGTAATTACTATGGATGTCAATGAGTAATTAGTCGCTTATTAGAAAAAAATTACACAGGTTCAACGCTGCTGAACCGAGTGTGGGGCGAAAGCTTTGGCTGCGGGCGACCGAGCGTTGCATCGAACACGCATCAAATTTCATCGGCATTTTAGGCGGTGGTGGTAAAGGCGTTTATTGCATCTAAATATAGGGGACACTTAAGCTCCGCCTTTAAGGGTATGACGCGATAGCGTAGGCTAGCCCACATATAAACCCGCTTTAACCAAGCCGTATGAACGTGCCTTAGTAGGTATACTGTGAATATCAGGGTCCTGGCAGGCTGATTCTGACATAACCGTCCCATGTGAAACGAGAGACAAAAGTTGGCAGCTCCTGCCCCGGTGCCACGCCGACTGCTTGAAAACTTACAGCTGCCGACAAACTTCTGGTGATACGACCTTCAAAACATACCCACTTAATGCTTACGCATTGAAATTAAAGAGCACTGCAGAATCTGCATTGGAGTAATGCGAAAGTACGGATGCTGCTGTTGGTTGCTTCTAGCTGCTTAATTCACTTCTTGTTTATCCATCCTAGTCTGGTACTTTCAAATTGCGCACCAATCCCTTTCTATGTCCTTTTTCAGCTCTACTTCCGGTTGCGTGACGTCACATCCTCTACGTGACATCAATTCACTTCTTGTTTACCCATTTCAGTCTTTAGTATTTTCAAATTGCGCACCAATCCCTTCCTATGCCCTTTTTCGGCTCTACTTCCGAATGCGTGACGTCACATCCTTGACGTCACATTAATTCACTTCTTATTTACCCATTTTAGTCTTCGGTACTTTCAAATTGTGCGGCAATTTCTTCCTATGCCCTTTTTCGGCTCTACTTCCGGTTGCGTGAAGTCACATCCTTGAAGTCACCTTAATTGACGGATTTAATTAACTATTTTAGTATTTTCAAATGAGGCGCCAAAGCATTGGCTAATGAGACCATTTTCACCTTTCTTTTACATTTTGTTGCATCTAATTAATTACCTAATTAACTTATTGGCCTAAGTAATTTTTCGGACACAAGATTGCATCACCCTCTATCGATTGACACCACTCATTAACCTCTGCCACTTCTCACAGCTGCTGCGGACACGATTTTGCGTATCCTGCCTCTAATTAATTATCTAATTAACTTATTGGCCTAATTATATTTTTGGACACATTACGTCACCCTCATCAATTGACACCACTCATTAACCTCAACCACCTCTCAATTACAACTGCTGCGGACAGCATTTACATTTTTTGGCTGTAATTAATTACCTAATCAACTTATTGGCCTAATTATTTTCACGGACACAACATTACATTACCCTCTATCGACACCACTCATTATTCTCTACCACTTCTCAATTACTTACGAGTCACAACTGCTGCGGACACAATTTTGCTGACGCTGTCTGCCGACGCGGCTTGCGGATGCGGTCTGGGGACAGAAATCTGTGAACATAGCGTAATGCTTTCGCATTAATAAGAGCTGCCAACTGCCGCTTTGCCCGCTGAGGAGCTGGCGGAGCCTCCGCCGCCACGAGGCTCCAGCGATAGCGTGGTGCATGACGTCGTACCCTTCGGCGCCCACCGAGCAAGAGCGAGGAACGGTGGGCAATGAAGGCATCGCAGCAGCGAGTGCATGGTAAACACCAAAGCATGGTGTCAGCCAGAAAAAGTAGAGGGAGGATCCCCAACATTTGGAATACCATTTCGTACGAGGTTCGTGCATGGAAGACCACAGGGGAGCGAGACCGTATAGGAAGCATCATTGCGTAACAGCGGCGTCGATTGTTTAACTGAATTTAGCCTTTTTGCTTTTGCTGCAAGAGGCTTACAAGATTTCTTATTTATTTTTTTTTGCACTGGCAGATGCCACATCTGTGACATCATCCAGAAGAGCTCATATTTTAGACAAACAGTATTCTTAAGTCGCCGCCAGCGAAACACACATGTATCTCTTCTACAGGAACACGACCATAACGAGGCTCACTATTTGCGCTTCTCTAGGACATTCCATCGACAAGAGGACAATGCGACGAATTAAACGACTTCGCTCTAAAGCGGTTAATGCTGTACCCACATAATAAAGTGCGAAAAAAAAAAAAAAGAAATGAGCGAATTGTCATTGTTTAGGGTAGGACATGGTGTCGAGATAATAACTATATATAGGCAGCTCAACGTCATGCTTTTACGATGCAGCTATAGCTAAAGCGCATGGAAGTGCTACACTTCTCTATATTTGAGACAACAAAAACACCCCGAGACCGCAGCGGGCCACCACAGAGTTTTAAAAGCCCCTTTTCCCAGAAAATCCAGCACCGGGGTTGTCGGCCATGTCAACGATAGAACACGAGCATGCCTTCGCATGACCACGCGCAGATTGGTCGGCGGCTTGTGTGACGTAGTGAGACCGCATGGCATGACAGAGTTTGCAGGCACTTCAGTGAAATACTTTGCGGGGCATGTTGGTGGATCGTTTCTAATATTTCAAGCGCAGCAAAGACGGCAAACATATAGAGAGAAGCGATAGAACATGTCCTGTCGTCTCTCTATCCATATGCCGTCGTTGCTGCGTTTGAAATATTAGAAGTCTGCAGGCCCTGCACACTTTCGCTTTGCCATAGAGAAGGGAGGGTGGGACCGAAATCCAGCCCTTCAGGACCTTTCGATTGAGTCGCGCTGCCTTTAGGCCACGCAGACACACTCGTACGGCTTAGTTAAACCAGTGCTTTAATCCATGTCGGATGGCCTTTCATGTGATGTGGTTGCTTAAGACTGTACGCTTATGAGTATGTAAGGGAAAACAGGGCATGCATTTAAAGATTAGTGATTACGTTAGCAGCAAAGTGAAAGTAAACGAAATCGGATCTGCAAGGGTATCCAGTAGAAGCTTCAGTGTCTCCCCTTCTTTCCAATGTTGTTCATTTTAGCGGAGGGGAAAAAAAAAAAAAAAAAGCTATTGCAGCAGTTCCACTTTGCTAAGTGTACGTTTTTATTTCTGAAGGAGCAGACGATTGTCCACAGCTTGCTCTTACTGGACAGAATAGCACTCGCACCACGACACTTCGTCATTGCGTATTCGACGACCGGCCGTCTTCAGTAGGCGTGGCCCCCAGCCAGAGTATTAGTACATTGTGCACGCACTGTATGCAGGGAGTGCTCCCCGAATACAAGACAAATTCCTAGGAGCCCGTCGTGCTGAATGCGTAATAAAGTCGCGCAGAAGCAGTTATCCGCGGTGGGCGGAGCTGGAAACGGCTGTCTTTGCCCTGCCTCGCTCGGCTATCTATACGCCCGCTCCAACACAGCCCCCAGGCTGCGAGTCGAAGCGAGCCTAACGTAATCCTCTCCAGCCGTAATTTATTACTTCTTACTAACAAGCTGCTGAAGCGGACCCCCTCCGCTGGTAGAAAGAAGGTAGTTACTGCGAGGTATCATCGGGCTTTGAGACGAAGAGCGCGAAACAACGCATACCACAATCCTACGCCGCCAGCACGCGTCTTACATTCGGTCGAGGTCGCCGTATGTGTACAGAAACTCGCGCTGCCCCAGCACGCACCAGAACACGAAGAGAAGAGCATCTTATGATGCGAAGACGATATTTAAAGAACGGTAGGATAGAAACGAAAATACAGCAACCGCAAAAAAACAAACAAAAAAACAAAACAACAACAACTGTCGAACATACACTTGTTCGCGCTCGTGTATCGGAGCAAATTAGAATTCAAGAGACGAGAGCCACTTTTTATCAAGCCTGAAACCAGTTCGCCTTCCAGTTGCATCCAGATGAAATGCACTCCGCGCGCACACATATCGGCGATGTAGTCGAACTGAGGAGGAAGAAGAAGGGAAGATAACACAGGAAAGCCACACCAGACGAGCAAAGCGAAGTACTATACAGGAAAGAGAAGCCAGGGAAAATTTTGGCCAGATAGAAGCCAGCAGGCCGGGTACAAGAAGAGCAGCGCTCTCCCTCTCCGAAAGGAAACGAGGCAGTGACGCGCCTAGAAGAGAGTGGCGGCGTCCGTGCCCCCTTAGCGCCGGCCGTGAAGATTACTCGAGCATGCCGACGGCACTGCGTGCGTGCGTCGGCGGCGGCTTTGGAGACTCCTCAGTCGTAAAGATCAGTTCGCGTGGAGGCCATACGCTTTGGGCCCGTATCTTTATATATACACTACTACGCCGCTGATGTTTACGTTTCTTCCTCCTTTTTCTCTGGACGACAGGCGGGCGCGTGTCGCCGACCCTCTCGGAAGCGGACGGCGGAGTGAAGGAAGGGAGAGTGCGAGGGAGCGAACAGTAAGTTGTGGACTACTATTCGAAGGCGCCTGACGACGAACCCGACCAGGCTCAAGGCCTTTGGAGTTTTTTATTTGGCGCTCTTTTTCTACACAGTTTCACTTTTGATTTTAATTCGACTTCGCCGGACAACTGATATGGCTTCAAAGAAAGGGCTGCGGTGATGTAGTACAGGACACTGAATCAACGCCTGGGCGTTATCTTTCTCTGGACAAAGGCAACAGCCGCAGTAAATACAGGAGCGTAGCAGCGCATCGCCTCTCTTACGGTATTTTCACAGTAAGGTTCGGCGGAAAGTAAAGGCAGGAGCCATCTGTGGACAACGCACCACAAATAAGAGGGCTGTCTTCATATATGAACACGATCACCCCGTGCTGAGATAAGCCACTCACAATCTTTACAAGGGCTCTCGTGCTACAAGCTAAAACGGGAGAAGAGAGGCGTATCACTTACTCGCCTCACCGTCAGTTCAATGCACTGCCCAGTAAAATGTTTTTGTTGCACTTCATCTCAATACTGCGTACTTTGCAAGTTTACATATCGGACTGCCATTTACATTTCTATCCGTGCCAGTCTGAACAACTCCCGCATGAGGGTCGACGATGTTTGCACACTTTTATACTGCATTACTGCCTCTCGAGAGGCTGTGGCATCGGTTGAGAAACTCGGCAATCCACACATCCGGTTTGGTAGATGCAGGCGCGAGCCACTCTCAACATCGAGATAATGCATATCTGCTGTGAAATTACCCGCGCACTTCTTCAAGTCTGCCTGTAGGCATTTCACGGGCAAGGCTGTAGTTTAATACTTCTTCCAGACGAAAAGGCCAGGATGGGAGAGACGGCAAAGGCCGCGGAGGCAAATCCAGCGTCGAGATTCCTCACCGAGACTAGCCGCGATTCCTCAGAGTTCTTTTTTCGGTAGAAAAATTATTTGGTGACTGACCACGTCAAAAAGTTTGACTCATGTTTTCGAGGCCAAAAGCGTTCTCCAGTAGTAACATCGGCAACCCGCTAGCGTGTAGCGTGCTTAATCTTCTGCGTCATCCAGGATACGCAGGCCTCACTCCATTGAGCCAGGTGACCTCGCAGGCGGTCATTATACAGGGTTTTGAATATTTGGGGGCTGGGATTTAAAACATTCCTATGCAAAATCTACTACACCATTCAAGCTGAAATAACGTTCACAAAGTAGCAAAATATCGTCTACGTTATCTGATAAGTGATTCAACATCGGTACTTGCCCTAGATTTTCCGAAATCGAGAAAAAACTGCTCTCAGCGGCGTGCACAATTTTCGCAGAAGAGGGTCGAAAAGCTATTTTAACATGGTGCGTCATCTGTCGGGCAGCGAGGCAAGCGCACCAACGGCCGGGATGGAGCTTGTCTCACTGCTCGACAGATGACGCATCATGTTAAAATAGCTTTTCGACTCTCTTTTGCGAAAATTGTGCGCGCCGCCGAGAGCAGTTTTTTCTCGATTTCGGAAAATCTAGGCAAGTACCGATGTTGAATCACTATCAGATAACGTAGACGATATTTTGCTACTTTGTGAACGTTATTTCAGCTCGAATGGTGTAGTAGATTTTGCATAGGAATTTTTTAAATCCCAGCCCCCAAATATTCAAGACCCTGTAGTATTCTGCGGTGATGGTATGAAGGGGCTAGCAGACGTGCGATGAATTAGCGGCCTTATATGTAGGGGCTTATTTAGGGAGGGGTAGGTAGTTGCCCCCCCCCCCCCCTCTGAGAAACGTTACTTTGAAAAATCATACTGAACCTCGACGAAAATGGTCCAGAGAACACGTGGTTCAATTGGACCTTCATCTCCCCCCCCCCCCCCCCCCCCCCCCGCGCGCTTCTTCCCCCAAAAACCTCTTTAGGGGTGACGTATGAATCCGCCCCTGAGCTGAAGGCACCCAGCATTTAGATAACCGTCGTAATGGAAAAATCAGGAGCTGCGGCATATAAGATACTTGAAGCCGATAGCTTCGACTACCTAGAGAAGCACTGGATTAGAGTTGAGACCAGTGCTTACCCTACTTCCGCTCTCATAGGGGCTGTACACCTCTTGTTCTGCTGATGGCACAGTTTCTTGATTCGTAACAAGATTTCCTTTTTTACTTTGATGACCACCAAAAATTACTAGGGCCTCTCCTCTGACCTCTACCCCGCTCCCATTTAAAACTGAGACTCTCCTATAATTTAAATTCTTGAGGAATGGGCTATTCACAATAAACAGACGACGCTACACCGATGCCGCCGCCACAACTGCGCTTGCTTCTGTGGTTGCGAACCTTCGAGGACGTTTGCCCGTTTGTGGTCTTGGGAATGGTCAGTTCATTCGCGATTTCGGACAATAGCTTCTCAGTGCGCGAAGGTCGACTGCAGTGGTTGGTCTCTCAGGAATGCGCTATTGAACTCAATGACATTTCTCGCAAAGAAGATGCAGTAATTTGACGATTAGATATCGTGCTGTTCGACAATAGCACACAAGCACCGTGAGCTCTGTGCCAATGCCCCTGTCGGCAGCACACACTTTCGGCTTGAAGTCAAAGCTTCTGCTGGAGCCACTATCTTTACTTATAGTTCATTGTAGATGTACTTTTATTCATTTCTCCACTTGCGTTAGCTTTTCTTTTTTTTTAACATCTTTACATTAGACATCCTTAGTTTAGCGTTACCGGTTACCGCTAACCGTTTACCGCTATCCCTGCGAGCGTCAGTATGCATGCGCAGATCACCCTGAGGGCGACAGATGTCACCACGCTCCCATCAAATACCAGCGGACTCTGCACGCAGGACTCAATCAGCGTGTGAGCCATTGTTGTTGTGGCTGTAGGAAGAAGGAAAAGAAAATGCACGGGGCCTGCTACTGGCTCTGTGGCTGAGCCACCTCCGCTGCCTCGTGCAGATAGAAGAGAAAATAGAGAAGAAAGAAAAGGAAGAGGGAGAGAAAGCCGCGCGGCGCAACAACAGCCGTCGTCGACCACCGAAGCGGTGGCGGGTGCAATGACGGCCTACAACAGATCCGCGTGAGCCGCTGACGGCGCGCGGTAGCTGTAGACGGCGGCGGCAAGTGTAGCGCGCTAAGCTAAATTTTTGTATCAATTAACACGTGGCAGCGCAGTGATATAGTGGCCTGATTGATGCAGGTTAAAGTCTTTTAGATGTTTCTATAAGTACGAGTCTATTGGGGACGTCAGCTCCAGTCGGCAAGCCCGTGCACTATTGCTGAAACCCCGCAGATCAGTCAGCTAGCGCGCTCGTTGCATATTCAGGGGAATGCATCGGGTGGCAAGAATTTCGTGATACATTCTGTAAATGCAGCAAAGAAATAAAGGGGAAATGAGGGACTTCTTTATGAGTCAGTGGTTACAAGCTCATTGCACAATAATTTCAGAATGCGCCCCGTTTGATTATTTGTAAACACTCGCATGATATACCCCTCCACAAAAGCATGTGCGCGCATTTGCCGACACTGTCGCCTTTGTGATATACCCTTAATCATGACTAATTGAACATTGCAAGCTTATCTCCTATTTCCCTTTTTACAGCCGCGGGAAAATTATGTCCGCAGCCAGCGCCACTCATCTCGGTTTCTTTACATTCAGACATCGACTAGCACTGGCATACCGAATGATGAGTTTAGTGATTGAAAAAGCACAGGTTGGTCGGAAAGATGAACATCTGGCCTGCTACTCTGCGCTTGGGAATGTTATGAGAAGAATGAATGTAGTGATGGGTGATGATGTGGCGAGAAGAGGTATGAAAAACATCGAGCTCCTGTTATAGCCGATAGCTAGCCAACATAAGGTGAAGTGGCACTTCCGGTATACTTTCGGGGATCCGCAAGCCCTCGAAACCACATTCGGACGAAGGCGGAGCGGGAAATAAAGCAGGAGGCGGGGCGGACATTGAGGGAATTGGCTCTGCAGCGGGACCACCGCATCGAGAAAAGCAAAACGTTCCACACCGCCATACCTGCAGCGTGGTAGCGCCCAGGCCTTCGCATTTCGTTCCATTTTCTTTTTCTTTTGCGTTTTGTTTTGCTTCCGCGAGTGCGCGATGTGCTCGGGGCGCATCCGGGCTTTAGTCGCGATTTTGCGCAGGTGGAGGCCGCTGGTGGCGCCCCGAGTGTAGCTGTGGGGATACGTCGCGATGCGTCGTGGACGGAGAAACAAATTACAGTGATTTGTGCCTCTCTCCCAGCCGGCGCAGCTCGCGCTCTCGGCGGCGTCGTCGGCCGACGTACACGGCGCCAGCCACAGCCGCCGTCGGGGCGACGTCCGCGGGCGCCTCCGTAGCAAGTGAGCGACCGCTATCGCAGCCGTGGCGGCGCCTGGCACACACCACGCGCTGGAAGTCGGAGCGCGAAGCGAATCGCGCGTGATGCCGGCCGCGCCAAATGTCGCAAGAACGCTCATGAGTTGCACCTCGTACGATTAAGCAGGCGGACTACAATACGCCATACAAAGGCAGAGCGCGCAGCATTTCGCCTCGTCTCGTAAGTCTCTTCTCTCAATTGTCTATGAAAAACCCCTGTCTTCTTCAATGTCAGCTCTAGTAAGTTTTAGGAAATACTCTGGCACCACCTCTCGGCAGCGCCCGAGTCACGCAGTAAGCGAGATGCAAAAAGAAATACTCGGAGTACGTGGCCAGTGTGCTTAGGCAGGTACCAAATGAACCCATAAACTTAAAGAAAAAACGATTCTGACACGCAGAACAGCACATTACGTTCCATATCGAGTGCACAGCGAGCGATTTTCTTCGAGACTCGCCTAGGACATCGGTGTCATACGCCGAAGCAGAATACCTTATGTTGACCTCCTGTACAAATGATAATCTCTGTCAAGCTATAAGCGCGCTAATCTAGCACCGAGAATGGGAAAAGGCGTGCGAGCTAGACGATGGCTGCTTGAAGAGGGCATGCAAGATGCTTGCGTTGCTTCCTTGCTGCTACGCCGCCCCTTTCCTTTTCTCCCCCCTTTTTTTTGGAACTGAATAAACTCCACTTGAAGCGCTTTCGTCAGTCGTTATTTCTATCAGCAGGCGTGGACCAAGATTCTTTCGTGCAGTGTTTCTCATTTGGGGCCCGCAGACCGCAGAGTACGCGAAACCTTCAACCACGTCAGACGCACAGAAAAATAAAGGTCGCGCGATAGCTCTAGTAGAACGAGATACAGTTTTGCAGGGGTAAAAGCACGGATGTTCAAAGCCGATTTTACTTTCCCAAAGCGAAAGAAACGCGAGGGGAGCGCGGAACGGACAGCGCGGCAAGAGAGAGGGAGCGTCTACGGCGTTTGTTGATGCCGACACCGGTGAAATTCGAGCTAGCGAAATGCATGCCGGCGCGTCACCTTTTCCTTGCGCCCTCTGCAGGCCGCGCTGGCTTATCACGCGCGCTTTTCTTAGAGCCCTCTTGACGTATTCCCAGTTTTGCAACCCGCTCCCGGAATCGCGACAGCAGTCCTCCGCACAATATCGCCCCCCCCCCCCCCCCCTCTTATGCCCCTCCCTACACTTCCACTGGTCCACAGGGGGTCCCTAAGGAGGTTAGGAGTCCCCAACACATCAATGGCTGAGAAAAACTGGACTAGTGCTTAACGTTCTGTATTATATGCCCTAGTGCACCAGTACGGCTGATCACCTACTCATCTCGATTCTGCTCAAGAGACCGAGGAGGACCGTTTCTGAAGGGAACCTCTGCAAAAGATACTTTAAAAGACTCCTGAACCTTTCCTGTAGCAGCAAAACTTCGCTGAACATAGAAGTGAGGAACCCACTGAATATACAGCAGATGTATAAAAGGTCATAGCCAGTCTGTCGCAATCACGAAGTTAATGCCGAATTATGGCGGCCTTGTGACTCTGACTGGATTGAGAAAAGGCTTTCACTGTTCAGTCTTCAACCCAGGACAGAGGGGAATTAAAAACGGTCAGGAGCGGAACGAGAAAATTTTACGAAGAAAAGTCAGTCTGAGTCAATTTTCTAACGAAAAAAGTCCAAAAAATACATCGTTAAAATGGGACCACCCGCTCCTCCCCCCGCCTCATCCAGGAGTGACCTATAAATGAATGTATAAATCTGCCGGACACATGACAGTTCACAACACATCACTACACCGATCCCGACGCAGTTCAGCTATTGGTAAACCGCCCACGTCCTGATTCCATCCTCCTGACAAGAACTCCTCGTATAGCAGATAGAGACAATCGATCGACGCACGGGGCACAGGTTCAGCGTAAGGGCATTCAACTACCGTACTCCCTTCCTCCAAACTCCCTATCAGGCAAATCGCTACGACCTCCCATCACTGCACCCAGCGCAGAGGCTGCGGTGTGGTGCCACCTCCCAAGCTGGGATGTAACCGAACATCACGTTCGTTTCCTCCTGTTACCCCCACTGCGACGGAGGATTGCCCTTCCCTCTTCCGCACCATACGAGCATGCTCCGCCAAACCTTCCCTTCCCCTTTCTCCTTATTTCGGCTCAGCAGCATGGCACCTGCACTCAGCGCTGGTGACCTCTCCGACTAGCGACTTCTTACCAGGGCTCAGGCAGCGGTGTCGGCTAGTGGGGCCCTGGACCAAGGGCACCACGTCTCATAGGTGGCGAAATAAAATGTTTTTCACTGCCATTTTCACAACCTAGCGCGAATGACGAGACAACGGAGACGAGACTCAAGAGCTGAAGAGAAAACAGGCTTATGGGTGCAGTACAGACACAAGCTGAAAGGCAAACGAAGTCTTTTACTTTTGTACTATTTGCAAACGGTCTTCTCATTGGCATGTTTGCACACCTCGTGACGAAGCCAGCATATGTTTTAACGTCTTACAACAAGGCGGCGTTGTTTTCTAGTAGGTAATATTTCCGTACATACGGGTGTCAAGTTTATGGCGAGTCTGCATGCGTCCTTTTCTACGCCTGGCGTCCACTTTCTGCTCCATTAAAGAAGTAAGACTATAATTTCAAGGATGAAGGAAGCCTCTATCACTTCTGAAAAGAAGGCTTATAAAACGGCAGATGGGAAAGAGATCCCATCTATGATAAATGGCACCGGTGTCGTTGCGTCGTGTGACTCGTGAAAGAAACCATCTTTTGCGTTTTAGGCAATTACAATTCCATCAACGTATTGTCTGAGAATGTGGCTTGTGTGGTTGCAGTATTTGATTTCTTATGAGGACCGGCTAAACAGACCTCGAAAATCTCCCGATGTCGGCCTCTTGCTGAGAAGGAGAATAAATAGTTTGTTTCTTTTTTTCCTTCCGAAAATAATTCAGCATTGCAGACGGTGGCTCCTAAGTTCGAGCAGGCCATCAAGCACCGCGAGTTCGAGCTTCGCGCAAGCCGATGCCTCGATCAGCTGTCGCGTACCACACGAGCACTCAACCCGTCCCGGGGACCTGGGTCGCGTGAGGAGCAAGGATCCATCCACAGCTTCGCGCATGAAGTGAAATACGCGTAACCAGCATGCAAATGCAGTGCTGTGATTACTCGCGGCGACCGCAGGTCTGCTTTGAGAAAGAGTGGACAATCAATGCAAGGTGTGCTTGGCGGGGATCGCTGAACCCCACTCGACAGGCAAGTCGCAGGAACCCGAGCACGCGAGCTCGATTACACACTGGTCTGCGCGAACAAAGGGGCCAGCAGAGTAGAACACTAGCGTAGGTCGATCACTCGGAGGGGTCCAGCTCTCCTGGTCCCTCTCGGACTGTTGCGCGAGCGCGGCGGTCGATGCGGTTCCGTATTCTCGCCCAAATTCACCAATGGAAACTGGGAAACCGGGGCGCAACTGTGGCCAAATGACAGTGACAAGTCATCCGGTCACCTCTCCACCGCCTGAGGTGGAGAAAGGAAAAGGGGAGAACACCGCGGGACGCAGGCGGCGGCCGCGCGGAGAAAACGCCCGAATGCCTGAATCCCACAAGACAGCCAAGTGATTCTGAAGGCGTCGTACCTGTGGCAGTCCTTCCCGCGTTGAGGTGAGCGAAGGGCTGGAAAAGCCCCCAGAGCTCCCCGCTGCTGGCGATGGCCGCCTCGAGCGCGGCGGCCGTCAGCGTGGTACCGGGTTCCAGGCAACGCAGGACGAGCTCTTCCAGGAGGTTCTCGGCTGCCGCCGTCAGGTAGAGGGCCCCGTATTCGTGCACGCAGGGCGCCAGCCGGGCGTCGCAGGCCCATCGCTGGAACCGGCCCACGGGCAGCTGGAGACCGGCGCGGGCGCTCTTGCCCAATCGCAGCTGGTCGCACGACGACGAGGTGTACATGGCGGCCGCCCGGTGGCAGGCGCTCACGCAGCTTTCGGCCAGCGCGGGCGATAGAACGATGCACAGGGCACCGCTCACTTGCCGCTTGCCACACACGCCGAGAGGACGAGATAGCCTGCCCAAGGAAAAGAGTTCTTGTTTTATGGTCTGCAACTGTGGCCACTGGTCTTTCACCGTGTAGAAACCGAGGCGCAAGGCAAGCGCTGTGCGGCGACTACGTAAATGAATATCACGCTTCGTTACAATCACTTGCAACTGAAACATGTTGACATGTTCCAACTAGGACGTCGTTCCCTCGATATGCATGTATTTTTGGGACGTTAAACCCCGCAAACCAACCGATATGCATGTATTTGAAGAGACTTTCCTGGACGTATGGATATGAAAAATAAAAATTCACTGTGCGGTGGTCTGTCCCCGACCGCAGTATTTTCTTTACCAGACAGCTTTTTCGACAGAAAAACAATACCGTCTCGATGAAGGTATCTCAACAGTTTGCCGTAAACTGCCAAGTTTAGGCTCGGAAGCTGGCCACAGAACTGACGTTCTTTATCGAGAATGCACTGTCGCCATGGGACTGCGTGGCTGGACTTTTTAATATAACGCATGACCCGTGAACGCTGCATGCTTGCACAGATCACACAGCTCGCAATCTAAAACCTGAACAGCCCTCTTTAGTTTTTGAAGGCACTTTGCCTCGCAGCATCCATAAAGCCACTCGCTCGACATCCCTCTCTGCTTGCGGTTATTATTTAAGTTCAAAACACGGGGACCAAGTAAAATAAAAAATAATTTCTCCTTTCCTAATCACTTTCCGACGTTGCTAGAGATAGGAGCCAGCGTAAAGGGCACCGGCAAGCAATCTGAAGAACTTTTGAGCTATGATTTTGCTCTTACGTTACGTTATATGACTGTGACGTGATGTGATGAGACATGTCTGTGATGTGACTGTACTAACTTCACCCATCCCTCTCTTACAACTTTTATATCCACTCACCTCTTTACCCCAGTGCAGGGTAGCGAACCGGGTTCTTTTACGGGTTAACCTCCCTGCCTTTCCTCCTCATCTTCGTCGTCCTCCTCCTCCTTTGAGCAAAGCGGAAACCATTTCTTAAGTGAACTGAGAGGCGCTTGATACAATTACGTCCGTGGCCATAAGCGTGCGTTAAGGCGTTAAACGAGCCGTATGAGAATAAAGACGCCCAACTAGGCCCCCTCTTTGTTGCTTTAATACGAGCTCGTTCTCGCAGAGGAGCGTACCTCTGGGCCTCCCTGGCGACTCGCACTAGGGGTCTCTGCAGGAGGAATGAGAGGCGCGGGCACCACCTCCATGGATATCTTGCGGCGCTGTTCGCGCAATCGACCGCTCTGGAGTACCCGCAACACATCATGGTTGGTCCAGGGCGGCCGCTGCATCTCCACCAGTCGGGACTGCAGATTGTCCACCCACACGAACTCCTCGGCACTCGTGATGTTGGTGGCGATGGTCTCGAGGCTCGAGTGCCGCATGAGCCGCCGGACGCCGCTGCCGCCGCCCGGTTCGGCGTCCGACGAGTACGTCGACGTCGAGTAGCCCCCACAGCCTCCGCCGCCGCTGCTACCCTTGCTGCGTCCGAGCGGCCAGCTGCTCGACCGCTTGCCGGATGTCGTCGAGGTTCGCGGAGGAGTTGTCGTGGAGTTCGTAGCCCCCCGCTGCTGCTCCGATACCCCACGGCGGCCTGTACACGAAAGTAGGCAAGCATGAGCCTGACATCGCGTGGGCTTTGTCTCGAAGCGCCCGACAGCTGTGGAGGAGACTACCTCCAGACACCGTTAGAATAAAAAGAAAAAGTACGGACCAGATGGTAGATGACGAAGCTCAATACAGCATTAATTCTTAGCTGCATGTGTCCCGCGAGACCCGTTCGTCCTCTTTTCTTTTTATATTTAAGCTGAGTTTGCGAGGATGGGACCGGGGTACATTAACACGTGAGAGTCGATAAGCTTGTACGGACGTTTCGGTCGAAAAGCGGCAACCATAGGACGGTCTCACGCTGCTCGAATTTCTCGCCTTGAGATCTCTATTCGCGAAATGCAAAACCTATCGCCTAGTGCGCTGGTATGGAGGCGCCACTGCTCCGGAACAAGTAGCGCCACCTCCCGCCGGCGCACCCATATGTGGTATGTCTGCTCGTCGAAGAGAGGCGGCGGAGTGAACGCTAAGTCTACTCTTCTCGGCAGAAACCTTGTGAGAAGAAAACTTTTGTCTACCCATTCATGCCGTCTGGGAGAAGGCCGCCGGCGCTTGGGGCGGCAGGGCATCGTCGGCGCGCGACTGCTTCTGCTGGCGGCTCTACGGTTTCTTTTTTTCCTTTGAAGTAGGAATTTGGAACCCGAACAATATGGCACTTTGAAAGTAAAGGACATAAATAAAACAAAAACTAAGCCAGTGTGCAATGCGCAGCACTGGCTTTTCCCTCGGTGGCAGTGTATGTGGAAACGGCATGCTAGACCCCCCAGAAGCGACAGCCGAGAGCTGGGCTCCGTTGGTCAATAGAAAGGCTCTTAAAAAAAAAAAAAAAAAAAAAAAATCACGTCTTCCCCAGGACGGGACGAGCAGGCTGTGTATGGAGATGTACCCTAAGGCGTCGGGCCTTGCATGCACGTGCTTTTTCAGCGCTCGGCAGTTCTACCGCAGTTTTTATTTTCTACTCGATGCGTCGAAATAAGTGGTGACGGATCAGTGCGCGGAAAAACAGCCATAGCTGAGCAAGCTCCACAGCGCGTGCTGTTCGGGGGATTTCGCGTGATCGGGAATGTTGAGACTTGATTTAAGAATAACTGATTGGTGCGCGGTCAGAAACTGTACGAAGCCAGCACGTGCGTGGAGTGCGCGGGGAACTTCACAGTGCAGAAGGGCCCTTGGATATCTTCAGAAAATGCGCTAACGAAATGAAAACCGCCTTCTACAACGTCAGCTTGGAGGTAAGTTTTATTCGGCCCTTTCGGCGTCTCTTCACCACATATGTAATGCATTTTTTTTTTTGTATGTAGTTGTTGGCAAACCCACGGAATATCACGGATGCCAGTTGCATCTGCAAGGCCGGGTGCCACTGTTAACGATGCGACACATCGCTCTCGTATGATTTCCAAGGAAACCGCAAAAAAAAAAAAAAAAAAAAAAAACTTGATTTTCGATTGCCTCCCGACGGTTTTTTTTTTTTTTTTATAACTATTATGACACCCATAAACACAAGAGCAGATCGAGCTGTTAGTTTAAAAGGACGTTTTCTCTTTGCGGGGAGCCATGAACGTGTGTCAAGTCAGCAAGCGCGCACTCCTGCAATGTGCTTCGCTCTCCATGTCGTGCTTCTACGTCTTTTACGTCAGGCTAGGCTTCCCAAAAGCGAGCACCGAGAACAGCTGGAAACTATCATTAGGAAGTCGTTAGAAAAAAAAAAAAAAAAAAAAAAAAAAAAAAAAAAAAAAAAAACTCTCGTTGGGCAGGAAGGCTCCGCGCTCTCTACAACACAGGCTGTGTCCGAAGACCTGCCAGCGCTGGTTACAACAACTTTTAGAGCTCGAGTTCGGTTCAGAAGTAAAAAAAAAAAGACCCTTTTTTTGTGTGTGTTTTTCGCGTGTTGCGCGCTCGATACAAACAAGCGATCGCTCGTGCATGCTTGAAAGAAACCTAGCGTCAAGTACTGTACAAAAAAAAAAAAAAAAAAGAAGAAAAGTTGGAAATGCGCAGCCAAAACGAAAAGCAATGGGTGCGATATGAGATTCGAAATTACTAAGTAAGTACAGGCCCTTGTTTTAGTCGCTGTTTATTTTTTATTCTTACGGGGAACCAAAAATAAATCGGAACACAGCGTCGGCGCTACCCACGGCAGCGGATCCAGACAGCCGCCTTTTACAGCGGCGCCTCCCAGACGGCGCCACATGTTCGGCCAAAGCTGCAGCGCACCAGGCCCATAGAGAAGCGTCTTTTACATCTGGCTTCCCTGACCTGTTGACGTGAAGGTCGGCTCTGTCCAACCGCTGTTTGCCTGAAAATCACAGCCAGTTGCACGGCTCTCGCAACCCGCAAATGGGATGCGCCTTTAGTACAGTGCCTGCATGCCTGCGTGGTTGCCGCCGGCATAATAGAATCTAGTGCACAAATTATGGTCTGAATCAAAACAATACGGAATCACCAGCGTCGGTCAAAGTGCCCGCCATTATGCGCCATACTTCACGTGAGTTGAACCGAAAGTTCAACAAGGCTGCTTTGGCCAGCACGTTAAGCGGTTTCACTAATGTGGCATGGATACACAACGGCCACAAAGAAAAGGCCGCCTAGTCATGCCCGCCGCGCGAGAATACTGTCCAGGCGCGTTCCCTTTGCAAGCTTCGCAAAAGTCAAATATGCATTGAAGTAGATTACCTGGTCCAGACCACGTGACAAAAGATGGCGTATTCCCAAGAACGCTCTTTCTCTGGGGCTTTATTAACTTCCTGTTCGAGCAGCAAGGCAGAAGTTCTATGTTGCGGCATACTGCGGCTCTCAGGATGCTTATACAAAGTAAGACCCTTATCCCTATGCTTGTATACAGATATCTATCAAACTACCCCAAACAAAACGTGCATGGTCTCCAGCGCTTACCATGTGATGAGGACGACGACGATGGCTGGGGCCGGCGACAAAGGCGTGACGCGGACACTGAGGTTATGGGGACCCGGTCGTCTTCGGGCACCGCCTTGAGATGCCCTGGTACGTTATGTAGGGATTTAGTGAGTGGTGTGGCTGATGGAGTCGCCCGCGCAAAGTCCAGGTACGTAGGCGGTGACGTCGAACTCGCGTACGACGATTGACCACCGTCGCTCATACTGGCGTGGCCTGACGACCTGGTGGAGCAAAGGGACAGAACAGCGTGTTAGCCCTTGCCGAACACTGGCAGTTGCTGTACAACTCTACTCGGCTTTTCAATAAAAGTTGAAAGCCCCGGAAATAGGCTGAGACGGCCCGTCTCGTTTATTCCGCGCGTCCCCGATGAAAACAAGGCCAATAGCAAAAGGGCGTCAATACACTTTCCCCGCCAACAGCTATAGATTAGTACTGCTGTGCGAGAAAAGTCTTGAGACGTATGCTTTGTTAAAGCTTAGCAGAGTTTATTCACAAATAGTTAGTGAAAGCAACCTCCTGAGGCGATACAACACAGCATGGTCACTGACATTTACAATGCCTAAATAGCTGTTGCTTAAATGCTCAAAACTGCGATGTCAGAGCTATCTTTTCCAAAGATACGCTTGCGGTCTAATCTCCTGACAGACGGCGCAGGGGGCTTGCATTCATTTTTTATTGCTGAATCTTTGATCCCAACAGGCAGAACGCGACATCATTGTTTTTAATTTTTTGCTAAATACCACAACACATTGAAATGAGCATCATCCTGGCTGCCTTTTATGCGCAATTTCACCTCGCTTTCTCACATGCAGAACTTACCTGTTTTCATCAGAAGACGAGCCACCGGCGTAGAGGTCATGGCGGCGTGTCCCTAGCCTTGGGTCTTCCGGGTTAAGGGGGAAGCTGAGGATGTTTCGGCGGCGAGACTTCAACCGCGCAAGTGGCTTGCGTCTCGACACAACGGGATCGCCATCGGACGAGCTCTTGCTCAACGAACCACAGTCCGTATTTGACGCCGAGTCGCTGCAGTACATCATTGGAAAGATCAGATATAACGCCTACCATCGCGTTTCGATGTTTCGAAAAACGTATCTTTGAGTACCTTTTACTAAACTGATAAGACCTCCCATTTCCTGCTAACGAAGGCGGCAAATACACTTTCTGGGCATGGCGAGCCAGCGGTGCACAACACGCGCAATGGGTAAATACATGTAACTCACTGAGGCAAGCCGGCAGGAGCCGTATGACCAGCAGAAGTGTACGTAAAAGCCTGAAGTGATGCGCCATGCATGTGTTATCGAAGGGTGTCCCGCACTCTAGGAAATATGCAGCCAGATATGGAGCTTCACGTTCCTTATAGCGAAATATCATTTACAGTGCGAACTTAGTGCCATATATTATGACGTCACTGTAGAGGCATCTTGAAGACACCAAAGCATTTTTACAAATAGTCTGTTTTGTTCTCGACTTGTTCTTGGATCAACATATATACGATCTTGTGTCTACAAAGGATCTAAACGAGGATTAGCGCCGTGTAAAGATCGTATAGGGCCACGCTTGCAAGATATAGGCCAGCAGTGAATTGTTCACATCGTACCTTCCTAAAAACTCCACTTCCTTCCTTGCTCTAGACATTCCTTTTAGCTATAGCAAATCGTCTCATTTATTGCATTGGACAGCTCGCCCTCGCGGAAAGCTATCGCTGTAAGGTACATACATCGCTCAAAGCACTAGTACACATAGCAGGAGCTCCGCCCTCTCGATTGCAAAAATCAATAAAATTTCCTGTCTTGTCTAACACTGCAACTGTTAGCCTTCCATAGATAGCCAACAAGATGAATAGGCGACAGAGACAAGAAAAATCTTGTATCCGCCCTTTTTCTGTCGCCCCACCTCCCCCTTTTCACTATTTTCACATTCCAGCTATACTGGTCAGACCAAGCGTTAGGGTCTTTAACATCACCAACGTGCCCAACTATTTCCTTCGTCAGGCACACTCCCAGGTTGGTGTGCAGAGCTGTCTTAAATGCGTGCTCACCGGTACACGGAGAAGTTCGGGTCGGGCGAGAAGCCCTCGTCGTGTTGTTGGTCCTCCTGTTCGCGCGCCATACTCGCTTCGGCCAGCGACAGCTTGTGGGCCGGGGAGGCACGGGTGGCCGCCGACAGCGCCAGGGAGCCCGGAGAGGCCCTGCTACTGGCGCCGCTGCTGCTGCTTAGTACTGGAGTCTCACGAACGGGCGTCGCCCGACTGGACCCGGGCGGCCCCGGAGAAGACGAGGCCGCTGCAGATAAGCACGGCCGAGGGGACGCCTCGAGGGAGGCGCGTCCCGACGGACTCGGCCACAGGTCGCGCACCGACAGCTTGGTCAGCGAGGGCGCCGAGCCCCCCACTAGGTCACGGTGCGTGGCCCTGTGAGTGTAGCGGACAGCGCGAAGCGTTCTTGGTGTAAATATGCAGGAAAATCGACCATGTCAAGTCAGCGCGTGACGTCGCACATCCTCTGCCTGGCTATGTCAGCCGCCAGCTATGTGAGCTACCACCTGGCACCAGAGCCATGACTGAATTTTCGCCCACAGCGCCGACGGCTACAACGCCGCGGACGCCTGATTTTCACTTCACTTCACTCTATTGCCTTAAAAACCACACTTCGGGGGTATTACATAAGGGGTGGGAATAAAAAAAAATGTTTGGTTTCGATGATCATGTGACATCCCTGAAATGACGACCCAAATTTTTATTAAGCTTGATGGGCAAGTGATGCCAGCTACGCTGTGGCAAAGGCCGTTCCAGTTCGTTGCAATGCGAAGAAAAAAGGATGCGGCAAATATGGCGGTTCTTGGGAACGGGGCCTTTAAAGCTATCGCGTCGTTAAAACTGCACTGCACAGCACCACCAGAACAACGACTGTGCCACAGTATGCCAACGGGTCTATGCGCTGGTGTCTCGTAGCCTAAGAGTACTTGCTGTTGGGCTAGTTGGTTCTGGTTCATTGTTAAATTTAACGGCGCAAAATCAAACAAACAAAAAACAAATAGATAGAGACAACGGGACGAAGCCTAACAGTGTCTCGTAGCGATCGTCTGAAGTCTCGGACGTGAAGCTATCCGATCGGGCCTGCCAGTATTCTGTGCTCACGCTCTCTGTTTTCTGCGGGAAATGGAGTACCAAAGACCAAGTTTCTCATGTCGATCTCAGCGCCGTAACATACGACTTGCGACAAAAGCAAGCACTTTATGGGCGCTTCCGTTTATTGCTTGCACTTTCTACAAGTAGTGTTATGTGGTTATTTATTGTTAGCTATCTCAAAGGAAGGAAAATATGTTTGCCAGCACCGGTATCTGTTATCTGAAGCACCTGAACTGGGGCGACGGAAATAAGGGGATAATGGCGAAGCGGTAGAGGACATCAAAGAGGTGAGCGACAGCGGAAAGGACAGGGTAGGTAAAAATAAAAAATAAGGAGAGATATATACACTATGGTACAATATACAATGGATTGCTTGAGACCCGCCCACAATGACTTAGGTCACTGAACACTCGAGACTTCAGGCGGGCTTCCACAATAGCTGTCGTGACCGCCCTGTCGCAGTTGTGTGGTGGCTACAAATAGTGTTTTCAAGCCCGTAGCTTTGCTTATATATCACAAAACTTATATCACTCAGATTATATCACTTATATCACTCAAAGATTGCGTTCCCTACCGAAGCCACACGCCGCGTCCACCAGCTGACTGATGGGCTATGTAGAAAGCAAGATACGAGAAATATTATCAGCCAATGTGCACCTCTAATCCGGAAGAATGTGGTGACGCATTTATAGCGGCCAAAGCGGCTGACGGGAGCAGTTTTTAGCGGTAACCTCGACGTACTGTGACAGAGACAAGGGCAACGGTGACAAGGGCACTGGCAGGAAGACCTGCTGGCGGTAAGCAGAGTGCGCTGGCGGCAGATGGTCACGGGTGCTCACGGTATGCCCTGCGTGGTCAGTGTGGCATCGGCGCAATCAAAGCAGTTACATAGTTGGTTGCCGTAGTCAGTAGCCGTTTGCTGCCAGCCCGGAAGCGAGCTGCCATGATTCGCTGGCTGGAATAAGTCGCCTGCGCGACCTGTTGGAATTAACCATTGCATGCCAGCATGCCTCTGAAGGCGCAGGCGTTTTCTCCTATCGAAATACAACGGTGTCGACGACACGAAAGCATGCATGAAAAAAGAAACCGAAGTTCTAATTAGGAGAATTCAATGAACAAGTTCCAATGTATCTGCCACATTGTTACCACTAAAGTCCTTTGCCTCCTGTGCTCTTACGCGTGTTCTATCAGTATATGCGATGGCTGCAAGTTTTCATGGTCTGACGTAGAGCAAGGGGAGGAACGTTACTCTACCTTTTTTTATTCTTACACCATGTTTAGACGCTTCGAAAGACTGTCGACTAATGACAAGATATTTGCTTGTAAAAATATATGTTCCGTGTACACGTGACCGAAATGTACAACGGTGCCTACCTAAGCGAGGCACCCTCTGCGGGCATCCTGGTGTCGTGCGGGCGGTTCAGGTCTCCAAGGCGCCGGGGCTTGGGCCGTATGATCTCGAGGCCGTGCTGCCGGCACTGGTCGGCGTCCCGGAACTCGGGTACCGCGGGCACCGACGCCATGGCCCGCGGCTCCGCTCGCTCGCGCGCCGCACTGCTAGCTCATGGTGCGCCACGCTGTTTGCGCGGCCGCCCTCGACCAAGGCGACGGGGAGTTCACTGTTCACCGCTGGCTCCACTTCCTGCAAACGCATATGAATGAATAAGTCAATCAATGAAATATTCAACTAATTCATTATTGCTAGAAGTTTGGGGCATTGGCGAGTGTGCGGGAGGGGGGGGGGGGGGGGGGGGGGTTGGCAACTTTGCTCCAGTTCTAAATTCGACAGCACAGGTCTTTGGTTTGGGCATACTTTAAGCGCACTGCGTACCCATGCATTGCAACAGTAGCGTGAAGGTCTTGGTCAGGTACCTCTAACATTGAGGTCCACATTCATCACAACGAACTCGGCCACATCGATATTGAGATATAATTCACTTCCCACCACCGACATAAGAAGGAATCAAATAAAGACCACTAGATGAAACAAAAGAAAGCAGCATGAATAGCGCGCACACCGGTATATACTGCGTGCTCCGTCAACCGGACGACACAAATTAGTTACCGAGGCGTTGGCTATTTCGACGCCTTCACCAAGAGCACAGAGTTGTGAACGTACCAAGTAATTCTTTCACAACCACACAGCGGATAATAACGGCATCTGCACAGTCAATTAAAAAAGGTACAGAACCGCTTGTCTGTCGGTAAATTTTTATTATCGGTACTTGAAAGGGCGATCTCTTAAGAACTAAAGAATTTTTAATATCAGGGCATAATACGATGTGATTTCGCCTGCGACATTGTTCTGCCTGTGTGCTCTTTTTCTCTTTATTCTTATATGCGCTTTCACTTGGTCTAGTGGCATTTTGCTACTCTCGATACTTTTTCCCTAAAATTATGAGGATTTATTCTTTCCATTATTTTACTGCTTTGAATGCTGTTGTATCTTTTTTTTTTCTCGTTAAACTTTCGTAAATGTTGCATTCTTTTTTGAACACCTTCATGTCGTTTATGCACGGGAGGTCCCAATTCAGCCCCTGAATACGGGACCTCCTCCTGGATATATACTGAGTATATTACGTTCACGGCGAATAGCCTCAGTCGCTTTGGGACGTTAAACCCCACAAACCAAACCAAACCAAAAATAAACTTTCTTCTTCTACTTCTTTTTCTTGCTGTGACCCGTACTTGTCCTTCCGGACCAGAGCTGGCCAGCCGCTCCTAGAATTACAAGCTTCTAGAGTTCTTCGGCTGGTGGGTCTGCGGGCAAGTCCCAAAAGATTTGCTCCATCGTGGCTTCCTGGCTACATTTTGAGCAATCGAGTTTGAATTCGTCAGTGTCAAAGTGGTGCATCCTGATTGAGTTTAGGAGAGTATTGATTTAGAGCTGTCTTGTGAAGAGTCTTGTGAAGTGGCAATAGGGTTTGTCTGCATGGCTAGTTTAAAGTACTGGGTGATTTCCTCGCAGCTTTCCGGGCTCAAGCCCTTGCTCACGGATCGACTCCCGTGGGATCGACCGATAGATCTTCGAGCCATAAACATATTGTGAGCTGCCTCATTACCAGGTTTACCAGAATGAACCGGTAGCCAGGTGAGTTCCAAGTCCTCCTTTTTTTCAGGGTTGCTTTAGAGGATTCTCAAGAGGTTTCTGAGATTCTTAATTTCTAGTTGTTATCGATGACGAAGAAAAAACCTGAGTTCCCACCCAGGCGCGCTCTACCCTCTACATGTTGAGATGCGGCTGAGAGCATTTGTATGCGCGGCTGTCTCATTCGCTGACAACAGCCCTGACGAGTCATGGCGTTAATAAAGAACTTATAAACACTGTTGCTTATCCATAATGCTGTTATTGTTTCCAGGCACTGGGAGGCGCACTGCTGCCGCGACTCGCTTCGTGCCGAGGGTAATATTTTCAGATGCATAATTTATTTTTCATGAGAGGGACAAAAGAGAACGTTTTGGATCGAGGCACGCAAGCTTTCTTTTCCCTTTAAAATGCCAGATAGGATTAACAAGTCCATTGACCAGCTCCTATTGATTGTAAGCTCTGTTACTTTTTTTCCATTTACCGTATTTATTCGAATCCAAGCGATAGGTTTCTTCTTAGGAACACGAAATACGAAGCCCTCAGGTCGGCTTAGGTTCGAATATTTATAAATTCGTTACACATGCCGACAACAGACTGAGACTGGAAGCATGGCAAACAAATGATACTGCTAATATAAGGTCACACACTATTTCCGTCATTTCAGTGTAAATTTAGCCAAAGTCCTTCAATGTTTAAACTATCCAAGTCCTACTCTCATATGTTTATGTAGTATATCTGTAATTTTCTTAGTTATTGAATTTTCACGCTGTTCTATTCTCTGTTATCTGTTTTTACCTTTCAAATAGATATATAGGCTCGCGAAGTATTTAAGTGCGCAAATAAAAAAGAGGCAAATTCTCTCCCCACTACCCAAGAATTCGGCTGGTTCGCTTCCTTTCCTAAAGCGCGTACTTAGTGGTTGAATTCCGACTTCCACCGGCGAAATCACTTGAGACAAAAAGAAAACCACTGACCGCTGAAGGTCGTGGCAGGTTAGGCAAAAACACACTGTTGCCTTGCGTTCCTCGCACTTGCTGGTTCGACCGGCCACCCCTGTTGCTGCTTCCGCGGCGCCTAGCAAAATTACACAGTACCGACTCTGCTTTGTTTCTTTTTTCGCGAGCGTTTAGAAAAGGAGCGAGGCTTGAGGTCAGCCCGCCCTTCCACATGCGTCCAGCAGTGCTACACTTCGCGTTTTAAAAAGCAGTCCGCGCACAAGGCCGGCGCCGGATCCCAGAAGGGGGCCCCACGAGGGGTCGCGCCCTTCCCCGAAATTCGCGAGGTCACCCGTCAGAAGAGCACATACCGGCCAGAGTAAAACAACCGGTCGAGCGCACGGGCAGGGCATTCCTGCCAATCATGCTCAACTTTTGGCGCATATTTTGTGCTTGGGTGCTCGGCATCGTACGGGCGCTTCGCATGTGGCGCGTTATCGTGGGTCAGTTGATGTACGTGGCAACGAATGATGCTGTTTTAAAGTTTGCTACAGGCGAATCCAAACAAAGCAAGCATTCTCGTCTATCATGGTAGTTTTCTAGAAAATGAGGTGAGGTTGACGTATTGTTATTCGGTACCTTACTGCGACTAGGAAATGACAAGATTATGCTTGAATAATAATATTGGATAAAATTAAATTACTTTCACCTCTATTACAATCAGTATTCTATCCTAATGGATATGTGCAAGGATTTTATTGCCATTCCCTTTAAGTGGCAAGTATCCCAAACGACCTCTTTCCTAGCAAACCTAAGCGCTGTTATTTATTTTGAACTTTTCTTTCCTACCTTCGTTACTTTTTTTACTCTCCACTACACATCTATATTTTAAGCTTTTCTTTCTGGATTTTTGGCAGCCCATGCATTTTTTTTATCTTGTTTTTATACGGTGCCAGTACTTAGTCCCCAAGGGGAATGACAGTACTTGCGCCGCCGTTCCGCTCCCAAGTACTGATCATGCTTGCACATGTGCCCAAGCATTAGCATTGCAGAAGTAAAAAGATCTTCAGATAATAATAATAATAATAATAATAATAATAATAATAATAATAATAATAATAATAATAATAATAATAATAATAATAATAATAATAATAATAATAATAATAATAATTGGTTCACAGAAAGGGAAAGGCAGTGTATCTATCACATTTGTTTCTGCGAACACCTGAATTGCGCCTACCTCTTTCAGACAATAAACGTTTTCACCACCACCATCCTGCGCCTCCGTAAGAGAAGGTGGTAGGTCTCCCCGGATGGAGCTGGGGCAGGTAGGTCACCGCCGCTTGCGGCGGGGGCTAGCCTGCCACCGAATTTTTATCTGTTGTAAGGCCGTCATTGCACCCGCCACCGCTTCGGTGGTGGACGACGGCTGTCGTTGCGGCGCGCGTCTTTCTCTCTGTCTTCCTTTTCTTTCTTCTCTATTTTCTCTTCTGTCTGCACGTGGCAGCGGAGGTGGAAGAGGCGTCCATGTGCTGTGCGATGTCAGCGCACGTTAAAGATCCCCAAATGGTCGAAATTACTCCGCAGCCCTCCACTACGGCTCCTCTTTCTCTCTTTCCACTTTCACTCCCACCTTCCTCCCTTCTCTTACGGCGCGGTTAAGGTGTCTACAGAAAACAAGTGATACAGTTACCGCGCCTTTCCCTTTCTATAAAGCAATCACACGCAGCGCAGGTGGCTCAGCTACAGAGCCAGTAGCAGGCCTGTGCATTTTTTAACGCGGTAGCGTTAAGGAGCTCGTGTCGCAGAAAAGCCGGTGTCGTCGTCGTCCAGTGAGCGATAAATCCCTGCATGCACTTCATAAATAAAAAGCAAGTTCAAAGATGGACTGGGTGGGAATCGAACCAGGGTCTCCGGAGTGCGAGACGTAGACGCTACCACTCAGCCACGAGTTCTTTTTTTTTTCTTTATTTCCTGGCTTTGGTTCATACCATCGTCTATCATGGTAGTTTTCTCGTCTATGCTTGAAAGCGGTACAAACGCGCTTCTAGTGAATGCGGTGTTGCCTTAGAAACATGCCGTAGAACGTTATACTGCAGTGTATATCGGTAATTATGAGCATGTTACTTACAGAAGTCGCAGTTACACGAGTAGCGAAGTACGTTTCCGCTACATTTCTTCTGCGCTCTGCGCACATGCAGAGCCATCTTGCGACAAACACAGAAGAACCCCTCCTCGCAATGTGCAGCGCTGCCCCGACACGTGGCGCGCCACTCGCCC
Source organism: Amblyomma maculatum (assembly GCF_055883805.1). Taxonomy (NCBI): domain Eukaryota; kingdom Metazoa; phylum Arthropoda; class Arachnida; order Ixodida; family Ixodidae; genus Amblyomma; species Amblyomma maculatum. The sequence goes on along the minus strand of NC_139347.1, from coordinate 24,953,360 downwards.
CTGACGTAACCCCGACGTTTTGCCGTGCACCCTCACAGGTTGTAGAATCAAGCGTCTTTCCTTTCTTTAGATCACTATCTTCGCTCACCTGCTTCTCCCCTTCGGGCCGCGCGGGTACCGGTGCGAGGATGCCCCAATACCCTTGCGTTTAGTAAGTTTTCTCGACAAGGTGCAATAACGCTATCGCGTTCCACTCTTGAAGGCGAAGCTTAAGCGTCCTCCAAATTTTTTCTTTTCCTTCTTCCTACAGCCACAACAACAAGAGAAGGGAAGTCGGTGAGCGTGAAAGTGGCAAGAGAGAAAGAGATGCCGTAGTGGAGGGCTTCAGAGTAATTTCCGCCGCCTGGGGATCTTTAACGTGCACTGACATCCCACAACACACGGACGCGGCTTCGCTTCGCCCTCATAGAAACGCAGACGCCGGTGGTCGGGATGGAACCCGGGTACTCCGGCACAGTAGTCGGGCATCTTAACTACTGCACCACCGCGGTAGGTCCGCATAGCAAGGCCTGTCGAATTTTGCCGTTTATTTAGTAAGTAAACGATCACTGCCAGTTCTGCACCAACTGATATGTCTTTTCAGGGCTTAGGAATTGAACTCTGTGCTTAGTAGAGCTCATGCGTAAGCTTTTAACCACACATTTTATTTTATATATGGGTTTATTCATATGAAATTTGTGATTCGCAAAAGGCATGCTAGCGGCTAGCTGTCGCATGCGACCAGGGAACCGGCCAGCTCGACCGATGTTCACACTTGCAAATGCGACCCGCTGGTCGCTTGTTCGAATTGGTCTTGTTCGAAACAAGACTTGTCTATCTTGACTGTTCACCACACAGAGTAAAGCTAACTTTAGTTCACTTCATCTGAGACGCTGATTGGTTACCGCTTTGCAAAGCTGGAAAATCGAGCAGTGTTCGAACGGTCTGCGACTGTCGCTTTTCGGCCGAAACGGTCGCATAACCGCCGCGAGTCTCAAGTGTAAACAGGCCTTTAGCGGTGACGAGGTTAGGGCGCTCGACCACCGGGTCCGTGGACGCGCGTGTTCGATACCGGCTACGGCAGCCGCGTTTCGATGAGGACGGAATTTAAGGCGCCCTCGCCTTGCCCCGCCAGGGTGGTACAGTGGTAAGACGCCCGACTACTGTCCGGAATACCCGGGCTCGAACCCGACCTCGGCGGCTGCGTTTCGATGGAGGCGAAACGAAGAGGCGTCCGTGTGCTGTGCGATGTCAGCGCACGTTAAAGATCCCCAGGTGGTCGAAATTACTCCCTAGCCCTCCACTAAGGCTCCTCTTTCTCTCTTTCCACTTTAACTCCCACCTTCCTCCCTTCCCTTACGGCGCGGTTCAGGTGTCCACAGACTCAAGTGTGACAGATGTTGCGCCTTTCCCTTCCTGTGAACCAATTATTTATATTTATTTATTGTGCGAAGTCAATGCACGTTAAGGGACCCCACGGTTTCGACCGGATCCCTCCAATATGGCGTCCATATTAGCTGATGCCACTTGGATACGATCAAATGAGGGCGTTAAACTAAATAGCATACCGTACCTTGCATATATATGCATTAATGTTATCTCCTGGTTAAGACCACAGTTAGCTAGTAAGGTGCAGTTAGCTAGTCAGTTCCATCGTGCAACATGTGGAGACATTTGTGCCTTTCATATAAGTCTATTAAGACCTATGTTACACCTTTCATAGAGATAGGTGGACAATGCACCGAACTTGTAAGTAGAGCTCGGAAATGTATAGCATGTTAACGGAGTTGTTTCTCCATAAATTACCGCCGATATGATGATGACGATACTGATGAAATGGTGGTATGCGGTTTGCTAGAAAAGTGCCAAAAGAAGCGCACTAGTTTACGTCACTAAAGCCCTTTATACAAGAACTCGACAGAGTCGCTTCGAGTAATTAAGCCTGTCGAGTAAAAAAACGGTGGTCGGGTTCATGTATACGCACTCGGGTCGAGTAAAATAGTCGGCGGAGCGGGTCGAGTTAAGTCACTTTCAGGGGGTAGGTTAACTCGCTTTACCCGCTTGTCTAAAAGCATGTAGACAATGTCGAGTCAGGGAGTCGAGTTAAGGGGAACTCTGGGATCGAAAATACTCCGGAGCGTCGAGGAGCGTAAGCAAAGTTGAATCTTGTTTAGCCTTCATAAACGATAAAAAACAATAATCGAAGCTCTCGATAATGAAAGGCAACGAAATCAAATACGAGTAAGAAACTTGCACAATAACTTCGAATCTCGACGCTACGCGCCGCTGCGATACTTACTCGCTGGCGAGCGAGTTCATGTAGACACCGACCGGGTCGAATAATGGTGCCCTCGCTTACACGACGCTAACTCGACCCGGTGCTGTCGAGTCCATCTATACAGGGCTTAAGTCGATACCACGAAAACGCAACGAAATCACGCCTGGCTTTTATTTTCGCGCGATTCGCGAGCACTATACGCATCTGCCCATATGTCTGCATACGCCAATCCTGCGAATATCTACAGTTCCTGATTTCACGTGCTCACATACTTTGCATTTCTTGCCAGTTTGTCTGTCCCACTAATTGTTATATTTATTTTTCCGTTACTTTATAAGCCGCAGCGGTAGGATTCGAACCCGGGAACCTCCGTTCAGTAGTAGAGCTCCTTAATCACTTAGTCACCATTACGCTGCAGAAGGCAGCAACTGTTTTATACCATGTTTTTAAGAAAACAAATATTGCTGTATTCCGGTAGAACGATGGTGGCACTTGTTCATGCGGCCTGTACTGCATGATAATTGGATTCCTTTGCCTGGAAGGAAAGAGACGTTTTGCGCCCATAATGGTGGTACAAAACGAAACTGTCCCGTATTATTCCCAAATGCAAACTTGTTGCCATTTGCATTTCCAACAAGTGGTTAGAAACATGGGAAACGGTCACGTCAAAACAGTGCCTGTAAACGAATCCCTAGCAGAACATGCACATTGGAAAACAGTTGATCAACTCTGCAGGGGTGGGATGATGCGAACAAGTTTTAAAACAGCTCTTGGAGCAGGAAAGCATGTGGTCTCAGTTATGGAGCAGAAATGTAATAATTTTGCAGCAGCAATGTCAGAATTTTGGAGCAACTTGACAGGGTGCGGTCAAATCTTCATTAAAATCGTAAAGGCCTCCACTACCCTTTTCGCAATGTAATGCGGTACAAGTGGAGCTGCTTACAAACGGCCTCGTCGTGTTTTGAGGATATTATTGCTCGGACTGTAAATATAGCGAGTGAAGAGCGCGCAATGCAAACGAGGGGAATACGCATATATGCGTTATGTTGTTGTTGTGGCTGTAGGAAGAAGGAAAAAAAGATGCACGGGCCTGCTACTGGCTCTGTAGCTGAGCCACCTCCGCTGCCTCGTGCAGACAGAAAAGAAAATAGAGAAGAAAGAAAAGAGAAAGGGAAAGAAAGACGCGCGCCGCAACAACAGCCGTCGTCCACCACCGAAGCGGTGGCGGGTGCAATGACGGCCTCCAACAGATAAAAATTCGGTGGCAGGCTAGCCCCCGCCGCAAGCGGCGGCGACCCACCTGCTCCAGCCCTATCAGGGAAGATCCGCATAAGCGTTAGAACGCGTGATGCCATCCCCATATAAATATGACTATGTGAAGCACCAAGCAGCGTTCGAAACAGCGCGACTAGCCGACGCACGCGCCTGATCGCAGCCTCTGAATTAGGCGCGAAGTTAAGCAAACCATAACTATGTCAGTGAGCTGTACTGAGGAAGTCAGGGGCTCCAGTCATTGCGCCTGCCATAACACGCAGGATTGCATGCGCCCCAATGTCCCATTAAATTCAGATTCACGAGGACTATGCCGACGACCGCTACCTTACTCCGGCCGTATACATCAATGCGACCTCTCCCCCACCTCCGCCCTCTGTCCGTGCGAATAACCTGTGCAAGACGGCCCGTGACCAAAATATGGACCGTCCGATGCCAGACATACATGGAACTAAACCACACTCTTAGTCCGAGTTAACGGCGGTTGAACTGACACGCTATTACACTACTTGTGCAGGGCCCCGCCGCGGTGGCGCAGTGGTAAGTGGGCTCAACTGCTGTGCCCAAGGATGCGGGGTCGAACCCTAGCCGCGGAGGCCGCTTTTCGATGGAGTCTAAAAGCAAGGCGTCAGTGTGCTGTGCGATGTCAGTGCACGTTAAAGAACCCCAGATGGTATCAATTTCCGGAGCCCTCCACTTCAACCCAACAAACCAAACCAAACAATTTGTGCAGAATTAAAGCAGCGTCGCGAAGCTACCGCAGCAGCGCATGCGTACAGTACACGTTTTGTCCATTCCGCGATGTTCCTAAAGTGTGTTTCGCTGGTGCCGCGTCTCTCACGCTACAGTGATAGAAAATGATCACATCACTGGCACCTGCTCGCTTTCTTCGTCGTTAATCGTCCTTCGTTTATTTTGCGATAGCCCGACGATATGACGTGTCGCGCTGTACCACATCTTTCACTCGCTGGTGCCGCTAGCATTATCACGCATGTCGATTCCACGAGATATGAGCTATTGTGACAGTTGTGAACTGATATGATAGGCCGCGCGCTCAGACACGTAAAAAATCCAGTTTTTCCGAAAATTCACATTTATCGAACAAATACAATAAGTGAGGTGCGAATGGAATAGCAATCGTTATTGCAAACCATTTCAAATGTTGTGACACCCCTGGAAGCCGCGACATATGGGGCAAAAAAAAAAAAAAAATCGATTCGCGCATGTCAGGTCTTGTTTGGTGCAAGCTGGTGCAGAAAATTGTACTTGTATCTAAATGGCGCTTCTGTTCCACCCCTAATTCTGAGCTGACCTGGACAAAGGCTAACAGCTTTCTTTCGTGACCCCGGTTAGAAGCTCACCGCATTCAAGCCTATCTCTTCACTGACCAGTGCAAATCGCACCAATCGCATTATATCTACTGTGCTAGTTATCAGGTTTTACAGCGTTTTCACCGTTCTGAGCTTAGTCCTCGTCCTATGTTTTTTGTTTCATTATTTGCTTCGCGAACCTGAAAGCAGGGGTGCGCCTTCTTTCCGGGAATTGTCAACACGTGTATTAAAACCTTATGCTACCCGTAAAATGAACCTACCCAACCTTTAGATTAACCTCACTGAATGCTGAACCTAATCTAACATAACCTTAACATGATGAGCCAGTGTGGACGCCGTCGAAAAATGCAAGGCGATGCAATGCCTTGATGTGGTGCAGTTATACCTTTTGCACGGTGCCCCAAGGAAACAACCCCAAAAGCCGGAGCGTGACATAACGAAAAGACCGCAGGGACCTCGAGAAAACAAGTTTAGAATGACGCGTAAGCAAGCACGCTTGAAAAATGCGAGATTTAGCTAAATATAACGAAAGTAAATTGAAGTCGGACCTGGGAAGCAGAAAATACCCACAGACAAATACCGCGAGAATCTTCTCTAGACATCTTCCGAAATTCTTTGCCGCAACCGTTCTGCGTGACCTTTTTACTGTCCTGGGCGACAACGGACGACAGCTGCGGGAGTCGCATGAGGAATCTCGCCTCAGGAGTAGGCAAGAAAATCATCTTTCTCCATTTACTTCTCTTTCAGGAGAAGCCGAGGGTGGGGAGTTGCGTCCTCTCTACCACCTGCTTCAGACACAAGACTACTCCCTCCTCGCCAGTTTCGCAGGCACATCAGCTAGACAGCCAGAGAAGGCCCTGAGCATAGTTCGCTTGTCTTCTCCATTTGCTTTTTATGTCCATTTGATCTTCAAGCGCGTAACGTGGTATGGGGCCTCCGGTGGACCGTGTGCGCATCGGCTCCGTTTTACACGCTGGGAGAAGGATGAAAGAGAGGGAGGCCGGCCTTGACGATGACCTTGTGAGGCGACGCAGCCTCCATCAAACGTTCTTCTCCCGCGGGCATGCCGCGAGAAAGAGGGAAGGGCGACGGGCTGCATCGCTTCTGCTGAACGCAAGAAGTGCGCCCGGCGGCTGTTATTTCGCCAAGGCCCATGTCAGAGGCAGTGCGCGCGCCTCGGCTTCTAGCAGCAGCTATGGCCGCGATCTGGAGGATCCCTCCTGCAGCCGCCGCCTAGGCCGGGGTCATTAAGGCGCGGACGGAGCGGAGGAGGAGAGAGGCGCGCGCATTCCTCGAACCGGGGCGCTCTTCTTTCTGGCATCGGGAGGGCTGCTACCCAGCTGTCCCTGACTTTTGCTCCAGCCTCCGTCGACACATCCTCGCCCTCTTCTCTGCGTGCCTCCGTTCTTTGCCGCAACTCTCCCTCTCTCATTGCTCCTTTCCTTGCAGCTAATATAAAAAAAAGTGCGTGTGAAAATGGCAGCAGCAGATGTTGGACGACCCATTCGCTGGGGACATGGCTTGCGTCTGTGCGCGTGCACTGTTCTTCGAAAACCAATCCGAAGGCGTGCCCGCAGTGATGTGCCGACAGGAATAGTGGTTTCCGTCGCAACAAAGCAGCAATTTTCGAGGAGTCGCCCAGGTTCAGAACGATGTGAGCTTTCATGGCACAGTTTCTCAATAACGTCGCTTAATTGCAGACAAGAGCCCCACAAACAAACGCTGTTTTATCATGCGAGTCATTCTGAGAGGCGTGGACGGCCGCTTCATAATCAGTAGCCTTTTACTGCTTTTTAAATTTAGCGTTTACGTGGAATAGGTTTTTTGACGAAGCGTAGAGCCGCCATAGTTCGAAGCAATCGTTCCCACTCGCAGTTGTCTATCCATTCTCTGCCTGCTGACAGGTGACGAGTGGTGCTTCTTCGTGCTGTTTTCAGCGGATGATCAACCATAATGTGCCAGTACGTTCGAAGGAGAACATTGAACAAATTGATTCCGCCTCCAATTCTTCCCTGTGACGCGTACGGTTGCGGCTGCTGCGCTTCGTGGGCTTTTGACGCACCCACGAAACACGTGCGCACTCCTTGTTCTGAAAAGAAATGTTCAACGCCACTTTTTACGAACTTTCGCTCACTGGCTACGAGAGAACCGTGTGACCATACGCATCCTTCTTGGACGGAATATGATACGTATTGTGTGCTATGTTGGATATTGTCCGCACTCCGGTTCGAATACTGTTCACGACAGCAATGCCTAACTGACAGTAATAAATATAATTCCCACTTTCCCTGAGGCTTTCATCGGCTGCTTCTAGCAGTATCGCATTCCATGCGCTAAATCCCGTGCACTTTTCCCGCGCAAGAATTAAGCGATCAGAGATCAGTGGGGATAGCTATTCAGAAAGCGACATGTTTTTGATGCGGTGCTCCAATTACATGTTTGACGTCTGTCACCGCCTACAGTCAGTGTAGTACATAATCATTGTCTTACTGAATCCCAGTTAAGATCTGTAATGCTGCAGCTTTCTCGCACTAAAGCAGGCACTGCTCTACGAATAAGACAACGACGTCGACGACACGAGTGCAGACTGCAATTTGCTGTTCATAGAAGTTTACTTCCTGTGAAAATCAACGCACGTCATCAAATTAAAAAAAAAAATAAAAAATACTCCTTTTCGTTCCTCGTAAGACTCTGCGGCACCGCATTAGGCCAGCGTAATAGGGCTGTGCAAGGTCGTTCACCCTGCAGCTAGCACTCTAGTTTACCCCCGGCAGCAAACGAATGCGCTCCCGAGTTATTCGCTGCTTACACCTGCGCGGCCGTAAAACGCGAGCGCCAAGCTGCGAACCACAAGCCGCGTGCACCGAGTGTCCGCTGTTATCTCCGGCCCGCGGCAAAGTTATTCCCCTGGCGTAAACGCGGCAGCGGAGGTCATGCGGCACGGCGTAGTCGTTCGTGCTTGCCGTGAGGCAGCAACACGTAACAGGCGAGAACGAACTCGTCGTCGCAGCCCGCGACAGCATTGGGCCTTCATCTACCGGCGACCCCTCACTGTCGGGACCTTGCCTGCGGTAATTGCCGGCAACACTCTGCGGCTGGCTTTGGCACTGATAAGAACACAGGTGTCACGAATAGTGAACCAGGAAAGGTATGCTGTCGGCAACGGCTGTGTTGGAAAAAAAAAAGAAAACAACTTGGTTTTAGACAGACAAGGAACGAAACTGGTAAAAATACATTCACAGTTATGACACAAGGAAGGCACCATATTTCACTAAGACTGTCTCACCATTCGCCTATGACATATTCTTACTCGTGGTTTTCATTTGCTCTGGAGTTCATTTATATAGACAGCATAGACTAGCGGCCTATGTGCATAGTCATATACGAGGCGTGACACAAAAGAAGTGAGACTAAGTGTGTAGCTTCAAAAAAGAGTGGAATTGTAATGATCGACTGGATTCGCAGTGGTCAGAATGCTAATAAACACTACTACATTGAAGTACTAAAAAGAGTTCGTAAAAAAAAAAATTGGGAAAAAAAGGTCACAGTTGTGGAGTGATGGATGGCTGTTGCACTAGGATAATGCATCCGCTCACACGGCCCTATCTGTCAAGCAGTTTCTGACCAGCAAAAACATTACTGTGATTGAGAATGCTCTTTAGTCATCTGATTTTCTCTATGCGACTTTTTTTTTTTTTATTTCCTAAAGTTAAATTTCGCTTAAAGGGAACCCATTTTACCTCATTTGAAGAGGTTCAGACAAAAAGAGTTTTGCCGAGATTCAATGAAACTCCGTTTCGTGCGAGCCCACAGTAAATCCTGTACGGCATAATCTACGAAAGCCTCGTTGCTTCACATATATACTGTAGCTGAATCGATTAAGTTCGCCTTGTTATCCTGAGGTTCTATTAACCGCATTTTATGGCTGAAGAAAGCAGATTACAATAACGAATTTGTTACGTGCTACATAGCCTGTACTTAGAGGGATGTTCTTGATGAGGCAGAATATATACCAATGAATGGATTAGCTTGCGGCTGGAGATGTCATCGAATCTCTATATGCAGAGTTATGAAAGTTATAACTAGGCGCTGTAGCTTTCGGTTGAAGCAAAAATTAAGGTAAACACAGGTCAAGTTTAATTCACGAATTTCTGTTATGATCGAAAAATGTCACATACTCGTACCTACGCCAAAGCTTGCTGGCTATTGAGTAGGAGGAGTTACAATTACAAGAGAGACTCATCAAAGGGCGGAATTCAGATGCGCAGTAAGATCACGGGATCGTTGGCGTACAGTTTTATGTTGCAAGGCATTCGTCGCCTAGTTGTCAACGCCGATTGAAAGCCGAGAGGCGTCAGTACCTTGTGAACCTTCGTCTACTAGAGCAACGCCCTCGGTTCACAACTGCAGGCTACTTGATGAAGGAGTTTCCGCACGGCAAGTAGGGACACCGGCAAAGTTTGCAATCGTAAAAAGCATCGTCAGCTGAAAACTAGGCACAAGCGTCGCGATGCATGCCCCGGCTTCCGCGGAGTTTCATGGGCGCTTCCGTCGTTGCCATCAAAACGAGGACCACGTGATCGGGGGCCTACTAGCTCCTTCCCGACACTGCAGCGGTCACTTCTATTTGTTCGCAATCTGAAACTTTGCAACCACTTGCTGCTTTCACCTTTCGTCCCTTGACTGGTGGAGTGAGTGTTCCACAAGCGACAAACGCACTTGCATTCGCCAATAAGGTGAGCACACAGAAGAACCAGGCTGTACTTGCGTGAGAAGTGTTAGCACTGTTCCTCCATTGCTATAACGCGCTTTTTTTTCTTTTTCTTTTAGCACGCATTATTAAAGACACCATTCTCCACGAATTTCGGCGTCGCCGTAGTCAACGTAGTCAACGAGAAATCGTGGGTGTTCCTCTGAAAAGAAATATTTGGCACGTGACAATTCCGAGCGTTTTTTGGTTGGTTGGTTTGGTGACGTCACGAGAACATATGACATGACCTATAGCTGGCAGGAGCTTTCAACTCGGGAATCTCCTTTGACACGGGAGAGTTTGATGGAAATCGAAGCCCACTGGGTCCCGAGGCAACTAGTTAAGCCCCGTATGTCGGGTGGTATTTCACTTAATCAGGTACCTTAAGACTGTATGCTAATGAGTATGCGTGACATAAGAGAGATAACAATTAGGAGGTCAGTGATTGAGCGAATAGGAAGTGAATGTACGTATCTATGTATGTATTTGAATGTAGCAGTCGAGAGCCATTCACATCGTGACCGAAAGGTCTCAAGTTCGATTCCGATCTCGCCTCAGTTTTAATTTAAGCGCAATTAAGATGCATTACATTCTTATATTCCACAGTCTTAGTCATTCTGAGACCTCGCAATCACGATTTGCCCAATTTTAAAATCAATTTATATTCCGTGTGATATCAGTATTCGTTCGAATCCTCCAGTCCTGGTTTGCACACCACCAGGTTCGCCTCTTAACTGACGGGACCATTAACACTATCGCACTGAAAATAAACCAAGTTAATTCCATAAATATATGCAGCGAAAAAAAAAAACAACAACAAAAAACGAAGGTCGCTTTTTGACATAAAGACTCTAAGAGGCACGCCGAATTTTCATAAAATAAAAAGAGAGAAGTTCAACCTCCAGTTATAAAAGTATTATGCTATTAGACATGACCGCGCTTAGGGATCTGAAAGCGGAAGATGATTACGCGAGCGCTGCGCAGGCTGCTACCCTGTTTTATTTTCTTTTTTTTTCTTTTTGCGATAAATACGTTCGGACGCTAACGTTGCGCGCATGGCGTTTAGGGTTTTTTCTTCATCTGCAGCGCGGGAGAAGAAAGGTTTTGCTGCCCGCGACCAAGTACGTTCCGTGGTGAAACGGCACACCGGCGTTTCTAGACGACCGACAGGCTAACGATATAAGCAAAAATGGGAAAAGGTCGCTTTTCCCACAAGAATTCGGCACCTGACGGCAGTGGGCCTTTCGCCGAACAACCCATCTTCATACATTGCATGGACTCAAGGGCCTTATCATCGCTCTCTCTTGAACTTTATTCGAACAGCTAACCTTTTTTTTTGTTTTTCATTTAATACCCCCTTTATTTTTTAGATATTCCACTATGCCCTGAGGCAAAAAACAACGCTATATAAAAAAAAAAAGGCCGCTTTTGTTCCGGTTCCCTTGATCTAGATCACGGATGCTGACAGTTTACAAGTGCGGCAGCGATCGTATGATATGGTATCGAGTGGTATGGTGTGAGGCGGGAATTAAACGTCTCGGTTTACCAGGAACCCCGTATGTGGTACGCCCCGAGTAATTTATACCACCTCCTGTCGTGTTCTATACGGACACATCAGAAACGGCAATCCATTTACTTACTTAGCACTTTTTTTTTTTTCGTCACGTCAGCATGTCGGCAGCATTGGACGAAAGAAAGAGCAGCCAGTCACTGAAATCACAAGGCATCGGACACCGACGTCGAAGATGACCACCGCCACTAGCCGCACTCACCGGGTAACCACTATGTGTTGCGCAGACAGTACTGATGTCCGGCTGCCAATGAGGCAATGCTCCGGCCGCCAAACACGGACGCTTGAAAGTTCGTAATCAACAAAGTGACCAATGCCAAATGGATACCAAGTGCAAAATGGACAACATATCTTTAGAAAACACGACCTGCCAGGTCGAAATTATGGCTCTCCGAGAGTACGCTGGCATCGAACAGCATACAAATGATTTTGGTCTTCACCTCACGAAGCCATTGCTACCGGAATTCGATCTTGCCGCTTTCGAATTCTGTGAATTTGAACGCATCTGCCAATAAACACCGCCGTGAAGGAATGAGGCACAGTCCAAAATTAAATAAAAAAGCATTTTTTTGGCGGATGTTTATTTCCTTTTTAAGTGAATTTATATAGTGATCTTGTGTACAGCTCTTTGGCCTAGCTTCGTAGCGTGGCCGCAAGCCCGACGAGGGGTCTGTTTGCCATTGAGCGACCAGATGAGTGCAGCGGGCAGCCTGAGCCCGTGTGGGAGTGGTGACAATTCTGCACAAGCCTAGCTGAAAAACGAAGGTGCTAATAACTGTCCGAGCTAGGATGGTAACAAACGTGTGTTTGGCCAGCAGGTGCCGTTTTGTTTCACGGAGATAACGTAGACCCCATGAGCGAACGTGAGTTATCCGAACGTTGATACCTGAAACCATTGCTTTTTTTACTTCACAAATGTATTAAACCGTTTTGTGGCCTGGACAGCACAAGGCGCTGTCTTTCACAATAATATAGTAATGTCCTAAAATTGAATGTCAGGGGAATTCGCGTATATACCACCACCCTACATATACTTAAGTTGGGCGAAGTTTGACAAAAGGATATCAAGATAATGGCACCCTGTCCACACACTTCCTGCACTGTACAGTAGCGAAGCTTCACACATAGGCGCGCCAGCCCGAGGCAAGCTGTTCGCGCAAAAAAGCACGCCTGGTGTTAAGGCCATGAGAGGCCACTTTCCGATATTCGTTAGAGTGGCCTGTCCGAACTGCACGATTTGACGGATCTGAGCACATAGCAGCGTGGAGGGTCGACAGTAATTTCGATGCAGCATAGCATAGCCTCTGCGAACGCAGAGATCGATACTCCCACCGAGTGGGAAAATTTAGACTGTCCAACCTCCAGTCGAAAATATTTTCTTCTCCCGTGACTGTGAGGCTTCGCCCTCAGAACGCAACGCCGAAGAAATGTTTTTGGAACGAGTAACTAATAACGCAGTTACATCCACCGGAATCTTCTTCTTCTTCTTGGGTCTTTGGGATATTCTTGGGGGGGGGGATACCGGACACGGGTTATGCCGGCCTAATGTCGTGGCGGCCCTCTTGGTGTCCGGAGGATGGGGAAATGGGACGTGGGGAGGGGTGATTCTGTCGTGTTTCTCTCCTCCCGTTCTCTCGCAAAGGTTTTTCACTCTCCTGCCCGGTCGTCTAGCCTCCGCAAGCCAATTTCTCTTTCCTCCTCCGCGTTTAACTGGGAGATGGGGCGTGGCACTCTGCTTGCGCGAAAACGAAACGGGCGAGGGAGCGCGCGCCGCTGCTTTCATTGCATTCAGTCCGGACGTGGCGAGGGAAAAGCGCGCAGCAATCGGCGCACACAATTCAAATCAAATCAAATTTATTTTCCAACAAGTGGATGGTCGCTTGGGCTAAAAGCTGTACAAACAGCTTGACAAAGGCCCAGGAAGCCCGTACACAACATATCAGGAACAAACAGCAAATTCCAGAAGTTCATTAATAATTCGACTATGACATCCAAAAGTGTTACTTCAGGACAACGTTTAATGCATACGTCCCTGCAGCACGATATAAAAAAATTAAAAAGTTGATCAATAATAAAAACAACGGAAAAAGCTCAACAAGGCTTAAAGTTCGTAACGACGAGTATAATGTTTAAAGTAAGAACACATGTATGGATAGATTATATTTGCACGAAGTAGGTTTTCAATTGCATAGGACTAAAACCAACAGTGTCTTTATATTTGTTGAGAAAAACTGGTCGTGTACGCCCATCCTTCCCCCGTCAGTCAGTGAGACGGACCAATGGATGTCGTCGCTACTCCGACGTCAGCCTAGCGGCTCGTAGAGAACGGGGAAGCTGGTTTCCCGAAGGGGAGGATGAGAGAGCTTTGATTTGTATTTTTGCTGCTTTGCGGCGCGCGTATCGCTGTAGCATTTTGCACAGACTATCTCCGGTGCCTGATCGAAGCACTGGGCTCATTTGCTTAAAAAGTCATACCCTGGACAGTGGCCCTTTAAGAGTAACGAAAGCTTGCCTCCGCGGAAAGGGATCATATTCAGATTTCAGATTTCGTTAGATGAAACTGTAACCTCTTATTAGTTCCTCACCAGTATTGTTGGCAAATACTCGCAGATTATGACTAGCAGCTTGCCAGTATTGCTCAAGAGGAAAGTATACAACCGTTGCATCTTGCCTGTATACTGACCTATGGGGCTAAAACGTGGAGGCTAACGAGAAGGGTTCTACATTAGTTGAGGACAACGCAGAGGGCTATGGAGCGCAAAATGATAGGTGTAACGTTAGGAGACAAGAAGCGTGCACAGTGGGCCAGATAAACAACTCTAGTTATTGACATTCAAGTGGAAATCAAGAAGAAGAAATGGGCATGGACGGGGAATGTAGTGCGAAGAGCGTCACAAACTGGATTTCAAGGGAAGGAAAGCATAGCTAGGGGCGGCAGAAAGTTAGGTGGGCGGATGTGGTTAAGAAGCTCGCAGGGGTCAAGTGGATGCAGCTAGCACAGGACCGGATTAATTGCAGGAATATGTGGGAGACTGCTGCTGCCGCCGCTGATGATGATGAGGATGATTATTATTATTATTTTCCATTCCACAAGCACTGGTCGGCTGGGTCATGAACAACGTGTTACTGAACTCGGCTAAGTGTTCATTGCCCATACCATGAGCAAGGATAAAAAAGAGTGGCTTTATTGTAGGGCGCGAATTTATGAGTTATTGATGGAAAGGGCGGTTCCATTTGAACTATGTAATCCTAGGACTCTTTGCCGAAGAGAGGATGTTCGCCGCGGTCTTCCTATGTAAACTTTCTCTCATGTGGCGTGGGGAGGGGGCGGAGAAGCGACCGATTAAGTAGCCTGTATATAATTCTGTACACAAGGAATATGGGAGAGGCCTTCGCCCTGCAGTGGTATAGATTATGATGACATAATTCTCTATCTCCTTCTTTAAAATAAACCTTCAGGTGAACGTTGTCCTAAAGTAATATGTACCAGAAGCCATGAATGTTAAGACGCTGCCCCGTCGATTCTATCCTAAGTCGATTTCCTGCCAGGCAACGAGACACTCGCCTCACCAGGCGTACCAATTCAGCTCGAAAATTTTCAGCTGTAACACATTTTTCAACGTATATGGCGGGACATTTTCGGCCCTCAAAGATTGTCAAATTGATATGCAGCCAGCATGTATCGATTCAGATGCGAAGGTTCAAACAAGACCATTTCTGACCAATTTGGTTTTGGTTGGTTTGTGGGGTTTAACGTCCCTAAGCAACTCAGGCTAAGGAGAGACGCCGTAGTGGAGGACTCCGGAAATTTCGACCACCTGGGGTTCTTTAACGTGCACTGACATCGCACAGCACACGGGCGCCTTGCTTTTCGTCTCCACCGAAAAGCGGCCGCCGATTTCTGACCAATTGCTCTGTACCGTAAAGGAATGCTCGTTAAAAATTTAAGGACCTACAAGAAGCCTGGCCATCTGGGTGTGTGACAAGCGACGCTAAAATACGACACGGGATATGCTTTTGAGCTTCCACGGAGCAATACATCTTACGGCATCACACACGATGATCACGTCGAAGGCGTAATGGGGCAATAAAAAAAAAATGTGCCGTATATTGGAACAAGCTTTTCTTAATAAGTGCACCGAGACTGGCTGATGATACGCTTAATTTTCGACATATTCACTAAAACAACCCTCTAGTATGTCGAATTTTCCGGGCATTTTCTGAAACCAGTACCGCGAGCTAAGCCCGACATTTTGAACCTGCAATTAAGTAAGTTCGTGCCAATGAAGGTTATGTACGTGAATATAAGGGCAAAACAAGCGAATTCGCAACGCTACACGCGATGCCTGTAAAACCCCGTCGATGTGTGTGAGTCGGCGATCATTTGGGCCGTAAAATCTCCATTTCACGCTTATCGGCTCTTTCGATCCGCCCTTTTATCGGAAAGCGGAACTTCACGAACTACCGCTGCCTTATCGGGGGGCGCAGCACGAGAGAAATTCCGTCCGTGCAGCCAGCGGTAGCGGCGGGAGACCAGCGCGCGCGCACAGCCGAAGGAGCCCTTCGGCGACTCACTCTCCAATTTGAAGATGCCCCTGAGATAAGAGCGCGCGCCTAGTCGCGAGCCGAGTGGCGCGGTGGTGCGAAGGAATTCCCCAGACCTTCATGGAAAGTGTGTCACGAGGTGCTCAGCGTTTTGAGAAAGAGAGGGGAAGAAAGGCAGAAGGACTTGTGCCTGTGAGTGCCGAGGATGACACGTTACACAGAAGGAATGCTGTACAGGGTACTTCATTTGCGCAAGCGATCACTTCCGTCCACAATCGGATCAGCCGAGCGGAACATTCTCTTCGTTTGTACGAAGAAAAATAGGTTAAATCTCGGAGATTTTTAAGGCTTGAAGGAGTTCATGGAGAGTAACAAATTTCATTTACTCTAGTTCTTTCTTTTATTGATCAATCCATAATCCATGAATTGGCAAAAAAAAAAAAAAATCATTCCAGCGGGCGACTACCGCTTTCTACGGTTTATAATACTCAGGCTTCCTTGGATGAGCTCTACTAAAAACTAGGTGAGTGCAGTATGCAATCAGTTAATAAATGTAAGACGTGTAATTTTTTGCATGGCCTACTCCTGTTTTCATTGCCAAGAAAAAAAAAACGTATAATGCGCCATGGCGTCACAGTGCATCAAGTAAGCACGGCTGGAGCCTGGTGGCCACATTGGCTCGCGAATTCCAGTTCACCAACCGCAGCGCGCTAACAGCAGCGGAGTGACTTTGCTGCAGACCGCACCGCGGCCGCCGCATGCGGGGATGAAAAGGGAGGGAGAGAGAGAACACGTTTTGTTTTACATACGTTTTGTTCAAAAACTCGCACCAGTAACAGAAGTGCACAGAACTCTGCGCGGATTCTTTACCACGGGCTAAAGAACTCCGTGCTTTTTCAAAGCAGCACCTCACGTAACTATGCGGTGCGATTCAATGCTAAGCTCTTTTTCGTCCTCAGACCAACAAGACCGGCATATATCGCCGGCAAAACGAGGCCACCAGGGGATCCAGATATCGGACCTGCGATCTCGTGACCGTTAGGGCAGAACGACGCGCGGTAACCACGATCAGTGCGCACGCTTTATCCCGCGTACCGCAGCAGATACCGTGGATTGTGCAAATGTTTTTGTTTCCTGCATGCTGAGTATCCAAAGGCAGCAAAATAAGTAAACAAACAAGTAAAGCTGGGCGTAAGACAACGGCGCGCAAGGGATAATTCCAAGTTGGTAGCAGGCGTGGTTTCGGATTGAAAACCCACATAATTGGGATAAGCTTGGCAAACGACGCATACTGAGGTAGAAAATGTGTTGAAAGGAGCACGGACAACAATTTTGGTACTTCTTTTTTTTTCTTATTATAATAATACGCAAGAGGTTAGCCAAAAGAAGGATCAGCACGCTGTAATCGCCTACGACCAGTATGTAATTCATAAAGGAGTTCTCTTTTTTTTGTCTCTCTTTTATGCTGTTGAGGTTTCAGTTTCAAAACGTAGCGAAAGGTCTACAGACGACATGTTCATCGCACGTCTCTCTCTCTCTCTCTCTCTCTCTCTCTCTCTCTCTCTCTCTCTCTCTCTCTCTCTCTCTCTCTCTCACACACACACACACACACACACACACCCACACACACACACACACGCACGCACACGCACGCACGCACACGCACACACACGCACGCACGCACACGCACGCACATGCGTGCACACACACACACACACACACACACACACACACACACACACACACACACACACACACACACACACACACACACACACACACACACACACACACACACACACACACACACACACACACACACACACACACACACACACACACACACACACACACACACACACACACACACACACACACACACACACACACATGCACTCGTTTATACATATCTAGCGATATCATCGCTGCGCTGCTTCGTATCTTTAACTTATACAAAGCTCTAACCAGCCTGCTTAAAGCGCTGAACTTTGGTGTCACAGTTGTCCGATTACTGGAACTCATACCAAACAACATGAAATGGATATAAAGGCGTGAAAATGAGAATCCAACTCTAAATTATTTACTTATCGCTGGCGCAGACTACGCAACTATGCACGTATACTAGCTTGCTAGCGTCATCCCAAAGTAAATACTCAGCAAAAGTTCCGTGCCTGTACTTGCTTGATATAAAAGCTCCATGTGCGTAGGAATCGCAAGAAAATTCTCCGATAGTTTGAGAAAATCTCCTGTTCCTTCCGGTAATTGCATGACACGATGACAACAGCAGACAATAACAACAAATGCGGAGTGCGCATTAGGCGCCAGTGCGTGCGTCCTCTGTTTTTTTTTTTTTTTTTTTTTTTTTTTTTTTTTTTTTTTGTTCTCGATTTGTTGCCTGTCTTCAGCGTCATGTGCTGTTCTCCTGCAATGCCTGGCTATAGCGTAGCGTCAAGCAATAGACCAGATGGCTGACATTGGTTCCCCTGTCACGGACGTTTTGAACATGTGCTTTTTATTCGTTTATAAAATGAACTTTGTCTCTTCCTTTCTCCCTCCTCGTTTTGCGCACTACCTGCAAGCTGGCGAGAGAAAGAGAGAGAGAGAAACCTTACTGAAAGTCAAGAATCTAAACATGTCCCGGCGCAAAAGCGTGCTCTTCACAAAGCTGTGTCCATGCTGTATGCACCTCAAATGTGGGCGCTGTACCAACTGGCCTAAATGGCCACCCTTGCTATCTCGCCTCGTATCCAGAAGTTAACACATATTACACGCGTTCCTGGCCCTGGCAGTTGTGAACAAGGCCCGGGCAAAGAGTACCACCACCACCACCACCACCACCGAGTTCGCTGCGCCGGAGTGGGGCCAGCAGCAGCAGCGCGGTGCCGGCGGCCGGCGGCGTGCCATGACCCTCGAGCCGGACAAGGGGACGCCCCCCTGGGCCGCCTGCGGCTCTGCCCAACGGTGGTGACGCAACCCGCGCCGGCCCCGATGGGGGAAGTGGCCTCCAGGACCGGAATAGTGACGCCGCCGCCGCCGACTGGAATGCGCCATCGGCGGCAGCCGAGAAGCAGCTTCTCCTTCCGCACTGTGCATTGGCCTGCACTTGGCACACACGGCAGCGGCCGCCGACACGGTCAGTGGCTCGCGGGACCCAATGCGACCCTTGTTTATACCTACACCCCACCACTATATGCGCATCCTCGACAAGATCGCCCGAGTGCAGCAGCCGTACGGCCGTCGTTAGTAGTGAACAGTGGCAGACCTTTTATAGGCTGAAGTTAGGGAAGACCGCAGATTGTTGGGATTCAGCTAAAGCGTGGTATGATAGAAAACAACGTCCAAACCGAAACACGTCTGTCCGGTACATAATTGTATAGGGCTGCAGCCAAATGCGAGGTTGTAACAAAATATACGCACAATCGTGGCGGTTTTGCATGCTGCAGACACAGATGTGATGCTCGCACAGATGTTACACGCACGCAGCTCGCCTACGGTCAACTACGCCGCATGCATGAGGAGAGTGAGATAAGAGGCTGAAAAGTACAAAATGAGAAAAAATAAAGCGGGTCTGCTATGGAAATCTGTACAAGGACGAGCAGCTCACGAGGATCCCAGAAGCCTGCTGCGAGGGTTTTGTTAGCGTTAACCACAATGGTAACTCCGTGCGTGGAAGCTATCTGGTGTGTGTGCGTGTTCTGAAATGCCATGTTGGCTCCAACATCGGACAATAGCGCCTTACCATTGCATAACAGTCACGAATTCATTCCACGTATGCGACCAGTCTGGCGGACCAAATGACAGGCTTTACAGGACTCCAGTGTACGATCGCGAATGCAGACCCAGTATGCGGCACGGTATACCACTGTGCACGCGAACAAGATCGGGCGCAGCAGCACGCGTAGCAGCGGCTGCGATGTGGACGCTCGCGCCATACTGCGACCGAATCCGCCATCTAAACGATGGCCCTTTACATGTTTTTACATACCCGAGCAATGCGTGTGCCGCATGAGGCAAGCTTTTGTTCACGAAGCCCTATCGAGCCACGCTATTGAATAATAATAATAATAATAATAATAATAATAATAATAATAATAATAATAATAATAATAATAATAATAATAATAATAATAATAATAATAATAATAATAATTAATAATAATAATAATAAAGTAGGATGGACAGTTGGGCGAGTTGGTACAATTGCATAGTGGGTGGAACAGCGCGAAAAGACGAAACACAAGAAGAAGACAGACAAGCGCTCGTCTGTTGTGCGTCTCTTCTTGTGTTTCGTCTTTTCGCGCTGTTCCACCCACTATGCATAACAATAATAATAATTGTAATGACGATTACGATACTCCCCAAAGCGAAATCTGAGTGCGTCTATATCTAAAGGTTTTTCCTATACACTGAGGCGAAGAATTTCAGAGATACTTGTATGTACTACGTATGTGCTTTCGAGCCACAAAGCATTCTTTAATTTTCTCACGTGCCAATTTCCCAGAAAAATAAATAAATAAAAAAAAAACATACTCTTGGGTCGTGACTCTCTCGTGCTTTTTTTCGCTCGGTACACCGACAACGGCGACACGGCTCAACCGCCCAACAGGCGCATAAGATAGCTGGTTCGTTAGTTTATGGGGTTTAACGTCCCAAAGCAACTCGGGTTATGAGAGACGCCGTAGTGGACGGGTCCAGAAATTTCGACCACCTGGGTTTCTTTAACGGGCGCTGACATCGCACAGCACATGGGCGCCTTGCTTTTCGTGTCCATCCTTGCGGATGGAGCCGCCGCGGCCGGGATTCGATCCCGCATCCTTGGGTGCAGCAGCCAAGCGCCCTAAACACTGCACCACCATGGCAGAGCGGGCGCATGCACAAGAGCTGCGATCTAATAATACTCGAATATTAGGAAACTACCGGCGTAGAAACTGTCTTAAAGAAAAAAGTTCAGAGTCACGTAGCGAGAGAAAAGAGATGAAAGAATGAAAGATTCGCGTTTGGGAAAAGACCTTCTTGAGTGCCCTCAAACTATAGCTTTCCGACCAAAGCGGTGGTACAGCCTCAATAACTCTTAACGGGCCTTGTAACCGATAATAAGTCCATAGCCTGGTAGTTCTTCGTAATTCGGAACGCTAAACAGATGTCAGGCTCTGCGGGTCCCCCCATGATGCACGATAGAGAGCGGTGCGAGCGCATGCGA
Source organism: Amblyomma maculatum (assembly GCF_055883805.1). Lineage (NCBI taxonomy): Eukaryota > Metazoa > Arthropoda > Arachnida > Ixodida > Ixodidae > Amblyomma > Amblyomma maculatum. Next base: position 24,932,435 of record NC_139347.1, on the reverse strand, counting down.
CTCACTGATAGTGATTGCTATCGGACGCCAGAATTGCTCTGGTTTGTTCAGCCCGGCAAAGGGTGAAATTTATGAGACTTCACTCCGTCAGCAGTCCGCGTTTCCCCAAAAGCGCTCTACTGTGGGTGTTCCAACTCCAGGGTTGTGTGGGCGGAGGTCGGAGAGGGGTGCCAGAGGGAAAGGCGAGGAAGTGTTAAACCTTTAGGAACTGCCTGAAGGCCCTTGGTAATCAAATCATCAAGGGAGTTTAGGAGTTGCTTAGGGCTGTTCGGTTAGAAAAGCCTGCCACGCTGGTCATTTTGTTCTGGTGCACCGCTGCGACCCTGTATATTCCCTACAGTGGTGACTACGGCCTATCAGATGACACCGGTAACCTACCACCCTCAGTCGACCTTCCGCCTGACGCTACCTTGCGCTCACGGGACGTCGCAGGTATCCAGCGCCGCCTGCGGACGTTCTGGCCCAAGCAGCCACAGATCTGGTTCGCTCAGGTAGAAGCCATCTTCCACACCACGTCACCTCGGAGGCATTTCGGTTTCATCAGTTACTTTCCAACCGGCCGCTCAGGTGGCTCAAGAGGTGGCGGATATCATTATTAGACCCTTGGGCGATACTCCTTACCACCGACTTCAGAAGTGAATTCTATAGACCACACCCTGCGCCCCTCCAGCAGCTGCTCACGTGCGAAGAGCTTGAAGAACGCCGTCCCTTCCAGCTACTCACTAGCATGCGGCAGCTCCTGGGCGAAATCAGGAGCGCCAGTAACTACCGATCGCATAGTAGCTATCACCTTTGGAGCGAACGGAGGAATGCGACACTGAAAGTGCGATGAATTGGCGCACCGCAAAAGTGCCTCCAGCGGGAGCGCTAAACTGCAGATGCAATTATTAAACTCAAGCATCAAAACTCTACATCGGAAGTCACTTGTGCGGAAGAGCGCTGTTTCATAAAAACTGCGGAAGACGAGAGTGATAGACCTTGTATAACTCCTAGTTTATTATCACGCATCAGCTAGAAACGGTCACGTTAAGCGTGCTGCCTTCGGCAGAGATTAAGTGACGTGCACCTTATTATTAACAATAAAAAATCGTCTTGCAATTCGGCTAAGCGACATGCTCATCGGCAAAGAAAAGGGAATGAACACATGGCGGAGCGTACCTGCCGTAACGAAGGCAAGAGGGAGATGGTTGGCAACCTTGTACAACCCGGAACGCAGAAAGGGAAATAACCGCTGAAAACACGAGGGAGAGAGAGAGAAGGCAGGGCACGAGCAACATGCGCGCTCACGCGAAAATGCACACAGCCACCGCAACAGTCGAAATGTTCGAGGACGTAATTATAGCCGTGCTCTGTCACGTTTCACGTTAACGCATTCCCTCGGCTTTGAACTGTAACAGAATGCTTTGGCTAAGATAAGAGCAGTGCATGCTGATAACCAGGGATAGTTAGTTTGGGCACGCCAAACGTCCCCACTAATGCACGTAAAATATAGCACAATGCAGGCGCGGTGCTCGCGGTTATGATTAACGTACATTACCTCAAAGGCCTGAAGTAGTCATTCGTTTTAAGTATCATAGGCAGAGTCGTGACTGCGCACTCATTTGGTTGCCCGCAGTGCAACACGTTCGCAAATAGAACGCAATCATATCGCTACAACGCTACCATTATGCAATCTATTATGAACAGTCCACGGCTTAGTGGCACGAGAGATAGAACAGTGTGATAGCTAAGACGGCAATATTTCACGGTTTGATACCATCAGGAACCATAACACGCAAGAGATACATCCATAAAAGGCTATCATTTATACATACGCTGAGGACAAAGTGCGCCCTCTATATGGGACGGTCACGAAAGCCAAGAATCACGTCCGTGGCGGGCGACGCAGCTGGCCAATACTTCCCTGCAAAGATTTAGACTGCACGCTCACTATACATACCGCAAAGCGCCCCTGCATATTTTCCCTTTCCCTCCCATTTTTGTCCTTTTCTCTCTACATGCGGTGCAAATTTGTATGCATATATGTGGACTTCAGTCAGAAATATGCCCTTTGTCAGTAGCATGACTGAGACATATCGTAGTAATGTAAGGTAGTGAGGAGCACCCAGGGTCGAAATCGACCACGGAGGCACATAGATGTACCGTGAGATGTCAGTGCACATTAAAGAACACCGAGTGGTCGAAATCATCCGGAGCTCTCCGCTATGGCGTCATTCATGGCCCGAGTTGCTTTAGAACGTTAACCGCATAAATAAAACTTAATTAGTTACACATACGCTCTCATTTTTCTTATCTGGCACGGATCGCGTGTAGAGTCTCGGAGTGCGCCTGCTCCTCGGCTCACGTTCACTCGAGGGCCTGCAGGCGCGTGTACGCGCAGCGCGATACAATTACACAACTGGAAGTTGCTTTAGTGCGTGATATTTATGAAGAACTGGGGATTGTTTTTCGGAAACCCAAATGAAAATAAAAAAGATTATGTTGTTTCTTAAATTCGAATCAGAGTGGTTCATTTACTTATATTCTTGAATTTCGGACAATTACAAAGCAATCGGGAGGACAGATTATTCCAGAGCTACAAATTTTTGCTGGAATAAAGATACTGAAAAAAGGTTTTGAATGGCAACAGCTTATTGGATCGTGCCAGAATGAGCATTTTCGGTATAGGCTCTCAGCTTTATATTAGCGTTTCTAATTTTGAACAACGTAATGCAACACTTTTCTAGTTCCTAATGTTTTTGAGGTACTGAGAGTTCTTGAGGGTGATTCGAAGATGTGCGTTTTTTTTTTTTAATTGGAATCGAAGTTGTCCTTTTCTGCTGTTTTCGAAATTGGTCGAATTTGATGCGTTGTAGAGAAAACATCATAAAGTCTAGAGCCTCAAATTTTGCCTGAAGTTAAGAAAAAAAAGACCTCGATAATAAAGACAAAAAAATTTTAGTGACAACAATTTAATGTTTCGTGCCACACTGTAGAATTTTCGAAGCGCATCGCTCCTGGAGCAAAGTTTGCAAGTTTTTTTAATAAAACAACTTTGACAAGAAAAAATGTCCTTAATAATTCTCCTACAAGGAACGTTGCATGGATTTCTTGAATAGAAAGTAACGTTCGAAAAATTTTAGTGTGCAAGCAGCGGGGCTCCAAATTTGCAACTTTTTTAAATTGCAAAAAGGGCGTTTTTATTTATTTTTTTTTTGCTCTAGTAATATACGCTTTTTTCCCCCGTGAGAACTACTGCGTAACTTGCATAAATAAGGTTCATTCCTTTGTGTCAAGACATTTGCCCGGCCACCACATATAAAAATTTAATTGAAAGCAAAAAGCAGTCATTGGACCTCGATTACCGTTCTTATCTGAACACCTATAACTGTGCTCATATATTTAACTGTAAGCAATAGATACGCAATCATTGCATAAATTTGAATCTGCATTTATCCGCGTCTTCTAGTTAGCGTGTATCTGTGCGCGGTATATATGTACTGTTCCTTGTTTTACTTCCGAAATGTCTACATACTATTTACTGCGCACACAATCGTTACATAGTGAATTTTTTTTTTCTACACACAATTCCTCTCTACTATTCCAAGGATGATTAAAATAGTAGAACAGCATTATTGAATGGCAGGCGGCGCAGAAACTTTGCTTTACCGCGATGACGATTGCGCCTGTCAACCAAAGCAGGGACCGCGATAACATCGCGCGCCTCGGCTAAGCATTTCTAGACCGCGCAATATTTACAAGGACAACACACTGCCCCGCAACTCTGCGCACGCTGGATGCAGATGCCCTCTGACCGACAATACAGACCAGGGTATATGAGGCACGCTCCCCTTCCCAAGCGGTACGGAGGCGGAACCATGCACTGCGTTTACCGAGACTGACAGCTCCCCGATAATTATACATCAGCACCGACTCGGACCTCGAGGAGCTCGCCACCCACAGACCACATTGCAGTCGCTCACTATAAGCGTGTACACGCTTCCAACGAGGCCGATTCAACCGCACTGCAGCACGAGTCACACCTGCCGTCTCCGCCTGCTGCTGTCACATCATACGGGCAGCTGCAGTACACTCGGCTGTCATCACGAAGGATCACACGTACGCAGTAAGGGCCGCTGAGCGATATACTGCATAACTCAATAGCGCGAGAGGCTGAGAGGGACTCGTCAGAGGTAATCTTTGGCTTGACGTTTAAGACTTTAACTATAGCGTGTCAGCGGCCGTCTTGCCCATTTGTATAAATAAAGCGAGAAAAATGTCGCAAGGGCGATTCATCTCCACTTCGGGAGTGTCAATGCAAGTGGAGATGCATCAACCATCCTGACATTGGTTTATTATCCGCAAGAGCTGGCACGATCGAACTACTTCTGGTTACCAACCGGTGCGCTTGGCGTTTCTTAATGGTTAAGAGGGCCAACCAGACCTGCGCCACTGACGTCGTGGGACGCGGTTTATCATACATACGCCTGAGTTAGTGATGTTGAAACGTAAAAGTCCCATAAGCAACGCAAAAGCCGATGTGAGAAATTCTAGGGCACTGGGTGACTGGACGTGAACGACTGCCAAAAGCACTTACCTTTTTTTTTTTCCTGAAACTTACAGCTTTTCCCGAAATTTCCCTTGTGGTAATGGTGTCGCTGCATCCCGAGCTTAAACTTCGTTGTAAGGGTTAGAAGCTTGTAGCAAAGTCGTTCACACAGTATCAGACACACAAGTCTAGTACATACAGTTAGAAAAAGAAAGCTGATTGGAGCAATTTTCTGTGAAAAAAGGGATCCTAATTGGATATTACTTTTTCACCAGTCACCAAACGAATGGCAGTCTAGTGAAAGCGATCATTGTCCGGCCTATGCCCTATGTGTCCTTCGCGTCTAAGCGCAGTTGTCTGTGTTCTTGTTTTTTTGGAGAAAAGGTAAGTACCGCAATGCTGGTATCCCATCAGTACTTAGCTGTGCGGCTCTGATTTCGAGGCCAACGAAAGCGCTTTACCTTAAGTGTACAGAGGTAACGCTAAGACAGCACCGTTGGTTACGGAGCGATGCCCGAGCGATATCCCACCAGAAATCGAGGTAAGAACCTATGTTGGCCCCAAATGTGTCCTCAAAAGTGGAAGCAAAATGTAACGCATGATATGAAGTAATCAGATGGCGGAATTAGTAGTTATGTCTGAACGTGTATGACATGTGGTAAATAAACGAAATGTCATGTCATTGTCATGGTCGTGAGAACCATTGTAGTCGGTCATTAGCCATAGACGTGACCAGTCATAAACTAAGAGTCCTGACTTAAGACATGGTTAAGGGTTTTTGTTGAGTCATACAAGTCATGACTTGCAGGCTACAAAAATGCTTAGTCATGGGTCCCAATTGAGCCACAAAAGTGCTGAGTCACGTTGCTATGAGAGTATCACGTGACAAGGTTACATGACAGTCAAGCTGCATGAAAATGTTGCGTGGCTATTAAGTATCACGTGACAGTCAAGTTGCATGAAAATGTAACGTGGGTTGCGAATGCCATGCGACAGGAGCGACGCCGTACCGCCAATCCCACACTTGCAGGAGCCCTGCAACGAACGCGCGCCAAGGAACGCCACGCGACAGGAGCGGCGGTGCACCGTCCAATCTTGACAAGAGCACTGGGGGAAGTGAGGGTGACTGCTCGTGGCCCTGGGGCTGGGAATGTACCGGTGGGTGTACCTGTTGTAGGCCGTCATTGCACCCGCCACCGCTTCGGCGGCGGACAATGGCTGTTGCGATGCGCACATTTCTCTCCTCCTCTTCTTCTTTCTTTATTTTCTCTTCTGTCCGCACAAGGCAGAGGTGGTGGCTCGGCTACAGAACCAGTAGCAGGCCCATTCATTTTCTTTTCCTTCTTCCTACAGTCGTAACAACAACAACAGGAGCACTGCAACGAACGCACGCCAACTCCGCTGTGTGGCACGAGCCCATGACGTCGCTAGCAGAAGCAGGCGCGCGATGTACAGTGTGCAGCAGCAACGCTCAGACTTTCGCATTTCTCCAATGAAGTCTCTGCAGTTCTCTCCAAGTTTTCTTGGTGAAACATTGCCGTGCGGAGAGCAGAGCCCAAATTTCGCATCGATCACGTCTCAACAACTCCTATAAACCGGTCAATTAACCCCGCTCCGGGGCTAATCAGTTTGTGACAGGTTTATAACGTGACTGTGCCGTAATACGGCCACTGGTCACCCACCGTATAAGCTGATGGAATGAATTCAAGTTGTACGCGGACTAATGATGATGACACTTGATTTTAGACGGTTCAACGGTGCCAAGAGCCAATAAGAGTACATGCTTTGGGTAATACACCTCCGTCGAGAAAAATAAATGGCAAATTAATGCATGCGTGTGCCAGCAGCACTCGCATCACCCCTCTCCCCCCATACACACACATGCTTTCTATCTCTCTCTCTCTTTCGTGAAAGGAAAGGGGTGTCACAATCGCCGCACATACACTGGGCCGGAATAACACAGTGCGCATTCGGGCGGCGCGTCTCGATTCGAAGGATGTTCCCTCGTTCTCCTCAGCAATTATCTGACTTTTGCCGGATTCACACGCCCCTTCGCCGACGTCACGGAGTGAGCGGCAAGTGGGTTCTTAAGCACGTCGAAGCACTGCAACTGAGCGCAAATATCCTGCCGCCGAGCTTGTCCCCGTTCACGTCGTGTCCTGGAAGGGTGGTAATGCAACGTGCACGCGCATACAATCGTTTTGCGTCTCCAGTTGCAAAGGCGGATCGCCGCAAATGGGCGTGCATTAGAACGCGAACCAGGCGGCTGTTCGACACGGCGCTGCCTATTCAGGACGCCGGAAAACAGCTACGACGCCGGAGGGTGTCTTCTAAACGCCGTGCCATGCGTAGCCTCCTTTCGTATACTTCCTCGGAGGGACTTTAGCAAATCAAAGAATGAGCTGATGGTTCAGCTCTGCCGTTCAGCTCTACCTCCTCTTTGCACTTACAGTGACCGTTGGTGGAAACATTTTCCTCTTACTCTTGGGTCTTCCCTGCGTGAACCATTCTGAAAAGGCTCTGCAGTATTCTTTAAAAAAATAGAAAAAGTGGAATGATGTGTGTTCCTGCGGAACCATGAAGTGGTAGAGTTGATGCTGTTCATGACATCAACTCCTTGTTCATTTTCACCATATGGACTCGATGAAGGGGGCCAGCTTTTGAACTTAGCTGGCCGTGCATGAGGAACACAGGACGCATGCAGCAACCATTTGGCGCACAGAAAATACAAGGCGTCAGCGATATAGTGCGAGCTTGTGCCGACCGTTGCCGAGAAGCCACACGTGTTTACTTCGTAACCTCCGAACGATGTCAATGTAATGTTAAATCCCCGAAATGCATGCCATGATATAACCGCCACTTGGCCTGAAACTACAGATGTGTGCGAATGTTGCAAAATTTCAAATTCGAACTAAATATTTTACATTAAATATTCGTGTTCGATTTCAAAGCTCCACCAATATCTATTTCAGATATTCGAAAGGAAAAGAATTCCAAACACAAATAAGATGTTCTGGAGTGTATTCGCAACCATGTGATCTCCAGCTTGCAAAGAAGGCTAGGCGAGCTCTGTGCACCGACATGTAGTAATGTAACTTTTGCAAGACATGACAGTTCTTTTGAGGCATGATATTTGTTGCAGGACGATCTGGATCTGAGCTAGTTGGTTCATGTCAAAGGCGGAACGACAGCCTGGCGGAAGAGGCCGCAACAGGCCAAGGGCTACCTGCATGCCAGCCTCTAATCCGCGGGCGCACGACTCCCTGTCTTCACCGGAATGCGTGCCGGGGGCGGGGAAGAGGACGCTCATTTCCGATGGAAATAAAAATTGTGTAACCAGCCAAAAATCCTGACTGGGAACCAAACCTCCATTCCTCGGATACCCAGCCGAGCGCTTTAACCAACTGCGCCACGCCCGGGATCGTAGAACGTACACCATAAATCTCCTTGTCTATAGTGAGGATGATAGTAGCGATGACAATGAGGCTGCAATTAGTGATAATTACAATAGTGAGGATGATAGTAGCGATGACAATGAGGCTGCAATTAGTGATAATGACAATGATGACAGTATCAATTACAATCACGGTGCATTTAGTTGATAATTATAATGCGAGCAAACGTGATGCACAATGTGCATGCACCAGCAACGCCTTAGGCTTGCGCATTTCTGCAGTGTAGGTTCCACAGTGCTCTCGGAATTTTTAGACAAAAAGCGTCCCCCGGCCCTCCGATATGCAAGGAAGGGTTTGCCTGATCACCCGAACACTTCCATAATGTGCGCCTTTTTATAGACAAAAAGAGTAACCGTAAAGGTTCGCATGGTCTCTCCATCTTTGCGCACGACTGCACATGCTGCTATTAGGGTGAGCCTTGCAGTTCTCGCTCACGCCATTTTCCGATCAGTACCAGCAGATATTTAGAGCCAGTGCACCGCACATCGTGATCACATACCAGTGCTTGATGTGTTTTGTATGCTAGTACGCTTGCACATTTGTACATGATGCGTTTTTGCAGACTCTGTACTGGGGCAATACAACATTCACAGTCGTTTCACTCTCCCCGATATATTGAATTCCACTCCAACATCGCAATTGAGCAAAAGCGGAAGCTATTTACGATATGATATAGACGATTTGTGTTTGTTTTTTATTACAGAATGTAACGTCCTAAAGCGATTCACGCCATGAAGAACGCCGCTGTGGAAGGAACATGGATTTTTCTTCAACCTGGTGCTTTTTTTTGAGATGCATTGACATCGCACAGTATTCGGGCGCCTTGCGTTTGGCATCCATCGAAAAGTGGCCCCAGCGACCAGGATAATATTTAGAAGGTGCATGGAAATGAAGTGACTGTTTTTAGAAGTAGAATTACACCATTGCGAGATTGTTCAGAAAAGTCCATGCTTTTTGCATTGTCTCTATAGCAACAATCCCCAGTGCTGTACTTGGGTCCTTTTCCACAGCCGTTGAATAACGAGGTTTTCTTCGCGTATTCACCACAGCAGTCTTAGTTTGCTTCTCTTTCCAATAGCCTCCCAATTGTTTGTTTGACTTTCGTGCAGTAACAATCAGACTGTTTCAAATTATTTCCAAATTATTTCAACCAGCTTTGCTAATTGCATCCACTATTTCCTTGCGATGAATGATTGCCATACATACTTTTTTATTTTTCACACTTGGTGCCCCATAGAGCACAGCACCAATCCCGGGATCAACCGCTAGACAAGGGCAGGTTTGTCCTCTGCTACTGGTCATACTAACCGACAGAATGTGCATATTTCGAGTGGCATCATTAGGCCTGCGTTCATGTTAATCATCTATGGCATGGTATGGTATCGTACAGTACGGTATGCTCTGGCATTGTAAGGTAAGGTTAAGAGAAGGTATGGTATGTTATGACATAGTGTGGTGTAGTATCTTTTACATGTGCGGCTTAAATCAAAGGTAAGCTATTTTCCTATTAGCTGTAATTTCCTTATTGCAGTTAAACGCAGACATTTCCTCGATTACGTTAGACAAAACGACCGAGCTCAACGCCCCCTCAATTTCTTCCTCAAGCCACACGGTCTCAGACGCCGTAGTTTACAGCAGCGCCACACGGCGGTCACTATCAAGGGCACGCGTGGTGCACAGACACGTCCACGTGCCCGCTGCCAGGCTGGGTCCAACTAGCGGCGTGGCGCATCAAATTGGCTGTTCGCGTGCGCGCTTGCCTAATGGCCTCTCCATCCCTGGTCAGCGGAGCGCATTGTTGGCACTCGTGTTTGTGCGTGGCTTGTTCGACGGCAGGCTGGCGGGTTTCGGTCCGCTCTCCTGCCGCGTGTAATCGCCCGAGGAAGAGACCGCCCTGCAGGGCTTCCGCCCAGCGCCGCGTCACGCGATGCCACGTGCACAGCCTCTCGCGTCTCCCTCTGTGGCTGCTGCTGCTGCGGATCCTTCCACAGACGCTGTTCGACGGTCAGCCGATGACTACGCCAGGCCGGCCTTGCGGCGCAAGCAGGGGCAGCATCAGCGATGCGGGAATCGACGAGCAGCGCTGTGAGCAGCCGCTCGCGACGCCGCAGGCACAACATTCACGAACGCCGTGAGTGTTGTGCCTCCAGGACCCCCGAAGGCTCCGTCGGTCACGTGCGAGCAGCTTCAGCAGCACAACAGAGTTGGATGATTTGCGCGTCAGCATTTAATTTCTTTTTTCCTGGATGCTAGCAGCTCACGAACTTGGCATCTGCCATCAAGGGACAAACAATGGAATGCTGGCCCTATTAGCTTGTTGCTTTCGGGCCGGTTCATCAGGAAGCAGCGAAACCGCCACAAGGAGGCAGTGAAACTTCGATGCGAGCGCTAGCAATTAAAGACAAATGATCTAATCAACGGCAACGCAAATTGGTCATCTTCCGCTGCACAAAAGAACGCAGAATTGTTCGCCTTTATTATTTTTTTTTTGAATAAATGGCTTTTTTTTTCGAGCAACGAGTAGAGCCCGGCCAGGTGCGTTGGTGCGTTCATTGTTTTTTTTTTTCTTTCAAAAGAATAGCGTGCCCACGTTTACGCCGTATTTTTAAGTACGCTTATTGATCTGATATAGCAAGATTTATCTATGCCTATCACTTTTTCGCCCATAGTAAAAGCAAGGGCGAACAATTTCGGGGGTGTCGTTTTCACAGTACGTCCAATCATCCTGAGCAATGTCAAGTTTTTGCACGTCGTCACATCGATTTGCCCCGCCGTGGTGGTGCTGTGGTAAAGATGCCCAAATACTCTGCCGCTTGCGGCGGGGGTATAGCCAGCCACCGAATTTTTATCTGTTGTAGGCCGTCATTGCACCCGCCACCGCTTAGGTGGTGGACGACGGCTGTTGTTGCGGCGCGCGTCTTTCCCTCTTCTTTTTCTTTCTTCTCTATTGCTCTGTAGCTGAGCCACCTCCGCTACCTCGTGCGGACAGAAGAGATTGATCAATCAATCAATCAATCTCCTCTGTCCGCATGAGAAAGCGGAGGTGGCTCAGCTACAGAGCCAGTAGCAGGCCCGTGCATTTTATTTTCCTTCTTCCTACAGCCACAATAACAACAACAACGCGGTACCCGGGTTCGATCCCGCCCGTTGGCGGTTGCGTTTCGATGGAGTCGGAACGAAAAGGCGTCCGTGAGCTGTACGTTGTCACTGCGTGTTAAAGATCCCCAGGTGGTCTAAATTACTCCGAAGCGCTCCACTACGGGACCCCTTCCTCCCTTATCTTACGGCGCGGTTCAGGTGTTCACGGAACAAGTGTGGCAGATACTGCGCTTTCCTTTCCTTTGAACCAATTATGATTATCGTCACATCGACGCGTTGCATTTGATGTTGCCCAATACCACAGCCGTTAAAACAAATCAGTGCCGGGTTCAAGTAGCGGCAACTAACTACAGGAGACGTCATAATCGTAATTCCGGCAATGCCTACTGCAGAACAAACGGCTCTTACACTGATAAAGCTTGTTTTACTAACTAAAAGCGGTCGGCGGCAGTCTAGGAAACTTCGTATCCCACCCGGACGGAAATCCCAGCCTCGGCGGCCGCTTTTCGATGGAGGCGAAAAGCTAGGCGCCCGTGTGCTGTGCGATGTCAGTGCACGTTAAAGAACCCGAGGTGGTCGAAATTTCCCGGAGTCCTCCACTACGGCGTCTCTCATAGCTTTGGGACGTTAAACCCCAAACCCAAACCAAACCCAAAATTTGCTCGATTAGGCACAGGGAACTGCGAATATTGACACAAAACGAAAACACAAATTCGGAACCAATCCCATACCTACGCATCAGTGGTGAATCGTTTTCTTTATTTTTGATGCTACCTATTAAGTCTGCTTTCATCGCGTATGCAGTTGAGAGCATTCACCATTGGTTCCGTTACGGTGGCCGAGTTGTTTCAGCTTTCGGTTGCTATCTCCAAAGTCGCAGGATTGAACCCCTGCCTCGAAATACTCGTTTAGATTCAGTCCCCCCCTCCCCCCCCCCCCCCCCCCCCAAAGTAAAAAAAAATGCACTTCAGGTGCCGTGCCATGCTAGTGCGCGTTAAAAACCATCAGGGTGGCCGCAACTATACTATACTGCGATTTCTATCCTGCTTTGATCGCACGTATAGAAATATAAATTGTCCAGAAGTTTAGAGTTCGTTTCTTTTTTATTTTATTTTTTTCATATATTAGAGACATCGGCATGATACTCAGAGCAATAATTCGCCAATAGTTTACATGCATATACGTCAGAAGTTTCACAAGAGGAATATTGTTTTCCCTAAATCATTGTGCATATATACAACTCATTTCCTGGTGTTTTGGCTTCTCAAAAGACTCCTGGTATAGCGATGGTTAGCGCTGTGATTGTTCACAGAGACAGAGAAGGAGCATGATGAGCACCGCTGCAAGGTTCAGATAGTGGCGTTTCGAGGTGTTTTCAAGTGTCTTGTGTGATTAGTCTCTCTAAGTTATAACCTAATGAACAGGAGAGCTCCAGATTTGTGGTTCTGAAAACTTAAAAATGAAAAGTGACCAGGGAAAGCGTTCGTCTGTTGAACAGCGTCAGAATACTCTAAGATGCTTGCTGATATACACGCCTGAGGGACAGCTTCTTTGCTAAGCGCCGATTTTCGCATGACGCCTTCGAGCTTCGCGGCATCGCATTTGCTCTATCGTTAGCTGCACTCTCTATCCGAGCGAGTTTTGGCTTTTGGATAAGACAGATGACGAGGCAATTGAGCAGCAGAAAAAATCGTGAAAGAATATTAATAACTCTCGTATGATATCTGTATATGTTCCAATAAATCAGAGTGTCCTGAACGACGATGTCGTACTGCCATGCTAATAAGCACCGCGTAACATAGATCGTTTAACGCTTTTTTTTTTTTTTTTTTTTTCACCTTTCAGACAGGCTAGCATGATGTAATAGCTCAACCCCGAATTTCATGGGACTGAACGACGATAGTAAATTAACACATATAGCGTTTTTTTTTTTTCTAGCACAGCCGTCCATCACAGCTGGAAAAATGTCATATTTTCGTGCCCTGTAAACCACGTGCCACTTTTCTTTTTCTCGTTTTGCGCCGCTAGGGAAAAGGCCAGAAAGGCCAGTTTTATTTTTCTCCAAAAAATTCTCGGTATTTTTTTTGAAGCCCACCTTTACATGACCTCGTAGCGTGCACACGGTATCTGAACGTTAAATACCATGTACTCTCGTATCATCACTGACCATACTGCGATTCAGCGCGTCTTATATTACAGCACGGAGCTGCTTCGGGAAACCACACAAGAAATGTCCAAACAGAAGATAATTAAACATGCGCGCGTCCACAGAAACCAACACGATACACTTGTAAGGTGCACGGCATGATCAAACAGGTAAACGAAGTTCCACTAAACCTCTGGAAGAGTTCCTCTTACCAGCTCTATACGACCTTATCGATGCTATCCCGCGAGCTATAAAAGAACCGGCGCAACCACGCGCCATTAATTCCTTTTCACGAAACTCCATTCGCAGTCAGGTCACGTTCCCGACCCAACTCACTACCGTTATTGTTAGCCCTGAGTCGGCCCCGCTCAGTTCCTTACACGCGTGCTGATTTTCTGAAAAGAAGCAACGACGACAGGAAAACGGGCGAAAGAAGACGAAGGAGGAGGGGCCGCTTAAGCGGGTCCGACCCATACGCTATCTAATGATGCAACGGACGATACGATGATGACTAATGGCGCAACACAACCGATCCGCTTGTCGTGCGGCTCCTGAATAAAAAAAAAAAAAAAAAAAAAAAAAATGAACGACACGATGCCTTGTTGTGCAACCATGCTGTGGCGCCGTACGTAAGTGCCGTTAGAACGATTCGCGACCTCTTTAAATACCTGCACTCAACAAAGAAGCAAAAAGAACATCAAGCGCAGACGCTGGGAAAAGGGAGAGGTTGGAGAGATTGGGGTCTTGAGTCGTTAGGATTTCGAACTGCTGAAAAGTCTGTTCATGACTCTCGCCAGTTCTCAAAACGCGGCTGACGCGATCCATTTAAGTGGATCAATAAAGAAACCAGCGTTTATTCTTCCTGGTTCAAATCTCAGTTAATGGTGTACGGTAAATAACGGACGTCCCTATGTATCGGGTGCGTGTATGTGCACCTGCAATGTCTAGGACACCTTTTTGTGTCATTAAAAAATGCCTTTGCAAAAATACACCGCGTACGGGCGTATAGCCTACGTCGTGTATAGCCCAGCTTTTGTGGGACTCGTAGGAAGCCCAGAGCCCCAGAGAGGTCAGCACTATACTTGTTTGCATTGGATGAAGCACGTGCGCGAGGTCTTATGCAACGGGACACGAAGAAACAGCAAATGTAAAATAAATTCGACTCATAATTGATAAACCGCGCAGCGAAATAACAGCACGGCTACGAAACAGCACGTCGAAATAAGCAAAAAAAAGAAAAGAAAAAAAAAAAACCCGGTGCGAAAACAGTTCAGACCAGAACGGTGCAGCTTTGGCGAATTTCTTTCGCCGTGCTGTTTGACGTGCGCTGTTCTTTCATGGCCCCAGATAGGAAAATTTTCGCGGAGCAGAGGATCGGAAGGTATATTTCTGTTTCTCTTCCTGCTAGAGTGCAAGTTTCATCGGTCAATTTAAATCGAATATTACTGGTGATATGACAATAACGAATTTCAGATCTAAGGACAATTAAGCGAATAGAGAAATTTATATAGCTGGTATTTTTCAAGCCGGCTTAAATTATGCAATAAATTCAATGGCCTCAGGTCACCGCCGCTTAATACCGCTTTGGACTATCCGCCGGTATATTAGTACTGTTAAGTGATCACGTTATCAAACAGTTGCTAATAAAGCGAATATCAGTCGTGATTACATCCGAGCGATTTTGATTCTGCTACGACACCCCCCCAGCCCTTCCAAGTGGATTCCTGCATAACCTATACAGTTTTTTTTTTCTTTTTTTGTTTGCTGGCCCCCGTCGACCATGCCGATATGCAAAAAAGAGGCGGGCTCCGCGCTCGCCCGCTGCGTCTAGTCAGGAAATGACATTCAGGAATTCGACGCGAAGGACGAAGGCGGCGGCGGCGGCGCGCTTTGCTTTCGAAACGCAGCTGCCTTTCTCTTTCAGCCCGCTTCGAGTAGAGGTTCTTTTTCTTCCTGAAACGCCATCCGCGTCAATTCTGTGCAGTGGTGCGGTACACGGTGCGGGGTTGTTGCACAGACAAAAAAGCCGCGAGCGCAGCAGCAGACTTGAGAGTCTTGCTTGTTGTCAATGACCCGCAGCTAGATCAAGGCTGGTATCGTAACAAGGAACACGATGTCTGTTATTTTTTTCGCCGTAGAAGTGAGCAGGAACCACTCTTTATCGTCAAATACGAACGCATAGCTATAGCTCACCTGGCGCTGCTGCGAATTAGGTATGACACGGGCCGCAGCCTGATGGGAGGCCACAGGCATACGTGTACGACACTCCCGAGCACGTGAGAGCGCTATCCTCCACTTTGATTTTTGCAAGACCGGAAGTCTTCGTACGGTGCCAACTGAAGAAGGCGCCATGCAATCCTTAAGCATATGGTGCGCCTCTGTCCTAGCACCTCTGCTTAAGGCGGTGACAAATACTACTCGGCCGGCAGACGCCATTACGTTTCGCGGAGATTGTGCAGAGCTTTGGCGTCGACATTAAACTTTGATAAATTTTCTGCTTGATGTAGGAGTTCCATGCCTGGCAGCCGCGTTGAACGATCTCGAGGTCTGGTCAATAAAAATTTGTTCTTTCGGAATAGAGTACTGAGGAGATCTTCGACTCAAAATGCTGTCACTGCACTACGACGTCGAGCGAAACTGTACATATAGAGGAATTTTACTTCAGCAACTCATCAGCGCTTCCTCACCCGTAAAGTTTTCCTGCTGCAGATATGAAGCCCTCAGTGCTTTGTGGCGCATCGTTCACAGCTAACGGGGCCTCTCGTGATAGAAGAATGTGTGGCACGTGGACTGATCCTTTACAGCTTCGATAAGTTTCTTGGCGTTCCTGATATCATGCTCAGCAACACGATCAAGCTTTATCAGGGTGGATGTTCGGGCGAGTTGGTTCATCTTCAAGGAAATACAGCGTTTTTGAGACAAGGACAACACATAGAGTGGACAGCTCAGTTTTATTTAATGTATTAGAGGCTTTTATACACTGTTGGAGCATAGACAAAACATGATACTAGCATGGTATCACGACGCACGTTACCACCTATCGTACAACTTAACATGTTTCTATTTTTTCCCCAGAATTCTATCTCCTTCGTCGAGAGTGACATCGATGGATCGCTTACACATTCTTCTTTAATTTCTCTTATTTTTCTGGCTTCTACGATCTCGCGTGTAAAAAGCTTTCTTCTCTCATTCTGTTCGTAGACAGCGCGAAAAGACGAGGACGTAGGAAGAACACAAACGAGCGCTATTTCCGCCTTTCTACGTCCCCGTCTTTTTGTGCTGTCTGAATTCATGGTTTACCAACTCATCTAAGCGTCTGTTTCGTTCTGCTCGTTCACTCGAGATTCTAGCACGTGAAGTATTTCGCTACAAACATGCCGGCACTGAGAGCAGCACTGCAAGAGCTTATCTTCCTCCCTCCCAAAAGCAGAATGATCACGTGTACAGTCACAAAAAGAAAAAAAAAAAGTGCGGGGCGGAGTTTATTAGGTTATCATGCGTGTGCCTAAAGCAACTCAATCTGCGTTTGCATTTTATGGTTAACAGCTGGGGCTTAGCGTCACACTGGCGGCAATGTTTACAAGTTTTCTTCTCCACAGCGGTCTAAAAGTATAGTACTTGCAGTTTTCTAAAGCGGAACACCGCAGCGAGAAACTTCTCAGCTGAAGGCCAGGATCAAAATCACTGGAAACGAATGCTGGAAATTGTTTGCACCTCACAACCAGAGTCGATTCTGTGAACACGAACAAGTTGATACGGTACCACTACTGAAACCATATCATTGATTTGGTTGCCTCTTTATTAAAACAAGGAGACTGGGCTTCCTACACTGCTTTACGCCGCGTGACAAAGAGGATATTCCGCGGGTCTCCGCCAAACCGATTCGACAAAAGTCGATTTAACAACACCGATTTAAAGAAGATAGCACGATTTCCATTAAACTCCCTTATGGTTCAGTGCTTTGACTAACCCGAAATAACGAAACATGTTTTATGATATGTCCCGATGTAACGAAACTTTCTTCGAAAAAGGAAAGTGAAAATAGTAATTTTTGGTATGTTAGTAAAAAACGCACAAAAAATTATTGATAGCGAGCCAACGGTAACATCACGCAGCGCCTTCCTTCCGCTTTTACCAACTGTGTTGTGAAAAACAAGATCTATAATTTTGAATTAAATTCACCAGATGGCCGGTGAAAAGGTGGACGCCCAAAGCCCCTGATTCGACACTTTACGGATGCCATTTATCTCCCGCGGCAGTTGGCCTCAACACACGAAGGCATGAAAGACGTTGGGGGGGGGGTCTTCAAACATAAGAGGAATCCGTGCGGCTGCTGCCTGCAAAGCGTACGCACCCAAAGAAAGATATTCGCCTTCTTTGCTGGGAGATAAATTTTTAGTCCCGTGGAACTCTTCTTGTTAAAGATTTTTTTTCTTTTTTTTTCTTTCTTTTCTTTTTTTTTTTTTTTTTTTAATACGCGCTAACTATGTCGGTTGCCTCCGCGAGCTACAATTCCATTTTCGGAACAATTACGCTTTGCCGGTACGTCATTTACAACTCTCGCGCGAAAAGGACTTGGCAAAGGTCCGCGCTTCCACGTCTCGATGAAACTATGTAACGGACCTCGTGGAACGACGTAACGCGTTCCCGACGACCGCTAACGAGACCGAGGAAAAAAAAAAGAATAAACAAGCATGCGAAACTGGGTAGGGGGTCGCGATGAATCGAAAACATATGCGTCTGCACAAGATAACCCTGGCCGCCCGTCAGAGACGGGTGTCAAGGCCGGCCGACGAGCAGAGGAGCCTACTTGATGGGCGCCAGCCTTGACTCTTCCTGCGGCCACCAGCCAGGAACGCCTTGACGTCAGATGCGCTAGGCATGTATGTACTATGTACCGATCACGCCACGCTGCTCCCGTGGCGGAAGGAGGGAGGTGTTTTCGCCTCGACATTCCACGCTGTTGCACAGATGTTTGGAAACTCTTCAAGACGCCAGCTACGCACTGTGTCAAGGGGTTGAAAAACAACGAGGCGACTACGGGACGCCGATAGTCAGGAAGCAGCGCGTCCATGGTGATGGAAAACACCGGCAGAGAGTGCTCGAGGCACCCACCATATCACCATGTTGCATGTAGACGTCAGCGAGGATTGGTTGAAGGATTGGTAGCTCAAAATGAGGGAGGTGACATGGGGAGAGGCTTAAATGCGTCTAACACGGTGTAGCCGCTATTGTGTGAACGCTGTTTCAATCTGTGTGGATTCCGAGCAAGCATTAGTCAAAGTAAAGAAAAATGATAACAGTGATTACTACAACAAAAATTATTACCGCGCTTGTGTCTTGTCCCTTTGCTACGCGCTGTTTTGTCACAAAAAGAAAATTATGAGCCTGGTGAAGTCCAGCGCCGCCTTGTTTTCAAAAAGAATTGTGTCAGGACGCCCTCACCAACCTTTCTGCGTTTAAAGCTATTACAGTGAACTGGTAACCACGAATAAAGTCTTGGACAAGATATGGTAGGGTTGCACGACCATGGGCTTCGGTGTTTTAAATGTACACACTGGGCGATTATTACACATATCGAAATGGTGTTGTGGCAGTGATTTCGACAGCCTGATTGATCTATTAACCCCCCCCCCCCTCCCCGCCAAATAAATAAATAAATAAATAAATAAATAAATAAATAAATAAATAAATAAATAAATAAATAAATAAATAAATAAATAAATAAATAAATAAATAAATAAATAACGATAACAGCACACGGGCGTTTTTGCAGTCAGCTGTCAAAATTCAGCTGCTGTCACAGATTTCGAAGTTGCGACGCTGTGCTCGGCAGCAGTACGCTATAGTCGAAGTCCTACTGAATATAAGGCATCAGAAATTGAGATTCACAAATTAGTCTTCATCCAAGTAAAATAAGCCCTCTATGCCAAGTGTCTTCAGCGAAGCGACTAAAAAAGAAATACCCGAGCGATCTTCACTGCAGCTTCGGGGTATAGCAAATATATAAAAAAAGAAACGCGTTGAGACGGTGCCTGGTGCCGGACCCGTTTCTCTTATAATCGTAAATTGGTTGAAAGGGACCTCTATTAAAGCATCGATATTGAGCAGAGCTGCACAATGCTGCATATTTAGACGTGTCCGTGATATTTTAGAACAGCAGCGCGTGATAATCAAAACAGCCTTAACACTTATCCAGCCTCAAGCACACCTCCAAATCTGTTCCACATGACTGTAAATAGCCGGGTACGCGATTAGCAACGATGCATAACAGCAGCAAAAGCGGCAGCAACGGTTTTCGCTTTTGCGACGTGGACTACCGGCGGCGTTTAACATTCGTCGCGCGTGTCAAGGCCGGTCTCTTCGGGCTCGCACCTTGCAGGCCCAACGAAAAACATGAAAAACCAAAAGGGCGACCACGAGTAGAGCACCTGTTGTCACGCGGCCATTGTTCTGCGCTGCTAATGCGAGCGTGTGTTATTCACGGCCGACTGTACTGCCCTCGCCCTTTCCCCCTTCCCACTTGGACACGCGGTGGCAGCAGTGACACCATTAAGGCCTGCCTCCGCCACGCGCGAGCTACGCCGTAGCACGTCATCCCCTCCCCACCATCAGCGTCGCCATCTCGAGCCAGCATCGTCTCAGTCGTTGTTGGCCGAAAGGGAGGGTGTGGATGCTATTAAAATGCCTGCGCAGCGTGCCCCGCGAAAGTGCCGTGACCTGCCAGCATAGCGTCGGACTTTCTCGGCGTCCCGCACTGAGGAGACATGGCGACTGTTGGCTGCCGATGAGAAAATGCGAAGCACGCGGGGTGGAGGCAAACACAAACAAACAAGAATAGAGAGCGCAATGTAATGGGGCAGACTTATTGGCGCCTGCTTCACCGGTTCGTTTTCTGTATTTATTTTGCCCTTTCTTGCAGTCTCTGTTGTTTTCTTTCCCCGCAGTGTGTTGTTCCCCACAAGGGTTTCAAGAAGCCCGACATTAAAGCGGAGCGATTAAGAAGCCCCCGGGTTAAGGGCTACAACGACCTCGAAGGAGATAAGGCAGATGAACAGGGCTGAGGGTAGACTCTTATAGGAGTGACACAAGGACACGATAAGGAAGCGATTACGTGGGTAGGGTGCTGTTCTGGCCTGAGACCGCCTGGCCCCGGACGTTTTTAGAGCAGCACCGCGATACAAGTGAAAAAGGAAGGGAAAAAAACGCCCGAGAAAAAGCAGTGGACAGAAACAGATGGATGGGAGGCACTTGAAAAGAAGAAATAAGATGGGCGGAGCGGCGATGGCCCGAAGTGGAAAATGGCTGACATAAACAAGAGGCGTGCAGCAGACGTCGATGCGTAAACAAATAAAATTAAGGGCTGGGCTAACGAGGTTTTAGTTTATCTCCATCCGCACAGACTACAGCAGTAACGATCGAAGTCAATTGATTAATCGAGAACAAGCGGTGAAAGCCTTAGGGAGCCTAGAAATGTCGGCATCATCATGCCCGCCGTTACACAATAGCATCACTCGCTTAGCTTGGTTTCATTTACTCACTCCACTATCGAAAATGAGAACAAGATGACTGATGCAATGGCAGAGCCTGGCAATTAATTAAAATATAACGAAAGCACTGAAATATATCCACTCACTCAGTGATGAAAATGAACACACGTGGGCTCACAGATGTCAACTACCATTATGAAGTCACAAAGCAGGGAACTGCAATGAAAGAGTAAACAAAAAACAAAAAAAAAATTCGAGAACACTTTGGCGACTAAAGTGATGAAAGGCGAAAGCCTGAGTGCTGCATTCTGCTACGCCACTGATCCGCATGTAGCGATGAATGCTGCTACGAGTAAAGCGAGCGACTATACTCTTTCACATTCTGCGAGTGCATTTATTCCATGAATTCTGCTTGGCAGCGACGAGATCGCGCTCCTTGTATCTTCGCAGTTGTTCTGCGTTTATTGTGTGGTTGACTTTACCGAGTGCGCGGCAATGAGTACTTATTAATTAATTAGTTAAACAATCATTAAGTAATTAGATGTAATTAGTATTAATTAGCCGTTAATCAACAATTAGTAGTTGATTAACTATTAGTTAATTATTAGTAATTGATCGTTGATTCGCATATGGCCCCATAAGGCACGCATTCGCGCATACTGTGGTGGTGCTCTGTGATTGGTCGAGACCTCCTTGACGTCATCCCGTCTCGACCAACCAGAGCCGCCGCAAAAGCGTGACACTTTTGCTGACGACAACGATGAGGCAATAAAGGCTTTCGCCTTAATAATTTTCTGAAGGAAGGCTTTCCAAGAGATGGGGGTAAAGTATCAAGAGAGCAAAAATGGTAACATTCATAAATCCGCCTGTGACGGTACTAAGCCGTGAGTTAAAGGAAGAGGCCGATATAAGATGAATAAGACCGGCCACAACAATATACCAGGAACGTGGAACGAAAGTGAACGCCAACGGTAAACGCAGGCGGAGAACGAAAATTCGCGGAAGCCAGAAGGAAGAAAAAAAAAGGAAGGAGAAATGAAAAAGAAAAAGAAAGAAAGGAATCTGGAGAAGAAAGGCGCCGAAATGAAGAGAGTGAGCGAGGCAAGGAGAAGAAAGCGAAACTAGAACTGTCGGAATAAAGGAACAAAGAAGAAGAAAGACGAGGAAAGAGGAGCAACAAGAGAGGCTACACGCGCGCGCGTAAATATAAAAGAGCGCGCTTTTTCTTCCCTTTACGCGCGCATTCCGTTCCGCCAAGCGCGGGACACCCCTCGCCCTCTCCAACCAGCGTCTCCCGTCGCCATCGCACACCGCTTTATCGTTTCGTGCCATCGGAGGCACGTAATCTTTTTTTTTTTTTTTTTTTTTTTTACTCTTTGACGCGTCCGCAGCAGGGACCCCCCTTGGGCAGCAGCCGCAGAGCGCTTGCTTGGGGCGAGAAATCACCGGCAAACCGCAGACGACGACGCGCCGTTCGCGCGTTTTCTGTTTCCGAAGAAAACGAAACGCTTCCCCATGGCGCAGACAGACGGAAACCGATACTCGGAAAGCTCCTAGCTGGTCGCGCGCGATTCCATGCTAGCAGCAAGAGAGGGAAAAAAAAAAAAGAATAATACAGAACAAAGAAGCTCCGCTCGGGGACAGCTAGCCGTCGTGGAATGAGCGTTGGCACGCACGATGGGAACAGGCGGAAAGCGTTTCCTTGGTAGACCTATACGTGCACGCGGAAACCGGTGTTTCGCCCGTTTGGCTAGAACCCATGTGGGTCCCAATGCGGTTGCGGCATACTGAGGAATGCGCCGCTGAGGGGCAGATAGCCCGTGGAGATGTGACGTGAGAGAGGAGCATGCACGTATCACTCGCACAATTAAAAGATAGTGGGAAAGAACAGAACAGGTTTCCGAACAAAAGAAACTAGTTTCGTGACCTAATTAGCTAGCAGGCATCAAACGTCGCGCAGTTCCTGCCGAATGACAGCTTAAAAACATGCAGTTGAAGCAAGCTATTGCGATGCCAGTGAGCCTTTTGTAAAATGTCGAGGCTCCCGTTCACATGGAGACGCCGTCGTAAAAAGCAAGTCAGGATTGATCGAAAAAGATGGACATCACATGTGTAGCGGGGATTTATATCTGTATCCTGTAGTCGTACACATAATCTAGCAGCTTAACGCTTGTGAACTTTCGTGATGCTAGAGACGAAATAATTAAGATGGTATGTTACATATCGTAACCATGCAGAAATTCATAAAACTGCGAGAGATTCGAAACATCAACTAAATTATCATTCGCGTGCTTGCAAGCACCATCTCTGAACCATGTTACCACTCGGTGGCAGTACCGAGGGATGAACTCGTGGTTTAACCAGGAATTTATATTTTCGATTGATCAAGAAAGTCAGGTTTTCGTAGATGGTGTAGCCATACTGTGCCTTTTTGTTGCTACTTAATGACATCCGTTTGGTGTGTCTGAAGTCAACATACTACGTTTTACGACTACGCCACATCCTCACAGACAGGTGTTGGTGGCCATATGAACTTAAGGCAGCTAACGTTTTTCTCTTTCAATTAATTTCAGCTACCTTGATTCTTTATTCTTGTTTCAGTCACTTTTAAAATGCGTTCTAAACAGAAAATCACAGAATCAAAGAAGAGGCCGCCATACTTGATGGTAGCGCCGCAACATGCAGAAACGGTTGTTGGTTTGGTTTGTGGGGTTTAACGTTTCAAAGTGACTCAAGCTGTGGTGGAGGGCTCCGGATATTCCGACCATTTGAGGTTCTTTAAAGTGCACTGACATTGCACCGTTGCCTTGCTTTTCGCTTCCATCTAAAAGCGGCCGTCCCGGCCGGGATTCGATCCCGAATCCTTGGGCACACTATAGCGCACCCCCGCGGCGGGCGAAAAGGTGTTGGTATTTGCGGTAGATACCGTGTCACCGGCTTACTTGGTTTATTTATGCTGAAGAGGGGTTTATTGGGGGTTATTCGAAGGACTGGAGACGGCGACCGGTGACACAAGACGATCGTAGAGCGAAGCACAATCTCGTCCGAACAAGACAGTCTGAGGTCTTAGTGCGCGCGCCAGCTGATCGGCGTCTTCATCGTCGTTAGTGTCGGCGCTGTATCATCTTTTTCCTTACAATGCATTTAATTATATTTAAAGCTATCTTAGTACTCTCAGTTATAGTTCTATCAAAATCTGTGCATCCTAGTTAACGGCACGCTCTGCACACGACATACGGCGCGGCAGTCGTTGTGTTCATAGACCTGCATAGTATAGCAAGTCCTGTTATACTAACTGCATGTGTGCCGCGTCCACAACGTCACGTTTGGCAGACACGGTATACCACGGAGAAAACGAGACTATCATATGAAAAAATTGTTTTAAATGGTTCTGCCTTGTTTCTCGGCTTCACAGCAGGGTATCGTTTACTTTGAGGAGCGAGCTTCCGAATGAAGCAAGAAAATTTGTTTAAGAAGTCAGCAGACTGTCCCTTCAAGCGTCCCCGGAATTCTATCTGGGTGCGGATGCCAGGATATGCAGTCCAGGGATAAGATGCTCAAAGCCAGTGGAAATGCTCGTGCTTCTGCAATCAATAACACCGCAGGTTTCTACAAGACAGGTTGAAATTTCACAAAGTATAGCTACGACCTGACAGGATAGCGAATGCGTATTCGCATTCACGGTGATAATGAATAGTTTAGTCAAGTACAGAAGCACGCAATAGGTTCACGGCAGGAGAAATGTGTAGCATAAAAAAAAAAAAAGCAATTACGAGCGGCGGTCATTGCAGCATTTTAATGCGTGTTCCACGCCGGCAAGAACTTAGAACCCGTGGAGGAAGGCCCGAAGAAAATGCTATCTGTAGTGAAGCCCCGTTTTCTTGCGTGAGGCATTGCAAAGACTCGAACAGCGTATGTGGCAATAGTGGTGGAAGCGCCGTTTACTTACGAATGCAATTCGTAGAACGGGTATACTTTCGCTTTCGGACAGCACGTATACTGTGCATATTTTCCCTTAGAGACTTGCGAAAAGGACCGCCAGCATGGAAGCATGGAAAACGGAGTGTATTTATTTGTTTTCAGTTTCTTTCTTCACTCCGAAAGCCCCAAGGAGTTCTGCCACTCACAGCCATTTTGACCATGCTTCGAATCTCCGTTCAAGAAGCCGGTAATCAAGTAGTTGTGACAAGGGTTTTGCATAATAAGCCAACTTCCTGAACGTTTTTCTTTTGCGGCTGATATTGAGAACAGGACCACGGCAGCACACCCCCTTGGCGACTGCACGTGCAACACAGTCAGCTACTCTTCGACCGCTAGTGCCATGCATTATTTTGGTGATACTACGACACATGAGTCGCCTGGCGAAAACAAAACGAAAAAAAAAAAAATACGCCGACAGTTGGTGTGCAACAACACTGCTTTCTTTTCTAGCTTGTGCTCAGTGATCTTCACCAGTCCCTTTTCTTTCCATGAGCATCGCGATCTGGGGCAATTTGCTTCCCCGCCATCATGTAACGTGCAGCGCCAACCGCGAGAAGTCTAAAGCGAGCACAATAACCCCTACTTGACTTGCCCCAAGAAGCCGTTCTCACGGGAGCCCGGCTAAGTGCCTGCGATATTCATCTTTTAACCCATACTCTGCCTTCTGTTTCTTTTTTTTTTTTTTTTCCGAGATGAGACGCCGGTGCTGCGATAGTGCCACCAACCCAAATCTCAACGGCATCGAAGAGAGCAAGAGAAGCCCGGCGCCTTCGTGGTACTGAACGAAGAAAGGTCCGGCTCCTTACTTTTTAATGCTTTTTCGCATGCCACAAACGGACGGCTTCGTCGTTGTCGTGACTCGGAAGCGGAGGTGGTGCAGGGCACACGGCGCACTCACGCAACCGGGCGGCACGCCGGGAGCGCCTGTATGGCGCCGGGCGGCTCAGCTACCACATGGCTGAACGGAGGGGAACGGGGGCCAGTGGCGGAGGGGGGTATAGGGGTGGGTCAGAAATTTGTGTTCTACAATGCGAAGGAATTCCACCTTACGCCCCCCTCCCCTCTCAGTGTATAACATCATCTTAAGCTCGCTCTTCCCACCAGCAGAACCCGGCCCACTCCGCCGCAGCAGAGGCTGAGGCCCGGCGCGGGGGATGTACTTAAATAACATTCGAGGGAATCGTGGAACGCGCATGTAATGCCGACGCATCGGCGTCCGAAGACCTGCGAGCTGGCCTTTTCGCGGGTATACCACGCGGGGCGAGAGGGATGCGTATGAAGGGGAGGACGGAGGCATTTTATTTCTCGGCGGCGGGTTCGACTCGGTTCGACCGGCGGCGCGCGGAGGAGGAGGTCACGACCTTTCCGACGCTTGCGCGCCAGCCGGACGGACCAGCGTGCTTCGACCTTCCTTCCCGCCGCCCCCTCTCGGTGGAGAAGGCGCATGCTCCTCCGGCAAGCAGGAGTGCGGGGGTGCTGCCGCCGTTCCAAAGCCGCAGCGGCGACCCCCGGTGACCCGGCGGCCTGATCCCGGATCAGCCGCTGATCGCGGCAGCCGCGCCGACGCGGTGGAGCAGTCGGCGGTGGTGCGGCGATTGCCCCGTGCCCGCCACGCCGACACGTGCACCGCTGTCCGCCGCCCCGTGGAAAGGAGCGCGGGCGGAGAACTTTCTTCGATTCGACTGATTTCAGACTATCGCAACGATGCTGTGTTGCTGAATGTACGAAAACCAGCCAGGCATATGAAGTCAACGCGTCAAAATTCATTGCTTGCGAATGGTAGTTCCATACGGATAAACTGGAGACGTGTAGAAGCCTTTCGGTGCTTTTTAGCATCAAGTGTCGGTTCCGCGAATAGCAGCGCTTTACATGCATTACAGTTGCGTCAGAATCCAGCTTCTTCGCAACTATGGGTTTACTACACTCCGGAAGCTCGACGTATTACCTCAATGTGCAGCTTTTTTGTGCTTTGTTTATACTACTTGTGGTATGTGTTGAGTCATCCTTTCTTGTTTGCCTAGCGATCACGACAACGGCCTAGGAAAAAACAAAGATGAGAGCTACCCTCGGCGGGATTCGAACCCACAATCCCCGGTTTAAAAGACCGATGCCCTATCCATTAGGCCACGAGGGCTCTTTTTCTCCTTCAACATGGTGTTTATCACATTGAAACAATGATCTATGTACATGCACTATGTACAGATTATTATGAAATAAGCAACATCAGATCAGCACAATGCAAAGTATTGACGCACCTAGTTTACAAAGTTTAAGGCGTGCTGTCAGTTTATAACTGTAGTATTCCAGTGCTGAGAAGTATGACTGGCTGCGTGCAGACACCAAATAAAATTGTTTAGGTTTCGAATTCGTTGCGTGTTTATTGTTTATCTCGTGTGAGTATGTCTAGCTTTTACGGAGTACCCTCGGCAACCGTTGGGACCGACATTGAGAACGTCATGGTACATGTGCAGAATTTCATCGTCAAATTCATGCTGGAAGTATAAGTAAGCTCGTCCTGATTATTTAGTGGTAACCGCATGAGGCGACATCCGATGCGTACGTCGCGCGACACCGACATCATCGCCTGTCGTTGCCGCTGGTGCACCCCGTGCGAAGCGACGGGACTCGGCCACAGAGCGGCGCATTTTCAGTGTTGCTCTGACACCGCCGCCTTATAATGCGGTCAAGGGCACTATAGCTAGTAGACTTCCGGTTTTAACACTAAACATCGTACAGTGCCACAAAAGCACTGACAAAAATTTTCTAAGCGACACAGGGCGGTGGTTCCAAAATACACTCTGAACTGCAGAAACTTGCAATATGTGACTTTCTCCCAGTCGTTTCGGTAATTAACAACATCTAGCCACACTGGCCTTTATTTTTCTTTATTCTCTGCCTAGCGTTTACCGAATTATTTCGAAGCACTTATATATACCCAGCTTAGAAGAGCGAGCGTCTGCAAGTTCACTGAAACCGGACAAAGAAGCAAACTTCACTGGCAAGAGAAAACCAGAACGGAAGTTCGGTACTGCCTCACGAGCTGCTTCCGGCAGGGGGCGAAATTTTAAAAGATCAGAACCTGAACGAAGCGACGAGTGGCAATGCTTTGGCGGCCCCCAGCCCACCGCGCGAGGTGTCACCGCGAATTGTCGTTTATAGTGCTCGGCCCGTCAAATGTCTAAAGATCAAGAGGAGTCGCAACAATGTCGAATCGTTTTTCGAAGCCACGGTATGCAGCGCGAAATCTAGTTCGGCGGCCCACCACGCATTTTAGCGTGGAAACAAGGCTCAATTTTTTGACGCCGCATGTGAAGCACGCCCGCTGAATTTTTCCGCGCTCCCTCAGTACGCAATCTTTCTACGTGGGACGCAGTCCCACATAGATCTACTGGTTCGGATCACTCTACTGGTTCCGATCCGAACCAGTAGGCTGAGCCGTACAAAGGCCGCACCATGATGCAAATATAGTCAAGCACGGGTATCTCCACTAGAGGTTGTCAATGAGTATGCAGTATTGCCTGACCTAGTCCACCACTGAATTGTTGATAACACCGCTGCGTGTGCTGCGCTACTCTGGTGATAGTGGATGCTTTGGGATTAATTATAGATACAAGGCGAGTTTTTCGATGAAGTTACATCAGCGCAGGGATCAGGGCGTATAAAAGGTACATCCTTCAATGATCTTCACGTCAAGAAACTTTGTGGATGTGCATTGTAATTTAACGCTTCATTTCACCTATTCCCTTTTTGCACCACTGCCCATTACCAGAAAGCACATTTCACTAATTATCGCTTGGACATCGCAAGCGCTAGAGATGAGCTGTAGCGGGGCAAAAGAATCATTAAAGGTAAAAATCGTTATAAAATAAGCCCCAGTATTCTTAGACAAATATGGAGGGACGGGAAAGGAGGAGGTATCCTTGGAATATCTTGGAATTGTGTTTACGGTAGCAACTGTGGATGTATTGGGCCTGTATTATGCTATTATCATGACAAGCAGATCTCAAGTGGAGCTTGAAACACAAAGATATTAAATTGAACCAATGCATAATTATTACAGGAGCGGTTCCGATTGAATGTCGTCGGGGGTGCTGCAGTCTTTCGCGCAGAAATCTGAATGCCACACGCTGGTTGCAGATTATCATTCACTTCGAGGAGAGCATACATGCTCATTTCGTGTGCGTAGATCAGCAATTGTTAAAGCAATTGTCAAAAAGAACTATCCCGCTATATTAGCGCAGTGCATGTAGAATTTTAACCATAGGGTACATTGGAATTGCTCACACGGGTCTATGAAATAAATGCGTTCATTCTGCAATCCCCTAATTACGATACTTCAGAAATGCATTACCTTCCTTACGGAACTTTCAGACTTCAACGATCATTTTCAAGAAAAGGTTAACAAATAAAAGGTTCGATATTCACACCTTTTTCACAAAAGGTTCGATATTCACAAATACTGATGAAAATATTACTGTAGTATTTTTTTTTTTCTTTTTTTTTTCTAATTTTGAGTGTTTTCTCCAAGTTTAGCAGACATGCAAAAACTCATGCTGCGCGAATGATCTTAAAAGTTTAGAGTTTCCGTTGTTCCTGTTAAAGAGATATCCGCGGCTGACACGCGTTGCCTTTGCGACTTCACAAACACTAACGACAAATTAATGCCCTCTCGTCAAGTAAAAATATAGATCTTAAACCTTGTATTCGGCTCTCTGAAACATTGTTTTAAAGGAGCAGTCATTAACAATCCCAACTACAGTCATTCAACGTGCGTACTATCCTGCTAGTATGTCTGTTACATACTAGCTGTCAAGTGGAGAATTATTACCGGCCAAGAACAAGTTTCCGTCTTTTTTTTCTTTCTTGTTTGAAGTAGTTCTACTTGGTTTCAAAGAAAGTTGACAGCAATCATGAACTTGGAATGCTGGCAACAAAATACCGCAGTTGCTCTTTAATATATAGAACATTGATTCGCGAGAAGTGAAAGTGACGACATCGGCAACATTGAATTAAATTAAATTTCAAATTACTGGTGCTTTAACTGTTTTACAGTAAGTGGTGTCGAATTCAGATTTGTTGCATTGCATCATACTATCCTTTTAAGCAATTTCCAGTGAGACTATAACATGACATTCGCAGTCCTATAATATTTTGCGGTGTAAAGAGAGCTTTCATTCGTCTCTCTCTAGAGATTTCAATCACAATACGAACTACCAGAGAATCATGACGGTTCCATAAATAAATAAAAAAGAAGAAAAAGAAAAAGCACGTGGCCTGGGAGCGTTTCAGAAGGATACCTAGCCATTTAGGCTCACAGTGATCAATAAAGATGACTTCATCCGCCAACTCACGGTTATAGCTCTGCCATAAATTGTACATACGTATGCTTGAAAAGCTTCGAACTGCTGGCACGCCAATCTGCAAGCCTTCGATTACCTGACCATGTACCGTCACCGTAGGGTGCATGGTCCGTAGTGTGCACCGTAGGGAAAAGCAGTCAGACGTTCCGCCAGTGACGAAGGACGAGGTTAAGAAAACGTTAGAAACTATGAAAAGGGTGAAAGCAGCTGGAGAGGATCAGGTAACTGTTAATTTGTTGAAGGACGGGGGGAGGGGGATATCGAGCTAGGAAAACTGGCAACCCTGTATACGAAGTGCCTGGTGTCATCGACGGTACCAGAACCATGGAAGAACGCAAACATTATCATAATTCATAAGAAAGGGGACGCTAAGGAGCTGAAAAATTACAGACCAATCAGCTTACTGTCTGTTATGTATAAAGTATCTACTAAGGTAATCGCTAATAGAATCAAGACAACCTTAGACTGCAATCAAGCAAAAGGTCAAGCAGGTTTTCAGGAAGGGTACTCTGCTATCGATCATATCTATGCCATCAACCAGGTGATAGAAAAGTTCTCGGAATATAATCAGCCCTTATACTTAGCAGACATTGATTACGAGAAAGCATTTGACTCAGTGGAAACCAAGGCGGTCATGCAGGCATTGCGAAACCAAGGTGTAGACGAGCCGTACATGAAAGTACTGGAAGATATATATAGTGGCTACACAGCAACCATAGTTCTGCATAAAGAAAGTAACACAATTCCTACAAAGAAAGGTGTTAGGCAAGGAGACACGATCTCCCCAGTACTATTCACAGCTTGTTTAGAGGAAGTATTCAGAGACTTGGAATGGCTGCAGTTAGGGATAAGGGTAGATGGGAAATAGCTGATGACATTCCCTTGTTAAGTAACTCTAGGGATGAACTGCAAAGAATGATTGATGACCTAGACAGGAAAAGTAGAAAAGTAGGCTTGAAAATCAATATGCAAAAGACTGAGGTAATGTTCAACAGCTTCGAGAAGGAACAGCAGTTTACGTTAGGTAGCGAAGCACTGGAAGTAGTCGGCGAATATGTCTACCTAGGACAGGTAGTAACCGCAGATCCAGACCATGAAAGGGAAATAACAAGAAGAATAAGATTGGGATGGAGCGCATTTGGCAAGCACTCGCAGATTATGACCAGCAACTTACCGGTATCGCTCAAGAGGAAAGTACACAACAGTTTCATCTTGCGTGTACTCACCTATGGGGCTGAAACGTGGAGGTTAACGAAGAGGGTTCTACTTAATTCGAGGACAGCGCCGAGGGCTATGGAACGAAAAATGGTAGAGGTAACGTTACGAGATAGGAAGCGTGCAGAGTGGGTCAGAGAAGTAACTCAAGATACTGACATTCTAGTGGAAATCAAGACGAAGAAATAGGCATGGGCAGGAGATGTAGTGCGAAGAGAAAATAATCAACGGTGGCTTAGGGTAACCAAATGGATTCCAAGGGAAGGAAAGTGTAGCTGGGGGCGGGAAAGTTAAACTCTATAGCCAAACGGGCGAGTATGGAAAAACAGCGCAAAAGACAAGCACGAGAGCAAAGAAACACAAGACGAGCGCTGTTAAGTGGGCAGATGGGGTTAAGAAGTTCGCAGGGGTCAAGTCGACGCAGCTAGCACAGGACCGGGTTAAATGGAGGAATATGGGAGAGGCCTTCGCCCTGCAGTGGGTATAGTCGGGCAGCTGCTGCTGCTGCTGCTGATGATGATTTTGTACCGTGACAATTGCCAGCACGAGGACACGAAAACAGACTGCCCTCGTGATTTAATGTAGAACTGCCGAGCTTTAAAGCCAAGTGATCACAGGGAAGCGTAACACGTCGGATACACCGGAAGGAAACTTCCTATTGAGGGTGAAGGCTGTCAGTGGTATGATGAATAAGCATCCACGAAAAGTGCCCCTTAGACAGCGTTTTGTGCAACAGCCAGGTGAACAGTTGATACAGCACTTCCGGATGCAGAGCTTTCGTGCACGAGACAGCGCTGCACCATCAAAGGTGTGACGTTACGTTGCGTTTGCACAGACGAGTGGTCATATTTTGAACCTGGTAAAAACAGGCCACGCCAAAATAAAGGCTCATTCACACACGCCAGTCACGAAGGACGTGCGACCGGTCGTCGCATGCGACCAGGGAGCCGCTCAACTCGACCGATGGTCGGTCACACTTGCAAATGCGACCTTAAGGTCTAAGTCGCCAGGAGAATCGTCTACGGCTTTTCTATGCTTCTGACAAGGATTGTCACTGCGGTCTCGCTTCGACACTTCGGAATAAAAATTACAATAAAAAGCAGTGCCGTGTTATATATACGGCTGCTAACATTACCCGCCACTGCGACGCATTCCGACAGGGGAGAAATGCCGAAACACCCTGAAGTTTTCCGTGTCAGCGCAAGAGTGGACGTAGCTGGCTTGTCAATACGCCATATGACGAACACTGTGCAGATTTCAGAAACACATGCCACTATAACGAACCTGTTACATACGAACAAGACGGTACAAAATCAGACTTGGTTTGTGGGGTTTAATGTCCCAAAACGCCTGAAGCTATGGGAGACGCCGTAGTGGAGAGCTGCTTCGCTGTGAGGGTACGTCAGCCGAGCAGGGACTGCCACTGCCTGGGGAGATGCTCGCGAGCGCATGGTATCCTATCACGAAATCTCTCTCCATTACCGTGATCAACGAACCATCAGCCCTCTTCCTCATAAATCTATGACTAAACTACAACAGGTGACGTGGCGCCAGCTTCAGTCCCCTACGTTCCCATCCCCTGCTTTCTTATCTTTGATCCATCCAGGACTGTTCTCGCCATAGTGCACCTTGTATGGGGCACCTAAAGCTGATTTTGAACACATCATGATCAAATGCTCGGAATTCCAACCTCCAGCCACTTGGCAACTCTCCGACCTGAGAGCTGCGGTGTCCAGCTCTGACCCGGCCGTTCAAAAGCGGCTGACGGACTGGGCTTTGGGTGTCGCTGGGAAGCACCAGCTTCCGGCCACAACACGCAGCCAAAAACCGACCCGTCATTAGGATGTAATCACTTAAGGCTCCCAACATTGCGTAAAGTTTTTCACCACCACCACCACCGTAGTGGAGGGCTCCGGAAATTTCGACCATCTGGAGTTCTTTAACCTGCACTGGCATCGCACAGCACACAGGCACTTTTCTTTTTGCTTCCATCGAAAAGTGACCGCCGCGGCCAGGGTTCTATCCTGCATCCATGGACACTGTAGTCGAGCATCCTAACCCCTCCACCACAATGGCGGGGCGGTACAAAATTGCGGGAAAAAGAAAGGCAATTCTGTTCGTGCAACATAGCCAAGTTGGGGGTGATAAAGTTATCACAATTCAAGAACCGTCACCGGCTGATGGAAGTCGTAATTTAGTTCCAATTCTTTTCTATAAATATAATCGTACAGGCTTTATTCTTTCGTTGACACGCGCGTTGCGAACATTAAGCGTCACGCCTATTATTTCTTCGATATGTAGCTGTGTAAACATTTTTGCTTTCGTGTGGTTTGTAAGCATTCCTTTCTGTGATTTGCAGTGTTCATTTACGCTTACATTATAACATAACTTCTTTCCCCTTGATATTGTG
The DNA here is from genome assembly GCF_055883805.1 of Amblyomma maculatum. Lineage (NCBI taxonomy): Eukaryota > Metazoa > Arthropoda > Arachnida > Ixodida > Ixodidae > Amblyomma > Amblyomma maculatum. The sequence goes on along the minus strand of NC_139347.1, from coordinate 24,898,751 downwards.
TGCGCTGTTTTGCAATACCGTTACAAAGCACGGCCGAGCTAGTGCACAAGCCGTAAGATAATCAGCAAATTTTTACTTTAAATTTTGCATGCTGGTAACACACGAGCTAAGACTTAGTTGTGTGACCATGTTTTCAATTAAACCACTGAAAAAACAAGCGTACCTTCGGCGCTGATGAAGAAGAAGCAAGAAGTTTTTACCGTGGCACACAGCGTAGTTCCAAGATAGCAATCACGATAGCAATCATAAGGCATCACCGAGATAGGGACGTCATTACATCTTATCTAGGACCCCTAGCTCCGGGGAAAAAAAAATATTTTTCTCGCAATTGCGGAAATAAAACTCGGCCGAAACCCCCCTTACCAGGTCTCTCTCTCTCTCTCTTTTTTTTCTTTTTGCGCAACGCGAACTGCTATTACCTTTTTGGTGACATTTTAACGCGACCGCATTAAGGGCCCGTGAACCAGATAACCCCGCGTCAGCGTTGTGAGAAGGATGCCGAATGATCTTATTCCTGGAAGATCATTCTGACAAAACGCCTTCGATAATTGGAGACTATGAACATTTGCTCCCCGCATACTGGGCAGATATCTGATTCAAATGTATTTCCACCGTCGGTCCTTTAGTCAAAGGAAACATGTTACCGGACATTGGATGGCGTTCTTCCACAGTAGTGGATACTCCATATATCTCTTTCGGCCGAGAGGACTGGCTTCTGGGCCGCGCGAACCGCGCTACATAGTTTCGAACAGCGTGCCCATTACAGAAAATTTATTGCATAAAAACCACGACTGGATCGTTTTTCCCACGAGCTCTGCACGCGCCCACAGCTATGCGTCTTTCTTTTCCCTTTTAATTGTTGCGTTCGTATCTTTGGCAGATTAAGCTTCGCGTAAACGACGCAGGCTGTTACACAGTCAGTCGCGAATGCTGCCCCGAACACTGGCTCCATTTATTTCGTCGCCGCTGCAAGGAGGCAGCCGAGCAGGCAGCCGAGCAGGCAGCCTTCGTTCTGCGTCCCCCGGTTGCAGAAGGGAAGGCCCCCAAGCTACGACAGCATGAGCAAGCGAATGCACAAGGAGCAGCCTTGGAAGCTCCGGGGTGCCCGGCCACAGACAGGCAGGCGCCCGCACCCAACTCAGAAGAGCAAGCAAAGACAACCAGGCCAAAACAGCCTAGCACCACTACCCCCTCCCCCATCCTTTACATCTAAAAGACGAGAGAAGGAGCAACACACCTCTGGCGAGTCAGTGCGCTGGTTGCGGTGGTCTCAGCGCTGTGCCGCCCGCGGCGAAGCTGCGTTCCAGGCGGAGGGGAACGGCATGAAGTTGCCGCCGCCGACTAGCGAGGGCCGTCGTTGCCGGATCGACGAGCTGCATCCAGCGGCGCCCAGTTGGCGACGGGAGGCACGCCGATCACAGTACGCAACGCGCTCACGTGGCCACTGATTTCGGGAATGCAGGAGGCCAACACGTATGCCACGGAAGAAGGAAAGGTGACCGAGCAGCAACACTTCAAAGGTAGCAAAGACACGGGCACACACTGCAGCTACGCAGACCACATACAGCACACACACACACACACACACACGCACTGGACGTAGACTCCACGGAAGATCGTGCTACAGCGAAGCACTGGAAAACCGTCGTTGCGCGAAACGTCAGTTTCGCAAGCGCGCAGTTTACACGCTCGAGTGAAGATATCGGACGGAACACCCCTTCTGCAGCACAGAGCTCAAGAGTTGACCAAGTCTTCCTGTCCTCTTCGCCGCGCAAACACTCTCTACCACTGCTTCAGCAGTGACTGTTGTCACCAGGTGTAGTCTGGTAGAAATAAATAAATATAAAAGAAGGATTACGCGCGCAGACCGGCGCAGCTGGGAGCAGTCACCTCGCACGCCGTATTCACGGGAAAGCAGCAAGCCGGCAGCACACCGCCGGTTCAGCAGCGACGGACACAGAGGACACCGTCAACTGCAGCCTCACTATCACGCTACCAGCACCACAGCAGCCTCGGCGCTGCTATGAGGGAAAGCACTTGTTGCTTGCTGCAGCCCCTCGCGCGATCCATTCCAGCGCCGACCACTCCTCTCCAGGGGCCAGAAAACAGCCGGCGTTTCGGCGGCCTCTGCCACAGCGATGCGAGAGAGAGAGAGAGAGAGAGAGAGAGAGAGAGAGAGAGAGAGAGAGAGAGAGAGAGAGAGGCTGTGTTGGAGAGAGCGAGGTTAGAGGGTGGGGGAGCGCGGACGGGCAAAGCGAAGCAGCGGCGGCGTGCCAGCAGCATCGCCAGTAGACGGCCGTTTTGTTTGCTGCTGCTCGCGAGGTGGGCAAGGCGGAGCCAGTGAACCAGCCTCGCCAGCTCTACCAACCCGCGCCAGAAGAAGACCAACAACCGCGGCAAAAAGCCCGTGGCGACACATGGCGGAAAAATTCTCGTTCTATGCTGTAGACCCGCTCGCGCGCGGGGCCACCGTCGCCCCGCGGCGGGGACTGCTGCGCGCGGTCTTTTCGTTTTGCTTTCAGGTTTTCTCTCTCTCTCTCATCTCTCCACTCTGCTGAAGCCATTGCATTTCCTCTCTTCTTTCTGGCAGCCCCGTCCTCTTCCTCTGCTGCCACTTCTTGCTGTGATCCTGCTGGCATGCCCTCAGCTATCAAGGAGGCGCGGCGCCGTCGAGGGGCCCGCTCGGATCGACGGCCCTGCAAGTTGCAACGCCTGCAGACCATAGTCAGAAGGGGCAGCGGTGGCGCCTTTGGCTTCTCGCGTAGAGGGAGTGTCACGTGCCTCTTCTATTGGTCAATGCCGTCCCACGTGGGCCCTTACCAGTGCGTCCTGAATTATGAGGGGAAGCTGCCCTACCGACCAGGTTCCACATTAATCGACGAAAGTTCCAACCACTGGATCAAGAAGAATAACGGAGTTGTGCTTTTACTAATGTATGGACAGTTGCTACACGGTGACAGCGTTATACCTAGTTATACCAAGTTTCTAAAGGGCGAGAGAAGGGGGAGCGGGGGAGTGTGGTTCAAGCAAAGGTGACGCGGGAAATAAAGAGGAACAGTAAGAAAGGGCTGGCGGCCCGTTTTACTTATTTTATCGTTGTATCAAAAATGTAGAAGTACTCTTAAATGGTGGCTTCTTACCGATTTTATGACTCAGGCCTGAACATCCGAACGCTCTGCCGGCGTGCTCGACGGTATTTGAAGGAAATCAGTTAAGTGTGATACGAAGCGTAGGTACTTCATTCGTATTTGATGTTATTCACGAAATCACTATTTTATTCTAGATATCAAGGGTTGATTGATTGATTGATTGATTGGTTCACAGGAAGGGAAAGGCGCAGTATCTGTCACACTTGTAGCTGTGGACACCTGAACCGCGCCGTAAGGGAAGGGAGGAAGGTGGGAGAGAAAGTGGATAGAGAGAAAGAGGAGCCGTAGTGGAGGGCTACGGAGTAATTTGGACCATCTGGGGATCTTTAACGTGCGCTGACATCGCACAGCACACGGACGCCTCTTCGTTTCGCCTCCATCGAAACGCAGCCGCCGAGGTCGGGATCGAACCCGGGTACTCCGGCACAGTAGTCGGGCGTCTTACCACTGCACCACCCCGGCGGGGCAGATATCAAGGGTAAAGATGGCGTTTCTGAAGTTTCGACATGTTGGTTGTGCCATCGTTTATAGATCCTATAAAGGATCTATAAACGTTGGGTTGTGCAGCCTTGGGGTGACCAGCTCTGGATTGATTCGTAATGAGAAGAAAAGGGGCACCCTTCAAGTTTCTTCGAACCTTTAAGTATTGCTTCTGACATTTGAGTTTTTGTTTGATTTGGCTTGTGGGCTTTAACGTCCCAAATCGATTCAGGCTATGAGAGACGCCGTAGTGGAGGGCCCGGGAAATATAGGCCGCCTAGTGTTCTTTAACGTGCATTGACATCGCACAGCACACGGGCGTTTTACCTTTCGCCGCCATCTAAAGGCGGCCGGTATTCGATCCTGCATCCTTGAGCACACAAGTCGAGCATCTTAACCACTGAACCACCGCGGCCGGGTACTTTGCATTTTTTTTTTTCTGTCTCTGGTCAAATTGTTACTGATTCTTACTAAAATCATAGTTACATTCTCATAACGTTAGAGAAGAAAGATTTAGAACACCACTGTCAAGCGTAATAAAACAATGATCGCCTGCTTAGAATTCATGGGGTCTCTACATTCTAGCGCCGGTTATCATAGGGGTTCTGAGACCCACCTAGCTAGATCTTGCTGACTTTAAATAACAGAACTAGACTTTGCCTGCATTTCTGCGCATAGTACTGAGATCAGTAAATAAATATAAATTGATGTTGTATTCGCTAATATCGGTGATTTGACAGTCATACTTTTACTTTCACATAAGAATGCTTGATTCAGTATTATTGTTATCTTGCCGAAATGTTTTCAAAGTTAATTTTGCCAGTGAAGTGAATATCCTTCTAGCTAGCCATTGCCGTGTGTGTACACTGAATGCTGTAAAAAAATAAAAAGGGTGACAGATGGGTGAATGCTACGATAACACTGCCCGCGATGGAACCTTTCACAGGCCTGTGGTAGAATCTTTACGCTTGCATGTATATTGACCTTCCCCTTGCGGTCATCGGCATTTTTGCGGTCATATTGAGCTTCGCTAACATTGTGAACCTCCGAGAATCTTACGTTGCTCGAAGATCACAATGGCAGCTCAATATGATCGCAAAAAAAGGTGCCTTGTTCTCTTTGCAGCGGCATCTATATGTCAGAATACGTATACTCACGAACCAAGACCGCGGATCGCGCATACTCTCAAACCCTAGAGGTCTTGCATATGCTCCAGTATACGCTCCCTGCGCATATATCCAAACTTGCGCCATCTCTATCCGGGCTGCCTATAAGCTGCGAACTGCATTTGCGCTATGCACAACACTCAGGCTTTATAACCTCCGTGAGATCATTAACATAGGTCCGTGTCCTGGTCTTACAAGTACCAGAACTAATCTGGGCATCTGGCGCCCGGTTGCAGAGTTGTCAGAGATTCAGTAACAACCAGCGGAAAGCGGCTTGATTGTAGAGCGCTATGCGATTCTTCTCAGAGTGGGTCGACAGTTTGTCACTGCGGAGAGTTCAAGCTGCGTCGTTTCCCACCAAGGTTAAGCTTAAAAACTATGATCTGCGTTAAAAAGCTGATGTATGTGTTATATTTAAAAATATCGAGCGGAGTACGAACGCACTAGTAATTAATGTGCTTGAAATGGAGCCGTCGCAATGGGCATTATCATTCAGTGACCGTGTTTTGACATCCTCTCAGTATTTTCTCGACCAAGTACCGATTGGGCAGAAGCCTGTATTGATTTTATTTCTCGACTGAGAAAAGTCCAGCCACACCTGCAGTTTTGCTTCACCGTGCTTAAATGTTGTATCAATCTGCGTGGTTACATACATTATATACAACTAGGGACGTTCCGAATGTAAGTGCCGTTATTTATTCTCACAAGAAATATTTATTGTCCCAAAAATACACCATGGCATCATGAAATGTATATCTTGCATTATTTTTCGACATTGTCACCACTGATATTCAGACATTCGTCATAACGTGAAATGAGTTTGAAGAACCGTTGGTGCCCTGCGATGATTCATCAAAGCCATGCACAGCCAGGCTCACACAAGATCAGATTTTCGCTTCGGATGGGAGATACTGGATCACCCGGCCTACAGCCCAGATCTTGCCCCATCGGACTTTCTCCTGTTTCCTGCATTGAAAGCCGTACTCTCTGCACCTCACGTCCAAAGCAGGGCTGATGTGGAACAGGTTGTGCGACAATTCCTTGCATCGCAGGACACCGGCTTTTACCATGAGTGGGTTCTTTAATGCCGATGGCGACTATGTCGAACAATAGTCTCCTTGGTGTATTTTTTGGAGAATAAAGTTTCCATGTGAAAATAAATGACGAGACTTACTTTACTTATACTTACTTTCAGTAGTATGGTACGACCGACAGAAATTAACGAGTCTGATCGAGGGAGGTGATCCACCATGAACACTTTTTTTATCGTAAGAACCGCCTTGCTTGCATTTGCAGCTCCGGCTTAAGTTGTTGTGAGTGGACGAGCTTCGTCATGGTTTCTCAAACCATTGCTTTCTCCAAGTTTCATAAATTGGGGCTATCAACATGAGCCATGCAGACTCTGTGGGTGTGAGATGATACTCCGAAAATATCAAATCATACATGCGCTTTGTACAGAGTTGTTCCAGGAGAGTGTGGCCCGTAGCTCACATCACCTGTTTCGTGATCGAGAGCTGCCTACTCCCTTGGCGGTAGCGATGAAACCGAGTCAGCGTCGAAGAGATGAACAAAGGCATCTTTATCACTGTATACAGGACATTATTTACAGCAAATCGGCACAGGAGCCGAGGACTACAAGCTAAACACAACTGTAGTCGCACAGCGACGGCCGCGGAGCGACTACGACGCATCCCCTCCAAACTTGTACATAAGTAACTCGTAATCAATTACGTTTTTATGTAATTTTGTAATTAATCGATTATTTTTCCAGGATGTCTTGTTTTGGGTAATTGAATTATTCTCTATGTAATTAATTACTGGTAATCAATTACATTCTAAACTTAAAAACAAGTAAAAGTAAGTGAACCCGGCACAGTAGCACAGCTGCTTTTGAGAAGGTCGCTTTTTGTACAAGCTAGAGGGGTGCGCGGATACGGTGATCATACTGGAAAAAAGCTTTCCTTGTGCATAGAGGTGAAGCGCCAATGTCTGTGCCATTCCATCAAATGTTATGCCGCATGCTCCCCCTGCTTCGCGTGTTGCTCTTTCCACGACCTCAGTATTCGGTTACGTTGCCATGTCCGGATGCTTTTTGTAACAGTATATGCACAGCGAATTTGTTTCAATCAAGAAAACGGCTTTTTAATGGGAAAGCATTACTTCGCTATGTTCACAGATTTCTGTCCGCAGACCGTGTCCGCAGAGCTTGCTTGTCCGCAGCAGTTGTGAGTAATTGAGAGGTGGTAGAGGTTAATGACTGGTGTCAATCGATGAGGGTGACGTAATGTTGTGACATAAAATAATTAGTCAAATAAGTTAATTAGGTATATAATTAGAAGCAAAAATGTAAAAGTAAAGGCGAAAATGTTCTCATTAGCCAATGGTTGGCGCCACATTTGAATGTATCAAATACTAAAATAGTTAATTAAATTAGTCAATTGAGGTGACGTCAAGGATGTGGCGTCATGCAACCCGAAGTCGAGCCAAAAAAGGGCATAGGAAAGGATTGGTGCGCAATTTGAAAGTAGTTAATTAAGGCAGTCAATTAGGGTGACGTCACGCAACCGGAAGTAGAGCTGAAAAAAGGCATAGGAAGAGATTGGCGTGCAATTTGAAAGTACCAAAGACTAAAATGGGTAAATAAGAAGTGAATTAAGCAACTAGAAGCAACCAGAAGCTACCAACAGCAGCATCCGTGCTTTCGCATTACTCCAATGCAGATTCTGCAGTGCTCTTTTGTCTTGACTTTCTAGCATTGAAAATTGGCAGTTGATTAGAAATATGCCTTAAATAATAAATATCGGCTATATAATAAGTTTAATAAGAAAACTAATTACTGCAAGTCGGAACTGTTTTCCGGTGCGCAGAAATTCCGCTGGCATCCGTTGAGATTCCTCTGTTTAAGGCTAAGCGGGTGAAGAGCGATGCCAAGAGGTCCATCAGCTGTTGGCCGATGAACTGAACCGTCCAAGCTATGGTTCCACGCCAGATGCGCATCTGATGTTCCCGAGGAATCGCCTAAAGGCATTTTTTTTTTTCAGCTTTTCGTTGGCCCTGCCCTCAACTAGCTCCTAACCAGCGCGCCAGTAGCCTCGAAGCCTTGCGCAACCACGAGCTGGTACGCAAGGTTTTCGTTCGCTATAATATCACCATTTCCTCCAGTGCATATATTTAGAGAGTGTTTAGCGTAAGTGCGGACTCATTCACGAGGAGAAACGCGAAAGGATTAGCGCCGATAACATAGAAAAACAACTTCTCTTGAAAATCAACAATATTTAACGGTATATGACGTAATCTGCAATTTCTGTGTCGTCTCTGTATACTTGTATTACATGAATAAACTGTGCGAAGAAAAGTAACGCAAAAGTAATCGATTACTGTTCTGTAATTATTCAGTTATTTTTGCGGAGCTGTAATTAACGCCTATAATCAATTACATTTAGAATGGAGTGTGTATAATTGTAATCGTTTACTTATTTTCTGTAAAGTGACAAGTTTGGTCCCCTCCTTGCGAGCGGCACAGCACACGTCGAACGCTCGTGCAGGTCTCGGTCTGCGGAAGTAGGGCGCGCTCAAACTGTCCACTCCGGAGGCAGACGCGACCCCGGCCCGAGAGGTTGAATCTGCGAGCGCGCTGATCGCTCGCTTAAAATCTGCCGCGGAGCGAAGACGACTCGCCGTCAGGGGACCGGCGTCCGGGGGTCTGGGATTTCAGACATGTTGAAACAAGTTGACCGCCGACGCTTCCTGGCAATGCACCGCTGCCTTGCGGAACAGCACCGGGCTTGCTAAGCGGGTGTTAGCAGGAGAAGCTTGACTTTCGTTTGAACAGAATCCGGGCGGCCTGCCCCGGCACAACAGTACAAATACTCCCGCGTTTTAGAGATGAACACTTTCTACGAAAGCTTGGCGTGTTACTTGAAGTCTGTCTGCATCGCTTGATGAACAGGACAAGTAAAGTCGTTCACGGCAAATTATACCGTTATTACAGCCTTGTGTAACTTGTACAAAGATGGCAGGCTGTATTTTCTTCCACGTTCAACAAATCGCGTTAAAACGTTTTCAATACAATTGGCGCCGAATGTTTCCCCTGTACTTTGGTTTACAATATTATAGTACACTATACTGTGGTCTACAGACCAGGAAAAAGACGGCGGGAAGAGGAAAAAAAAAAACTTCCGCATGGAGGAGAGTGCTCAGCTGCATGACACAAGCCTCCAAGGTCACAGAGGAGGTGTTTATTGGACGCCGTCGTCCAGCGACCCAGCCGCATCCCGGGAGCACGCGAGGAGCAAGACTCCACTGTGCGCCAAAAGTGACGAGGAATGCGCGCCGCAAGCATGCAAGGACGTGCTGTGATCTCTCTCGTGGTGACCAAAGGGCCTCTTTGAGGGAGATTGCATGGTCAACCAACGCAAGGTACGCTTGTTGTGAATCACTGGATTCTGATGGACAGGCTCGAGTTCTGTGCTAAGGTACCACACGGATGAGGCGAGCTCGAGTACACACTGGTCTGCTTGGACAAAAGCAGGCAGAAAAGAACAGTAAACGCACGCACCTTGTGATGTCTCGGAGGGGTCTATCACTCGGCCCCGCTCGAACTGTCGCGCGAGCGCGCCAGTCGAGGGGATGCCGTGTTCCCGCCAAAACGTGCTAATGAGAAAAGCCCCTGGGACGCCAGGGCGGTGCTGTTGCCGGGCGGCAGTGAGTCGCCCGGACATCGCTTCACCGCCTGAAGGGGGAGAAAGGGAGAACCACAGAAGCGGGCGGCGACCGCGCAAAAGACAGCCGTGGAAAGCCCAAGTATCACATGCTGTAGCGTAAAGTTCAATATTTAATCACTGCAAGTTTTAATAAAATAATTAAGACGCTTACCCTGGCAGCAAAAAGCTTAGGTCCAGTGTTGGGTACTTTGTTAGCAATGTGCGGGCCTACGTATATAGGACCAGTCGTTGTCAACGCAGTACCAATACTGGGACCAATGAGTAAAATGGTGAGCTAGTCGTCATGTACTAGTTCGCCATAGCACACCAGTAACTGAGGCTAGTCGCTGGCAGGTTAAATCCCAGTTTGCCCTTGGCTGAGCTTGAAGGTCATTCGGACCTTTCCAAGCGTTGTTCGAATTGTACCTGGAGTATTAGAGCTGTCGTACTAAAAGGTTGCCCGAACGCAATTGAACTGTGCAAATATTTTCGGCAATATTTTAGAGCGTCTTAAGAGAAGTAAATCATATGGCTGCCATACAGGTTGTGGGGATGGTGACTCACACTTATTGATCCTCGAGCCTCATCATCATCATCATCATCATCATCATCATCATCATCATCATCATCATCATCATCATCATCATCATCATCAGCCTGACTATACCCACTGCAGGGCGAAGGCCTCTCCCATATTTCTCCACTTAACCCGGTTCTGTGCTAGCTGCATCCACTTGACCCCCGCGAACTTCTTAACCTCTTCCGCCCACCTAACTTTCTGCCTTATTTTATTGCCTCAGGGCATCAGCAGGTTATGAGATGAAGGATGAATAAATGATTAAATGAATGGAAAAAGGTTGGCTGATTTTATGAAGTCCAGAAGTGAGCGATGATGAGGTCCCTGCGTCCAAGTGACGTATGAAGCAGGATTGGTTGCTGAAAGGCCAGCTATGCTCAGGTGCCGGATTCGTGTTGGCTTGAGTGCTGGGCAGTCCCACAGCAAGTGGTGGATGTCGGCCTCGACATCTTCGTTGTTACAGATCGGGCATCCTGGGCGAGGATATAAGTGTTGGAAGTATGACCACGTCCTAGTTACAGCTGGTGTAAGGGCCACACCGACCCGCATCCTCCTAAGCGCAACCTTCTCTGCACGGGTGAGACCGCGGGGAAGGGATATCGCACACGGAGGGATAAGTGCACGTGTGCGGCGCCGGAGGTGCTCCTTTCTTGACAAAAGGAGGGTAGCGTCGTCGACTTCGAGAAGCCGTGGGATTGATGCGTCTTGGTTGACGAGGCGGGTTGCAAAATCAGCTTGACTTTGGGAAGGCAGCAGATCCCGTGGGACCCACTCAATGCGTATTGATTGTGGGATGCGCGCCGCAAGCTGGTGGATGCCCTGGCAAATTTTAGGGCAGCGGCTGACACGTCGGAGCAGACGTACTGCTTGAAGTGCGTCAGTGCGGATGACAACGTGGGCTGTAGGGAGCATGGTTATAGAAGTCACGGAGCAGAGTGCCTCCTGAACTGCCACAAGCTCAGCGCAGAAAGATGTAAGTGGTTCCGAAAGCTGAAACGTAGTTGTCTGATGGCTAGGTCTCTGTGGACAGTAGATTGCCGTTTTGGCTTCACAGCCTTCAGGCTTCCATCTACGTACACTACTATGGAATCTTGAGGCAGGTTAGTATCTTGCTCTTCAAATCTCTGGCGTAGCAACGATGCAGAGTTGGCAGACGTCGGTCTGCGGATGTCAGTTGGCTTGTTGTCTCCTAACTGTATAAATTTCCAGGGAGGGAGAACTGGCGCAGGTGGCTGAACAATAATGTGTGACGTTGCATACGCCCTCAGTGCTTGCGTGGAATGTGACAAAGTGGCCTTGAGTCTGCGAGCATCACGACGCTGCTGCACCAGTTCATCGATGGTGTTGAGCTGCGCATTCTCCTGTAACGCTACGACCGGTGTGATTCGTGGGAGGCATGTTATGGTCCTCATAGCTTCTCGATTTACGGTTTCAAGGCGATCCCATTGTGCCCTTGTAAGATGCTGGAACTGGGCCTGATAAACAATACGGGGCTGCAGAACCGCCCTCACTAACTGGCGTGCAACAGACGAGCCAGCGCCACCCGTTTTAGGTGCAATTCTCCTTATTAAACTTATAGTTTGAAGTGCTTGCTTTTTTGCCTGAGAGAGCCAAGCAGTCGCTGATCCTGATTGGTGAATTATTAAGCCCAGAATTTTCAGGCTCGAACTTTCTTGTATTGGGGTGCCTGATAGAGAGAGACGAATTGGATTTGAGGCAAGTTTACGGCGTCCCCAGCGGTTGGCAACTGACGTGTATGAAGTTTTACACACAGAAAGTTGAAGGCCAATGGAGGATGCGTAATCAGAGGTTACGTCTGATGCTGACTGAAGGGCGGCCTCTTGAGTGAGAAGATCATGGTGAGTGCTCCATACCGTGATATCACCTGCGTACTGCAAAAACTTGATTTCAGGGATATCATGTAAGCGCCACGCCAATGGGATGAAAGTAATATTGAACAACGTCGGAGACAATACTGATCCCTGGGGCACGCCACGTAGTGAAACGAATGAACCAACAGTGTCACCGCTGAGGCGTATTGCAAATTTTCTTCCGTCCAAAAATGATGCGACAAAAGTGCGTACTCTCGGAGGAAGATGAAGCATGTCAATGGCATTCAGGATTGCAGCATGACTGATGTTTTCATATGCCTTTTCAACATCCATTGCTAATATGGTACGTACATTGCGGCTGCGGGTAGATGATAGAACTGCTGATGCCAAGACAGCCAACCCGTCCTCTGTTCCTATGTATGGACGAAATCCAATTTGAGCAGGGTGATAAAAACCGTGCTGTTCAAGCCACCAAGAAAGTCGTGTGGCTAGCATTTTCTCTGCGAGCTTGCAAAGCGTTGATGTTAAGGAGATTGGTCGTAAGTTGGCGAGGTCCGTTGGAGGCTTCCAAGGTTTGGGAATAGGGATCACGACAGCGGTTTTCCAGCTCTCGGGTACGACACCATCAAGCCACACTTTGTTTACGGTGTCTAGTAGTTGAGGAAGTGCAGCAGTACTGAGGTTCTTGTAAACCTCATACTGAATTTTGTCCAGGCCGGGCGCTGTTTTCCGTTTCGCATCGTCAATTGCAGCCAGCAGCTCGCACATCGAAAAGGGGCTCGCAATTCCATCAGCGTCGGCAGCAGATGGTAGTTTCCATGCGTCTGCAGGGATACCTGCCAAATTAAGGTTTACAGCTGAAGGAGGCAGTATATCGTATTTTGGGAAAAATTTTCGAGCAGCTTCTTTGGCGAAATCGCCCGGCGACAGATTAGCCGCAAAGCATGCTGTTGCTGCTGCGTCAGTAGAACGACGACCGTGTTCCATTGTACGAAACGTTCGCCAGAGTGAGGCATTCGATGATTTATCAGAAAATTGTTCGCACCATGCACGCCACTGGCGTCGCGAGAGATCGCGTTCATATCTCCGAGCCTTCGCGGTAAGATAATTCAGTCGTGTACGTGCCTGCCACGAAGTAGGGTCTCGCGTAGCAGCCAGCTCAGCTTGACGGCGGGCTGCCCACAAGTTAAGAAGGCCGAGATCTGGTGCCGGTCGACCTACATCAATCCAGGTAGTAGTCGTAGCGCTGTTTAGTGCTCTCTGTATACGGTCAACAAGGAGTGACGGCGAATCTGAAGACATACTGTCGAGACATGAGCGAAAGCTGTCCCAGTTTATCACAGAACATTTGCGGCGTAAAGGGCGGAGACGGGAGGGATGGAGACCGATGAGGATAGGGTGGTGATCACTTCCCCAGCAGTCCGGCTCCATGTGCCATGAGGGAGTTCCTGCGCCCAACCACCACGTCAAGTCTGGAGCATAGGCAGCACTACGTATGTGACGCACAGGCCGTGTTGCTGTCCCAGGGTGATTAAGCAGAACAAAAAGGGGCATCAGTGAAGGCGTCCCGCACACGCCTACCACGAGGGCTTGCAGTCGGATACCCCCAATCTGGGTGAGGGGCGCGTTAAAGTCGCCTCCGACTAAAATTGGACACCCGGGGTATTGCCGACGAACACTTAATAACCAGCCAAGATTATACGGGAAGAGGCGCCTCCAGCTGGTCGAACGTAATAAGAAACAAGAACAACGGTTCCTTTCAGAAATTTCGCAGCAACTGCTACTACCTCTTGGTATGATGTGCACCAGTTTTCGAGAGAAAGGCGTACATGAGGAATACGCGTTTCAACATATATCGCCGCCTTTCCCGGGGGAGAAGCAGTCTGCATGCGACGGTCGGTCATTGAAGGAGACACGTAGCCGCTGAAGACAGGAATAGATGGCAAGGCGTTCGTTTCCTGAAGTAACATAGCCCACACCCGAAGCTTGTTGAATCGCAGTCGGGTCTTGAGCTCGGCCACCTTCGTGGAAATGCCTCTGCAGTTCCACTGTAGTACACCAGGACGACCGGATTTCGCCATTTTTGTGTGCTAGTCCAAGCGCTGTGGTATCACGGATGTCAGGTTGGACAACTGGTGGACCATATAGCGGAGCAGCGATGTTGCAGAGTTATCATTGGGCGGTGTGGTACCCTGGGAAGAGGCAGCAAATGGCCCTGTTGCGCGGGATGAAGGCGGTTGTGTTGGGCAATTACTAGATTTGGCGGTTACTTCTGCAGCTCGCCGACGTCGAGCAAGCATTTCGCGGTGTTGTCGGAGCTTAGAGACTTCTGCTAAGAGACGATTGATTTGCTCATCCACTACAGCCATATCGTCGTCTGGTAGATCAGTACGCTGCTGTATTGGCTGTTGTCGACGGAGTTTCTTGAGCACCGTATCATTAGACTTTGTCTTAGCTGGAGGTGCATTCGAAGCGGGCTCAGGAAGCTCTGGCCACTCGTCATCATCATACTGAAGAGCTGCAAAGCGATTGGATGTCTGCACCGGTGTCATGTCTTCTATTGGCCAACGCTTAGTGTTCCGAAGACGAGCCTTCTGCGTTGCCTTTTGCTGTGTCGGACAACTTGGAGATGTTATCTCGTGGTCGTCCGATTTGCAGAGGCCGCATCGGTACGTAACTTTTCCTTCAGACGCACCTTCATCGGCAGTAGCAAAGGGGCAAGATTTGCGCATGTGCCCTGCCCGAAAACAGTTATAACAGTAAACCACACTCGGTTTATACGGCCGTGGCCTTAATATGCAGCCGTAGTAGTACAGACAGGCTGGGAGTGTCGGAGGGCCTTGCAAAGTGATCATGCAGGAACGCCCCTTTCCTATGTGTCGGGCCTGTATGACTCGGTGCGTTGGGCAGTACAGCTCACGTTGAAGGGTGGTTTGATCTTCGTTTATATCGACGTTGTAAACGACGCTACGCTGCAAGTCGGAGCCTTCAACTAGATACACTTGCACAGGCACTGAGATTTCACTTGTGACTGAAATATAACTAAGCGCTTGGACACGTTCCACCGCAGTAAGTGTCGGAAGCCACACAGCTATAGTGTTTGACTTCTTCCTTGCCGTGAAGCCCCGAAAACCTCTGGTGCCGAGACACGCGTCCAAGTTGGCCTGGATGATCCTGTTTGGTATATCGGTGAGGCTTTTGTTGGCTAGAGATTTAATCGCCACCTTATAAGATGACGATCTCGGTGTAGGTGCAACCTGGTTTTCGATAGTTAAACAGGAGCGCTTTCCTTGATAGCCACCACTTGCCGAGGACGAATTCGGTTGATTATCTTCCGAAGGACGCTTGTGAGGGGCACGCGTGCTCGTTGATACGGATGGTGGAGCCGATAGGTCCATTGGAGAGCTTGTCTCCTCAAGTCGCACTGTTGGATGTGCATCTCGTCGTGTTAGCTGAGTGGCCATAGCCGTGCTCCGCCCAGAGAACAGTTCACTTACGGGCTGTTGTCCAATTTGGGAAGGCTGAATGGGCGCTGGTGCTGAAGAACCGGGAGCACCAAGCTGGACCTGAGGCCGATGGTCAGGTTGAGGTGTCGACGGCAGGGCAGGAGTTGCAGCGAGCAACTCCGGCGAAGCTACCTCTGCCAGCGTGGCAGCGGCAGCACTAGGCCTAGCCTCCGTGCCGACCTGAGCTGCGATCATGCATGAGTAGCATGCGCCGGAGGTCTCGCAACCTGACGCGGAGAGGACGTCTGGAGCTTCCTCGGAAATAGAAGATCCACTTCTCTGGAGACAGGACAGGTGCTTACAAGGACGGCAAGAATTTTCAGAGGAGCGATGAAGCCTTCTCTTGGAATCCAGTTTGTTACCCTAAGTGACCATCGGTTATCCTCTCTTCGCACTACATGTCCCGCCCATGCCCATTTCTTCTTAATTTCCACTAGAATGTCGGTAACTTGAGTTATTTCTCTGACCCACTCTGCACGCTTCCCATCTCTTAATGTTACCCCTACCATTTTGCGTTCCATAGCCCTCTGGGTTGTCCTCAACATAAGTAGAACTTAACTCATAAGGCTCAACTTAACAGCCTTGTGATTGCAGCCTATTGATAGGTCGGATCGAAACCGGTAGGGTGGCTCATTGGCCATACTCCGACGTAACGAGCTTGCGAGCGGGCATGGAGTGCAGCTCCGACTACAGGGAGGATGCAGCTTTGTCAAACCAGATAATGCAACATCGAGTATGTTGAAAACCAGGCTATATGCATGCTAGATGAAAGGCATATTCCGCGGCCATGGCATGGTATTCGGGTGAGAGTTTATGCAGCACTTGGCTATGGCTACTCGCCGTGCAGGGTGGTACTACAGGATACACGTTTTTAAGGAGTGGAGAGATTGTAAATGGGATTGAATTTCTCCCAGAGTGGAGTGCATGCATGGGTCTGAGAGGGCGCGTAGGGTTAGGCCTATAGGATAAGAGAACGTACCTCCCCGTCGTGGTGGATGATAGCCTTTTAAGTTGCGCTGTTCGGTGGGCTTCAATAAGCTTATCTAGTGTGTTTGAACCCCTATAAGGAGGAGATGAGCATTTGACGTTCGCTATAGGCGCGGCCGCTGCAGTGACCAAAGCCCCGCAGACCCCCGTTGGCACAAAATGGCAGCATGCGCAGCGTCTTGTTTGCGTTTCGCGACCTTATAATAGCCGCCTTTGCAATGGGACGAGGCTCCCATTGCACTACAAATACAGCGATAACACGTGAGTTTCCACTCACCGGTCGCAGACTTCTGGCCGTAGCAACGTTTCGCGGCAACGGTATCAATGATTGCAGCATACAAGAACACAGAAGGAAAAGTACAGTCCGAGCAAACGCAGGTTACTACTCGCAGCTGCGAGCAACTGCTCCTCCATCTAATTCCGCCGCCGCATCATGGTGGTGATTGAGCGCTACGTACCACGCACACCATGTGATCGCCACATCCGTTGCCATAGTAATCGTCACCAAGAGGCCTGGTTCGTCACCAAGGCCGTTGCATTACATTCTCTCCCATCAGCGAATTAACGTCACGACGAGCAGATGCGCGATGAAGATGAATCGGCGCGTACGGGCATGACTAAAGTGACGAGAGGACACCACGTGACTCGACTCGGATCCGCGCTAGCATCTTCATCTACTGGCACTTTATCTCTCATCCGTTGCCGTGACGTATACGTTGCTGGGGTGCGCTGGCCTTGTCGAGATCTCAGTGGTGATGGCTGGTTCCGCCATCGCTGTGTCCTTTAAGCTTTTCTGCTTTCCATGGATGATGCTGGGCAGCGTAGCATCTACTCCGCCGTTGCATGAATTTGGCTCTTTACGTAGGCTATTAAAACATTCGCTTTGGAATGAGCTGCTGACCTCCATTGCGTCGTGTTCTCATGTTGGCTAACCCACTGGGACTTAACAAGCACGTCCTATGTTTCGAAATGCACAAAAATATCACTTCAAGTTGTCAAAATAATTGAAATGCATAAATAACTGCGATACATGCAAATTGAAATTTAATAAAATTGCTTCTTCAAGCATTTGTCGAAGCTTGCAGCGTAGCAGCACGAAATGTTTTAAAAATTAGATGGAAAATACCAAGTTTCTGCAGAAATGATCCCGCATAGTCCGCCCTTTTGCGTGCGACATATAACAGGTTTAGAAAAGAAAGGTTGTCTTCCCTGTGTGTATCGTCGCCACTATGTCCCTGGATCGGCCGTACAACCGTCAGCGACCTCTCGCTGCTACGGCCCAGAACGCCCCTGCTGTGCGTAAGCGAAGTGTAAGCAATATATATATATATATATATATATATATATATATATATATATATATATATATATATATATATATATATATATATATATATATATATATATATATATATATATATATATATATATATATATATATACATGTATAGTAAAATAGGGTGCTTAAAAGGCGTTGCAGTGACACTAAAGGTACGAACATCACCTCCTAAGTGCGCCCTTAGCAAATTGCAGGAAGGTCGCGTTATAGTAAGTGCGGATAGGTACATGAAAGACGCAGTGGCAGTGGTGTAACACACTTCTCATCTAGTTAAGAGTGGCGATAGAGTTCTGTGAATCAGCTGTGGTAATAACGATGTTCAGTCAGTGCAGAAAAATAGCAGTTAATCTTTTAGCAACGCAGATACCGTGCTATGGTGCATTCCCTCCCTTTCCCCAGAAAAAAAAAGTCACGCTACGAAAAAGCAAACACCGTCACATTGCTCGTCGCTTTCTGCCGCATGCGGTCTTTATGGTAACGGGCACTGGTAAGAGCGGTTAATTGGTTCACCCGATGTGCACTGAAAGGCCTCTGCGAACTCGGGAACATGCTGCACAACCATGTTGCATTGCGAGTGCTTTTCTTTACCACTGCCTAGACACATGTTGTAGCACGACGCTATGAAGAGGAGCTGCAGGTCGGTGTATTCGCCAAGCGATGGGAGGGCCGGCGACAGCGAAGGTTCTCTCCTCTTGAACGCGTCAACGAGCGCGCCGTAGCCACTAGCGTAAGCAGCGTAGAGCAGACTGTCATCTATGCCTCCTGCTGCTGCCATGCATTCGGCCAGGACTTGAGACACGTTATCTTCGTTGTAAGAGCCAAGGAACAGGGCACCCAGTGCGCCGGCCACTTCCAATCCGAGGCCACCGTAGTTGATAGCAGCAGGCAGTTCTTGGCTGAACAACGGGTAGGATAGAGAGTAGGGCATCAGCTGGAAGTCTCTCTCACCCCACAGAACAATTCTGTGTGACATTTGGCAGATTGATTGCACAATTGTTGCGGTAGCCTCGTCGTTCTGGACGAATACTGAGTTCTGCCAATTTCTCACGAACGATTCCGTCATATCCGGCACTTGAGCCGCAGGAAGCTCGTGCGTGTTGCCCTGCTCGAAACTACGAAACGCTGTCTCAAGTGAGGCCCAGTGTCCGACTACTGTTATGTTGTCGTCGTAGGAGGCCCATTTGGAGAGGCGACGTTTAAAGGTGGAGCGCACTGCGAACGTTATTTCCCTGGCTAAGAGAGCCGCACTTCGAAGAACGTCGGCGTTCATTGCGAACGTCACTTTCCCTGAGAAGAACGCCGCCCTACTGACGCAGAACGCTCCATGGTAGACATAAGCTGTGTCCATGTGGTGGTCGTAATAGTTTTTTATGAGATACCTGTTCGCGTACAGAGAGGCCACCTGAACTGTACACCAGGAGGCAAACAGATGGAAGTTGTCTTCGCCATTGTTCTCCCATATGTTCAGCAACGTCCGGAGGAACTCGGGACGCGTAGTCGAAATGATCAGCCCGTTGGATAGACTAACGTTAAATTTGTCGAGGGCATCCAGCCAGCGAGGTTCTGTGAGGACGCCTCCAGTCGAGTTCGCGAACCAGCCAGCCGGTCTACGTTGTCCACCATCCCTCCCGATGGTTGTCGACAGCTTATTAAAAGCCTGATTTGCGATGGCCATCATACGTTCGTAGGATACGGAAGGTGCGCCTGCAGGTCTGAAACTTTTTCGCAAAAGTCGAAAGTAGTTCATTTCAGATGTTGCGTCAGCCCTGGACCAGTGCTTGAAGATCACGAAATGTAAGGATCTCCCTGGTGACACAACTAGCTCGTCCGTGTCTTCGATGGTGAAATGGAGCAATGTGTCCCAGCCCAGCCTGAGGGAGGTGTACAGCAGCGTTTGCAGCGCGTCCGCTCCTGCTGAAGGTTGTGGCCATACGATGCCCGCGTCGGCGAGCGCTGCTTTGACCGCTGGAAGCTCATCGCGATCGCCTTCGAACACGGCGACGCAGCTGCGATACACGGCGGCGGCCCGCTGCTCTTCATTCTGGCCAGTTACGCGCCATTCGACGGATTTCAGGTGCCGATCAAGCTCACTCAGAAAGCGCCTGACGTGGTGCTCCCAGACGTCCAGGAAGCTTTTCCGCTCCCATCCATCGCAGACGAACCGCGTGAAATCTTGGCAGGGGCTCACCGACTTGTTGACGGACAAGAGGAGCAGTTCGGCGTAGGCTTTGCATGCTTCGCTTAAGCATACATTGGAGACGACTGGTGACCGGGACCAAGCAAATTTGATGATCCCAAGAATCGCTACGACCACGAGCACGCCGAATAAGGCCATGGCCACGAGTATTTTGGACAAGGGCCTCATAGAGGCCTGAAACAAAAAAAAAAAAAAAAAAAGTCAGCAACTATGAGAAGCGGCACTTCCACATCGTGTGACGCGTGACATTCGGAGGGAGCTGTGCTTCTACCAGAGACAAACGTCACAATAAATACAGTTAACCAATTGTCATTACCAGTGAATCTTAAATTTTGTACGCTCACTACGTTCCTTTTTTTTTTTTCCTTGCATCTTTCCTGCAGAAAATTAGGCGTTTAGGATGTATTGTGTGTTGTGCGGTTTTTTTTTTCATCTCTCTCTCTCTCTCTCTCTCTCTCTCTCTCTCTCTCTCTCTCTCTCTCTCTCTCTCTCTCTCTCTCACTCTAGGTTGTTCTTGAGCCGCTGTGACTTTTATATTGATTTATCGTTGTATTGATTTTTTAAGTATTGACCAATATTTTGTCACAACGGCTCGTCCCCTCTACCCTTATGAAATGTCCTAACCAAGGGTCATTAAGAGTGAATAAATTAGGGGTAAATAAATGATGACATGACCAGTTGTATAATCCGGTGTAGGTTGCACGGTGCACTAAAGTAAGTTCCCAAATTACCGGGAATATCTTTATAAATGCCTTACAAGTGGGAGAACCAAATGCGGATCTGGAAGCGACCCAGAATGAAGGCGAAAAACGAATGAAGGCTAAGAATGTGTGCAGATTCGGCACATTGGAGGCCGTATAACGTGCGTTAAGCTATACGCAGTGGCTGTATATGGTTGTTAAAGGGCCCGTGAAAATTTGATTACGAAAACTAGAAAACACTTAAGAGCAATAGAAATTCCATCAATCGTCCCCACAAAACAAAAAAAAAATTATTAAGTTACCTTTATTAGCTCTGATGATATTGGCGATCGAAAATGATGCTCCTCCTTACCCCCCTCAACTCAACCCACTCCGGCTCGGAAGAAAAAAAGGAGTAAACAAGTCGAGATGGGAGATATGCGCGCGATGCGTGCGGGGGCGCAATTCCGTTCTCTCAAAGGTATGGTCCCGCACCTTCTTCCTCCTCACTGGTTGTCTCTCAGCAAGTTAAACTGAGATTGTTGCTGAGGGATGTCTCTGAATGCAACCTAAATGTAACGTACACTCACCGAAGGGAGGAAATGATTACGGTTAATGTAACTGCATAGTGTAACCGTTGCCATACCGTCACCTCCTCGCTCTGTTCAAGGCTGGTTTTGGGGCTATTAAAGAATCTAAAACATCACATAATGTAACCTAAACGGGAACGCATCCCAGGAAAGATGTCAGTAATTTATTTGAATGCTGTGTGCTGTAAAAAAGAATGTAGAAAAAGATTGCACTCAGATGATTTGAATATATGTCGTGAGTGCTGAGATAAGTAGTATCAATCCATTGCGCCACAGAAGCGACATAAATGCTGGGAAATAAATGCGCTCTTATTCATTTATACAATATTTCCGCTATTTGTCACCAGGTGGCTCTTGCCAGGGGACCCTACCGTTGAGAGAACGGAATCACGCCGCGTGGGGATGTGTCGCCTCAATCGATGGCGGCGAGCGGCCTCCAGGAGCACTTTAAAAAATAAAAATAAACAAATTACACGCTCCATGCAAAGCTTTCAAGTTTGACTCGAATACTCACCTCCTCTATGGATTTCTTGCATTAGGATATTACCGCAAGCAGCATTTAAGAGGCCCTAAGTCTGTGCTAAACTGACTGGGAACAAAATTGATACCACTGTAATCACTATGTTTAAATATGCATTCTTATTAAACAAAATTCTTACGAACATTCCAGCCTTACAACTTCGCGTGGTCAGGATATATAATCGATCTATAGATTTAAAATAAACGAGGATAATATAAAAATTGGAAGAAAGAATGTGGGGTTAGGCAAGCGACTAGGTACGGAGGAAAATTGAAAGCAGCTCAGGAATGAAGATGTAATGTGATGTGTTTTATGGCGCATAAGCAACTAAGGCTATCCAACCGCGAGGGAGAAATATCATTCGTTGGCTGTGTGCACAGAAAGCAAAACTAGATAAGGGCGGCAATGTCATATGCACTTACTGCATATTAGGGGTTTTCCAACCTAAGCCGAACTTTCTGGAAAATGTTCTAAGTTTGCACATAACCTGTCTCCGGTTACAAATCGTGCGTAGCCGATAGACTCCAGTGATTTCGCTATGTTGATATCAGCAACTATTGCGACATCCTGACTGGGACAATTATATCGACGTGAAAAAGTATTATGACGTTGCGAGCTAAGAGATGAAGGCGGCTGCTATGGCAACTATACAGTTGAAAAGTGTAACCTTCAGTGTTCATTAATTTCATGAGCACTGGCATGTAGCCTAAGGTTTGAAATTATTTCTGCGGCTTTTACGTTTATGCGTTTCAGATGATGCATGTTTTCGTGATTTCTTCTTGTGTCCCATTTTCGTTATCTACCACGAATATATGAATACGAGCGTCGGATAAGTTAGATCACCTCTGATGTTTTGCCTAATCAGCCCTTCTAATTTTATTGCATGATCCTATGGGAATGTTTGCCAAAAGGCATACGCGACTTCTCAGCTCTGCAGGCCAGGAACCCACTGCATTCGCGTGCGAAGATGGTAATCAAAGAGCACTCTGTGTGGAGCTAGTTCAGTTGGAGTTTGAACTGATCGACTCGCAAATAAATTCAAGGCAGAACATCGGCTCGAGATCATATGCTTCCGCGGAAAGTGTTAGCTTCCTCTGATCACTCTGATTAAAAAAATGCTGTCCTTAGCAGTCTGCAAGATACAGCTGGAATCACGTGACCTACATGGAAGGATCAATTTTGGTAGATTGGTACACTATGAGTTTCATCCGTATGAAAGTGAGATGAAAGAATGAAGTGCCGTATCTCAGACACACTGTGAAAATGAGTGCCGCAAGTAATATGTCAATCTGAACCCTACTTAAGGACAAAGAGTAGCAACGGCAACATTGTTTGTAAGAACCAGTGTAAATGGCATGCACTGGCGTTGCTATGACTTTTGCCGCTATGGGCAACATATAGACATGAGAAAAGGTCGGGAGCTGCCTCGTTTAAATTGCGGTACAGTATTTTTCTTGGTGAATTCCGGTTGTTGGGCGGCTACACGGACAGTGACCTAGCAGTCTTTTCCTCCGCGATTAAAGGCTATCACGATAGCGTTACCAAAATAGCAGCCACCGCGGCTAGCACGTACATAGACAGCCTATATGTGCCGCACTGGATACTCACCAAAAACGTGCCACCGGGGGGCTTGTAAGCCGTTGGGCTGCTTCCCCGCGTAGGAAACCGGGTGCTCCATTCTGGAAAGGGGCTGCTTCCGGTGATCGCACTGCGACACCATGGTGTCGATTGACTGGAGCCTGGGTGGAAACCCTCGGTGTCCGCCGCGTTCACGGCGGGCTGGCCGGCTGAGCGTCTGGAAGCCGCCTTTGCCGCGACCGACCTCCGCCTGCCTTCAGTCCCGTCTGGGCGGAGGACGACAGGGTTGCCACTGGGTTTTGAGTCAATGCACGGCCGGTCTCGAGGGAGAAAGCAGAGCGCGCGCTCTCCCTCGAGACCGGCCGTGGTCAATGTCGCTAGATGGCGGGAAAAATGTGGCCAAAAGTAGCCATTTTGTATAGGCCTTGTATAGGCCAGACATTAGTATGGTGTATAGAGCCGTCGAGCTAGCTGAAAAGTTTCTGATGCGTCGGGCTCGCGGAGCTAAGGATGGTCAAAAAGGGGAATTCGGCTGTAAGTATGAAAGGCCGAAGTACACGCCCATTAGAGCCGAGAAGGACAAACTTGGTGAGGACGCGAGTGAAAGCAGCCCGGCCGGGCCGAACATAAAGAGATGGTGGTAGCCGAAGCCAGACGCAAAACGAGGTTCGACGCAAGCCAATATCGGGCGCCTGTTATACATGCCAGAGGCTGGGTTACGTTTCGGCGCAGTGTCCAGAAACAAAAACAAAGGCTGTGTTTTTGTCGCTATGCAGGACTGACCAGAACATGAAAGCTGCTCAAACCATATACACTCGAGACCTCCTCGTGAACGGGAAAGAGTGTGAAGTGGTTCGTGATTATGCGGCTATTATGGATGTAGTTCACCTCTCTTACATAGAAGCAAAGATGTTCACGGCTGAGAGCGCGCGGATCAAACAAGCCGTGGAAGCTCACAGCTTGTGCTGTGAGGTCAGCAGGTCTGCAGGTCTGCTTTGATAGCCGAGCAAAAAAAGGATCGCAGCTTTGAAAATATCCGCTGCAATCAAAGAGAAGGTGTCGACAAGAAAAACGCCCGTTTTGAAGAAAGAAATGGGGTCTTGTACGAGAGGTATCTAGACCTCCGAGGAATTGAGTTCGATCAGCTGATCGTACCTCAGTGCTATGGTCAGGTTTGTTGCGCTTGTCGCATATAGGTTCTTGGTCGGGGCACCTAGGAGTTAAAACGACTAACGACCTCCTATTGCAAGAGTACTATTGACCAGGCTGTTTTCGGGACGCAGAAGAGTTTGTAAGGACGTGTGACACCTGTCAGCGTGTGGGAAAACCTGGAGACAAATCGAGAGCGCCGTTGACGTTGATGTCATCTCATTACGGGGCCCTTTAAACGTCTCGTTATTGACACAATGGGACCACTGCCGACAACAACATCAGGGTACCACATACTCTGACACTGATGTTTCCCGCGATAAAGTTCTCCGAGGCAGTCACACTTAAAGAATTTAGTTCAGTGGAAATAGTTAATGCGCTGCTGTCCACATTTGTGCGAGTTGATTTTCCTGCGGAAATCTAATCAGAATTTGGCACAAGTGATTACAAGCGCTTTGACCACAGAATTTCTGGAAAGATGTAGGATAAAGCTCGTGCATAGCTTCGTGCACCATCCACAGTAGAATTCCGCTGAGAAGCTCCACTCCGCCATGAAGCGGGTGGTGAGTGCAATATGTGTTTTAAGTGAAAAACTGACCGTGAGCTATGCTTGCCGGCGGCGATGTTTGCATTAAGAACCGCGCTGCAAGAGGACACAGGGGTTCCGCCAGCAGAGTTTGTGTACGGCCGGACGCTGCGGTCTCAACTTCGCATGCTTCGAGAATCGCCGGAATGCCGAAGCGATGACCCAGTCGTGGTGGAGTACGGGCTTAGGTTACTCGAACGTTTAAAGAGGGCATATGAGTTGTAAGAGGAAGCAATGACCAAAGCCGAGAACCCAAGAGCGGGTTTCGCTTTATTATGGTCGCGCATGCGCAAGGAACACAACTCAAACTCAGGGTCTAACGAGTGGAGTACCGTCGTCGCGCTCTAGACAAAGCTGCTCACCGCTGTATACAATCACATCAACTGTGAACTAGGTGTAGTAAAGCTTCGATTTTTACTTCGATTTCGATTCGAAGCTCCCTTTTTAAGGTCAGTGTAGGCATCCTGAGTGGAGCAGATTAAAACATTTCGGGCCGCTTATTACATCTTATGAGGGTAATGTGACAGTGACGTGCGCTGTGTCTAATGAGCACGAATTGAAATCGACGATGACGATATGCATAGAGCATTAGAAACTGGCAGTTAAAAATGCGAGATGTTCAGCTGCGGCGATGCGAAGTGGCCTAATGCAGTGGCTATCGAAGCTGGATCGGACAAAAACCAGCAAAATCAGTGAATGTGGTCTCTTGTGTAAGCTTACTTAAAGAAATTACAGGGTCTCTTAAGATATCCCTTAAAAGCTGAATGGCGAAAGCCTAGTAATGGCAGCAGTAGTCATTAGTAATCATTTTATTCTTTGCTACTCATTATCATGCACATTTAGTCATTTATAATCAATTGTAGTGGTCGTTACAAGTCGACGTTAGACATATTGGTCATTACAAGTCTTTAGTAGTCATTAGAAGTCATTAATAGTCAATACTATTCATTGTTAAGCCTTTTTGATCATTTCTAATCAAATGTATAGTCGTTACAAGTCGTCGTTAGACATATGGGTTATTACAAGTCATTAGCAGTCATTATTGCTCATTATAATCTCTACCAATATCTTTTAAAACCTCTATTAATCATTAACTCTCTATATCAATCATTTTTCTTTAATCTGTCTTTATACGGCGGACATTTCCTGAGGACGCGTCCGACGGTCACAACCGGCGGTCACGTCCTGCGGTCACTTCCTGCAAACGCACTATGAGCCTAGAAAGGTTTTCGACTAAAAACAGCAGGATTTATATCCGCTGAGTGAATTTAATAGCACCTTCGCTCCGAGAATCGAAGACGCCATTTGAATTCCAGCTCAAGGCTGAGAATGTCTGAGAGAAATAAGGATTCTCACCAGTCCTTGTCTCATCTCCCTGCTCCCTCTCTGCCCTGGAAAGGAAGTATGCTTTTGGCCCAAGCTCGCTAATGCATCTGTCTCGCCCGTGTCAACAGCTAGACAGACATAACTTCATTGCGGACAGCTGTTAAGACTGTCAACTTAGACCTGATTGCTGGCAGTGCTGATGGAAGGAGCCATGGGACCCGTGCTCTGACGTTTTTTTTCTTGAGGTAACAGCGCGGAACGTGGACGGGAGCATCGTTGTGTCGTCTTCTAATCTTGTGCTCCCGTCCACGCTCCACACTGTTACCTCAAGATGCATAACCAACATGCCCAAGCTGCTATTCTATCTAATGACGTGATCTAGTTTTCATTTGTTGCTCGTCTATGCTTGCATTTCATAATAACGGCGCCTGAAACTGCGCTATCGCCTCGCTCGTCATAAGGTAACTGTGAAAAAAAAAAAAAAAAAAAAAATGGAGGACGCGTAAGCTTCGCTTTAAGAGCTGATATGATAGCATGCGCACTCATCGCATCACGTTTGATGCTTTTACCTCGGCATCCCGAATTCGCTTGAACCGCCTGTCTCAAGCCCAGCGCTCTTCACCGCTTTCTCGGCAGGCGATTCTGACAAAGTTCTCACTGGTCGTGAAGCACTATCACGCGAAGGCATATCCTAAGAGTGCAAATATGTAATTTTGTCGGCTAAATTTATTTTGCAACTTCGCGTTTTTCGTTTCATGATTTCATTTCTAAGAGTAGGGTGCAGCTCATGAACGCTCTAAAACAAAGCACCATCTGGTGCCACGTGATTCAAGTGGACATAAGTGTGTGCTCTGAGGGCTTGGGGGAGGAGGTAAGGGGCAAGTCTCACCGCTACGCTGCATCGGTTCGGCGTTTTGTTCCCGTAAAATTTCGCGGCATGCATGTTTTTCTCATGCAAAATAATTTTCCCTTTCGCACTCAGCTTCTGCCTTTATCGACTACAATGCACACTATAGCACAACCAGGCAGAACGCGGCAGCCAACGCCACGAGCACTGAATTAGTGCAGACTCGCTAAAAGCTTTCAGTATTTACCCTGCACAACCCGATGAGCCGAATGTTGGTAAATGCGGGGAGCCTCCCGTTCGATTGAAGGAGACTGTCTCGATCCGCTTCTCCTTAAATTCCGCGAACGAGATCTGGAGATGCCACTTTTCCGCGTTCCAGGACTTCCCATATAACTGCGGCGCCGCGATAGGGAGCTTGTCACATCCCCGGATCGGCCTGGCGATTTGCCGTCGGCTTTTTGCTTCACAATGGGATCGCGTTTGAGTTTGACAGGCGGAGACTGCTGGGAAAGCTCGATGCTCTTGCCGCTTGCTTTCCTCGGCTCGCCTGCCTTGTCCAGCTGCTGCTCCGCGCTGGACTCCCGAGAGGCGTCTGTGCTGGAACGCATGTCGGGTCAAGGAATTAATGCCTGCAAGAAGAGAAGCGAGGATAGCTCTCGGACGACGCTGCGCGAGATGATGATTCGAATGCCGGTGCTTCTCAAGTTCGTGCCGAGCTGGAGCGTGCCACGCGAGCTGATAGCGATAAGCATTTTTGTCGCTAAGAAGAAGAAGAAAAGTAAGGTCATATTTGTGCGCTTAACGCTGTTTCAATAATGCAGAAATTCATATGCTCAACACTCCGCGCTATTTTGTTCTAGCTTTCTTTCTTGCAATTTCCACCCGCGGTTAAGATTTATTCCCGAACAATAATACTACGCTTATCCGATTGTCTTCACCACCCATTTCGCGACCAATAACCATGCATCGGCTATCAACAAAGCTTCCAAAGCGACTGAGAAATTTTTCTGTCGCAGCACGCAGCATGAGGCAGGATGTAGCCCCACTGTCAAGGCTATGTTTAGCACGAGGCCTAATATCGAATGACTGAACCACGACCGGCTAATAAATCCGGTCGTGATTCCCCCTGTACTGCCCCTGTACCGGCTAATAAAGCCGGTCGTGGAATGAACAATGAAAAGCTTTTATTCCACAATAGAGGTATTGGTGAGAATGGCGGGTAGAGCCCCTGTAGCAAATGAGGCCGATGTGCGGCTGCCGCATAAGGCTCCTCAGGGCACTCGCGAATACTATGACAAATCTTGATGCAGCAGATGACTCGCTACTATCCACACTTCCCCCAGGTCCACTCCTGTCCCTTACATCCGAAATAAAAGTCCTGAACCACCTAACATGCGCACATGTCCAGCGACGGCTGCGGTGCACAGACGCCTCCTAAGGGAGGCAAGGTCTTCGGTGCAACCGTGAAAAATATTATAAGTAGACACTGGACAGTGTGGCTTCTTAAAAGAAACCCTCCTGAATTTCTTCTAATTTTCTTCATATCCTCATTCCCTTTACAAAGCTATGCTTTTATGCTCACTTCTCCAATAGAATATAGTCGGCTTGACGACTGTGTCCCCTTGCCTCATTGCTGTTCAGAAGGGCAGCTTCCTTTCTGTACTTTCTACCTGCTTCATGTTAGGATATACCTGCTTTGCAGCATCCTTCTAAAGAATGAAAGCGTTGAAGTCAGAACAACGTGTGACCCCAATAAGAAACATTGGACTAAGCTCCTCCAGACTGTAAACATACGTCATTCGGACCAGACTTCAAGGTGCTTGCTTCATGAATGGGGAAGCACAATACAGAGCCATAGCTGTATGAGTGGCAGTCCGTGACCGCCCGCTTCGCCGGATGAAATTTAGCAAAAATTTTCCCGCCGTCCTATTTAGTGCGGGCATTGCCTAAAAAGAATATTTCTACTGAGATAATTTCAAAGGTCCCTCTCTGCAGATAATCTATCGTTACCGGCGTTGTGAGCGAAAAAATCATGCATGGGCATGGCTCTGGCATGAAATAATTAATTTAATTGGTAGGTAACAGGGCCGCGTATTGATTCGTCGGCGGGTTGTGTCACGTAACGAGACAATATGACATCGTAGGATCTGTCCATTCTGGCTTATACTCTCAGATGAGTGGATGACAATAATCGCCCCTTACAGGGTCAGTGGGTCAGTGAGACAGGCTACTCTCAGGCAAACTAGGCATAAACTAGGCACATCCGTATGGCTTGGGTAAAGCGGGGCTTACACAGCTGAGTAGCTTGCAAATCTACGTTATGCTAATGAATATATTCGAGACAATAGAGGCACAATTAAAGAACTAATAATTAGGCGAGTATTAAAGATTATATACGCGAATGAGGATCCCCAAGTGCCAATATGAAGAGCCATATGATATCGCTTTATGCACTTAAACGAGAAGGTGAGGTCCGCTCCTTGCCAACATTTTATCTAATGTTTCTTAAAAAAAAAAGACCCTGTGGGTCTGGGTCTGGCCATGCCAGACCTATATAGTCTAGAGCCCCTGCGACAGCTGCAATTATACGCTCCCAGAATTCATATCGAAGAGTGACGTCGAAAAAGTTGACCAGACATCAGTAATTAGCCTTCGGATTGGGTAGGCCTACCTTTGCATTCAGTTTTCTCGGCGAGGCAGACCCTATGCTCAAGAAATATGTGATGCAATTTCTTGTTAGAGCGAATGCTTCTGTTCGCTCACTGAACCTGGTCGTCCAGAGGGTGATGTCAGGGTGCAAGCTATCACGGAATGACTGCAAGGAGCACAGAAAGTGTGACATTGAATGCAGGGCGAAAGTGGCACGCCACTGTTATTCGGCCGCGCCGGATATTATTAATCTGGTACTTCCGGTGAGCTAGGAAGTTTGTAATAAACGTGAGTAGGTGGCCCCGCATCCCAATTAACCTCGCGCTCTCAATAATCGGCGCATATGAGTGGAGGCGTGTGTACTCGGAATGCACACTAAAATCCCACTTCTCGGCTGCAACGCGACGAGCATACGTCACGAATCGGACATTCTGTGCGTCCTAGGGGTTTATAAGTCCCGGCGAGCCCCGTTGGATGAGGATGCATGAAAAACGACGTTCTTTTCTGGGAACCAAAATAGGGTGCTCCTAGACCATGGATCTCAAAACATTGCAGAGGCTGCATGCTTGTCAGAGATATCGGTCGTATATTTCCAAGCTCACCGGGTGACTTTTCCGGCTTGGGAACTGTGCAGTATCGCCAGCAATTCATTCCAGGGGCTTGGAAATATAGCCGTCACGCAAACTTTGCACGAACAAGCGCTAACGCAAACAAAAGAAAATAAACAACAGATGGTTCATCTTGAAGCCCTCAACCTAGTCAACAGTAACAGTGTAAAAATTCAACATAAGGTTTGTGACACGAAGAAATATAATATGAGGAATAACTCTGCGGCTTATCGGAGTTAAGGCGAGCGTTTGTCATTTTAACATACCGGAAAATTTTAGACGTTTCCTGGAAAAGAGTCTCTTTGAACGTAATGTCTTCACATATCGCTTTACGTCACAATAATACCAATATATCCGCAGAACTTCCCTCGAAATGTTTCTAGTTTTCTTGTAAATTAGTGCGGCCTGTTTAAAGCTATATATTTTATATATCGGGTGGTCGCCCACACTATCTTGTCAAAAGCATAAAGGCATAACTCAAGTGCTTCCCATATTTTTTTTCTTTGGGTTCTAACATGGTATTGTTCTGACCTGCCTCTGTTTAAAAGTGCAGAGCCGCTCAGAAGTTCTACTTGAATGAAGTTCATGCCTCGCAGGTGTGAGAATATTTTTCTCAAACGTTGAAATTGCGGTCCTAGCTAAACGGTTGCCCTGTAAGCGTGCGGGATCTTCTGGCTTTCTGTTGGGCGGCGCTACCGGTATTTCGAACCTTTAATAAGTATCAGATGTCGCAGATATCCCCGATATCTTTTTTTCAGTACTCTCATACATCATCGTCTGACATCGCCCGCAGCCCTTTCTACACACACAGCTACCAGGCGCATCAATATGTGGCATAAGGCATACTTTAGCTTCACATGCCCCTGTGGAACAGTGATCCCGATAAAGAAGCTTCGAGTAGGCTATTTACAGATGTGGAGGCGAACGAAGAGGGTCCCACTTACCTTGAGAACGCATACAGCTATGGAACGGGAAGCGTTAAATGTAATTTTAAGAGACAACAAACGTGCAGAGTGGGTCAGGGTACAAACAACAGTTGATCACATTCTGGTCGAAATCAAGAAGCAAAATACAAGACCAGAACACCTCATGAGAAGGAAGATGACCGATCGTCGCTAAGGGTAAGCAAACTGGATTCCAAGGGGAGGCAAGCATAACAATGTGTGACAGAAAGATAGGTGCGCGGATAAGATAGAGATTTGCAGAGATTAGGTGGGTGCAGCTGGAACAGGATCAGGTTAATTGGAAGGAAATGGCAGATGCCTTTGCCCTAAAGTGTGTACAATTCAGTTGATAAATGATAATGGAACACTCAAGGAAGTTTTGAACGAAACACAACTCGGTTGGTTCATATCCAGAACTGCCACAGCGAAGGAAATGAAAGAAAGCGAGAAAAAACACACCTGTGTTCTTTCCATTTTTCTTCTGCCATAATGCATGGTTCATTCCTTGCTAATGTTTAGGAGGAGGAACAACCCTTATTTTTAGTCGAGGGCTACAAGAATGGGTTTAAAAACTCCCGTACATAGCAGTCTTTACTCTTCAGTTTTCACAGTGGATATGAGACATCAACTGTTGCATCGGTAATTTCATCCGCTGCCTACATTTTCGCTTCGTTAGCACTCGGACATTCTTGACATTTTGCTAGTCCCGCTGCCTTAGCTCCTCAAAGCATTGCACGCCCTGTGTGGCTAGTGTCGCTAGTCCTGGCCAGCGTTCGCCACGAGGACTTCGTTATTGAACAATGGGATCCATGACATGGTGCAAAAGAACCGACAGCTTCGGTCAGTGGTAACTTTCATTTCAGTTGCTGCTAGACCACCCAGCTTCTCATTTTCAGCAATCACGGAGTCCCCTTTTACGTCACGGTATGCGTAATGTTTCACCTGTGGTATTGTAGACGAAATTCGAGTTTGAGTTAGAGCGGTGGGACAATCCTCTTCAGCGTCTAACCAATCGACCTCGAACTCGGCAATAAATGAGTATTTTTCTGAGGCGTAATTAAGCGACCACAAAGGCACGAAGTATGCCACACGACCGAATGTGCTACCATAAAAATCGTAACAGAGCTGTCCTCAGTACTCCTTTATGATATCAGCAATTGTCCGGCTGGAAACGTCCTCTCAGAGTCCATTTTAGAGCGCGGCTCTTTTGGCGCCCGTTCCTTCGTTTCGCGTCGTCGTGGCCGTCGTCATCACCGTCTCCGTCGGCATTGTCCCTTATAACTGCAGCTCCGCAGCCGGAGCAGCTAGGGGCAGCCTACCGTTCCTCTAGCTACTATAGTTTGAATTCGTTTTCTGACGTAAAAATAAGGCTCGCTCTCGTCACTCGAACCCTAAGATCATCATGCTGAGTGCCATCGGTGCATTTTCGAAGAGACCCGGGAATAAATCAAGAATTGGAATACTACTTTTGCAGCAGGTGAGGCTTGCGTGCACATTTATTTACACTGATGAACAGCTAACTGGCAGAATCAAAAGAAAAAAAAATACGGATTCAGGCGGATAAAAGTTAGTGTCATCTATGAGTATAAACAACATGCAATTCATTAACCAAATGATTTAGGCAATTTGTTCGCAACACAATACCAATCGTCCGCATGTCCCAAATGACGACGTGTGAAGACGGATTTTTGTAAAAAAGTTTGCTAAATGTCCTCCAATTTAGAGCTTACATGAACAAGAAAAGCAGTTCACACATTTTTCTGGAACTCATCACGAAAATGATGCGTTCATTTCCAGCAGTGGAAGCGCTGATGATAGTTGACATACCCAATTGCAACCTTCTTGTGGACGCATTTTTTATAGGGCACACGAATAGAGTTAATTTAGAAAGAATTTTCTTCGCTACGTTTGCCGTTCGGCGGAAATATTGACCTTAAAATAGATCTGCTTTAACACCGCCACGTAGACACGAAGCGCCGCCTACAGAAGCGCTTTGAAGTCAGGGCTACGTAGACTCACAGTCTCTCAACTGAATTTTAATGGCTGAAAGATCATCATATCAAATCATATATTTCAACATCAACATTACAGATAATGAGGACCGTGAACAAAAAGCCTCTAACTGGGTTTCACGGGGTTCACGGCCCCTAAACATTGCATTGGCAACAAACTAGGATACAAAAAGCACAACGCGTCAGACATGGAAGGATCTGGCGCAAAATCAAGACAATTACAAGATAAACAAAGTGCTTAATGAAATATACTCTGTATGGTGTAATGTTGAAAAGGCAAAAAGTGTAATCATTTTGGCTACGATATATTTACAAAAACAGTATTGTGGTTATTAAACAATTCGTTTATTAAACAATTCGGAGCATATTATGAAACATCTGGTAACCATATTTAGTGTGTGCTCGAGGTGTTTCCCACAGTTCAGTACTGCGGGTATTCCGTGTTTTTCGTTTAGGAGTGAAGGCTGCTATGCCACCTAAAATGTCTTTATTCTGTTGAATTCCGTTAGCATAACGCTTAAGGAGCATTGTTTTATAAATGTCAGGAAGTGCGATAATGTTCAGTTCCTTGAAGTGAGGTGCAGTGTGGCTGTCGTATGCAGCGTTTGCAATTATACGAATTGCCTTTTTTGTATGATGTGAAGTTTAGTAATATTTGACAAAGTAGCAATTGTACCCACACACTAGGTGGCAGTAGTTAATATGCGAAGTAAACAAAGCTCTGAAACTAAGGCGTTTGATGCAAAGGGGTGCAATATATAGATATTTGCACAGGATCCCTGTAATACGCGAAATTTTAGTGGCAACTGCATCTATGTGAGCATTCCAAGAGATATTCTTTTTTTCGAACACAACACCGAGACATTTAACTTGCGACACTATCTGAATATTTGCAGTGCCGAGATTTGCGGTTCCTGCGAGTCTATGTTACGCGGTTTTGGCCTGAAAAAGAAGAAAAAAAAAGAAAGAAAACGGCTTTTGTTTTAATGTTGTTTAAGGCGAAAGCGTTAACGACACTCCAAGAACGTAGTTCATTTAGAAGTAGATTTGCGCTTGAAATAAGAAGCTCGGCATCAGGCCATATTAAAGGTATGCTCGCATCATCAGCGTATGATAAATGTTGCTGTGTTACCGATGTTAACAAGATAATTGATGTATAAAAAAAACAGCAGAGGCCCCAAAATACTTCCCTGAGGTACTCCTGCGTGAACTACTCGTACATCAGACAAATTATTATTGATAACTTGGAGCATTGAAGATAGCATTTTAGCAATTGAAGAAAAACGCCCCGGAAGCCATAATGCTGCAACTTTAATAACAGGGTTTTATGGTAAATGGCGTCGAAGGCCTTGTAATAATCTATAAATATGCCTAATGCGCACATTTCTCGCTCAAAAGCGTCCAATATTATTTCATTCTGTGTCAAGAGGGCCGTCTCGGTAGACAGCCCTTTCATGAGCACAAACTGCGCGTCTGTAATTAGCTCAGGTTTTGTTGCGAATGACATTATGCGAGAATGGATTATTTTTTCTTGACCTTTTGAAAAAGCTGGCAAAATTGAAATAGGCCTGTAATTAGATAGTTCGTTTCTGTCACCGCCGTTTGTACAAAACCTTTACCATTTCCAACCTGTAACTCTTTTAGAAAATCCCATGCTAGCATTCCGGTTTGTCTATCTCCAACGAACAGGTTCCTCCAACTGCCAAGTAGAGTAGAAGTAATAATATAAGGATGCAAAATAAGTATATAATTATGTACGCAATCACAGTGCTGAAAATGTGAAATATAGACACCTCTGAGTTCAGTGGCCAAGCAAGCAAATATTTGTGTTTACATGTAGCTCGAAGTACCTCATATACACGTTCACCGCCACACTCAATGATGGTCTATCCTCGGATATCTAAAGTGAAGTAACGTCGCATAATGTCTAACATCATAATTCTAAGGCACTAAGCTGCACTTGTTGCTTGGGTTCATGAAAGAACCTTCTGGACAGGCGTACACTTGGGAAAAGTCCGCGCTGTGCATCAATGGAACGTTGCACATTTTCTCGCCGTTTTGCTGTCCGCACAGCAGGTAGCATCCGAACAGAAAGGGAATGCTGAGCGCAGGGAAGGGTGGTAGGTCTCCGGTCAGGAGGTCACCCGTTGCTTCCACAGATTCCTTGAACGCCGACAGCACTACAGGAATTGAAGCAACGGCGCCTTGAAGGTCG
Organism: Amblyomma maculatum; assembly: GCF_055883805.1. Classification (NCBI taxonomy): domain Eukaryota; kingdom Metazoa; phylum Arthropoda; class Arachnida; order Ixodida; family Ixodidae; genus Amblyomma; species Amblyomma maculatum. The sequence continues at coordinate 24,863,111 of NC_139347.1, read as the reverse complement.
AGGTCTTGATTCACACCGGAGTTCCTCGTCAGGCAGTCTTGGTTGCGCTGGTAGATCTCCCTGGCGTCATGCTGACTTTCAACGTAGTCATAGAAGACCGTGGCTGCGATCCGCGAGCCCAAACCTCCAAGCAACACGCCACGGTGTCCGCCTGCGATGTAGTACGGAAACTCCAGGTGCTCCGTCATGAGAGCGAAACCTTTCAACTTTGCGAAGTCCTGTTCCCTATAGTGGGTCAAATATGAGGGAGCTACTCCGCGAGACAGCCGGAGGTTTGTTTCGTGCATAAGGATCCAATTCTGCAAAGGGTCATTGGTCATGGCAGGATAGTCCCCCTGTGGGAAGGAGTGGGGTTTGAGTTCGATATTCCTCAGCACGGCAAATATGTTGTAGAAATTGGAACCATTGCCACCATCCGGTTGAGCGTATCTCTGTTTCAGTGACAGCAATCGGCTATTGCTCGGACGAATAAGACCAAAGAACGCTCCACGCACAAGTTCGGCGAGCTGAATAACACTGCTTAAGGCGCTTATTCTGGAGTTCAAAAGAAAATAGTGCACGTCTTTGCCAAAAAATGCTAAAGTAGAAAGGAAGCAGTCCTCCTTGAGCGATTTAATTGCGTCGATCCCTTGGAAGCTGGCAATAATCTCGTAACTGCTGTAATGCACGAGATTTTGGACGCACAGCGTTTCAACGATGTCGTTCATGCCGCTTTCACCGTACTGCTCGTGGGCTTTGAATATGTCCCTGAAATAGTCGATGTTTAGGATGACCACACCATACAAAGCAGTAACAGAGGTATTGAAAAAGAGTCTCAGCATTGTGTTCCACCTTTCCATGGGAACAGATGGAGTAAGACGAAAAAGCGATGTTGTGTCGTTAGTCACGAATTCATAAGACGTGTTATGACGCGATGAGGTTACGTTCGAGTATAAGTCGACAAATTGTTCAGCGCTGTCTAGACTTTTAAAGATTTCAGCAAGTCGGGACATGTTATGCCCGCCAAATTCTTCGTACGTGGTGCGCAAATGGTCGCGCAAGTGGCGAGTCTTTATGTGCTTCCTTAGAGTCCGGAATCGCCGTTGGAAGCCTTCGTCAGGCCTGACATCAAGTAATGAGCCGTTATGAATCTTGAAATCAAGTAAAACAGGCATGAAGACACGTCGCGACATGTAGAAGAGGGCGTTAAGAAAGTCTGGCCTGTCATTCCGGTCGGGCCAGGCGATGCCACCTTTGGCAAGAACTTTCTTCACACCGAGGACGTTGGAGACGTTAAAGACGCTGAGGCAAGTCGCGAAGAACTTTGTGCTTGCCTGAATTATTGTGCCAGTTCTAGAAGCCCCATGCAGATCTCTGATTGCTTCTTCAATGAACCTGCTCCAGGCTTCGTGCTTTACAGAATCCTCATGATCTCTCGACCACAGATGGCAGACGTGAGCGTAGAAATTGTCACATGGTCGCATGCGTGTGTCGACGGCATTTGTGAGCAGAGCCTGATAGCGCAGGCACGAGGGATTCGAGCAAGTGTAAGTAGCCAGAACGGTGGGCTTTAGTCTGTGCACGCTCATGACGGCGAACAGGATGACACCCAGCAGGCATGCAACCATCAGAACTGCTCCTATATGGGCGTGGCCAGACACTGCGGGGAGGTCGGGGATCGTCTTCCACTGTTTAATGGGCCCGTGGAGAGAAACATAGATAATATAAGGTTACCCATCAATTTCAGTAGCACATACATCACTGTCTGAGCATCCACTGACTTGAAATAAACCTAATAGCACAGCTCTAAATTGCTTCAACATAAAGCTCTTGCGTTGAACGAACTTAATATCATATTACTATTGACATTTATCACAAATCATGCAAGTTGTCTTAAGATCCCGATGGTTTCTATAGATATGGACCTCTGTCCTTTAGTAAATTCACTGCAATTAGTGAACTCGCTAAGGGTGGCTCCTTTTTAAAAGGAATTTTCGATTGTCTTTTGGGCAGCAACAACGTTGCAAGGTTAAGACAGCGAGTTCTCGAAATATAGCCTATTGCATGCAATTTGCATTGTTTGGTTCGATGACAGGTTTTAACTTCCCGAGACGACTAAGACTATATGAGGACTCAAATTTTGACCACCTGGGTCTCCTTAACGTGCACTGACATCGCACAACTCATAGTCGCTTCGCTTTTCGCCTCCACGTGACAGCGCCGATTGACGTAAAGGTCTGGACTGTACCACAAGAAAGCGTGCAATGCAGTAGCAATACCAGGGCTAGCAGGATGCTGTGGGGACAATAAGAGATAAATGCATATAACGGTTCATAAACGTTGGTTATGAAGTCAGAAGTGATATGTTATTTATGATACTTACTCCATTCATCGCACATACTCCTCGAATAATCGTATGTACAGCCGTTCTGATTTTTAATTAATATAGCGCGTGAGTCGGCCTAACGGCTGGTCAGCAAATCATAACGGCGATAAGCGTGCAACACGGCGACAGATCGCGCATGCGCACGAAGGTTATAGAGCGTCTTCTGCTATGCTGTTCCGATCACGAGTATACGTGCGTTCGAAACAAAACAAAAAACGGCGGGCGCTAGAACACACGTGCCTTGCTTGATGCTTCTTTTATCGTGTTCCCACCTCACAGAGGAATTCTCGAATCAGAAGGTTCGCATTCCAGGCAATGATTTCCATGTGCTGCTCTATTTCCTTCCTTTAATTTTTTATTATTTTGACCCTGCTTCTCCAGCGCGGCCTCCCGTAATAGGGAAAAAAAAAAAGAGAGAGAGGGAAATCGCGTATAAGTGCTGCGTCGTATTCATGCGCACGTGTTCTATAGCCTATCGGGTTTTCGCGAACAGATATTGGGCCAGGGCGTATGTTCTCGTGATCGGAACAGCGTGCGCACGCGCGAACTCTAGCCGTGTTGCAAGCGCTTATTACTGTTTTAAAGCGCTGACCAGCAGTTCGATCGACGTTCTCGCTATATCGTTAAAAGCTAGGAAAGATGTACGCTCAGAGCCGCATAATGACTCCCCCCCCCCTACACACACACGCACACACGCACACACGCACACACACACACACACACACACACACACACACACACACACACACACACACACACACACACACACACACACACACACACACACACACACACACACACACACACACACACACACACACACACACACACACACACACACACACACACACACACACACACACACACACACACACACACACACACACACACACACACGCGCGCACGCACGCACACACGCACACACGCACACACGCACGCACGCACACACGCACGCACGCACGCACGCACACACACACACTGTGGTATTATAAGCCATTGCAGTTACCTTTGTTTTCGATGTCTCTGCGCCGTACCTAGACCGTAATTTTCCAGCTAAAAATTTTTAGAAAATTTGCTCATTATTCCCAGCTACCAATACATCTACCTTTATTTTTCGATGCTAGTATCACCAAATAAAGCTGACGTTTCCTTTCTGCAAACAGTGAAAAAAGAAACGACTGAGTGCGGATCACATGTAGGTGCCCGCTTCGCGAAAGAGAGCAATTGTCGGAGCCGTGCTACAGGCTTATGGCCCATCGTCTACTTATTACTGATTCGTAATTTAAGTTTTCTGAGCTGTGAACCGCAGACTGCGGCTGCGATGCTGTCGACATCGCAAGTGCAAGAAGATGGTTTATAGGGTGCAACGTCCCAAATCGACTCAGATTAGGAGGGATGCTGTAGAGGAGGGCTTCCGAAATTTCGACTACCTGGGACTCTTGCGCTGACATCGCACAGCACACGGACGTCTTTCCATTGCGTCTCCATTTAAAAGCTGCTGCCTTGGTCGGGATTTGATCACGCGTCCTTGGCTTCAGTATTTGAGCGCTATAACCACTGAGCCACCGCGGGGGGAAAATCAAGAAGAGAGCGAACAGAGCACTCACGGTAAACTGTGGAGACTCTGTACGCAAGTGGGTAGTAAGACCGATTCCAGTGAGCTTGAATGCATGGCCCACGCTGCGATCCGCTCCAGGGCTGAACTCCATTCCGCCTGGGCCAGTGCTGGAGTAAGGTACAGCTGTGTCGGTGGACGCCATAGAACTGCGAAGGCAAGGGAGCAAATGCAGTCTCTAGAAACATTTGCCTGAAATCAGAGGGTTTTCGACAAATAGCCTACATCACGAGCGGGCAAAAACCAGCGACAAAAACACCACAATGCCTCCGATGGAGCTTGATTGTCCATAGCCGCAGAACTTGTACATAAACGTGCAACAGTGCATCATTTTTACAAGAGCAACCATTGGCCTAGGGATATAGTGCGGCGGGTTAAGTTTGTGCATAATCAAGAAAATTCATTTTATGTCCCTCAAAAACATTAGGACCTATGTTTAAATTTTTATTTATTCTATATAGATCGGCATAACGAATATTAGATCACTTATTATCGCTTACTGAAGGGGATGAAGCAGTCAGATTTTTTTACTACAGTTTTAACCACACTTTTCTCGCCTTTGACTCAAGCCACCATGTTATCACTTCCTACTCTTGCTGATAGGTGCAAGCATGACCACTCAATTCTTTTGCACATGATCATACATTCCAAGTTGTCTATACAAGCACCAGTTAAGCTCGCCAATCCTTCTGCACCACGCACGCTACGTGTAAGCTCGCTCAACTTTCACTATAGGCATAAAAAAATTGCTACATTGTATTTTTTCGCACACCCCAAAAACCCGGAATTCACCGAACTGTTCATTTGTGCATTGCTGCATGATGAATTTGCCAACGAAAAACTGAATCACATGTGACAATGCATATTTTTCCTTTTCCATTTTTTTGTGCGCCCTTTGTAACCATATCATTGTTCTGTGCCTGTGTAACCATGTTGGTTATTTTCCTTTTGCACGCTTCTTTTTTTATCGCGATCATTTCTCGCTCTTTGTGATGCCAGTGTATGTAAATAAATAATAAATGTTAAGATTTAATTGCTGCATATAACATCGTACGGGCGCCATATATGTCACCTGCATACATGGCGCTGCTCTAAAATTCCAGCCAGCTGACAAGGGTGGTCATCTGAGCGTTTCTACAAGCGGCTGGAAATTCTATCGAGATGTTTGTATGACTTTTTTTTTTTTTTTCACACAGAAGCTGCACAATGGGCACCAGAGAAAACGATACGTTTGTGCGACAACGGAAGAGCCTGGAATAAATTTTCACGGTTGCCGCTTTACGTCCAGAAGGGGAAAGCACTCTGCTGCAAGCGCTTGTGCTGGATAAGAAATAAAGCACATATTGTATAACTGGATCAATCATTTTCACGTTTATACAGCACCTTGTCAGTTAACTTTCGTCGAAAAGCTCTTCACGCATGTCTCTTAAGGTAACACGGTAAAGCCTTCAGCATAGCAAACTATTACCTTGGGCTGAACGTACGGCCCGTGTTTGGAGTCAAGAGTCTACCGTATTGGTCATTCTCTAGCCCCGGCGTTCGGTGTGGCCCACGCGGCTGCAAAGATTGCGGAGACGACGACGCCCCAGGAAACATTGGCAGCGAGGACAGAGGCGGTGCACGGATCTTGGTTTTCGAAGCTGAATTATATTGCTTGTTCGATTTGCGCGGTTTATCCACGGATAGGACACAGTGGTCGGTCTCCTGCGCCCGAACTAGGCCCGAGTCCATTCGTTGGGTTGGTTGAGTAGACGATGGTGACTTCGGGCGTGAAGGCAAGCTGGCAGCCTGAGGAGTCATAGGCGGCCGGTGTTGTCCCGGCAGCTTGTGTCGCACCCGTCGCTTGGACGATCTCCAACGTTTGGACGACCTCTGTGTCGTCGACAATGTCCGCAAAGGAGTGCTGCTTGTACCCTCATCTGGACACATGGAGCTGCGCTTTCTTCTTCGATTCGCGGGCCGGATGTCTTCCGAGGAGAGCCACGAGCCGCGCACTCACTTTTTCCTTCACGCTGCTGGGGGTACGACGCGTATCGTGCTTGCATAATGGTGTTGTATAATTACCTCCATGTACTGCTCTCCGCCGACGTTTTCGTGCAAAACGCACATTTTACCTCACACAATGTGCTGCAAGCTCAGTGAACGATCAGTTCATTTCTGCAAGCTTAACCCTAGAGAGCGGCAATGGGTAGCACTGTTGTAGGCGATAAACGTCGAATCAAGGATTATTTGTTAAGAGGTTAATAACAAAGGTTTCTTGTTTTGTCTACACCAAAATCGAGCTCAGAATCGAACCCGCCCGCGAATTAGTACCATTGTTGACTGATAGGGGTCAAATTCAGGTTGCTGACTGCCTATGCTATTTATGAGATACTGACAAACTTTATTTGGAGATAAGGAAGGGGGGTCTATGAATAGAGATAGTAGTATTAGCTCCGTGCACCGCATATAGAGGCGTCACTGATGGCCGCCCAGCGGCGGTTTTCGAAGGTTCGGCAGAAAGGCGAGTTGTCGAAATTCATTTCTCACTGTAAGACAGCGCGACGTTCGCAGCTGCGATTTCTGTAGCGACTACATAACTCGTCGCATTTCAGTTGTGTGAATTTCCCTATATTTCTCAATACATATTGCTGCACCCATACATGGCGAAAGTTTCCGGGTGGAATCTGTATTGTGCTACTTCAGATTTAGCCTCGCTGGGTCCGAATGAATTTATTTTGAGTGAAGGCTGATACGGCACCCTTCTTGCCCTAAGATCCAACTTCAATAAAAATATAAAAACATCGCGGAATGAAAAGGCTTGAGTAGAGGCACTATCTCTTCAAGGCTGTACATGATTGGACGCTTTTAATTGGGGAGGCGCTCAAGCTTCGTCTTCATGCACAACGCTCCATCTAAAAACGCTCCATGTATTCCGAGCTTAATCGCTCATAACTACGTTCAAGCCATGCTTAAGCCCCAGCGGATGTTTAAAAATTTGTGCGGTGATTCAAGTATGTATAGGGCAGTAGGCGACGTCTCTGCATGTTTGTATTTGTTTTTATTCAAAATTGCCGACCTCCTGGAGCTCGAATATCATGTTAAAGGGGATAATAAACTCTGGGATGGTGTTGCACCGCGAATGACATTTTAGATTAGAGCGCTTCATTTTTCCCCAAAATATTCACTGTTTAGAGATTCAATAGAACCTGCGTTGTATGAAATAATTAGCAGTGCTTTATATCTTCTGTGCCACCTGACGTCACTATACGTACCACTAATGCTCACTGCACCGCCTGTTCGCTACGCCCACATTTATACAGGCTGGACCAAAGCGCCTGTGTGACCTGCTGGGCTCGTCACCTTCACTTTTTAATCTTTCTGATCTCTTATCTTATCTAATGCTCTCGGGTTCGATTCCCACCCATCCCAAGAGAATTAATTTGTTTTTCAGCTGGGTTCTTTATTGATCACAGGAATATCTCTTAGGAATTGGGCGTCAATCCCCATATTTTGGCTTGTTTTAGAGCTGTTCTTTATTTTTCGTGGCCATCCTTCCACACGCCGGACTATTGCGTGTTTTGTTGATAATAGGACGATTAATGCATTCGCACTAAAAATTTCAGATCACTGCATACAAAAAAGCCTAGCCGTGGTTCGCGTTCCTGACGGAAGGAAATTGGACACACATGTAGGGTCAAGTGCGTGTCACTGCCCTTTAATTCTCCTCTTTTTTTCCCCCATAACTTTGAGAAATTAATGCATCGCACCAACTGCTTGGCGGAAAGCACGGCGAGTTATTTCATGCAATGCAGATCATGTTGAACCTCGAAATGGTGGAGATTCTGTTTGGAAAAGGAAGCGCTAAATGTTAAAATGATATTCGCGATGTAATCCTTAGCTTGTTACCTCTTCATCCTGATATTCATCTGCATGGACCTATACGACGTCAGGTAATTTATATAAAAAAGTATGAATATTTAAGGGCATCGCTTACTACTAACTACGTACTTGAACGTTTCCGTAAGAGTACAATCTCAACAACTGCCGCCTCGGATACGTAATTATTCGAAACAAAACTACAATGAAATGCGCAAAACATTTCAATGCCGTTAGTAGGTAGTCGGAGAAAGAAACGACAGCGCTCCAATTTTCGTTTACGAATTAACGTACCCTAGTGGACGAAGATTTGCAAAGCTGATGAACAAACGCCTCATCGCTCATACCTTTGGATATTATTTAAAAGGAACAAATATGAAATTGAGCAAAGACAACACATACTGAAAGATCCACGTAATAACTATAAAGAGTTTAAGGCGCATGCAGAATAAAGGCCGCAATAGACGTGCCAAATTCATCTAAGAGGATTTTCTACAATTTATTAGGCTCTTCGTATACTTTCTGGGTGCCCGTGTTTGTGACGTTTCAGATATAAACGTGTTATTGAAGTAAGACGACGAACACCACTTTCACAGGCATGACCTTCCTTTTTGATAGAAGACATGCGATCATTGTTCGTCCTTATAAAAGCCGCAGACGGCACTTTCTAGTTTTTTTTTATCGCGTTCATTACCATGGCAAGATTTTATCTTAGCCAAAAAGTATGACATTGAGCTTTCATCGCTGCTGACACCCCCTTTATGATCACCCAATAGGAGCTCAGCGACTAGCTTGCGCACCGCTATAAAATAACTTGTCGGAGGCCAAGGGAACACCAGTCCCTGGAAGTGCGTGACAGCAACAAGGTGCGTACATTCAACTGCATGCTTGTGATGGAATGCTGTTTTGCTTTCTGTAAAATCTTTTACTTCAGTAATCGTAACTTCTTTCTACTTTGGTTACAGGATGGACCGTGTTTTTACCATGAAGGTCGTCCCTTTGGTGTTCCTGGCCATCTGCTTGCTTACAGTAGAAGCGCAGAGACCGAAGGCCCGTACCTTTGGATTTGTGCACAGCCACCATCATCATAACGGTGAAGAAGCCCACGCAAGCCATTCCCTGAATTTCCATGCTCATGGCCAGCAAGGCCACGTACTGCCATCCCACAACGCCCACGGTAGTCATGCTCACCAAGCCCACGACCATCACCAGATCCAAGAACATGTCTCGCCAGGCCAGGTTCATCATGAAAGCCAAGGGCATGGTCACCAGCACATCCACCACCAGCCTTCAACGGCCTCTCATACGGTTGGGTCTGTTGTAAGCAACGCAAGCACGGTGCCCGTGATGATTTGCAGCGTCGTCAACGTTCCTACCGGCAATACTACTGCTCCTGGCCCATCCCATTCTGGGCATCTCGGGCCTCACAGCATCTTCAGCAACATCACTACGTCGCTGGGTGCTGTCGTTGGCAAGGTAGTCGACCCCGTTGTCACTTTACTGCGTAACGCATCCCTTTGGCTGAACGGTACAGTCCTACCCAATCACGGCCACATCGTTCACCAGCATCCCGCAGTCTCCCTTGCGCACGTCGTGCAGGCTAAGATCTTGGCTCTGAAGACGCAGCACCTCCGGCCAGCGTCGCCAGCTGCCTCTCGAGCAACCACGGTCGCCAGCACCATGGCTCCTAGCCCTGCACTTACCTCAGCACGTCCTACCCTGCTTACTGCTACAGCTCCGCCTTCCAGCCGCCCTACCGTTCCTGCACAGGTCCTGACCAGTACCGTTGGGGCATCCGCCCCCGCTCTTGGTGCCACAGGTCCGAACTTCGGTTCCTCCACTGTTTCGTCCGCCTCTTCTACTGGCGCACCCATGCTACCTGAAGGTCGGACGGCTGCCATTGTCCCCACATCTGTACCCCTTGAAGAAGATGTAACTGCAGTCTTCACGTTACATACTCAGTCCTCTACGTCTTCCACTGGTCCGGCTACTTCTCTCACCGAAGCTGTCTCGCCTACGTCTAGCACCATCATCACGGCTGAAGACAATGGCGTACTTACCACTGCCGCCCCAAACTCCGGTACAGTTTCCTTCCCCGAATCTATACCCGGGCCTGCGCCTACGTTTGCCAGCACCCACGTTATGGTTTCTACTACCGTGCCTACCGCACATGTGGTCTCGATTAGGTCTGGCACACTCCAGCCTACCGCTGACTTCACTGCAGCTACTACTGCCACAGAGTCCGTCACGATGTCTGGGTTAACATCGGCCACTCCCGAACTTACGGCTTTTCCTTCGCTGCCTACCACCGCACAAGTCCCGTTTCGGGCTGCCACTCTCGTCACTACCGCAGAGGCTACCAGCGCTGATACGTTAGCAACACTTTCCGAGCCCGTCACGACATCGGCAACTGTTCCTGCCACTTCGTCAGCAGCATCTCTTCGCACCTCTACCGAAGAAACACAGGAGCGGTCTATCACCGCGGCCCGTAACGTGGCATCCTCCACAACCCAAAGTCTCGTCTCTGCGCAGGGTACCCAGCAGCCGACAAGGCTGTCTTCTGCCACGACCCGCCACCTGTTTCCAGGAATCCGGCCCTGAGCTGTTGTCCTGTAATGTAATGTAAGCCCTCGCTTGGTATAGGACCTGTCAAATGCTTTACACATTTTAAAAGTGCGCTTTTTGCACCTACATGACCAGTGTCCTGTAATAACCTGAAATAAACACGGGCATTTTATCACTGCAACATTGTCTCCCTTCTCGCTTATTTGGTGCAGTGCCTTGCACTAGCAACACTGTCCGCAGCCACGAGCCTTGCATTGCTTCGAAGTCTGTGAATGGTGCAACGTATACGGTGTATGCCATATGCTTTGCTCAGCGCTGCAGGTACTCTAGCGCTACGCGTTTATTACGTTTCTCCAAAGCCAAGGCTTCTAATCACTCCACTCCTATTTTAGCAAAGTCAACGTGCTTGTGTGGCCTGTAACGAAGGAAAGCAAAGGCCTATCTGGCCTAGGCGATCTAAAGATGGTAAAACATGCAATATAATATTAGGTCTTTTACGATATGCAAGCATCCATGGCGTGGGATTTCTACTTGGACGACGCCTGCTTTTCTGCTACATCGGTGTGTCCCACTATGCAAAAAAGAGCAAGTGGCTGGAAGTACAGCTAGAAGCAATATTAGACGGAGCGCGTTGCCTTCACGCTTTGCAAAGCGCTGCTGCCCAAAGGTGATATGAATCAACGGTAAAGACTCGTGTAGAGAAAGCTTGATCGTGTGCTGTGCAACTTATTCTCACCTTCTGTTGGCTGTACAGCTTTGCGAAATGCGAAGGCCAAGGGCTCCCGTGTTCCCTCTCGTATTGTTTCTACTTCAAAATGTGGATCAGGAACGGCAGGATACATATGAAGCTATCATATTTCTTTGAAGTTATTGTCATCAAGCTTGAATTAGGCATCAATCGAATTCAATGCTCCCTTTAAGAGCGTCTGTGGCGTGTAAAATGTTTCAAAAGCAGAGGAATGCGCATTCCAGTTTCACGACTGCATTATTGTGCACATGCAGTTAGAAACATATTTTCACGCACTAGTGAAAATGCCGTTGGTGAAAAATGAAGCTAGCGTTGCACTGAAACTCTTAATTGCGGCTGACTTGCGCCCTCAAAAGAATGAAGCAACACAGTGGCGCCGAAAGCAGCAATCGCTCACGTCAGTTGCGAACTATGACTGCCAGTTGCTTTCGTCAGCGCTCAGTTTGAAGTGGGCGAAGAACCATTGAGATAACCGGCCAAAGGAACCTGGAAACGTCTGGAACGATACGGAAACACTTCTGCTTCGCTGCGGGCACTCGGGAAAAATCTCTGCGAATCTCGCGCTGCATTGAAATTGATAAATCCGCGTCTCGCGACAAAGACCATGAATAAGATCGTTCCACGCGCTACAATCACAGTGATAATTAAGGCCACGCGCCGGCTGCTTTTGAAATCAGCAATAAATAGGCTTCCAGTGATCTCAGGCAATATGTTGGTGCAATAATTCTTGTATATCAACCTAATATCACTTGTTTCAAATTTTCTTTAACATCGTCTTATTTATAGTAACGGTAGCAATTGCACATAAGCTCTTTCGTGCCTGAAAACAAAGTTAGCTTGGGCATATTCAACACGTGCTTACCCAGCGGATAACGTGAACACGGAATCAGCGCTTGCTTTGAAATACTAGCAGTGTTCGAGATCATCAAAAAATTCTGAAAAGCCCAACACTTGTTATCCTTGGGGGAAAAACTGAAGTTATCTTCAAAGGCTGCCATGCCAGTAGAAGTGGAATCAAGAAATTTGGAAGTAATTCCTTACTTCCACAAGACTTCACATGGTCTGAAAAAAGTGGCTCAGAAGTTTGGTGTCGCTATGACATTTTCTGCTTCCTGCAAACTGTCCGGTTTGTGCGCCGAAATCTCTGCTGACCTGCGCAGAACTGGTGTTTGCAAGACGAAACACCAGACTATGTTCACCACATGCGCAGTGGGCGTGGTGTATTCAATCCCGTTGTCATGCGGGAAAATCTACATTGGCCAAACCGGAGCATGCTTGAACGAGGTAACATCGTTCCTGAGGTAACATCGCACAAGTTTGGGCCCAGGCAGCAATTTAGCATTGCATGTCAAGGACTGCAAATGTTCTCCTAGTTTTCACACTGCCAGCATTATCGGTCGGGGAAAATATAAACGTGAGCGTGAGCTATTGGAAGCTTTCCTGATCAGAAAGAATAAGCGGAAATGCGTCAGTGAGCCGTCCGTGATTATCACCGAAAAGGAGTGCAAGGTTTTATCATTATAGTAGCCATTTCACCATATGGTGCGCAAAGTATATTGTCTGTAAGGCGTGTGCGCAGGCAGGAAGGTATTTTAAAATCAGCATTTCTTCATCGGAGTAAATCAGTTGTAAGTCCAGCGTTGTGATGTGTGTGCCTTCTTTGTTCTTGTCTTGCGTCTGTATTCACTGGTTCCCTTTCTATGCTATAATAACAGATAACGTAGTCGAACCAAGCGCAAACAGCATCGCTGTGTTATCAGTCTTACACGAAAGCGTAATCTGCCCTAATTCTTTTTGCGTAGGGTCATTAGGATGATATAAACATAAAGTAATCATTAAAGGTGATATCAATATTGTCACGCGGTGATGACAATGCCGTAGAGGACAAACGAACCGACAGGTGTAGTACTGGAGTCAACTCTTTATTGGGCTGACTTGCGGCCGCAAAATAACTATGAAACACGGCGGCGTCGATAGCAGCAATAGTGTTCGGCAGTGGTCGGACTACGTTAGCCCGGTGCGTTTGTCAAAGTCGTCAAAGTAGCATCTAGGTAAAGGCGAATAATACCACCCCGACTCGCGATGACGAACTTGAGCAAACAAAGAGTGCAAAATTGTTCCGAGTGCTAAGTGATAAGGCCGCATGGCGACTGTTAAAAGCGACAAATAAAGTTTAAAATGAGTTCGCAGGAATATACATACTACATCGAACATAAATAGAATATTAAAGCCTATTAAATATCCATTCGGGCCCCGCCATGGTGGTGCAGTGGCTAAGGCGCTCAACTGCTGTGACCAAAGATGCAGGATCGAATACCTGCCGCGGCGGCCGGTTTTCGATTAGAGCGAAAAGCTGGGCGTCCGTGTGGTCTGCGATGTCAGTACACGTTAAAGAACCACAGGTAGTTGAAATTTCTGTAGCCTTCCGTTACCTCGTCACTCGTAACCTAAGTCGCTTTGGGAGGTTAAACCCCAATATTTGTGAAAGAATTTTGTTTTATCGCAAGAAGCTTCAACAGCTCTGAGACTCTCTTGGATCTTTTCTTTCCAAATGTCGAGCCTAGGCACTTGCGACCTCATGTCAGTACCATTGTGCTTTGTGCCGACCCGCATGTCGTCTTGCACTGGATCATACTGTCGAAAAAAAAAAAAAAGAAAAAAGTATAACAGCAATAATATCGGAATATAAACTTCCGCACGTTATCGGCATTTTTTCATGAACGCATATGTGACGCTAACTAGAACGAAGAGTTACAGATATTATGTCACCAAAGACCTGAGAACAGCCAAAACAACTACTACGTGAATCGTTTCAGTTCAGGTAACAAAAAGGATGGTCGGACTCCGTTTGGAAAAAAACTTGAAATTGTTGGTTTATTGCTGCCCTCAACCATTTATAAGGATCCGGCATTGAATAAAAATAAAAAAAATACTTAGCTAACGCCTTTAATAATTTCACCCTGTCCGCCAGCTCCACACCGACAAATTACAATGGTTTAAGCTCTAATAAAGTGGCTGTTGATCACATTGTTTTCATGAATTCAGCCTCTCATAACAAAGTGGTGGCTACGTCCTTAAATAACAGAAAATCTTCTGACGGATCTGGAATTCAGATCAAGCCCAGATGAAGTCCGCTAAACACGTTACAGATGCAACTGCGCTTTGCGTACCTTGTGTTTTCAATGCCTGCATCTCAAAGGGAACGTTTCTTCGCAGCATGCAATCCACTAAAATGACAAATGAACATAAAAAAGAGGCCTGAAACGATATATCTAGTTATCGCTCTATTTTAATTTTGCCATTTATCTCCAAGGGCTTTGAAAGGCATCCTTCTCTTACCACTACAATAGCATAAGCCCTTGGCAATATAACTTTAGAAAAACAAGTTAACAGAATTAGCCCTTCTACTAGAAAAGAGTTCATACTCAGTAAATTTGAGAACAGGCGTACAGCATTAGGCCGCAGCGACGACACACAGATAGAGGAGAGACAACAGGACAAGCGCTAGTTGCAACACTGTATTCATGCCAGAACTTTTTGCTGATATAGCCATCACAGGGAGAGGGAAAGAAATAGAACAAAAAGATTGATCCCATCCCACAGGAGATTACAAATAAGGCACAGGAGGAACACGGGGGTTGCAAGATGATTTGAAACATATATAAAAATTTACAATATTGGTCTCTTGAAGCCTTGTTTTTCTCTTTGGCTTTCTTCATTCCCACATTCCTTGCCGTGAGCAGATTCGAATTGGTTCTGTTCTTCAGCGAACGTTCAGGCTCTCTTTAAACAACGCCCCGTTTGTGCGATATAAATCTTTCCAGTGGGCACTTCAGTGGGATGCTGTACACAACCCTCGCCTCACATATCACAAAAGATTTCCATACTCGGTTTCACACACTTTCTTTTTATTATTTCCAGAATTAATTCTGCTGCCCAATGATGCGAGTTTCTTGGGGCCAGAAAAGACGACGGGAACTTTGTACTTAATGGTCACATGCTTCAGTTAACGTGCAACTTTATGGTAATGCGGGGTTAACAATGGTTTAACTTTCATTTCTGGATGTTTGATTTGATTTCCATTTCTTTTACGTTATTTTTTCGCCTTCTTTAGTAAAGCATCATTGAAGCTCGCCTGCACTTGATCAGCTCGTGCAGGCGAGCTTGCTTATACGGCATGCTTTCCATGCTTTCTTCGAGCTTTCTTGATCACCCTCAAGCACAGCACTCGGGGTACCCTCCACGCTTCCATGAAGCCCCGTCTCTATGGGTACGTACAGACTAAGCGAAAACGTTATTTAAGACGCCCGACAACTGTACTGAGGTACCTGGGTTCGAACCCGACCGCTGGTGGCTGCGTTTGGATGGAGGCGAAACGGCCTGGAGTCCATATAATGTGCGATGTCAGTGCATATTAAAGAACCCCAGGAGGTCGAAATTTCCGGAGACCTTCACTGCGACGTCTCCCATAACATTAGTCGCTTTGGGACGGTAAACCCTTCCAACCAAATGAAGCCAAACCACTACTTTATTGACTGCTAATTGACGAATTATGCGCTTACTTACTCACTCCGTTAAAATTCGACAGCCATTTTTCGACCTCCCATGCTACCACTCGACGATGCGTAATTTTTTGGAGTCAGACGTCGGTGTCTAGCGGCCTTCAGCCTAGTTCGAGGGCGGTTTCTCACTGACTAGCTGAGTGACGTCATCAAACAGCAGATTTCACTGGTAGCGATGTTACGCACTCATGACGTCACATACGTTATGACGCCGTCGACGTATGACGGCACATGGTCCGTGATGTCTCACTCATGACATGAAAAAACCAGGACAATGTCTCAGTCATGTCACCAAGCCACTGACGTAATAAACCTATACTCGGGGGCAGCTTTTTGAAAATTTGTTCATTTTATTTTTTTTTGTTTACTGCCGCTGTTGCTCCCCGAGCGCACTACGGCTTCTTTACGCTAGACAATATGAATTAGTAAACCATGCTCACGAGCCCAGCGTATACAGCAGTGGTCGCATTTGAGTTTCGCCTTCATCGAAACGCGGCCGCCTCCGGAGTGTCGTTCGCTCTTACGGCATCATTGACGGAGCCCAATGTGGCATCAGATTTCCTCCCTTTGTAGGAAAATACCACAATTGGGGTGTGACTGTTCTTTGTGCAGCGCTAAAGTGGTCTCATACCATTTAGCTTCTCATCTACCGTCCATCATTTAGTGAAATTGGAGGCTAGTGTGGAAAGGAATTCGAATCGATGACATGTGTACGATATATATATATATATATATATATATATATATATATATATATATATATATATATATATATATATATATATAAGCAGATCGATTCAGGGGAAATGAGGGTGCTCGTTATAATACATGAAGGAAAGAAGCCAACAGTCGGCGAGGCCAAGGAAAGCGTTGGGGATGGTACTTTATGTCTTCTTTTAATTTTTTTTTTAATGTTTACTTTGATAATCACAGAGATTAGTAATGTAATCTGTTTAGGGGAAAGATAATTACTTTGTGTTTAATTATCTTTCCCCTAAACAGATTACATTACTAATCTCTGTGATTATCAAAGTAAACATTAAAAAAAAAAAAAACATAAAGTACCATCCCCAACGCTTTCCTTGGCCTCGCCGACTGTTGGCTTCTTTCCTTCACATATATATATATATATATATATATATATATATATATATATATATATATATATATATATATATATATATATATATATATATATATTATATATATATATATATATATATGGCTTGAATTGTGTACAGTAAAAAAAAAAAAGGAAAGATGTTTGACCCACTGCTGAATTCTGTGCCAGACCCTCAAAATCATGCCAAACTGTATTTTATTTTTAATCGGTTTAAGAGGAAATAAACACCGCCTAATTCTTCAATTTATTTCATAAATAGAATATGTAACAGTTTGCAAATCGCATGGGTTTTAGTAGTTGGAAAGAACGATTTTTAGTTAATCATTTGTGTCACTTTTTTTTTTCTTTTCTCAATTCTGTCGGGAAGTCCAAAATAGCGTCTTAAAAGCGCGCCGCTGTCACGCCCTCGTCGCTTCCGGGAGCGCCGGGTATGGCGGATTTGACGCATATCGCGGAGTGTCGGCAGGCCCGGCCGTCTGATTTGCCTGCTCGTTCCGCTCCATCGTGCCGTTTGGCGATGATCAATGCAATGCCGTTTGTTTTCTCCAGTTCGATCACTGTGTGCAAATAATTTCGTATGTTCAAATATTCCCCAGACACGCAGCGATTCCGGAGTAGCTCGGCCCGCGCTTTGACGCTCTCCGACCAGTGAACCCTTTTTTCTCGGTTGTAAAATAGACCTCGTTCTTTGTTCGAAAAATGTTCAGCTCATGTCAGTAAATAACAAACTTACTTGCGAAGGCATCGAATCTCTGACCAGAAAAGGAAACCTTTATCGCATTAGTAATAAGCTGCGTTGTTCTCCAATGACTCCTGGGATGATGACTAGCACCTTTAGCAGCGATGTGAGAACTTCGGATTCCAATTTAAATCGGTGCAATTGAAGCCCGATGCCATTCTGTCATGTTTCTCGTCTCTAATTAGGTTAATACACTATACTTGATCGGCTGGCTTCTGCATGGTTACTCTTAGTCGAAGTTACCGAACTTTACTGCAGATAATGGGAGCCGCGGTTCGAATCACTGTTACTATACAGCTCTCGCCGTTCTCAGTTGTGCAACCATTACCAACTGGGTACAGCAAACGAAGTTCTTGACGCGGGGATCATAACAACGGAGCTGCATTTACAATAGCATACTCATAACGCAGTGTCGGGAATGACTTCCGGCTTGCGCGGAAACCGCGCGCTCAAGGATCATCTGACAGCAGCACTGTTTCCTAGAGATGTGCACGGTCCGATATTCTGAGCCCGCGCCCGGCCCAGGCCCGATGCCGCAACGAGAGGCCCGGCCCAGCCTCGCGCTGCGCTCTTAAGCCTTGTCCTAGCTGCTATAATTTTAGTTGAAATTACTACTGGAAGAAATAATTTTTATTATATGATACATTTACTTAAAGGGGTCATGCCACGATCATCCAATGTATTACAGCTTTGTAGTCTGGCAGATAATACTGCACCTTATTATTCTATTTCCGAAATTTGAGCGTCTAGACGCATTCCTTCTTTCGAAATTAATGGCTGAAGTTGACAGCGCGAAGCTCCTCCCACCAACAGCGATCGTCATGTTGAGACGATTAGTGACGTCACAGAGCGACACCGGCCATCACATCGTCTGCTGCTTTGCCGGCGCCTATAAGCTGCCCATACGTACAGTGTTCGCTCTTGCTAACATTACTACCAATAAGTGTACTCAGCATGTTTCTGGACAGAACTCAGACTGTAGTGAAGCGTGATTTGGTTCTTGCGCAGGCATCCACCTTCGGGGCGACCGCCGCCATCGTCTGATGGCAGCCCTGCATGCCCCCACCGCCGTAAACAACACCGCGCCGGCCGTGCCTTCCGCGCAAGCCGTTGGCGCCAGCGATCATCAATGACGCCAGGGTTAGAAACGCGTGCTAAAATTGGGTTTTCTCTTAATAATAATAAACATTCGAAAAAGGAATTTCAAAAATGAATGCCTCTTTTGAAAAGGCGACCCATACGGTGGGTGTTGCTCACAGCCGGTGCCGTACCCGTGTTCTTGTACTCTAGTTCCGCTGCTAAGGCGTCGCTGGAAATAATTTCCTTTACTACGAGCAGTGGGGTTGAGAGTAAAGAAGTTTCATGATCAAGTGGCCCATTTACTAAAACGCCTCACTCATCTATTACAAAGTGCCGTCCGCGTTGGCTTCGACGCGATCAAAATAATTGAGGCCTAGCGACGATTATGGAGAAGCAGACAGCCAGAGTGCCGTTGTCTTTCGGATTTCGCCTCGCTGGGCCCGAATGAATTTGTTTTGAGTGAAGGCAGATACTGCACCTTTCTTTCCCTGAGATCCAACTTGAATAAAAATATAAAAACATCGCGGAATTAAAAGGCTTGAGTAGAGGCGCTATCCCGTCAAGGTTGTACATGGTTTGACGGTTCTAATTGGGGAGGCGCTCAAGCTTCGCCTTCATGCAAAACGCTCCATGTAAAAACGCTCCATGTATCCCGGTCTTAATAGATCATAACTAGGTTCAAGCCATGCTTAAGCCCCAGCATATATTTTAAAATTTGTGCTGTGATAGACACATTCAAGTGTGAAATAGCAGTAGGAGACGTCTCTGAATGTTCGTATTTCTTTTTATTAAAAATTGCCGACCTCTTGGAGCTGGGATATGATGTTAAAGAAGATAGCAAAATACGGGATGCTGTTGCATCACGAATGACGTTTCAGATTAGAGCGCGCGTTTTCCCCAAATATCTTCACTGTTTAGGGGTTCAATAGAACCTGCGTTGTACGGAATAATTAGCCGTGCTTTCCATCTTCCGTGCCACCTGACATAACTATCACTACCACTAATGTTCACTGCACTGCGCGTTCACTACGCCCACATTCATACAGGCAGGACCAACGCGCCTCCGTGTCCTGCAGGGCTCGTCATCTTTTTTTTTTTTTTATTCTTTCTGATCCCTTATCTTATCTGATGCTCTTGCTTTCGATTCCCACCCACCCCAAGAAATTTTATTTGTTTTTCAGCTGAGTTTTCTTTGATCACAGAAACGTCTCTTAGGAATTTGGCGTCAATAAGCCTATTTTGGCTTTTTTTTAGAGCGGTTCTTTATTTTTCGCGACCATCCTTCCACATGCCGGACTATTGAGCGTTTTGTTGATAATGGGACGATTAATGCATTCGCACTAAAAATTTCAGATCACTGTAAACAAGAAAGCCTTGCCGTGGTTTGCATCTCTGACGGAAGGAAAGTGGACACACATGTAGGGTCAAGTGCGTCTCACTGCCTTTTAATTCTCCTCGGTTTTCCCCCCACAACTTTCAGGAATTAATGCATCGCACCAACTGCCTGGCGGAAAGCACGGCGAATTATTTCGTGCAAAGCAGATCATATTGAACCTCGAAATGGTGAAGATTGTTTGGATAAGGAAGCGCTAAATGTGAAAACGACATTCGCGATGCAATAGCATTCTTAGCTTGTTACCCCATTATCGTGATATTCATTTGCGTGGACCTATACGACGTCAGGTGATTTATAAAAAAAAGTGTGAATGTTTAAGGACGTCGCTTACTACCAACTGCGTACTTGAACGTTCCCGTAAGAGTAAAATTTCAATAACGGCCGCCTCGGATGCGTAATCATTCTAAAGAAAACTACAACGAAGTGTGCACAAAATTTCAGTGCCGTTAGTCGGTAGTCGGAGAAATAAACCACAGCGCTCCAATTTTTGTTTACGAATTAACGTGCCCTAGTGGACGAAGCTTTCCGAAGCTTATGAACAAACGCCTCATCACTTATACCTTTGGCTATACTTTAAAAGGGATAAATACGGAATTTAGCAAGGACAACACATACTCAAGATTCACGTAATGTCTATGAAGAGTACAAGGCGCATGCACAATACAGGCCGAAATAGACGTGCCAAATTCATCTAAGAGGCTTTTCTACAATTGATTAGGCTCTTCGTATACTTTCCGGGTGTTCGTCTTTGTGACGTTTCCGATAGAAACGTGTTATAAAAGTATGACGACGAACACCACTTTCACAGACACGAACTTCCTTTTTGATAGCAGACATGTGATCGTTGTTCATCCTTAGAAAAGCCGCAGACTGCATAAACATGGAAAGACTTTATCTTAGTCTGAAAGTATGTCATTGAGCTTCACTGCTGCTGACACCGCCTTTATGATCACCCAATAGGAGCTGAGCGAATAGCTTGTGCAACGCTATAAAATAACTTGTAGGAGGCCAAGGAAATACCAGTCCCTGGAAGTGCGTGACAGCAGCAAGGTGCGTACATTCAACCGTATGCTTGTGGTGGAATGCTGTTAATTTGCTTTCTGTAAAATCTTTGACTTCAGTAATCGTAACTTCTTTCTTCTTTGTTTACAGGATGGACCGTGTTTTTACCATGAAGGTCGTGTCATTGGTGCTCCTGGCCATCTGCGTGCTTACAGTAGAAGCGCAGAGACCGAAGGCCCGTACCTTTGGATTTGTGCACAACCACCATCATCATAACGGCGAAGAAGCCCACGTAAGCCATTCCCTCAATTTCCATGCTCATGGCCAGCAAGACCACCTACTGCCATCCCACAACGCCCACGGTAGTCATGCTCACCAAGCCCACGACCATCACCAGATTCAAGAGAATGTCTCGCCAGGCCAGGTTCATCATGAAAGCCAAGGGCATGGTCACCAGCACATCCACCACGAGCATTCAACGGCCTCTCATATGGAAGGGCCTGTTGCAAGCAACACAAGCACGGTGCCCGTGATGATTTGCAGCGTCGTCAACGTTCCTGCTGCCCATACTACCACTCCTGGCCCGTCCCATTCTGGGCATCTCGTTCCCCACAGCATCTTGAGCAACATCACTACGTCGCTGGGTGCTGTCGTTGGCAAGGTAGTCGACCCCTTTGTCGCTCTACTGCGCAACGCATCGGTTTGGCTGAACGGTACAGTCCAACCCAATCATGGCCACAGCGTGCACCACCACAAGCATCCCGCAGTCTCCCCTGCGCACGTCGTGCAGGCTAAGATCTTGGCTCTGAAGACGCAGCACCTCCGGCCAGCGTCGCCAGCTGCCTCTCGAGCAACCACGGTCGCCAGCACCATGGCTCCTACCCCTGCACTTACCGCAACATGGCCTACCGTGCTTGCTCCTACAGCTCCGCCCTCCAGCCGCTCTACGGTTCCTGCCCACGTCCTAACCAGTACAGTTGGGGCATCCGCCCCCGCGCTTGGTGCCACGGGCCCGAACTTCGGTTCCTCCACTATTTCGCCCGCCTCTTCTACTGGCGCACCCGTGCTACCTGAAGGTCGGACGGCTGCCATTGTCCCCACAACTGTTCCCCTTGAAGAAGATGTAAGTGCAGTCTTCACGCTACATACTCCATCCTTTACGTTTGCCACTGGTCAGGCGACCCCTCTTACCGATGCTGTTTCGCCTATGTCTGGCACAATCATCACGGCTGCAGACAATGCCGCACTTACCACTGCCACCCCAAGCTCCGCTACAGTTTCCTTCCCCGAGTCTGTCCCGGGGCCTGCGCCTACTTTTGCCAGTACCGGCGTTACGGTTTCTACGCATACCGCAGACGCGGTCTCGATTAGGTCTGGCACACTCCACCCTACCGCTGACTCCACTGCAGCTACTACCGCCACAGAGTCCGTGACGCGGTCTGTATCAACGTCGGCCACTTCCGAACTTACGCTGCCTACCACCGAACCAGTCTCACTTCGGTCTGCCACTCTCGTCCCTACCGCAGAGGCTACAAGAGCTGATACGTTAGTAACACTTTCCGAGTCCGTCACGACGCCGGTAACTATTCCTGCCGCTTTGGTCACTTCGTCAGCAGCACCTCTTCGCACTTCTACCGAAGAAACAGAGGAGCGGTCTATCACCACGGCCCGCAACGTGTCATCCTCCACAACCCAAACTCTCGTCTCTGCGCAGGGTACCCAGCAGCCGACCAGGCCGTCTACTGTCACGACCCGCCGCCTGTTTCTAGGAATCTGGCCCTGAGCTTTTGTCCTGTAATGTAATGTAAGCCCTCGCTTGATATATGACCTGTCGAATGCTTTACACATTTTAAAAGTGCGCTTTTTGCACCTACATGACCAGTGTCCTGTAATAATCTGAAATAAACACGGGCTTTTTATCACTCCAAGTTTGCCTCTCTTCTCGCTTATTTGGAGCAGTACCTTTCACTCGCAACACTGTTCGCAGCCACGAGTCGTGCATTGCTTCGAATGCTGTGTCTGGTGCAATTTATACGGTGTATGCCATTTGCTTTGCTCAGCGCTACAGGCACTCTTGTTTATGGCCCTTATCAGCAGCTTTCATTCGGCGATTGCATCTCTTGCTTCCTGCATGCCCCAAGCTGCAGTTTTTGGCTCTTGCCTGCGTACACATTGTCTCCTGAAAAATAGATAAGAGGATACAAAAGTTTCGTTATAAGAGTATGTGATAGATTTAATGGCTCGCTTTAGTAGTTCTGGACTAAGGCACTATTGGTTGTTCACGTTGTTTCAATAAAGTCAAAACGTCTAATCACTCTCCTCCCATTTTAGCAAAGTCAACGTGCTTATGTGGCCTGTAAGGAAGGAAAGCAAAGGCCTACCTGGCCTAGGCGATCTAAAGATGGTAAAAAAATGCTAAATAATATTAGGTCTTTTGCGATATGTGCCGGTTTGTGATTCATATTAGGAGTCCCCTTTTCAGTTAATTCCAGACATGCCAGCATGGCGTGGGTTTTCTGCTTGGACGACGCCTGCTTTTCTGCTACATCGGTGTGTCCCACTATGCAAAAAAGAGCAAGTGGCTGGAAGTACAGCTAGAACCAATATGGGAAATGCGAAGGCCACGGACTCCCGTGTTCCCTCTCATTGTTTCTGGTTGTACACGTAGATCAGGTACGGCATGATACATAATAAGCTATCATGTCCCTGTGAAGTTAGTGTCATCAAGATAGAATTTAGCATCGATAGAATTCAACGCTCCCTTTAAGAGCGTCCGTGTCATGTAACAAGCTTCAAAATCTTCAACCGCATACGTGGGAAGCAGAGGAACATGCATTGCAGTTTCACGACGTTATTATTGTGCACATGCAGTTAGCGTAGGAATCGTTTCAGAAACATTTTCACGTGCTAGTGACAATACCGTAATCGATAAATGAGGCTATAGCGTTGTACTTCAACTCTTCATTGGGCTGACTTGCTCCCTCAAAAGAATAAAACAACACAGTGGCGTCGAAAGCAGCAATCTCGTTCTTCAATTGCTGAGCTATGTCAGTTGCATTCGTCAGCGCTCAATTTAAAGTCTGCGCTGAACCATTTCGATACCCGGCCAAAAAAACAATAAAAATACGAGAAGACGTCTGGAAAGATACGGAGACAGTTGTGCTTCGCTGTGTTCGTTCGGCAAATATCTCTGCGCATCGATCTTGCGCTTCAAGGAAATTGATAAAGCCGCGTCACGCGACAACGAGCACGAACAAAGTATTTCCATGCGCTGCAATCACAGTGATAAGGCCGATAGCTGACGGCTTTTCAAAACAGCAGTAAATAAGCTTCCAATGGTTTGCGACAATATGTTGGTGCTATGACTCTTGTATACCCACGTAAGATGCGTTGCTTCAACTTTTCCTAAACCCCGCTTTGTTACTAACGGTAGCAAATGCACATAAGCTGTTTCGTGCCTGAAAACGAAGGTTTTCAGCGGATCTACAGCGGATGATAACGTGAACACGGAACCAGCGCTTGCCTTGAACAACAAGCAGTGTTTTAGATGCTCAATAATTCTGAAAAGCCCAACACTTGTTCGCTATCACGGCGGCAATGTTAGGGGCCAGGTGACTGCATTATGAGTGCATGTGACATCATATCATGAAGTCACATCAGGTCATGTCCAATAACTGATGTCATCATGACGTTGCTTCCGGTCATGACCGATGACTTCACCAGGCGATTTACGCATATACGAAGCTGACACCGCCGGGCGTTCGATCCAGGCGTCCCTAATGAGCCTTACATTTGGCGCTTCCTCGAACTCCGCACCCGACGCATACAAAAGATGCAGTAGCAAGAATCAGCAGTGTTTCGAACTGGTTTACAAGAAAGAAAAGGTGCATATCTGTCACATTTCTCCGCCGAAAAGATAGAAATGACGAGTCTCGAAGTAAATTAACGGATAATGTAGTCGAACCAAGCGCTAACAGCATCGCTGTGTCATCAGTCTTGCACGAGAGCGTAATCTGCCCTAAATTTTTTTTGCGTAGGGTCATGAAGATGATATAAGCATGAAGTAATCATTGAAGGTGATATTAATATTGTCACGCGGTGATGACAATGCCGTAGACGACAAACGAACCGACAGGTGTAGGACTGGAGTCAACTCTTTATTGGGCTGAATTGCAGCCGCAAAATAACTATGAAACACGGCGGCGTCGATAGCAGCAATAGTGCTAGGTAGTAGTCGGACTACGAATGCCCGGTGCGTTTGTCAAGGCGCTGTTTAAAGTCATCATAGTAACATCTAGGTAAAGGCACATAATACCACCCCGACTCGCGATGACGACCATGAGCAAACAATAAATGCAAAATTGTTCTGGCCGCTAAGTGATAAGGGTGCATGGCGGCTGTTGAAAAGCGACAAATAAAGTTTAAAATGAGTTCGCAGCAATATGTGTACTACATCGAACATAAATTGAATATGAAAGCCTATTAAATATCTATTCGGGCCCCGCCGTGGTGGTGCAGTGGCTAAGGCGCTCAACTGCTGTGGCCAAAGATGGGGGATCGAATGCCTGCCGCGGCGGCCGCTTTTCGATCAGGGCGAAAAGCTGGGCGTCCGTGTGGTCTGCGATGTCAGTACACATTAAAGAACCACAGGTGGTCGAAATTTCATTAGCCTTCCGCTACCTCGTCACTCGTAACTTGAGTCACTTTGGGATGTTAAATTCCAATATATGCATTTGTGTGAGAATTTTATTTTATCGCAAAAAGGAGCTTCAACAGCTCTGAGACTCTCTTGGATCTTTTCTTTCCAAATGTCGAGCCTAGGCACTTGCGACCTGATGTCAGTACCTTTGTGCTTTCTGACAACCCGCATATTGTCTTGCACTGGATCACACTGTCGAACAAAAAAAAAAAAAAAGAAGAAAAAAGTGTAACAGCAATAATATCGGAATATAAACTCGCGCACGTTATCGACATTTTGTGAGCGCTAATGTGAAGCTAACTAGAACGAAGAGTTACAGATGTTACGACATTAAAGACTTCAGAACTGCCAATACAGCTACCACATGAATCTTTTCAGTTCAGGTAACAGAAGGATGGTCGGAATCCGTATGGAAAAAAATTGAAATTATTGGTTTATTGCTGCCCTCAACCATTCACAAAGATCCCAAAAGATGGCATTGAATAAAAATAAAACTTAGCTAACGCGCTTAATAATTTCATCCTGTCCGCCATCTCCACATCGACAAATTACAATGGTTTCAACTGCAATAAAGTGGCAGTTAGTCAAATTGTTTTCTTGAATTCAGTCTCTCATAACAAAGTGGTAGCTACGTCCTTAAGTAACTGAAAGTCTTCTGACGGATTAGAAATTCAGATAAGCCCAGATGAAGTCCTTTAAACACGTTACAGTCTAACTGCGCTTTGCTTAGCTTTCGTCTTCGATGCCTGCATCTCAGAGGGAACGATTCTTCGCAGCATGCAATCCGCCAAAGTGACAATTGGATATAAAGAAAAAAAAAACAAACCTGGAACGATATGTCTAGTTATCGTTCTATTTCTATTTTGCCACTTATCTTCGAGGGCTTTGAAAAGCATCCTTCATTGACCGCTATAATTCGATAAGCCGTTGGCAATATGGCTTTAGAAAAATAAGTCAACAGAACTAGGCCTTCTATCTAAAAAGGAATTTATACTCAGTAAATTTGAGAACAGGCGTACAGCATTAGGCAGCAGCGACGACACACGGATAGAGGAGATACAACAGGACAAGCGCTACCTGCATCACTGTATTCATGCCAGAAATGTTTACTTATATAGCTAATGGAGGGAGGGGAAAAATAGAACAAAAAGATTGATCACGCAGGAGATTACGAATGAGGCACGGGAAGGAACATAGGGGTTGCATTAGGATCAGAAACATATATAAAAACTTGCAATACCGGTCTCTTGAATCCTTGCTTCGAACGTTTTTTTTTTGAGGTTCCTTCATTCCCACATTTCTTACAGTGAAGCAGCAGATTCGAATCTATTCGGTAATTCAGCGAATGTTCAGGCTCTTTTTAACGTTCATTAATACAACGCCCCGTTTGTCCGGTATAAATATTTCCGGTGGACACTTCAGTTGTGTGCTGTACACAACCCTCACCGCACATTCCACAAAATGGTTTCCATGCTCGGTTTCACAGACTTCCTTTTTGTTATTTCCAGAATTAATTCTTCTGCACAATGATGCGAGTTTCCTGAGGGCAAAAAAGATGAAGAGAACTTTGTACTTGACGGCCACATGCAACTTCTTTTTAACGTGGAACTTTATGGTAGTGCAGAGTTACGACAGGCTTAGTTTTCTTTTCTGAAGGTTTGATTTGATCTCCATTTTTTTACGTCTTTTTTTTTCGCCTTTTTTAGTAAATCTTCATTGACAGAGCTTCGAATTGAAGCCCGCCTGCACTCGATCAGCTCGTGCAGGTGATCTTGCTTATACGCAGTGCTTATAAGGCGTGCGGAAGCGAAAGCATACATTCAGTTATAAAGAAAGAATAATAATAATTCAAACTGTCCTTTTAACAAACAGGACGGAAATACAACCAATGCCAAGTGTAAAATACACACAGAACAAAAAATACTGTTACGCGGTTTCACAATCAAGTACACTGCATGTAAGGTAAAACAGGTTCAAATAATGTTCTCGATGGCGGGCGAAGAACACTCGTCTCTTCTATTATTCTCAAGACACAAAAGAGCGGCGAACCCAGTACATTGCTGCCCGGAGTGTCTCCGCCGTTTCTAATTCAGTAAGTCACAAATTGCTCTGCCTGCTCTGAACCAATATGATTCATTCAAAACAGAGTCGCGCGTTTTGTCTCCTGCTTTCGGTTCAAAACAGTATTACTGGTACTGAAACTAGCTTGGGATGACGTAGTCTTTTTCTCAGTATACTTTTTTTTGCTTGCCATGTTTTACTGTTGCTCTGTACAAGGTAAGGATGCCTATCTTCCCCCGCCTGGGTACATATCACAGCAGCGAGATCATCACAGTAATATTAAAGAAATACCAGCCCGGAGCTCAGCTTTTCACACGGTTTTTCCACCCACGATTTGTTCATGGAAGCAAGTCCGTCGGGACATAGCTTTGGCTGCATCAGATTCGGTATTTACCACACCATTACAAGTAGTCGTCACCAAAGTATTTCTGTTCCGCGTCTGCCAGGTTTTATTTTTTTATTTTTCGTTTTTCACTTTGCCGTATTCCTTTTGTTCGGAGACTTACGGATGCCTTCCTACATGCCACAAAAAGAAATTAAAGCAGGATACTTTCCAAGCGGGATGTTACCTTTGATTAAGGTTTCAAGAGAGGAATTACAACACCAAACCTTTATCTATGTTGATGACGTGCATAAATCATGAGCGCCTTTGATCCTGTTAATATCGGAAGAGGGTCACTAGTCAGCTAACCAAGAACCTTGCGGATCGGAATGTTTGCACAAGGTACCGTCGCAGCAAGATTACCGCATTATTAGCTCTGGTCCGCATGCGTATTCGCAGGAAACGTGATAGTCTATGCAGGCAATACCACTTTCCATATTCCAAGGCAGCATGGAATAGTGCCGTCCTCCTCGCAGCATGGAATAGTGCCGTGCGCACGGCACTGCTGCGAACGAGAGAGAAGGGAGGCAACGTTGCAGTGATAAAAAGCCCGTGTTTATTTCAGGTTATTACAGGACACTGGTCACGTAGGTGCAAAAACCGCACGTTTAAAATATGTAAAGCATTCGACAGATCCTATACCACGCGGGGACTAAAAAACGAATATGGCACTCTACAGGGCAACAGCTCGGGGCCGGATTCCCGGAAATAAGAGGCGGGTTGTAATTGTAGACAGCCGTGTCGACTGCGTGGCAGCCTGTGGAAAGACGGGAGTAAGTGTTGCGGAGGCTGTCACGTCGTGGGCCACGGTGATGGATCGGTCCTCTAGTTCTTCGGTAGAGGTGCGAACAGACGCTGTTGAAGTGACCGACGACGTAGGCACAGTTACCGGTGTCGAGGAAGGCTCAGAATATGTTGTTAACAGATCAACGCTTGTAGCTTCTGTGGCAGTGGCGAGAGTGCCAGACCGAAACGAGATTCCCGCGGTTGTAGGCAGCGAAGGAGAAGCCGTAAGTTCGCGACTTGACGACGTAGATTCAAACGTCATGACGGTTCCTGTGGCAGCAGTGGCTCTAGTGGTGTCAGCGGTCGTGAAGAGAGCACCAGACCGTATCGAGACCATGTCGGTGGGGAACACAGTAGCAGAAACTGTAACGTTACCAGCAAATGGTGTTGGCGTAGACCCTGGAGCAGCATTGGTGAAGGAGGTAGGACTGGCGCGTGGGGTGGCAGTGGTAGCTACAGCAGTGTCTGCGGTCGCGAAGAGGGTGCCAGACCCGGCCGATACTGCTTCAGTGAGAGGAAGAGAAGGCTCGCCTGTGTTCGAAGTAGATGAAGCGGTCTGGAGCGTAAATACTCCAGTTTCGGCGATTTCAAGAGGAACAGTGGGGACAACAGCGCCCATCCGACCTTCAGGAAGCGCGGGTGTACCAGTAGAACGGGGAAAAATTGTAGAGGAACCGAATTGTGGGGCAGTGGCGCCGAGTGCGGGAGCTGATGCTCCAACTGTACTTGTCAGGACCTGGACAGGCACGGGAACGGTGGGTCGGCTGGAAGGGAGAGTAGTAGCAGTAGCCGAGGTTGGTCGTGTTACGATGACTGCAGGGTGGAGAGTCATGGTGGTGGCAACCATGGTTTTCTCAGAGCTAGGTGGTACTGGTTGGTGTTGCTTTTTCAGAGATAAGACCTTCGCGAGCACAACCTGCGCCGGGGAAAGAGCGGGGTGGTTGTGGTGCACGGTGTGACCATGATTGGGTTGGACGGTACGGTTCAGCCAGACGGAAGCGTTGTGCAGGAGAGCGGCAAAGGGGTTGACTACGTTGCCAACGACGGTTTCAAGCGACGCAGGGATGTTACCCAAGACGTTGTGGGGCGCACTAGATCCAGAGTGGGGCTGGACAGGTGCGGCAGGAACGTTGACGACGCTGCAAATCATGACTGGTACCGTGTTTGATTGGCCTGCTACAGGTCCAGCCGCAGGAGAGGCCACCGAAGGCTGGTGGTGGGTGTGCTGGTGACCGTGTGCTTGGCTTTCGTGATGACCCTGGCCTAGCGAGACATGTCCTTGGCTCTGGTGATGGTCGTGGGCTTGGTGAGCATGACTGCCGTGAGCGTTGTGGAATGGTAGTACGTGGTCGTGGTGATCATGAGCTGCTCCGGCGTTGTGATGGTGGCTGTGCGCAAATCCAAAGGTACGGGCCGACGGTCTTTGTGCTTCCTCTGCGAGCACGCAGACGGCCAGGAGCACCAATGACATGGCCTTCATGGTAAAAACACGGCACATCCTGCAAAACCAAAGCAAAAATCGTCAGGACTCCGTCAAATATTTCATCGAAAAGGAAAGTAAATTGTAACTCTAAAACCTATGCACATATGTTGAATGTACGCACCTCGTGGTAGCCATGCACTTTCCGGGACTGTTCCTTCCATGCTATCCGACACCGCATTTTATAGCGGGGCACAGGTTAATCGTTCGGTTCCAATTGGATGATCATAAAGGCAGTGTCAGCATCAGTGCAAGCGCAACGTCGTACTTTCTAGTTGTGATCAAAATAAAATGCCTGGTCACGAAGGCAAGAACGCGATAAAATATTTATGAAACACTTCAGCTCTGTGGGAAGCGGCATGACGAGATAACTTTATTTGTATGCTTTTAATCTTCACACATACGCAGTTCTTTGTCCAGATTACCAAATTTCTAAGCTCTAGTTAAGTTAACACGGCACATGCATTAACCAGCCCTCCTATTACTATAGCAAGGTGGCCTACGTGAGGTGTCATATGATATGACAACGGCTATAAGTCTGCACAGACTTCGGAGGATAAGAATGCAGATCACTCACGCTGATGAAAATGCTTGCTTTACGCGTAAAATTTTTTGCTGACAGTGTTACAGGTGCGGGACGTTTTCAGAGTCGAGCCAGAGCCGCCCTAGCTGAGCCTGCTTGATAATTTGGTTGCCTTGTGGAATATTTAGTGTGATATGGGGACACATGCTGGCACGTCCTTTCATTTTTTTTTTACTGGTCGTACTGCATTTGTGTTATAAAGCAGGGCAGGCAATACCGAAAAAAAAAAAAATTCTGCGTGGCAAGGTCATTACCGTGCTCGGCTGGAGACCCTATAGGATCGCGGGTTCGAATCATGACTAGAACGTCTATCTATTTAATTACGTGAAATGGAATTGCTCCAGGAACTCCAGTCGGTTGAGACTTGCGCTGGCTTAATTCGTATTACTTGTCCTCTTTTCAATTATTTTTATTCCAGACATTCACGCATGACGTCAGTCGTGACGTGGGCCTTCGGCACAGCGCCACCGCCGGGATGACGCCGGGTTTT
The DNA here is from genome assembly GCF_055883805.1 of Amblyomma maculatum. Lineage (NCBI taxonomy): Eukaryota > Metazoa > Arthropoda > Arachnida > Ixodida > Ixodidae > Amblyomma > Amblyomma maculatum. The sequence goes on along the minus strand of NC_139347.1, from coordinate 24,831,577 downwards.
CGCCACACGGAACCCTTAACGCTATCGTAAAAAAACAACAACAACAAAAACAACAACAAAACAAAAGTCTACAACCGATTTTAATAATATGGTCAGTCGCAAAGTATGTGCGCAAGTACTTCTCATTTCATTTCTTTTTCGGTTCGAAGCTACGGTTTCAAGGTCAGGCAAAGATTGGCAAAATCGGCGATTGGGAGGCTACAGGTATACTGTACTACTATAACATTTCGGGACCCTTAGCGCACCTTAAGTGGGCAATGCGACAGCGGTGTGCTCCAGATCCTTGACAAAATTGTTGTAAGTTGCTCGAGATAACGACGTGCAATGCGTAGAGCGAGCTGGTTATAGTTAAGCACGTGGAGTGTTCGGCTGTGGCGATAGCATAGTGCCCTCGTCCGGTAGCCGGCGAAACTGACCTGTTCGCGCCGCCGTGGGATCGGAACTCATTTGCGATGCAAAACTTACTATATGAATTTATTTTATTTTCAGGGTAGGAAGGACTGCATAGGGAGATAGCGGCTTTTTGGCGTATGAGCGGAACACAGTGCTAGCGCATCAAAAGCGCAGCCTGCTGTGCTTCAGTGCGTGAGCAATAGTCACAATTTCGGCTGTCAAATACAAACTCCATGCCCCCGAAAGTGGTGTACGGCGTCTCAGGACCCGAAATTCCAAATAGGTGGAAAAATACTTTTGTAAATGTTCACGTGCCCAGTTTATAGCTGCTACATGGAAGTTTTACCATATCTTATTTCTTATTTTGGCGTTTTTTGAAGGTGACAGCCTGACACGGCACAAGAAGCCGAGACGACAACAAAAACAACAACAAAAAGCGCTTGAGCAGCCCTGTGAATTTCAATGGTGTTTGCTTATCTAACAGCTCGATTTGTGTTCAGCCAGGTCATACAGCATATATGCGCATAAAATAGCATAATAACGCCTGCATGTGCTTTCGCGTCGTATACCATATCCAAACTAAACAGGGTGGGTGCTATTTATCTCTAACACCTGATAAACCAAGCCCCCTACACTATGTACTGTGTTGTGGGATTGGACTCTCCAATTTATTTTATTTTGGCACCCTCTTAATGGTGAACATAGACCTGTGAAATTTGATTTTACGTGAAAAGAGTGAGATGGTGTCATCTCTGGGCTCGCTCTTCCCACTATAGTTTCTGCGCCTATATAGTACGCCGGGACGTCATGCTGTGTAGCGCTACACTTGAACGAAGGTCGAACGGCGCTCTTTATCGATGTAAATAGGGGTACGTACAGTCGCGAACAGAATTAATTCGACCACGCATCGGCGGCGCAGTTACTGCGGAATACTGCGTAACGGAAATTTGCCAACGCAAGTACTCACGAAGGCGAAGCCTTTCTGCCATGTGTCTAAAGCCTTTGCGACGTATCGTGGTTGCTGCATGAAAGGACCCCGCTCCACCTGCAATGGCTGGCATGTGGCAAAGCAAACAGAGGGAAATCTCCCCTGTTCCTCTAATAGGGGAGAAGCGGGAAAGACGAAATACTGGGATAGAGCGAAAAGCACGGATATAACGCAAGGCCTTATCCAAACTCCACACCTTCAGCGACGGCCAGCTTCCCAATGCTTGTTAGAACATAAAACTTCTCTATCAAATAATATTAAAACGGTAGGGTTAAGGCTCACGGCTTGAAGATAATGCGACGTCGGCGTTCTCGGCATTGTGAGGGAAAAGATTACGATAATGCCTGTGGCAGGTAATAGTTTTCAGGTGTCCGGGAACAGATCCCCAGGTGGTCGAAATTACTCCGTAGCCCTCCACTACGGCCCCCCCTTTCTCTCTTTCCACTTTAACTCCCACCTTCCTCCCTTCCCTTACGGCGCGGTTCAGGTGTCCACAGAGCAAGTGTGACAGATACTGCGCCTTTCCCTTCCTATGAACCAACCAACCAACCAAGTCACGAGACATCACAGCATGCCCTGTCGTGAGATGAAAATTGATTCGAGGACAGATCTTAAGTCAGACATGTTACCCTTAGACCGCGCACAGCGTACGACTTCATTGAGCAACATAGGGGTAGCAATGTAGGGTAGCCGTTCTCGTAAGGGGGAGCTTACGACTCTCTGCTAATGAGTATGAGCATGGGTATGATAATAGAGGCACAAATTAAGAAGTTAATGACTAAGCAACTCACAAAGTGCATGTACGAGGAACTGCAAGGAGAAGCCGTAGACAGGAGCCATTAACTCTGTCCTGCCATGTATACCCTTAAAGGCAGGGCTCACTCAGATTCGTTTTTTGCTATCACGACCAATAACGTTATGTAGGTGAGGTTTAGAAGAAGTACAGTTCACTGTAGAAGAAGGGCGTGCGGATCAGAAGATGCGACGCCACCACGTATACCATTCGCAATGATGTGAAACTTTTGACTGTAAGGTCGGCGAAAGCCATCGATAGTTTTGGTGTAGTGATCATGGCATTTGCCGGATATGGCGGTAGTCGGCAGATTTCCAACTAACTCGCGGAAATGATGACACAAGTCGTTTGGAATAAAGCTGTATATATATATATATATATATATATTGTGAGCGCAATGCGTGAACTTTCACCTCTTTCATCTGTATAGATCCATCATCATTATCATCATCATCGCTGACTGCTGCTCGGAGCGTCGCGCGCTGTGTGCCAGCTGGCTCTGGAATAGAACAGACGTTTTGTGCAAGTGCTGTCTCACAAGTGGTGGAGGTGCGATTCGTATTCCCCACCTCTCGCTTTAGACCCGCCTACCGTTCTCCCTGGAGCTCCGTTCAGGCCTTCGCTTGCGTCCACGGTCCTGTGCTATGGATGAGGGCAACGGTGCTCGCTCACCCCCGGCGTCTCCTCCTCCTACTGCGGCTGCCCCTGCCTGGACTGTCACCAGCCGCCAGCGCGATCCCCAAATCTTTGCTGGCCTTCGCGGTGAAGATGTCGACGACTGGCTCGACAACTACAACAGGGTCAGTGCATTTAACCGCTGGGATGACGCTCATAAACTGCTAAACGTCGTCTTCTACTTGGCTGACGTCGCCAAAACCTGGTTCCTCAATCACGAGGATGACATCGCTGACTGGCCTACATTCACGGACCAGCTAAAAAAAATTTTCGGCACTCCGGCTGGTCGCTCAGAGCAGGCAAAGAAAAAACTTGAAGCTCGTCTCCAGCAACCCGGCGAGTCCTATACGTCGTACATCGAGGACGTTCTGGCCCTTTGTCGCCGTGTCGACGCTGCTATGCCTGAATCTGAGCGTGTTCGCCACTTAATTAAGGGCATCAACACTGCTGCTATCAATGCCTTCGTGTTTAAAAACCCGTCGTCCGTATCTGACATCACATCCACATGTCAACGTCTGGACCAGGTACAGTCCTGCCGCCTCGTGCAAGACCCCAGTGATGGTGGCTCCCTCATAGATGGAAATTTGCGGTCCCTAATCCGCACCATGATCCGGGAGGAGCTCTACGGCCTCACCAACCCCTCTACAGTATCTCCAACTCTTCCGCCAGCAACGGTGAATTTGCGCAGCATCATCAAAGATGAACTGACGAATTTCAACTGCACTGTGGCACCTGCCCCACCTCCCATTGCCTCCCAACCTCCCTCGCCGCCTCCCAACGCCCCCCAACATTCCTTGCCAACCTATGCCGAGATTACTTCACGGCAACCCACTCCGCCTTCCCCGACTTGTTCGGCACCCGTGTGCGGTCACGTCGCGGCAATGGCACCATATCCTACAGTGCCTCGTCCTGTTACAGCCTGGCGCCCCTCCCGCCCTGTGTGCTACTATTGTGGGATACGTGGCCACATTGCCCGTGTCTGTCGCCGCCGCCAACAAGACGAGCAACGGGGTTATGCTCCCTTTGAACGTGCCCGCGTGCGCCAGCCTGATGATTCTGCACTGCCCTACTCAGACTTTTACCGGCGTTCTTCCTCTCCTCCGAATTCCACCAATGTTTCACGGTCCTCGCGTCCTTCCCGACGCCGATCCCCTTCGCTTTTTCGCCGCACGTCACCGCTTCGTCCTGCCTCGCAACCCTTCCAACCTATAACGGAAAACTAACCGAAGCAGTTTTTGGAGGGAAAGCTGCTTCGAGTTCGAAATCTACAATTCCTCCTGGGCGACCGTCGAATATCTTAGTAGTGATTGTTGAAGGATTGTACGTTGAGGCCCTCATCGACACCGGCGCCGCTTATTCTGTCATGCATTTCTCTCTGTGTTCTCATCTGCGCAAAGTTATAACGCCATACATCGGTCCGCCACTTCGTGGAGCTAATGGAACTCTTATGAAACCCACCGGCCAATGCACAGCACGTGTCCTCATCGATAACCAGCGGCATCATATCGAATTTATTGTGCTCCCCACGTGCGTTCATCTCATGATCTTGGGGTGGGATTTCTTATCGTCGGCGTCCGCCCTCATCTCTTGCCGTGAGCGCCTTATTCATCTTGCGGACCCCGATATATTACCGACTTCTGATTGTTCACCACCACACGTGTTCGCAGCAGTTGATTTCGTTTTGCCCCCAGGACGCGAGCAGCTGATCATCGTGGCATTGGACTACCCTCTCGATGGCGAAGCCTTCGTTATGCCCGCTCCTCGGTGGACCTCCGACGGCCTAGCTCTTGCCTCGTGCCTCACCTCCTTCACCCGCGGTTGCGCGGTCGTTGCGGCCCTTAATACAACTCTCCAGCCGTTCTTACTGCCCAGAGGAGCCACAGTTGGGTTTATTTTTGACTGCGATCCCGTTCCCCTCAACACACTTCCCAGCGCACCACCGCCTCCTGCCAAGCCTCAATTTCCGACATCCTCTGCGCTCGCAGCCGCCATCAGCCCTGACCTTACATCCGAGCAGTCCACAGCTCTGCTAGACGTCCTCCTGCGGCACCGAGAGTCTTTTGATGTGTGCGCCTCAGCGTTGGGGAAGACCTCCGTCGCCTCTCATCGCATAGAGACGGACGGCTCTGCTATTGTTCGACGAAGGCCGTATCGCGTTTCAGCAGCAGAACGCAAAATCATTGAGGAGCAAGTTGCTGACATGCTTGCTCGAAATGTCATCCGACCATCCACGAGCTCTTGGTCCTCACCTGTGGTCCTCGTTCGCAAAAAAGATGGCTCAGTCCGCTTCTGCGTGGATTACCGGGCACTTAACAAGATCACGCGCAAGGATGTTTACCCTTTGCCTCGTATTGATGACGCATTAGACTGTCTCCAAGGCGCTGAGTATTTCTCCAGTCTCGATCTCCGCTCGGGATACTGGCAAATTCCTATGCACGATGAAGACAAGGACAAGACTGCCTTTTCTACCCCCGACGGTCTCTACGAATTTAACGTGATGCCTTTCGGACTCTGCAATGCGCCGGCCACCTTTGAGCGCATGATTGATACCGTGCTTCGCGGCATGAAATGGAAAACATGCCTATGTTATCTCGACGACATCATTGTCTTCTCGTCAAACTTCACTCAGCACTTGCAGCGTCTCACTGATGTCCTCACGTCCCTTGCCCAGGCGGAGCTTCAGCTGAATACCAAGAAGTGCCACTTTGCCAGTAAGACCATCAAAGTACTCGGCCATGTCGTCAGTAAAGCAGGAATCCAGCCTGATCCCGAAAAAATTACGGCTGTCGTTAATTTTCCTCGGCCCCAACGCCAGAAAGATCTTCGCAGCTTCCTTGGCTTAGCCTCCTACTTCCGCCGTTTTATTCGGAACTTTGCAACAATTGCTGCCCCGCTACACCAGCTCGTGTCTTCCCAAGTGGTTTACACCTGGTCCACTGAATGTGAAGACGTCTTCAAAGCTCTCAAGCAGGCACTCACTTCCACCCCTGTGCTTCGCCATTTTGACGCTGACGCGCCCACCATACTTCACACAGACGCCAGTGGCCACGGTATTGGCGCGGTTCTCTTGCAACGCAACGCAGTGTCTGAAGAGCAAGTCGTCGCATACGCCAGTCGTACGCTTACTGCAGCTGAGCGTAACTATACTATTACCGAGCAAGAGTGCCTCGCTGTTGTTTGGTCGGTTCAAAAATTTCGACCTTATTTGTATGGCCGCCACTTCACCATTGTCACAGACCATCACGCACTCTGTTGGCTGTCATCGCTGAAGAACTTATCGGGTCGACTGGGTCGCTGGGTACTACGTCTTCAAGAATACACCTTCACCATCACTTATAAATCTGGGCGAAAACACCTCGACGCTGACGCCCTCTCCCGCTGCCCATTGCTACCTACTGACGCGGCCCCACATACGGTCTCCTCTCCCTTCTGCCATCCGAGTCAGCCTTCTGCTGGCCACCTGAATGTTGCACCCATCGCTATAGCTCCACTCGAGAACAATGATGATTTCTCGTCCCTGCAGCTGACTGACCCTTACTGCCGCACAATCATCGCTCGCCTCCGTGGAGAATCAGTTGTCCCAAACAGTCGCTTGCGCCGTCAGCTTCGTCGGTTCCGATTTCACCATGGAACACTTTACCGCGACGTTTATCACCCTACGGGTCAACGCTGGGTACCCGTCGCCCCTCGCTCCCTTCGTTTTAAAATTATGGAGGCTTACCACGACGACCCCACTGCTGGACATTTAGGCCACTTTAAAACTTACGACCGTATCAAGAGCCGCTACTTCTGGCCTGGGCTTTCTGCCAGCGTTGCCAAATACATTTCATCATGTCCGTCTTGCCAGCATCGCAAGCGTTCAACATCCCCTCCTGCTGGCCTACTGCAACCTCTACCTTGCCCATCTGTGCCTTTTGACACGGTCGCCATTGACTTATTTGGTCCTCTCCCTTTGACGTCAGACGGCAACCGTTTTGTTGTCACTGCCATCGACCATCTAACGCGGTACGCTGAAACCGCACCTCTTCGCTCCGGTGCCGCCTCTGAAGTCGCCGATTTTTTCCTGCGTGCGATAGTTTTGCGTCATGGTGCTCCTCGTATTCTCATTAGCGACCGTGGAAAGACGTTTCTTTCTCAAGTCCTTGAGGAAGTACTGCGCGCAGCCAACACCGTCCATAAGACTTCTTCTAGCTACCACCCTCAGACCAACGGACTCATCGAGCGGTTTCATCGCACTTTGTCCGACATGATATCCATGTATATCGCTCCTGATCACCGGAACTGGGACAACGTTTTACCTTTCGCCACCTGCGCCTACAATTCCGCTGTTCAGCGCACTACTGGTTATAGCCCTTTCTTTTTAGTTTATGGCCGTCAACCATCGACAGTACTGGACACTACTTTCTTCTCTGCTCCCTCTACGTCTGAATCTCTGGGCGAAGAGTTTGCCACTCGTATGGCCCAGTGTCGCCAACTTGCCCGTTTGAACACTGAAGATGCTCAACAGGAACGCAAAGCCCTGTATGATCAACGCCATCGAACTCCCTCCTTTTACCCCGGTGATGAAGTTCTCCTGTGGACACCAATCCGCACTCCTGGCCTGTGTGAGAAGTTTCTCCATCGTTACATTGGCCCTTATACAGTACTCCAACAAACGTCTCCGGTGAACTATCGCGTTATTCCCTCGCACACCGTCGCAGATCGACGTCGTCGCTCCGAAGAGATCGTCCACGCCTCGCGCATGAAGCCCTATGCCCGTCGTCCCTCATCCCTGTAATCAGCGACCAGGGTGGCCGCTCTTTTGTCGGGGGGATTTGTGTGAGCGCAATGCGTGAACTTTCACCTCTTTCATCTGTATAGATCCATCATCATTATCATCATCATCGCTGACTGCTGCTCGGAGCGTCGCGCGCTGTGTGCCAGCTGGCTCTGGAATAGAACAGACGTTTTGTGCAAGTGCTGTCTCACAATATATATATATATATATATATATATATATATATATATATATATATATATATATATATATATCACATTAAAAAGCAGCTTACACATACCATGTTAACGGCATGAACACTATGTGAAATGACGGCAAAAAAAAAAAATACAAGTCGCTCTCATTAAATGCCACATTTTATTTAGGCACATATATTGTTCATCTAGAGCTGCGTAGATATGTATGAGTTTAAAAATCGCGTCTATAATTGTAGACTTCTGCAGGCAGCTTTACAAAGTACTGGGTGTCAGGAAGATACTATATGTTACAAGCTTATAGGATGACCGTCTCCAGGGCATCTATTTCTGGGGCGCATAGACGAGTTCCAGACGCAGGAAAATACATCAGCAAAGTTTTCATCGTGTCTGAGAGGCATGTTACATCGAGCCTCCGCCACTTCTCTCGCCTCTCCACACGTTAGCAGGCAACCCATAACGAAGAACAGAGCTGACTGCGACAGGTGAGGAATGCTCTCGAGGACCGCCACGTTTACTTTCGAATCCGAGGATGCTCTGAAGGCCGCCCAGAGCACCTTCCAGGAAAGCGCGGCATCCCGGAAATCTGACTTGATCGCCTCAAAGTCTTGGATGCGGTCTCCGTGCGCACTTTCAGTGCAGTTCACGATTTCATCAATCAGATCAAGAACAGCATTCTGGCAAACTCGCTTTCTCGAGGTTAGTTGGGAAATCAGCCGCTGAAGAAGTCGGGACCCTATTCCTGCAAATTTTACAGCGCTTGGCACGCGCAGCGAGTACCATGGGGCGTCCAGGTAACTAGCTTCCAAAGGCTTACTCCACGCACGCGAGTAATTTATGTCCATGGTGGTTTCCGTGCTGCCTGATCCCTCGTAACTCATCACTGGAGAGTTACTTGATCGCATGACGCGTAGCCAGTTCGTCATTGCGGTCAGGGTCATGTCCGGGTAGTGTGCGTAAACGCTTTCGAAGTACTCAGGCCTCGAATGCCTGAAAAGCTCCGTGTACGCGGCCGCCAGGCTTTCGTCGAATAGGGCAGCGCATTCATTGGTTAGCGTCTCGGAGCCTCTGCGCCGAAGGACTTCGGTGAAAGATCGGCTGAGCCCTTGCATCAGCTTTCTCACGTCTTCTTTGACTTCATCAGTGATGAGGTCACTTAAGTAAAGATGTTCGAGGGCGTAGTGGAAGACTTTGTCGGTGCTTCTGAAACACTGCCATCTCTGCGTACGCAAAGCAGAGTCATGAGATCCCCCATGCTGCGCAGCTATGATGCGACCACTGGAGAATGGGACGAGTGCGTTTACACATAGCCAAGAGTAGAGCTCAGCGAAGTCGGTTTCGCCAAGCTTCTCGAGTAGAGAGAACAGCCTCTGCAAGTAAACTCCGTTGTGCAGAACAACCTGAACGCTGCGCTCTTCGGGTATGGCCATGAAATCGTGGAATGCCTCCAGCCAGCTTTGTTTCGAAATAGTCCTCGTGAGATGGTGGACGTTGGCTGTGTTTGTAAGCCAGGTACTGTTCTTTTCATACTCGCTGGCGCGTGTCGAAGCTGTCAGGAATGAAACCATCGCGGTTTCTAGGCGAACTATGTTCCTAAACCGTGCTTCGACTTCTGTGGAATGAACACGGATTGTGAAGGTCTCATAAACGGTGCGAAAGTAGCGTTCGTATTTTCCCAAAGCCGTGCCCTCTACGTGCCGTTTCATGTCCTTAAAAAGGGCAACTGCTCTGCTTGGCCTCCGAATCACGACCTGCTGCTTGCTATCGCGTTCCATAGAGACGTCTAGAAGCACGGGGACCTTAACAACATAAGACATGTAGAACATGGCTTTTAAGACATGCAGCGTCGATGCACTTTCTGAGACGCCGCTCGGCCAGGAAATGCCACCCTGCGACAATACTGTCCTCACTTCCTCAGACTGGTCTTCCGAAGACGCCACGATATTGTCACACGCGACAAAGAACATTGCTGCCTTCTGCACTGCTGTCTGGTGCCTGGATATATTTGGGAACGGTACGCGGACGTCTCTGGCGCGCCGGGTGATATTGCTGAGAAATGCTGAAATATGGACTTGAGCAATTGTTTGTCCTGGATGCTTGCGGGACCACGAGCCGCACACATAGGCATGGAAGTCATCGCATGGTCGCGCTCGACTGTCCATGGCATCTTTAAGTAGTGCACCTATCCGGCGGCAGTGTTCAGTGCGGCATCGAGTGGCTTGTGTCGAGACGGAGGCTTTGTGCGCTTGTAGGCTTGGCTGGTTATCGCCACCGCGCGTATTGCTCAGTGCGGTCAAACCTACGAAGAGCGCTACCAATAACACGATGGAGGTGAGAGCCAGGCATATCTTGGCGGGACTACTCTTCACCGACCGGAGCAGGGATGTGGTGGCCGGAGTCCGCCGCAGATCATCGCCGCTTGAACCAGGCGTGAGCTTCTCTTCGAAGAAAGGACATACCTGAAAGCATACCGTACAAAAAGAACCAGTTCTCAAGCCGTCTGTGTACATCGTACGTGTGAAGTGTCTGTGGGACCGGGCAGAGCTAGTGTAGCTCTCTAGAATAGAATTAAACACTCAAGCTTGTGCATTGGCAGCAATAATTATGCAGCTCAATTTATTTCAACGATGAAGAAGGCCGCTTTAAATGTTTTTCTTTGAGCATTTGTTCAGTCGTACCAGGGGTATTTCTGGATATCATTTAAATATCAGAATCTAAAACAACTGAAAGTTAGCACGAAAAAAAAAAAGGAAAATGAATTTGCAGCTTTCAAATATATCCACATGATGAAGTACTGTAACCAACCTCAAATGATATAACTAATCTTTTGACAGGGCTTGATAAGGAGGATTTTATTTATTGTATTTAGTTTTATTTTCCGTTATCATTCTCTTGGGATATAAGCGTAACCTACAAGCTAAAGGAGGTTTCTTAAAACTACAAGCACGCGACAAAATAGCTAGATTCTGCATGTTCCATAAATATTCTGTCAGGAGTCCAGGACTTGTAGAGCTGTATAGTCATCACGCCAATTCACTCGACCTCCACTGCAGTTGCATTGCGAATATTATGACAACCGTGTAGTGTCGTTTTATGGCTTAACTTACAATGCCCCACCTTATGGCAAAAAAGAAAAAAGAAATCAACCTAGGTTGAGCTTTTCTTCCTTACACTCTTTTAGAACATCCTTTAATTTGTAAGCGTATTGTTTTAAAATACCTTTCTCGTTATTAACTGCATTAACGCCGTGATAACTGAACGCTCGGTATATTGAAGTGCAGTAATTTGCCAAGCACTGCTGCAAACTATAGCGAAGTCTATTCGTAATGGATTATGCCGATGAAGGCTTGCAAAAGTGTACGCAGGCGACGATGTTTGAAACGGCATTTCAGGCGCACTTCATCCTTACCGGCCTCTGTCTGACGTCCTCCTCGTAGTGCTCGTCACGTCTCTCGCCAGTCACTCCGTGTAAGGACCGGCGCCTTTCCTTAGACCAGTGAGATTCCAGGGCCGCTCTGGCGGCCGCATCAGTTCCGCGAGGAGAGGTCCTGAGTGATTTAGATCGCTGCTGCCGAGGGGCTACGTGCGACGATCCTTGACGGCTTATCGACGTGCAGCTCCATTGCGGCCGTTCTGTCATGGTGGGGCCCTGCGACAACGAACTTCGTTATAGTGGTGGTTTCAACGGTAGATAATGGCGGCCCGGCATGCATGGATACAACCAGCGTGCCAGTATACAGTGTCAAAACTTCCAAATGGCTAGACACCGATCTTCAGTCAAGCGTGGCGCATAATTCTGCTTTATCTACGAGGGCCGTTCATGAAGTTGACTTTATTGGCACGAAGAAAAGCAGATGCAAAAATGCCGCTTGAATGGGAGTTTAATCACTATATACATATTCTTTGCCCAAAATCAAGCACTTGTGCAGCTGATGGATGGTGGTGGTGGCAAAAACATTTACAGCAAAAAAAAAAAAACAATGTAGAGGGAGGGGGCAAACCCTCCTCCATTACATGGCTCGAAACAATCCCTTAGGGGGCCGCCCTTACAAAGCAAAGGACATCCCTTGAAGGGTTATCCGATTCAGTGCGTTGGTCATGACTCAGCGGTGGTCTGTAGCAGTGGAGCTGGCAAGGAGAGTCTCCCAGTATGGACTCCCGGGATGGAGGGTGTGAAAAGGTAGGGTATGTGAGGGGGACGTGAAGGAAGTCTCCGGTTTCCCGCAGAGCTTACAGGGGGAGAGGAACTGATCAGGGTGGCGGGCATGAAGTTAGAATAGATCGAAAAGGTGCCACAGACAATCGCTCTAGATCTCTTCATTATTTGTGTTCTGGAAGAGCATTCAGTTGAGAAAAATGCAGTCACCGCGTGCAAGAGCGTAAGCTGTTATGTATGAATGATCCCCAGATGGTCGAAATTATTCTGGAGCCCTTATGGCACCTATTTCTCTGTTTTTTGTTTTGACTCTTACCTCCCTATCTTCCCATACGGTGCGGTTCAGACGTCCGACGAGATGTGGCAGATACACCCGCCTTTAATTTCCTCTAAACCAATTTAACAATTTATAACTACGGCCTCCGGAAGTTACATCTCCGTTACGGTTTCAACGACCAGAGATCGTCGGTACGACTCCCTCAGACGTTTTAAAACTCTACTCGACTAGCAATTTTGTGTGAATTAACCCTACGAGCCGACTGACACCGGTGCGAACCTCGAGTGACCAGAGATTAGACCCCAGTTTCTAACCAAATGCTTGTAATTAAGCCCGCAAGTGCTTAATGCTTAAAAATGACAAGTAGCAATTTTAATCGTCAGTATTACAGTGCTCGAAAACGCTTTGTTTTTTTATTAGAAAATGAGGAAATGAGGAAGAAGTCAAGTTAGAATTGCACCAGCAGGGTCATTGACAGCCCACTCAAGTCGCACTTAGTGCGCCAGGGAAAGTTTTTTCACTATGCATTACAGCGATACTTGATACAAACCACGAAATGTTTACATATGGTTGCCCTACAACAACTGAAGCACGCCGACAACAGAAGGTTTCAATCTTGTGGCTGTACTTAATGCCGGCTACCACGAAACGTCTATACAGGCTGTGAAGACTGCATCTTTTTACAAAGCTTTGAACCCAAGATACCAAGCTTCCGTTATGCTGATCCAGCGTACATGTCAGGACGCTGTAGACAGGCAGTATGAAGAAGCATATCCTCTCCAAGACGTCATCGAAGCGCAGTTGCAGCTGGAAGGTTTGTGACGTTACTCCAGTCGTCAACTAGCTATATTGATACGAAGTGACACTTGTGCTATTAGTACATGAAGCGGAAATGGACAGGGAGATGGAAGAAGCCTCCTTACACTTTGTGTTAGGCTGCCATAAGCGCGTTACCTGCGTTCGCTGAAAACGTATATTTCCCGGTGCTGAACGTTCCTCTTCTTCCTTCACCAACAGCTCGCGTGCACGGCACTCCTTGTTGTTCACTGGCCAACGGGAGAGCGAAGATAAGAATGATACTAGGGGATGAAGGCAGCAACGCGATTAACTCTTCTAAATATTTTTTTTTAGAAATAGAAATGCATTAACTGTCCCAATTCGGTTCTCAGTGCGCACTTCAACAGAACCTCAAGAGAAGAAATGAGAAAGGAATGAAAGAAGAAGAACGTGCCGTAGCACTAGAACAGCTGCAATGAATTCAGTCAAAACCCGCTCCCCAGAAACTGGAGAGGAAGCGGCGATAGCACTAGCTATTACTAGTAGCAATGCTGACCTGATCTTCAGCGATTCAAAAACGGCCATCCGAAATTTGGCGAGGGGCAGAATATCTGTCACAGCGGCGCGATTGCTGAATCGGGCCACGGGGCGAGGGACTACGGAGGCGGAAATTGTCTGGGTACCTGCACACTCTGGGAACCCTGGGAACGAGACGGCTCACATGAATGCTCAAGGTTTCGTCAGCCGAGTAGGTGAGCCGGACGTTCCGGGAAGGTCCACGAGAGATGGGCTGGTATCCTTTCATGACATTACTAATCATTTCAAACTTGTGCGGAGGATTTACCCACCCCCGGACAAGCAATTGGTGAAGGCACAGGAATGCGTCTGGCGACGATTGCAGACTAGATGTTTCTTCAACCCATACGTGTTGAGCAAAATCTACTCGGACATTCAGCCGGAGTGCAAATGGTGTTAGGAATTAGCAACCTATGACCACATATTATGGAGCTGCAGCATAGCACCGCCACCGGCGGATATTATGCGTGATCCTTCCCTCGAGCAGTGGGAGGCCGTGTTGGCCAGCTCAGACCCGGTCGTCCAGACCAGGGCCGTGGAGTGGGCCATCAAGGTCGCCGTCAGCCATGGGTTGATGGCCATCTAACACGGAATCGTCCACACATGCTCTCTGACGAAAATAAAGTTTTTCCATCCATCCATCCATCCATTGGCCATTCCCCCACTGTGGGTATGTGCCATACGCGCCGAAGGAGAAGAAGAACCTAACTGATTTTTGTAACTTAGAAAAAAAAAAAGAATTCATCAAATTGTTCTTCATTAAAACACAAATGAAATATCCTCCACGACCTGAAGAATTATTGTTTAACACTGAGACATTACATAGAGCATGCGTTCTAGAATATTTGCCTTATGAAGTAACGTCCTAAAGTGACTCAGGCTATATGTGAGACGCCGTTGTAGAGGGGCTGCCACGGCCAAGATTGTTTCAGAATATTTCAAGAGCACAGTGCGACTGGCGTTCATAAAATTATTATTATTGGCATGAAAAAAGGAAGATACAGAAATTCGGCTTGAATAGTTTCATCATTATACAAATATTCACTTCACAAGACCACGAACTTCTGCCTTTAACGAGCGGGCCAGCGCTGGCCATCGCTCTAGACCTGTTCATTATTTCTGTTCTAGACGAGGATTCATTCCAAAATTGCTTCTTCGTCGTCCTGGTAGCGTTCTCGCGTACTCTGTTTTTGATGGGAAGGAAGAGGGAGAAATTTCTTTTGCGAAGTCTGGTGAATATGGCGGATGGTGCAATATTTCTCAGTCACCATCATCTGTTCCGTGTAAAGCACTGCATTCTTATAAAGAAGGCAAACTATTTTCGCAGACGCGCAGCAAGCTTCGTCTTGTGCGGGTAGCTGTAAAAAATGTGGAACACTGAGTATGCACTCACAGTTAAGTGTTCCCTTATTTATTCGACAGTTATTCACCAGTCAGCGTTGGTTAGACCCCCGCTCTCTTCGCAATTTCTGGAACACCATCCTGAGACGGTCGCCAGCTCCATTCTTGGTCGTCAAGAGTTAAGTGACCCAAATTCTTGTGCATAATATGTGGACATTCGTTTAGCTTGACCATCATAGCTATGCACCGCTATTAGCCAAACATGAATTTTCTTTGAATGGCGGCCCTTCAAATACAGAAAGTTGAACACGGGAAGTGCGTTCTATTTCTCAATGGATGCTGCAATTTTTAGTTTGATGTCCTCGCGGTATTCTATCATATTATAGAGAGCACAGTTTGCATATTCCGCTAAATTCACATAGACGTACGTTTAATTTTATGCCTCGCTTGATGCATTTTTTAAGATATATGGTTCTGATCATACGAACTTTATGAACGCCTATCCTACATTGTTATCGTACGCCTTAGCTCTCCATGAAAATACGTTTTAGTATACATGGTGCTGCATATCTTGTTTTCAAGCCTAGCTATCGTTTCAAACTGAGGCTGCCCTGAACCCTTAATTAGGGCTCTATCATATTATCTAATCATGTTCCTTCTCTCGTTCTATCATGTAATCGTTTCGCCACTTAAAAGCCACAGGGAAAAAGGGGTTCAAATATAACCTCTTTGTATGCGGACACTTTCGGGGACCGACCACGACGAGTCTGAAGCCATAGCCACTATTAAGAGGTTTTCGTGCCGTTAGAGACCTTTTCTCCGACAATTTTTTACACTTTTTTTTTTACCCTTTTTGGAGGTCTGCAACAGCTTGTGGTAAAGTTATTGCTCTCTCTTACGGTGCTGCTGACGAAAAACAAAGGTCTTTATGCTGCGCTCGACGACTGATGATGGTGGCCTCCACGGTGCATCGCACAGCCCTAGGTCGCAGTACACTTCCCAGTGGATTTCTTCGAAGATGTGCTTCTCTTCAAGTGACTGGCTTATCTTTATCTATACAAAAACTGCCATTTGGTGGTCCTCAGTCCCCCGGCCGCTTTAATAATTTGATGCCGCATGCAAAAATGTCAAGCCTAACCAGCACAAAGATTTGCTCGGCAAACAGAAGAGAAAAAGGCTGCTGGTACAAGTTCCTGCCGAGACTTAGCCCTAGCATCTCTCGTTGTTGCTGCCCTCATAAAAATGGCACATACCCACAAGGAGGATTAGCCATGGACCAGGCGGTGATTAGTTTCTGGGACCCCATTCTGTAGAAATGAAATATTAGAAATTTGAGCAAATAAGGTTCACTGATTTTACTTATTTGCCCCTGAATATGACCGAATGGCAACAGAATGTACGTCTGGTCTGCAAGTGTCTTCAGTGCAGAGTTGCCTCGTTAGCAACAGGAAGATAAAAGAATTACAAGATGCTTAATCTCAACCTGTCAAAACTATTTGGGATTACAGGCTTAAAGTGACTAGGGCACCCTCGAACAAGTCAATTAGGCGCTGTGGCGATCATTCGAGATAAACCTATAGTAGCGCCTAGAGTCACAAAGTTATATATAAAGCAGCTTCGGAGGCGTTGAGCGTGAACACATAAACAAAGCAAAGTTTCATAACAACATGCTGCTAGTTGTTCATATAGTCAGACAACTCAACACACATCTGCTGAGAGACCAGTATCGCCTTTTTGCCTTTATTTTTTGTCCTACGCTTTAGACATCCTCCTTCGAGCCGATCTCTCTGTTGTGCTCCTTTCTTCTGTCGAAATTGTCCTCTGCTGCGTCTCCAGATGCACCCAAGTTCTGCAGCTGTTCCTCTTCAGGCAGCTCCTTCTTGTCTGCATCGCCATCGCCGGACGCAATCTCGGCTGGCACACTTTCGGCACCGGGTGATGAAAAGCTGGTGCCCTGTTGGAACAGATAAGTGCATGCTTTTGTTAATTAGATAAAACCTTGTTCTAAGACGCCATTGTATTTGTTTATTTACGGAACTCGAACCACAGCAACAACAATCTAAGTCGACACGCATTATGACCAAAAGCGTCTATGTGTCGGACAGCGTGATGTGTCCCACGAGGTATACGATTAATGGCGATGCGATAGAGGAAGGGAGATATTTAATAGTATTATGCTAGAAAGGACATCACGTATATTATGGTATATGGTTAATCTCTGGAGCCGGAGAAGGAAACAAAAGCGCAAAACATGCAAACACCCCCGTTTTGAAAAACAGCCCATTGTTACATTCTGTGTCATTAAATAAAAATATGGCTGAAGTGTAATGATTTTCAAAGTTGCTGCTTGCGTGAGTCAATAAGGTGTAGTTTCTGGAAGCAGTTATTACGTTGGAGCTGTTAACAATTGATAAGTGCATCCGCTGTAATGTTCATGGAGGCAGAGAACTCTAGTATATTTCTCGTTTTGGTTTGGTTGGTTTGTGGGGTTTGTCCCAAAGCGACTCAGGCTATGAGAGACGCTGTAGTGGAGAACTCCGGAAATTTCGACCACCTGGGGGTCATTAACGGGCACTGACATCGCCCAGCACGCGTGAGCCTAGCTTTTCGCCTCCATCGAAAAGCGGCCACCGAGGCCGGGATTCGATCCCGCAA
The DNA here is from genome assembly GCF_055883805.1 of Amblyomma maculatum. Taxonomy (NCBI): domain Eukaryota; kingdom Metazoa; phylum Arthropoda; class Arachnida; order Ixodida; family Ixodidae; genus Amblyomma; species Amblyomma maculatum. Next base: position 24,813,975 of record NC_139347.1, on the reverse strand, counting down.
GGATATATCTTTGAACATGAAGGTTATGTAAAAAGAGTTTAAAAATGCGTCGCAAAGAAGGCCATATCAAGTTGCATAAGGCAAAGACAAAACAGCCAACTATCTGACCGCACCTTTCTTACAACGATAACAAACTGTAACAACAACAAAAAGACATTCACAGGAGGCAGGCACTGTATAACGCCGGATTCAACAATAGCTATTGGTGGCGGTGCTTATAACTTCGCCCACCTATCCGCTGTTTGGCTGCTCCTCTAGAACATTAAACTGTGTGGCCACTTAAAATCGCTGTGTTTGAACAAGTGTTGTGCGTTGCCATGACACGTTGCGGTGATGTCATGGTCATGAGTGATGTTACTGCACGAGGACACTTATTCTGTGGAGCTGCAGTGAAGTCATGCATTACGACATATTCTGCTGAACGATTATGATGTCGTGTACCGGAAGACGAGCGTTTAGGCCTAAAGCTGTATGAACCGAGAAGAGCTGAAACTATAGCTCTGGCTATCAGCGAATAGTGATTTTTTCTCTAGATGGGGGTGCCACTTAACTTTCACTGGGCTGCTTCGAGTATTTCAGCGAGTGAGTACATTCCAACAGGGGTTCTATCGTTCAATTTAATTGTGCGGTTGTCTTGCTGACGGGAGAGAACACAGTTAAAATGAAGTTAGCGTGGTTTGAAGACGCTTTCAAGAGACAGTCATGTTGAAGACGGATTACCTGACCATAAACTGCCAGCAGCTGCTTTCAATGTATCTCCATCTATTTCACCCAGGTAACTCAATATGAAGCCTTTAATTTTTGGTTCGCCGTGGATGTCAGTGTGATAGACTTTTTTAAAAAATTTATTTCGAACAACACACACACACACAAAGAAGAAAGGTTGTCCGATGTGATATGGCAAAAGGCATGCACGGCTTGACAAGGTCACGCCATTCGGATGACAAGCGGAAGCATAGCTGCAGAAATCGTAAGGCATTCACACGTTGACACAAATGCACTACTTATATAAATAATAAAAGGACAAATTTACAAGCATTGTGGTTAAGCTAAAAAATAGACATAGTATAACCATGGTTTAAGTATGAAAAATAGCAAAATTATTCCAGACATTAATAGGAGTATTTTAAATTTCATCATTTGAGGTTCCTTTATTAGCATTTCTTTAATTATATTTTTATATTTGCGATTAGGAGTGCTGTGTGTAATGTGAATGATAACGGGGGAATTCGCCATCTTAACATTTGAAGACCATAATTTGTCCGTGCACGAAGTATTTCTATTTGCTGTTTTCGAAGTCCGTATATGCTTATCTTAGTGTGGTATGTATTTTCAAAGGCTGTTTTATCTAACTAAAGTTCATTTAAAGTTCATTTCATTCCTTGAAAGTTCATTTGATGAATCGTCTGTACTTGTGCGATTCGCAAGCCAGCTCGGGTGATGGAAGGAATTTCTTTTCAGATGTCGACCATTTTTTAGAGCGGTTCATACATAGGAAGTGTAAGAAGGACGGGAAGAGAAATTTATGAATAGACCGAAAAATTGCTCGTTCTAAACAAAATGCACGTTTGCAAAATAATAATATTGACCAAAAAAATATGTATTCGCAGCATTAGATATGATTCGATGCGCCCCATTAGGGATCAGAGGAACGACTTTGCAATGCTGGCGGTGGATAACGCCATTTGCGATGCACCCACTAAGATTTGGCAGTATATAAATCCGGCGACTAATCAGCGCTGTTGTCGGGACGTGCTGTGCAGAAAACCTCGATTTGGCGTTGGAGCGAAAAATCACGACGGCTCAGCGCTACATGGTTCGCGGGTTATGTGACGTCACCAGACACAGTGACTTGGCCAATTAGGTTGGCAGGAGCTGCCACCTCGAGCAGCTCCTGTAAGATGGCAGGGTGATTTTCAAATCGAATACGTATCAGTGTAGGGAGGCCTTGAACAAATGTGGTAGCTTAAGACTCTAATACTGATGAATATGTGTGAGACAAAATAGAGGCAAACACTAAGAAATTAGTGACTGAGCAAATACCAAAGTGCATCTGCAACAACGAGACTCCGCAAGGGGAGTTTAAACCGAAGCTATCAAAGTTATCTCGTCATACCCTGGGAGGTTGAACTGAAATGTCTTTTCCTTCTTTGTCTAAAACACTGTGTATTCAAAATTTATGAAAATCACAAAGAAGGATGCATCCGCATATTTGCAATATCGATCTCACTCTTCAAAGCAGTCTTGTTAAACAGTCTTGGCAAACTTGTATGGTTTTGCGCCACTTGCGAAGAAGGGCATGAATACTTCATTATGTCATGCCGCTGGAGGCATCCGAATCAATGATCTCCGAATCTGCAACTCTTTATATGCCAATCCTGAAAATATTGCCTAGACACTCTTCTCCTTGTATTTCAATGCATGATATGCGCTGGTAAGAGTTCTATTCGTTTTAATCAGATGATAGCTAAGATGTTTAGCGCGCTTGGCCTATTTGGATTTGCTGTGCGTTTTCACTCGTATAATCGCCTCTAAATACGACTTACGGTATCAAGGAAGAAACAAAGAGAAAGAAAAGAACATGCCCAGTCACAGGTGCTGAGTGATGCGCAGAAGAAGAACAGTATAGAGGCGGTCTTGACGCTGATCATGACGCGGAACAAGTTCATGCCCATGGCCGCATTCTCGTACATTGCGCATGCGCCCGAGCCACCGCTGCACGTGCCGCGCCACAGAACGCAACTGCGATCGATCAGGTGGCCGAACACGATTGGACCAGGGATGGTGCCTGAGGACGGAAACAACAACACACTAACTTTCCTCCGATGCTCTCCGCATCTTTCACATTGCAGTGCGTTGTACCCCATGGCTGTGCCTCACTCCATCACAATTACCGAAGAAACTAATTTTCTTTGTTGAAGCTTCAGTACTGAGGGGACTCGTGCTTGTAAGCAAACGTTTCTTCTGACAGATGTTTTTTGTTTTGAAAAGTTTGTTTTGAAAAGCCTGCGATGCGTTGAGCCTCCCAACGCCTTATGGCGCGGAACTTATTTATAGAGCATGTGTACGAATGGGCCATCTGTTAGTTGTTAAATTTATCACTGTTCCGTTACTCAGCAATAAGACAGTCCTGAAAGACATGTTCGCGGCCGTTTTTAGCAAAGAAAACGTTCCATGCTCTCCTCGTACCAAGCAGCCTGATGGCCACGTAGTTGACACCGATGCCGGTAGATTTGATGTCTTCGTCGACAGAGCGCAACAGCGCCGTGAGCGCTGGCACGATGAGCAGGAAGGTGAAAAACAGAGCAACGAAAATGGCACCCGCGTAGACGAAGACGAGGCTGCAGTCGGAGACGCACGGGTCTCGCTTGGCCATGTAGTAGAACAAGCTGTCGTTCTCGAGCTGCTTGTGTAGCAGAGGGCCGCTGACGCACGTGCACTGCGTGTAGAGCTGAGCGTGCGGGCCACGCATGGTGCCGAAAAACTGCTGTAGATTTAGCGGTCTAGGCTTACGTTTAAGGGATTAAAATAATTCATGCATGCTCTCACTATTTAAAACAAAAATCAACACTAACTAGGAGCAAATGAGCACCGGCGAATATGGCTACTAATAAAAGAAAGCATTCTTAACCCGATTGAAAGCTCGTTTCACAGCTTAGAAAAACGGCCTAATTTAATATATAAGCATATAAAGAAAGCTGTAGGACACGTGCAGGTGACCTGCCAGCTTATATGCAGGACCTGTGCCTGCCCCTATACGCTGACCACCTGTAATGTACAGATTCATTTTTTTACTTCTGTAACTGCAAATAGCGCAGAAATTTTGGTGGCAATGAATGCTATCGGTTGCAGAGCTAGCGCGCCTTCCCAACGTCGAGACGTATAGACAATCTTTTCTTCTCGGTCGCGAGCTCACCCTGGTCTTCTCGAATCGTTTCTCGTCCGTACAGCCGGCGACGCAAGGTGAGTAGTATGTGAAGTTGTCGCTTCCACAGATGGGATCGAACATGACGCCAGTGCAGTTGCAGTGAGAGTTGCAGTCACGCTCCAGGTCGCGGAAGGTGAGCCTAGAGATGCACGCGCGCACGAGCCGCGGTGTCAGTTGTCGCGTTCCGATCGTGCGGAAATGGTGTGCCACCACATAACGGGCACATCGATATCGGAGTTTAACCTCAACCCTTCCGCCAGATATTCAATGTCTTCAATCCACTTTCTCGCAATGGGAGAGAATACATACCACACGATGTTCCTGAGACAAAACGCGATCTAAATGATGCCATGACTACAGATAAAACACCATCAAAGGTTTTCGACGCAGGCGTCGCCATATTGCACGCGGGATTTATGTGCGCTTGGCCCTATCGCTTCCAACGTTCTTACGCGAGGTGCGCTGAACATGCTTCTTTTTTACTGCGCGGCAACAAGGAGGGTGAAGAGGGGAAACACCACACGCATTGAGTTTCTGTGTGTGTTGCACGCTTTATGACTTCTTCCTTGCTTTTTTTTTTCGCAAAGTAGACGCGAAGCCTAACAATGCATCAGCTATCTCGATAAGCATTATTGAAGCCCATCGGAGCGCAGCCAGCCACAAAGCGACGCTAAGTTAGAAAAGTTCCTTGTGACTCAATACCCCGTGGGAAGTGTGCTGTAGTTGACGAGGCAATCTTCAAATGCAACGCATAGCACTGCTCTGCTGCAAAGCCATTTGCCCAGAAGAAAACTCTCCTAACAAATATATCCTTGCAAAACGGAAAGTTCCACCTGCACCTGCCGGTTAGCTTCTTAAACTAATGGCATGAAATTAGGGTTATTTGGGTGCTGTTGCATAGTGGGAACATGCTAGCTTAAGATATGTCAGATTACAGCTAGAGTCTTACTGCGCATGCCCAATGGAAGTAAGAGGAAGGCGACGCGCACTTGACATTTCTGTCGATGCTCCGCTAAGTCATTTGTTAGAGCACGTGACGGAGCAGTGGATATATGCTGCTTTGAGTAGCCTCGTGTACGAGTTTTCTCTCCATCCTTCTCCATCTCTGTACGAGTTTCCCTGTCCTAAGCTTGGGAGGATACGGTGCTGGCAATTGCTCACGGACGAATGGACATTTGCCCTCCCCAGTACCCTTGGCCCGTATCGGCTGTATTGTTGACGCTCCCAAAGCGTAAGGTGACGTAAAGACTGAAAGCGAAGCCTAGCATCATTGCGAGATTGATATCTTCATCAGCAGATTTTTCTCCGCTTCGTCACTCTCGTTGTTGAAGGGGTGATTATATGAGGTAAACTCCTGCGTTCATGGAGAACAAGCATTGACTCACGTTTGATACATATATGACATCATTAAGCTCCCGTACTTATTCAGTGTAATACAACTTGGCAGAAAAGTGGGTGAGCGGTCACGCTAAGTTCGCCATGCCACAGTACTTTTTCCTCCAAGCCTGTCCGAAACTTGCAGTCATCGGAATATTGTGCACATAATAAAAGATGACACCGTCGGTTTACGATCATTGCGCACCACTTTGGATTGGGTACTGCTGTAGAAATGAACGCAGCTTCGAATCTAACTGTGCGGGACACAAGTTACTAATAAACGCACATAGGATGAACGCCACAAAGCAAAAGGTGCACAGCCGTGTAGGCCCAGCTGCGGGAATGTTCTTACGTGTCTTGATCGGAGGTGCGGTTCACGAGCGCGCTGTGGTTGTTTGAGCAAGACAGATTGAAGACAAACAGGGTGAACCAGGGCACGAGAGAGAGGATGACGCAGTAGCGCACAATGGTCGACGATTTAACGTTCAACTTGGTGATGACGTAGCCGCCCAGCAGAGTCCCACCGCAGGCGCTGGGTACCGCCACAGCTCCTGCACGCGGAGGGTGCCGGATCGAGCCGAGTGGATTTATGTTGCATAAGAACGCGCGAGCGTGTAGTGCCCTGAAGGAGCCGTTTTTATCCTTTTTAAGCACTCTAAACCATGAAGCACTGAGCGGAGTGCATGGATAAGGTTTTTGTGGAGTATAGTCGTGTTGCTAGCACTGCAAGGTGCTTTTTCCAGTATGATGGTACTGAAAACGGTGCTATAGTCCCCAAAAGGCTCGCTTCTTTTAGCTTTTATGAACTGTGGGGTGATGCCGATGCGCAGAGCGAGCGGATAGATCGGCATTCCATCGTTCAAAACCAAAGCACACAACCACAGTTAATGTAAGCGAGACACGATCGAGACAAACGTGCTCTTAAACGCCCTGTTAATTACGAACGATGCCCATTCCAGATCACTGTTTAACTGCCTCTCGACAAGACTCACGCTGACATTCGCCGCAGGATGCGGGTGAATGAATATCAGCCCTAAGCGGCAATTGATCTTGCTGGGAGCCAGCGCCGAGCTCGCGACACTGCATGTAAGAACTTCGTGACGGGTGGAATCGAGAACTAACGCACGCAGAAAGCTAACCACAAACTCGCTGCGCAGCATAAACTTGACGTATCCAATATAAAGATGTAGAGCCGCGAGTGAAAATGATTAGCACAAGTGACGGATCGCCCGAATGACAACGCGTATTGCTGAGGGTTGCCGAAGACGCTGATAACCAGGGTGCCGGGCCGTTCCCATTCTTAAGTATTCGGGGCTATAGGGGAACTGCCCCGGCCCAGCCAAATATATTTTTCTGTTTCACCCTTTTATTGCGTAAGCAATACTACGCCAGGTTTCAGCCCGTCGCGTAAACCCGGCCGGTAGCCATGTTTGACCTTTAAAGCGACCGCAGATAGGCCTCCTCTTCAAGCCGTCGGGTGAACCCGATCGGTAGCCACGCCGCACCGAAGAAGAAGAAGGAATAGAATGTCGGCTTTGCTTACGCAACCTACCGGGTTTAACTAAAGCTAAACTTCAGGTAATTTTAATTTTTTCTTTGTTTCAATACTTGAACAAAAAAAAAAAAAAAAAAAGAAGCCATGGTTGAAGCTCCCCCCTCCCCATTTCCTTCTTTCCCCACCCTTCATGCGGCAAAAATGGAAAGAACACGATAGGCCTGTCTGCGAACAGCAGCGTCGCGTGGTGCGATGTTACAGTTCTAGTTGCCAGTCACTGCATGCGGTAATATTTTTTACTGGCGACGTTGGCTGCAAATGTGTTTTTACAACAATGTCGAAGCGTACAGGCTTAAGCGTGAACATATGTAGCAGCATGGCTACCGTTACAGGAGGTAACGATTGTGTGCGTGTGTGTGTGTGTGTGTACGTGCACGTGTGTGTACGTGCACATTTACATTAACGCTGAGAAACAAACTTTACTCGCGTTCTCAGAGGATGCACATACTACTATTGCTTGTTGCGCAGTTATACACACCCATCAGAATGATTCTTTCAGCTAAACCGTTTAACATAGGGCTCAAATTTAGTACAGAAATTGTATTTGGTATTTTTTCTGTTCGACGTACTTACCTGATTCATCAGAAGTACAATATTCGTACCGTATGCAATGAAGGCGAAGCAAGACAAGCCGTTGTTCCAGCGATGGCACAGGCGGTGTCATCTCGTTGCGTTTCAAAGTCGAAGAAGTTTATTTGTGATACACCAACTAAGCTCTTCAAATTCAGTAAATTTTTTGCCAAATTAAGTTTTTCTCAAAAGTATTCATAAAGCTGCTCCAACTTTTCGAAAAACAGTTCTGCCTACCTTCCTTCATCGAATCTTTTATGACAGTCTTTCTGCAAATAAAACGACATAGAGTTATAAATATTATTGCTGAGATAGTGGCTTACTTCGCTTCACCGTCGCCGATGGCGGTGCAAATATTCCACTTCTGATTAAACAAAAAAAGAACCAAGCAAATACCACCAAACAAGTGTGCTAGGAAAAAACAAAAAACACATGCCACCAAGCCCAATTTCAGTACAAAATGTGAGCCCTCAAGATTCATTGATTTAGCTGGAAGGAGCATTCAACAGCGACTAAATAAATGGTCAAAGCGCTATATCTCTACTATACTTCATTGATTTAGCTGGAAGAAGCATTCAACAGCGACTAAATAAATGGTCAAAGCGCTATATCTCTACTATACTTCGACCGCATATTCCACCAGTTTCTGCACATATTTCTGTATACCATCCATTCCTGCATTGCGCTTCGCCAGTTGGCGCTGACGCTTAGACTTCATATTAGAACCTTCATAATATTAGTCGGAACTATAAGACTCGTAGAACGCCTAGTGAGTCATCCTGTAAAGAAGTCAGCGCAAAATACGGACAAAAGATAAAAAGGGAGGACACAAAGCACAGTCACGAGCGCTTGTGACTGTTGTATGTGTTCTCTCTTTTGCCTTTTGTCTGTATTTTGTGCTGACTTCTTCACAATATGCATCCCAAATTAGCCCAGCAGCTTGCTCTCCTGTCCTCGTGAGCCACATAAATAGCACAGCTGCCGTTCTAAGGCGGAAGAATATTGAATTACTTATACAATGCTCCTCCCCTCCCCCGAGCAGACAGATCGTAGCGCTTACTCAAATTATAACATGGTAGTGTTCGGAGTGAGCGCGCGACCGCAGTAAGGACCAAGATCACACAATGCATATATTTCCCAATGCTAGCGATTCACGTGTCAGGATAGATATTTGAGGCATATATTGTACGTACCCAGGAGGCCAGAGGCCTGTGAAGAGGATATGCCGAACATGGAGATGAATATCTTCGTCGCGAATCCAGTCAGCCCTGACGCTAGCATAGCTGTAATAAAGATCGCAGTGAATGAGAAATCCTTAGTTACGGGGATGCAAGCTTTTAGGCTCTAAGAAGTGCAAGGACGCCATAGAATGCATGACTGTAAATTAGTTCAGGGTGTGGTGTGCATCGGCAGTTAGCGGATCGTCTTAGCGATATGGCCGCGTCAAGGGGAACGAGATTTTTCTGAGTGAAAGAGCTCTATAGTCCTTATATCTGTCACCAGGCAAGAAGCTCGACAAAAGGCAGAAGTTAATATGTGACATCGGATTCGGACGCGAGCCTTCTTCAGTCCGTCAAAACTAGCACACACGTGCCCTACGCAATATACAATTCAACTTGGAAAGAATGTGGCGAGGTAGCCGGATATGATCTCATTTTATGGAGTTGAAGAAAGGCGCCGCCAACGACGGACTTAATACACGTCCCTTCCCTACAGCGGTGAGAGGCTGTACTACCAGCTCAGACCCGTTAACGCAAGTCCGGTTCATTGAGGCGTCTCACAATGTCGCCGAGAGCCACGGACTCGAATTCATATAGTATAGTGCCCACCGGGCTTAATGCTGACAGTAAATGCTTTCCACTCGAATATATACCCAAGACGATTGACGAGCTGCAATATGGGTCTTAACGTTTTCTCTCTCTCAACAAGAGAAGGTTATGGCTAAAGTGAGGAGTACAAAACAATTCTTCATAAAAACGAGTCTGACGACTCCCGTCCTCACCCAACTCCAAAGGCCGTTTCGTGGTTAACTGTGGTTCGCGGCAATATTCTGTTGGTATGACATCAGTATGCACTGGCAACTTTTTGGTCTGAATGCAAGATACAACTATATTACATGAATTATAAATTACATGACGTAAGGCGGCTTCAGTGTGTTCCTGCTCTCTTATACATCAGGGGCTTCTTGATCGTTTAATAGATTTATCGAGGAACATGCTTATTTCTCATGCGCAGCAGACTAACTGTGTATTTCTCCCTTTGGAAGCTTCTTGATATGCACTGTGGCCATTGAAGGCTTCGAATGAATGCTTGTTTCTTGCGTAATTTAGTTCTTTCCTGTACGTTCGAGTTGTCCTTTGAACGTCATCTTATTTAGCATATCCCTTCGTGCGTTACTCTACAGGCTAACATTCTTTGAGTTCTTTATTCGCTTATTTTTTGTCATTTCTGTGCATCGAATTGCAGTTATTTTGTGCGTACTCAAAATATTAAATAGGTCTTATGCTGAGTTGATGGGCCCAGCTAAAAGAAAAGAACATGAGCCACAAAGCGGCTGGTCTACCTGTTCTCACGGGTTTCGCTGGCGCCGCTATGCCAGACTTATTTGAAATAGTCTACATTGCTCCCACGTTATAATCTTAGCTACATCTTCCGCTTCACGGCTTTTCATTTGGGCGTGCATCGGGCCAAGTGTTCCTACTCATGCAAAGTTTGCACCCCTCGTGGTTTATATAGGGTGTTTCAGGAGAGATTTCAAGAAAATTTGAAAAAAAAAAAAAAAGCTCGTGTTCACGATAGAAAAAACTTGTTTGTAGGAACAAGCTCTCAGCAGCTGTGGACAGAAATTTCCGTTTACAACTAATAAAAAAAAGTCATGATTATAATTATCACAGTTGGGCACTTATTGGAGTCTAAGCCGTAAATAAGACGATGTGTTATCAGTTTTGAAGCGAAATACTGATCTTCTAAAGCACTGCAGCGCTAGGAAATCTAACGGTTTTTCCGTATGACACCGAACCTCAGCTCAAGAGGTGCGCAATAAGCTCGCTACAGAAGTGACTTCCGGCGACGATGTGAGCACTGGCAACGGCGCAAATTAGAACTGCCTGCTCAACTGTGACGTATCATGAACATCATTTCGCTCCCTCGCTCTTAAAAGATATCGACTATGCAGCTGGCCTTTTCCTTGCACCAAGTTGCGAGGCAAAAGAATATACGTGACGTGGTACAATATCACTTGAGTTTGAAACTAAGCGACGTTACCATTGCTCACGTCATTACTTGACGTCGTTTCTGTATCCAGCTTCCTGTGCACTTCTGCGGTTAGTTTTGGTTTCGTGCGGATAAAAAGAGTCGGAATTCCTCGCGCGATAAAGTTTTCAAAAATGAGTTTTTCTTCATTTCAAAAACTGACATGCCATTGTCTGTTCATGGCTTTGAACTCCCCTTTGGGCGTAACCACTCAACGTATAATTAAGATAATAATGGGCTTTGTTAATTGACTGGATAATTAGAGGAGTTTTATGGCACATTGGGGGGGGGGGGGTGTTGTCGCGGCAGAGACTTTCTTCGTGTGAATATTTTTTTTTGTTTTGAACCCACCATTTTTTTAAATTTTTTATTGTCTTCTCTGATGTGTCAACATATTTTTACGGCCGCGATTCGAAAATTAATCAGTCCTAACACCACTTTTCAGTTTGTCTTCATACGTGCACCGTTCTTTAAAAAAACATACGACACGGCCTTTTTTTCTCGGCCTTGTTTAGAAAATAATTATCCAATTTTAATTAGATGTTTCACTGAATTACCAGTCATGAGGTACGTTTGTTTGTAGAGGTCTTAAAGAAAAGAATAATGTTTTCTCCACTCGCACCAGATCGTGGCGTACAAAGGACCCCCCCCCCCCCCCCTCCCCCAAATCGAATCAAGTCAGGAGGACAAATTAAGTGGTGGTTTAGTGAAAGCAGGGGGGGGGGGAGTTGGTGTGGATAACATAAAAAAAATCAGTTCCCAGTCTTTCCGTTGCCTCGCTGACAGTTGGCTTCTTCCATATATGCATCATAACACGCACCTAATTCTCTCTATCCCATCCCCCCCCTCCCCCGTATTTCTCAATAGACTATAGCTATTTTTTAGAATACGCATTGATGGCTGACAATTCGACTTACTTTCGGCCGCCGCCGCCAACGTCAAACAGACGAAGGTGGGATTGCGGACCAGCCTCTTGACGTGACCACCGAAGCTTCGCTCCGGTGTCGGGCCTGAGCCCACGTTAGTCTGCGGGCTCCGCACATCCTTCGGTTCCAGCGCATCCTGTTGCTGTTTAGACGCGTCCCTTGGTTCCAGCGCATCATCCTTCGCTTCCTGCGCGTCCTTCGGCTCCTCCTCAACTTTCGAGTCTTGCGCATCGGGCGACTGCTTCGACTGCTGCTTTTCCTTCTCCTTCTCAGCCGCCTCAAGTGCTTTTAGCTTGGCAGCTGCGCGAAGAACGAACGTGAACGTCGTGTCAATCTGCACCCTTTATATAATGTTCACTAATGAGAGTTCACTGCTACGGCTTTGAGCGATGACGCTGCGGATATGGCAAGGAGAACGTGAGCGATTCTCGGCCCGGTAATGCTTCATGCACAGCCAAGCCTCGGGCAGAATTCTGCTGATTTGAGAGAGTATTCATATACTGAGATTAGCAATTTTTCCCGAAATGTTTTTCTTCTTTACCTTGTCCAGTTAAATGAATTAGAGAACTAAATAGAGGATATTTATGTAAGGTTGCCATTAATAATTCGGCGCAACTACCTAATTACTAAACAAGCTGCCAGTTTTATTACTGCGATATTAAGTGCTTCGTATGATGGTACAACTGTTTGAACAACGCGCGTGCGAAAACTTTCATGTCCTTTGTCAACCTGCTACCGTCAAGAGATAGTGGCACATCGCTGTGACTTGCCTTTTCTTGCCAACTAGTAAAACATTTAAAAACAGAAAAATAATGAAAATATCGACAAATAATTAAGCAATATAAATAAATATAAAATATTTGAGACTAAAAAATGGTGACGCGGAAATGATTTCGTATCACTGTTACTAAGCGCTTCTGGAACATGCACATGGTTCTGTAGTTTTTTTTTGACCGAGCAAATTTGAATCTGTCACCACGTTACCGCGTAGTGTTCATTCGAATCATAGTGCTAGATTCTGCATATTTGTTGTGACAAACACATGTGGCTGAAATCAGAGATTACACCAGTTATCTAATCTTTTTACAATGAAGATTCTGTCTACTTCCCTTTATCCCCATTCATGGCCTTAGCCTTCCCATTCAATAAAGGTCAATCAATCAATCAATCAATCAATCAATCAATCAATCAATCAATCAATCAATCAATCAATCAATCAATCAATCAATCAATCAATCAATCAATCAATCAATCAATCAATCAATCAATCAATCAATCAATCAGTAATCTTGAAAACTAACGAGCATCTCGTACGTACTTGGTAACGCCCTGGGAAAGCTGGCGACGGGAAAAGCGGCGAGAAACATGACGATTGATGCCCCGAAGAAGCCCAACCACCAGGCGCCCACCCAGTTTGTGCTCGAAGAGTCCATGCCCAGCCTGCGTCACGTATAGTTATTGCATTGCGCCGCATTGCAATGGCGATTAGTTTGTACAAAGCATACAGCTTCCTGCGAAATGCCTATCACTTTTCGCGCTAAGCATGGCGATTCTAAACCAGCATAAAACATAGCGATGACGTCTGCTTGTCTACGAGCTAAGTGTGGGACGAATCAACAGTTGTCGCAAAATGCCCGAAACATCAATGCTCACAAAGGTACACGCAATGAGCGTCCTCGAAAATCTTGGTGGAAATCATCCGATATCAGCCAATATATGGGTTCATTACGTTATTGCGAACAAACCCCGCGTAGAATTCCAACTTTCTGGGACGTCATTTTCGATGTTGTGGTAATTATGGAACTTTCTAAAACACTATTGTGAACATATGGGTAGGAATGGTCTGATCTTCCGATATACGCTGGAAAACCTTGCTATCTATGGTTGCCCTGCGCTTGCACCGAATGTAGTTAAGATAGGTATAGAAAACCAATGTGCTGCGTTTTTGACAATAGAAAAAAACATTAAAAGCGCCCCGAGGGAGTGAATATTTGATTTTTGTGGCTCAATCTCACGATATGTGAAAAAAAGAAAAGAAAAGTGTGTTCATACACAACCTGCCGTTGAAAATAAAATGCATTTGTAGAAAATTTTCGAGAATGTGAGAAGTAGGACAAGCCAAAATCACAGCCTTTGAAATCACGGCCACAAAATCACAACCTTTAATCACTGACTACGTCCAAGCGCCGACATTTACCTCCTTTTTTTCTGCGGGACCTAAAAATAAAGAAAGAAACACATTAAATAATTTGCTTTCTTTTTCGTGTTCACCTGTCAAATGTTCACGTCTTCAACATGTTCTCTAATGCTCATGTTTTAGCATAGATTTTGATCCATTGAACCGCCTTTTCTAGTAGCTGCCAAGCTTGGCTGGAATACGTTTCTTACATTTTTCCTTCGCCAATTTCTATTGCCTGAGTTGCGGTTTTTGCATTCCTATGGGTATTATTGCATGCTTGAAAATAAAACAGCCATCTCAAATATGCGCCTAGCAACATCTTTGCCCGAATGTAGTGTTCTTACGAGCGCATGTAAATGAAGGAAATTTATATTAAGATACAACTTGATGTTTTGCCAAGCATCTAATAATAAAGTCTACGTAGCTCCCATATTTGTCCCACAGCATGGCGCATATAGTATACCCGTCATGCTGCAGCAGGCTTGCGGTCCAATGTTTCAGCCCTTTTAAGCGGTTCCTAAAGGCGTACATGCCAATTTGACTTCACATTTGTAAAACCACCGAGGAAAGAGGAAAGCTCGATGAAGTTTTCGATGCCCGAAGCGAAATTCAGGTCTTGTAGGAGATTGATGAGATTTAATACAAGCTTCGGAATACTACCAAGGCTTCGAGCATACAATTGTGCTGCGAAGCCGCTACGGTTATAAAACACTGCAGTCACACTATGTAAGACACGGGAGCTGGTTACACAAAATAGAAAGTGAGGCCAATTGGGAAGCTACGCGTAACACGCGAACAAAGGTTCAGCAAAGGCGACAAGCAAGCATGAAGTAATAACAATATTATGAAAAGCGGTTTACATGCTACGCAAAGACTGCGATCTCACCGAATGACGGTAGAAGTCGACTACTATGCAGCTGCTGATGTGGATTCTATAAATGATGGTACGTTGCGTTTTCGTAGGGGCGCTTGAAGGCACTTAAAATTGCGTCATTTTAATAGAACTTCAACATATTATCGCAAAAATGTTCTTGCGTAAATTTATACGCATACTTAGTTGAACTGCAATATTCGTTCAAATTCATACATTTCTCGGAAATTTCGGCAGAGACGGCAGGTACGCAAATGGTGAGTTCATAGGCCTTCGCAAACGCTAGCCGCGTAGACGCTGAACAGTGCAGTTTTTGTAGAAAGCTCGACACTACCTCGTGAAAATGCCTGAGTATTTAAAAGTGAAATCATTGTTGCACTTACTGTGACGAATCGACGGTTATGTCCGTGTATTTAGACAGAAAATATCCGCCCAAGAGGAAGCCCATAGCGGGTCCCAGGACGGACGTGGCATAAAAAATACCTGCAAGAGAAGTCGAGCGGGTAAACTTGTTTTTGAGAGCGGAGACAAAAAGCCACACGTTTTCTGAAAACACTAGTTACACAACACAACGTGCCAGCGTTTGTAAATGCAAATTTAACTGTTTGCTATACCGCACACATCAGAATAACCCAGTCTTAAAGATGGAGTGATCCGAGCCACTTTTTCATAAGTATTACCACTTGGCATGGTGAAAAAGAACTTAACTGCAGTTTCAGATTGAGATCCTACATTATCAGTTAAATAATATGTTTAAACTTTCAGGGAACCCTGTCAACGCGGAGAAATAGTAGAGAGTTTGACGTGCAGGAACACGTCCTCAGCTTGAAGTAATCCTGCTCAGCAGCAGCGGTATTCTCGTTCTCCCTGACACGTACGTGATATTCTAGATAATAATAATAATAATAATAATAATAATAATAATAATAATAATAATAATAATAATAATAATAATAATAATAATAATAATAATAATAATAATAATAATAATAATAATAATAAAAGTTCACAGGAAGGGAAAGGTGCAGTATCTGTCACACTTGCTCTGCGGACGCCTGTACCGCGCCGTAAGGGCAGGGAGGAAGGTGGAAATGAAAGTGGAAAGAGAAAGGGGAGCCATAGTGGAGGGCTACGGAGTAATTTCGACCACCTAGGGATCTTTATTCACCTCCGCTTAGGACGGGGGCTAGCCTGCCACCGAGTGTTTTTCTGTTTAGGCCGTCATTGCACCCGCCACCGCTTAAGTGGTGGACGACGGCTGTTGCGGCGTGCGTACTTCTCTCCCTCTTCTTTTTTTTCTTCTCTATTTTCTTTTTTGTCCGCACGATTGGTGTGGTTGGTACGTTGACTCATCTGATGGGGCTGGGGCAGGTTGGTCGCCGCCGCTTGTGGTGGGGGCTAGCCTGCCACCGAATTTTTATCTGTCGTAGGCCGTCATTGCACCTGCCGCCGCTTTGGTGGTGGACGACGGCTGTTGTTGCGGCGCGCGTCTTTCTTTCCCTCTTCCTTTACTTTCTTCTCTATTTTCTCTTCTGTCTGCGCACGTTAAAGATCCCCAGGTGGTCGAAATTACTCCGTAGCCCTCCACTACGGCTCCTCTTTCTCTCTTTCCACTTTCATTCCCGCCTTCCTTCCTTCCCTTACGGCGCGGTTGCAGTGTCCACAGAAAACAAGTGAGACAGTTACCGCGTCTTTCCCTTCCTGTAAATAAATAAATGAATAAATAAATAAATAAATAAATAAATAAATAAATAAATAAATAAAATCTCTTCTGTCTGCATGAGGCAGCGGAGGTGGCTCAGCTACAGAGCCAGTATCAGGCCCGTGCATTTTCTTTTCTTATTACTGCCACAACAACAGTTTGTTTGCACGAGGCAGCGGAAGTGGCTCAGCTGCAGAGCCAGTAGGCCCGTGCATTTTCTTTTCCTTCTTCCTACAGCCTCTACAGCAACAATCAGCGCTGACGACGCACAGCACAAGGACGCCACTTCGTTTCGCCTTCATCGAAACGCAGCCGCCGCGGTCGGGATCGAACCCGGGAACTCCGGCGCAGTAGTCGGGCTTCTTACCATTGCACCACCGCGGCGGGGCTGATATCCTAGATGAAATCTTGAGAGTGTTCACCAGCACGACTCTCCATAGCGACGGACGTGGAACTTTGTGTACCACTTGTTCGGTTGGTTTGGTTTGCGGGGTTTAACATCCCATAGCGACTCAGACTATGAGAGACGACGTAGTGGAGGACTCTGGAAATTTCGACCACCTGGGGTTTTTTAACGTGCACTGACATCGCACAGCACACGGTACTGCTTGTGTCCAGTGTGGAGCACTCCTTTCTGTCCGAGCTAAAATTAGAACAATAGACGTCGTTTTTGTTTTCAATATCCTTTCTGTCCGAGCTAAAATCTGACCGATAGACGACATTTTTGTCTTCGATATTCTGGATGAAAGTCACAGTTTTGTGCGAAGACAAAAATGACTTCCATTGGTCTGATTTTAGCTCGGACAGAAATGACTACTCCACACTGGAAACGAGCGATGCGCAGGAATTTCCACGTCCGTCGCTGTGGAGAGTCGTGCTAGTGAACACTCAAGATTTGGTTACAGGCAGTAATACTAAAGAAAGTAGAACTTCGAACAGCCGTCGATGTAGCTCAGTTGGTAAGGGAACCGGACGCGGTATCCGGAGGTCACGGGTTCTCTGCCCCCATCGGAGCGTTATTTTTCCTTCTACTTTGTATCTAATCATTCTTGTCTCTAAATGCATTACATCACTAATTCAGGTCTTTATATATAAGCCATTATACATTACATACATAAGCCATTCAAGCCCATATATATATATATATATATATATATATATATATATATATATATATATATATATATATATATATATATAATGTGTATATATATATATATATATTAGGTTTGTTTTTAACGAATCCGTGCCACGAGCAGTATAGCTGATTGTGTTTTCTCCAACGAAGAAACGAAGACAACCCTGCATCAACCTTGCAACTGCAATGCGTATAATGGCCCCTAAGAGCTTCGCGCCAAAATTGCTTTACTGATTGCGAAGTTTAGCATGAAGAGTTTAACTTTTGCACCTGACTGCAGAGATATCCAAACATTAAACCAATATTCTACATTTTTATTCTCTTCTGATTCAATATACATAGCTTTTGTGCATTTTCCTGCCAGTGCCTTAAATTTCTTCAATTAATAAATTTTTTATTCGTAGTGTTAATCTTGTTTTGGTTTACATAAAGAACAGTTCCATTAGATACATTATGATGTTATGCAATAAAGAAAAAATAACGTATGGGTAAATAAAATTTCAGCGCATTTACTCTGTTTTTGTTTTCGTACTGTTAGAACAGAGTTGATGGCTATTTTTTAAGCACTTTTTTTCGTTTCATAATTGATAGTGATGAAATGAGCCACATTAAACAGTAATTACCCATGTATATGGATGAACTGGAGGTCGGCACATTCTGGTCCAGGTAAGCCACGCCAAGAGTGAAGAATGGCGACGAACCCACACCGTGCATAGCATGCCCTAGCTGCGTAAGAAGGCAGATAAAATCATTTTATGAGCTGCGAAAGGTCGCGTTTGAAGGAAATAAGAATCCAGAGACATCAGCGATGTGCCATGTCACGTCACTTTAGTGAACCGCATCTGGTAAAGATTATTCCTGAACCAACCGCTCCTCGGCATATCTCCGAGCCCAACATACGAGCAGTTACTTGATGTCGCTTCGCTCATAGCAAGGCGTACATAAAATCTCGCCTAAAAATTGTTTTTGTTTTAACGCGATGGATTTAAAGGCCCTGTTTACTAGAACGCATGATGTCGGAGTTTTCGGATTTGTGAGCGAAAAAATAGCTGTGGTTTAGTGTTGTATTGTGACAACCTGCCAATCTGGCAGGGGTCGCCTGCACTGAACGGCTGACATTGTCGTGTCATTCCTTGGACGTGACAACTGGCGACTAGGATGGGATCTGGTGGCAAATTGATTTAATGTGCTGCGTGGAAAGAGCGCGCCATTAACAGATAGATGAAGATGGCTACCGGAAAGCTGGAACCAATCGATGCGGACAAAACCGAGTGGGTGGAGTACCAGGAGCTAGCTGCTGAACTTCGCTGCCAACGACGTCACCGAAGAAAAGCAGAAACCGGTATTCCTGGCAACCTGCGGACCGACAACATATTCGCTGCTGAGAAGCTTGCTTGCGCCTACGAAGCCTGCGGATGTGGCGCTCACGGCAGTTTTAGCAGTTTTGAGTTCCCACTTCAAGCCGAAGGTGTCCGATCGAAGTCGTCGAAAGTTACAAATTTTTATCGAGGCGGAGGCATAAAAGTGAGTCTGTCAGCGACTACATTGCGGCACTTAACAGGCTTGTTGATGAGTGCAATTTTGGACAGGTGTCGCATGACCGCATGATGAGGGATCAGATTGTCGATGGTATCAATACAGAAATGCGGACACGCCTCCTCGAAGCCGCGAATTTAACCTTAGAATCGGCCAAGCAGTTGATGACTGTCATTGAAGCTGCGAGGAAGGATGCAAACGTATTGTGCACGCAAGCAGCGTCGACAAGCGAGATAGCGACGACCAATTTCGTGGAACGACCGCCGCGAAGAGTTGCGGGTGAGCGGTGAAGTTGCGTGCGGTGCGGTAGCAAACACTCAGCGACGCGATACCGGCACAGCACTAGTGTTCGCTTGAAGTGCAGGCAGCAAGGGCATCTTGCAAGGGTCTGCAGCGACCCGGCGGTGGCCGAGAGAGATCAGATGAGACCACGTTCAGTGCACAAAATGAAAGAGGTTGCCGAACCACACACGGACGACACGGATGCACCCTACGGCGTGTGGACGTTACAAGCGGCTGGACCCGAGACCATGCAGGTCTATGTCTTCGTTAACGGTGTACCACTGGTGATGGAATTGGACGACGCAGCCAGCGTCTCCTTCATAGGTGAGGATAAGTTCAACGTCATGTTTCCTGGAGTACAGTTAAAGCCCTCTGACGTAAAATTGAAAAGCTAATCAGGGCAGCTCTCGGCAGTCTTGGGGAAAATTACGGCTGTTGCGAAGTTAGGAGCTCGCGAGGCAACGCTGGCACTGTTCGTTGTGAAAAGTTTATGTCGACGTTTTTGGGGAGAGACTGGATAGGAGCGTTCGCGATTACCATAACGAAACCGAAGGAGCTTAATGCAGTATGTTCCGTGACCAGCCTCGTCAAGGAATTTGTAGACGTCTTCTCGCAGTCGCTTGGTACGTTAAAAGGCGCACAGGCCAAGATTTCACTACAGAAGGGGGCAAAACCAGTTTTTTAAAGGAAGGCAGGTGCCAGTTGCACTCCGAGACAAAGTAGTAGAACTGCAACGCATGCAAAGGGAAATCATTGTACGCCCTGCCCTGACGTCGAGGTGGGCCGCATTGTCGTGCCTGTGCTCAAACAAGACGGCAGAGTACGTATTTGTGGTGATTTTAAAGCGGCCATTAATCCAGTAACGGTCAGCGAAAGCTATCCGATTCCCAGAATTGAGGAACTGTTTGCAAAACGTAGCGAGGGTGTCAAGGTCACCAAGCGTGACCTAAAGGATGCGTATCGACAACTACAGTTGGAACTAGAGTCACAGGAATTGGTCACAGTCAATACGCTGACGCCTCGGGGTGTACCGGAACAACGCAGCCAACGCAGCGGACACCCCTTCGTCGTAGCGGCCACACCCAGAGGGCTGTGGTGCGATATTCGCAATAAACCATTTTGGGTTGTGTTTCTTTCCGTTCATGGGCTTATTTGTGCATTTACCTTTTTTATAAATAGGGGAGGGATGTTGTATTATGACAACCTGCCAATCGGGCAGGGGGCGCCTGCACTGAGCAGCTGACATTGTCGCGTCATTCCTTAGACGTGACGTTTAGCTCTGATTAACCCTAGTTGAATTTCGAAAGCAATGGCGGAAGCTTCTTTTGCCTGCTACATTATTCTTCTATCACGCCCTATCAGTGTAAGGTGCCACATTATTGGGGACACTTAAGCTCATCCTTTAAGGGTATGACGCGAGAGCGTAAGCTACCAGCCCACACATAAAGTCACGCTTCAACCAAGCCGTATTGACGTGACTGCGTGTCGTAGGGGTAACGAGAATGTAGACGCTTCTGGCTGGCTGATTCTGATATCACCCTCCCATATGAAAAGAGCGACCTTTATGCCCCGGGCAGCTCCTGCCCGTGGCTACAGGTAACTAACAAGAATTCAAATGTCATGGTAGGCTAATTCCAACGATTTAGATGGAGGCGAAACGAAGTGGCGTCCGTGTGCTGTGCGATGTCAGAGCACGTTAAAGATCCCCAGGTGGTCGAAATTACTCCGTAGCCCTCCACTACGGCTCCCCTTTCTCTCTTTCCACCTTCACTCCCACCTTCATCCCTTCCCTTACGGCGCGGTTCAGGTGTAAACAGAGTAGGGAGTTTTAGAATAGGGGAACCCAAGGATTGGGGCCCCCAAGAAAATACCGTGCCATGGCGTAACGTTCGAGCCGACCGGAGAGTTTTAGAATAGGGGTTTGCCGACGCAGCGGAGCGGGGCTTGTGTTCGTCGATCGCAGCGCCCTGACGGTAAACCGTGAAAGCATTTAAATATATAAAAGCCAAAACAACGCTATCTTATTAAACAGGAAATGCTGTCATTGTGCAAAAATATCCTAAAAATACCAGTTATATAATCTGTTTTCTTCAGACAAGACGAAATCGACCAATCTTAATCAATCCAGGCTGAGCCGGGAAACCTCATTTGAACCTTCCGCGCTTTCCGACGCCTGGTCCCCATGGCAACCACACGATGCGAACTCGCTAAGCCTAGCAGCTCGGTAAATCCGGAAGCAATCAGGCAATATGGGGCGTTTTATCGCTTAAATTTGGTGGTGCGGGCATCATGAGACATAGCACAAGCTTCGTTGGCCTTTCGTTTGCCGTGAACGCGTGACACCATGCAGCGGTATCGACGAATGTGTGCCGAGGCGAGCGGCGCCCGCTTGACCGGACGCCGCCATATTGCCCGACCCTATCCGGCAATAGGGTCCACGCTATTTCGCCGAGATAGGGTCGCCGTCGTCCGCTGACCCAAAAACCCAAGGCCCGCTTGGGTTCTGCGCATGCGCACTCGCGCCCCGCTATTACCCTATCCCCCTAACCGATAGGGTCCCCCTATTCTAAAACTCCCTAGTAAGTGTGACAGATACTGCGCCTTTCCCTTCCTGTGAACCAATTATTTATTAATTCCAACGAGGCGAAGCGCGGCGGAGCTCGGTTGAAACGGCTGCTGGGCAACTGCTGCTTAAGGCCATTCGTGCCCACCGGCCACCGGCTACACGACGAGGCGAAACCTGGTGTAATATTTTCGCAACAAAATCACGATCGTGGCGCTGGCAGATTGCAGCTGGCAGCTGGCATGGTTACGCACTGGCCTGTAGGGCTGGCTGATGTTACGTTTGGTAGGAGTAGCCAACTCGGGCTTCATTCATATGGGAGAGTGATAAGAGAGTCAGTCTGCCAGGACCCTTTAATTCTGAGTGAAAGGAGCTGCCCCTAGGCCACGGGGGCACGTTCATACGGCTTGGTTATAGCGATGCTTTAGAAGTTGGGTGGTAGCCTATACCCTATCGCGCTATACGCTTAAAAGTGGAGCTTACGTGTCCACCATAATTTTTGCTAACATCTTATTCTGTGCAGCACCCCTTGTTTCTCATCTAGTGTTGACATCAGAGTATTAGCCCTTCTGAAAAGACTGCTCAACACAACCTCTCCTCGAAGGCCGGTAGCATCCGCGTTTCGCAATGTGAACCCGTTTTGATGCCTCGGTTCGTTTAACCGTCGACATGTGGCGCAGCTAATGTGCAATGGCTGCTTACGTCATATCGCGAGATACTGACATTGTTGCCCAACGCTCTAAGCTCCTGGATGTTCTAGAACGATTATCTAAAATATGTTCGTGAAGGAAAAGAGTTAACACTCGGTCGCCAATTTCGATAGCTATGTCCTATTATTGTACTGTACGTCCTCATCCCTGTAAGCAGAGGTGGCGGAAGAGTGCTTAGATTTGGCGGAAGCGGCCCATCTAGCTGGCATTAAGACAAAGGAAGTATTTGGCCCGTGAACCATCAAGATCTCTCAGAACCGCAGATAATCGCAAAAGTAAGCGTATAAACGAAAGTATTGCACAATTTTTTTTTCTGCCGCCCCATAGTGCAGAAGACTCCGGAAACGAAAACAGTGTTCTGGAGGAAATGGGGGCTCTGTAAGTCTGCGTTGAATGAGGCAACGGCATATCACTATGTGAATATCCTATTGGCCGAACCCTTACCATGAAGAAATACTTGAAGGCGTTGGCGTTGGTGCTTTTTCCAGCGCGGGAGCACTCCCCGGGACCACGTTCGGGGCAGACATTGGCGCTGCCGCCGCTGTCCACTATCAGGTATGGCGCCGCGATGAAGTGGGGCGAAGCGAACACCATAGCGCCGGCGGACATGACCAAAGCGCCAATGCCCAGTATAACAGGCTTGTGGGCCACGCCGCCGTGGTAGCTCACTGGTGTGACCATGATGCAGGACGCCACGTTGAACATGCTCTGGATCAGCTGTAGATTGTCCACCAGCACAGTTTCTTTCCCAGATCGAGAACATACATCCCTGTACGCCTTCACCCCCCCCCCCCCCGCCCCCTCTCTATAAAGACAGTCTCGTAGCATGTAACTCCAACCGA
Organism: Amblyomma maculatum; assembly: GCF_055883805.1. Lineage (NCBI taxonomy): Eukaryota > Metazoa > Arthropoda > Arachnida > Ixodida > Ixodidae > Amblyomma > Amblyomma maculatum. The sequence goes on along the minus strand of NC_139347.1, from coordinate 24,790,544 downwards.
CCATAAAGCTTGCGTGCTACAGGATGCGTTGAGTATCAACGTGCTTTACTGAGTGCTACCCTGGTTATCCGAAGAAAGCTCGCGTTGTATTCACGCTCACATAGTGGCTGCTGACCCCAAAACACTGACATGCAGCAGTGACAACTTCCACTGTTCTCACCAATAATTGCTACATTTTAGATTAAGCGTTCGCAAGGGGAGGCTTTAGGTTCTCAGGCCTTTCGACAAACCCCGGGGAGGGCGATTTTGCACAGGGAAAGCTTGAGCGCAGAGCGCAGAGTACAAGTGGTACCCTGTCACACCACGCTGTATGCACGTACGGGTTTGAACGACAACAGCTTCGGGGGAAGTCGGACTGAATGGGTTTCGAAAATTATGTTTCGGATGCTATCACCAACCAACCCAACTCGGGTGCTTAGTCAGGGGTGATTGATATGCGAACCAGCACCAGCAGGCAGTGGTCTTTGCTCACGACGGAAGCGAAGGCCACTTCCAGCTGCTGGCTCACATATTAGTCTCTCCTGATTAAGGAACCGAGTTAGTCCAGAAATTTTTTATTATAACAATACTTTTAGTCGGTGTATTCCTAAAATATACGGGTTTTTGTGGAAATTGCACCGGGCAGAGATTGGGCCCGAAGGGCGAAGGGACAGGCGTTCTCGCGAAGCTAAAACGCGTGTCAACGATGCAAACACAGGGGCCAGTTGGTTGATCATACTGTGGAATACTGCGCTACTTGATATACAGAGACAAGTGGAAGACGACGTCTTCCACTTGTCTCTGTCTATCAAGTAGCGCAGTATTCCACAGTAAAACGCGTGTATTGGAAACAGTTAGTAGTAGCTTGCCCCGACTTCGATGCCGAGCAGCTGGAAGCGTTTCTCTATGGTGGGCGTCACCACGGACACGAGCCCGTTCACAACGAAGCCCTGCGTCATGCCCAGGATGCAGAGGAAAAAGAGGTAGCACCGGGGCGTGCGGTAGCTCTGCAGCACCGAAGGGTAGATGCCCAAAAGACCGCAGTTGACGTCATGGTTGGCGCCCGCCCCGGCGTCACTAAGCCGCGAGCCCTTGACCAGCTGCGGCACCGCCATTCCGAAAGACGAGACGGAGAATTCGGAGGATCGCTGGTTCTCGTCGGACCACATGACTGCACGGAGCACCTTTTCCCCAATGGAACTGCAGAAATGCGGCAGCAGTACCTCATACCGCGCTGATGCTCCCCATTACTGGTTTGAAACGACAATTGAGCTGTACCGAGATCAATTCTGAGAAATACTCACGCTTAATTTCAGCTACCTGGTATAAAGCGAAGCTCACGCTGATTTGGGTGACCTGTTCGGCTTTGGGTACGCCGGAGGAAGCACCGGGTGAAAGCTATACCAGAGGGCCGAACGAGATTTCGGCGTTCGAAGCCTTTGCTGGAAGCTATCGCGTGCGCCACGCGTCCCTCGGATTTCTTCTTCCTTAGTTCTTTCTTTTCCTTTAAGAAGATTTGATTGATAAACATTTATGAAACAGTCAAGGGGCTGAAGGCCCAGATCTATAGGGGTCAGCCAAGACTCCTTAGAATCTAGCAGACTCTAGAGCGAGACCGATGAACGCTCGTTGGTCGTCCAGGGTACAGCTGCGATCTTGATAATAATGTGTGGTCATGTTTCAAGCCTAGTTTGTTTCAAAGTTTAATTGTACGTACTGTGATGTGTAAATGCATAATTTTTTCATAGCTCTTGACGCTGTCGAGGTAAAACAAACAAACAATAGGCTGTGTTGGTGAGGCCAAACGTGCGCGCAAAATTGTAGGAGGGGCTTGAGACCCCTCAAGAGCGATTAGGCGAAAGCGTTTGGGGCTAGTTCGACTGTCGTGTTTATTGGACAGAAGTGTTCCTTTTTTTGGAGACACACTTAGTCGTTCAAAGCTGCTGTACTGAATGTCGAGAGATAGCTCTGTTGATATAAGGCACAATGTCGGTTTTAATGTTTATTTTATCTACTTTTTATATGTAATGACTATAGGATCTTCACAAATGGCGCAGCGTTCCCGCTGCGCCGTTCCGCTGCGCCCCCCCCCCCTCCCCCCATCTCCTCCTCTGGGTGTGTGCCATGTTGGGCCCTTCGAGGGTATGACCATGTGCCAAAGAAGAAGAAGAAGAAGAAGAAGGAGAAGAAGAAGAAGAAGAAGAGGAATAAGAAGAAGAAGAAGAAGAAGAAGAAGAAGAAGAAGAAGAAGAAGAAGAAGAAGAAGAAGAAGGCCTGATCCAGAACCTTGTGATCCCCCGATAGAAAGGGGAATGGCCACATCAGCATCAGCATCAGCATCAGAAGGAGAAGAAGAAGAAGAAGAAGAAGCTACGTGCTCACGTGGCACGTTCTCGAGAAGCCCCCGCTGAGACATTCGAACGTTCTTTCGGCTCAGCGTTTCTCGAGAAGAATTCTCGCTGCTCTGTTTTCCTCGACTCGATTTGCCCATGCATCCCAGCGACGCAGCCTCTCCGGAATCCAGCGCGGATCAGCTGCTGGACCAGGCGGCCCAGCCGAGGAAGGCAAGCGACCAGGGTACTGAGATCTCCCAGCCGTCCCCGCCTCCCAAACTGAAGCGCGATCCCATCGGCAAGAAAAATGCCGTTGGCAAGCCGCCAGGTGGATCCCGCAAGGCGCGCTCTCCATCGCGGCACCGAAGCGCGAAGGGAAGTCCCAAAACACGGAAAAGTGGCAGCGCCAGATCTCGTTCGCCAGGTTCTCTTTCGCCAAGTTCTCGTTCGCCAGTTTTCGGGAGAACTGAATTTAGACGGACTCCTTCTTCGGCAGAGAAGGAGGCACCTCACATTACGAAACAGCCACTTCCTCGCATTATACAAGGTACGAAATGAACGATTCTTTACAGGCTGCGATGAGGTATGCGTCAGGCGTCAGAAGCAAATGCAAAATGAGGCAATTTTGTGCGAGAAAAAAGCAAACAAAAAAACCCCCCCCATTGACCTTCATTGTAGGCACCCGAGAAAGTACAGAAAGGTTTATCTCGATATAATGTTCGCTAGACTTAGTTCGCTGGACGCTATCATCTCCAGTCCATTAAGGTGCTCTTTAGGTTTAGCACGTGAATTCTAGTAACGTTTTTAAAGGTTGTTTTTTCTGCATCCAAAGTCATGTAAGTCAGTTTAAAAAAACAACGTATATCTGCTTCTGTTTGTTTTATGTTTGCAACTAACCCCCTACGATAATGCCGAATGGGCGCTCTAGATATCTGTAATAAATAAATAAATAAATAAATAAATAAATAAATAAATAAATAAATAAATAAATAAATAAATAAATAAATAAATAAATAAATAAATAAATAAATAAATAAATAAATAAATAAATAAATACTAAGCGATTAAGGTGGGGCCATACCACGTGAAGGTATGGTTTACCAGAAAGGCGACAACTAGGAGTAGGTTTCCTTGTCAATAAGTATATAGCGGGTAATATAGATGAATTCTATAGTATTAATGAGAGGGTTGCAGGCATCGTAATTAGGCTTAATAAGCGGTATAAACTGAAGGTTGTACAGGCCTATGCACCTACATGTAGTTATGATGACCAGGCAGTTGAAAGCTTCTATGAAGATGTAGAATCGGCACTGCGAAAAGTAAAGACGCAGTATACTGTACTAATGGGCGACTTCAATGCCAAGGTAGGGAAAAAACAGGCAGGAGACAACGCAGTAGGTGACTATGGCATTAGTTCTAGGAATAGCAGAGGGGAGTTACTAGTTGAGTTTGCAGAGCGCAATAACTTACGAATCATGAATACCTTCTTCAGCAAACGGAAGAACCGAAAATGGACATGGAAAAGTCCTAACGGAGAGACTAAAAATGAAATCGACTTCATAATGTGTTCAACCCCCGCCATTGTGCAGGATGTAGAGGTAATGGGGAAAGTTCGATGTAGTGACCACAGGATGGTGAGGTCCCGAATTAACCTAAATCTGAAGAAGGAACGCAATAGATTAGTAAGAAAGAAACCCATCAACGAATTAGCGGTGAGGGGGAGGGCAGAAGAGTTCAGGATCTCGCTACAAAATAGGTATTCAGCTCTAACTGAGGATGGCGACATTACCCTAGAGGCAAGGAACAATAATTTCAGAGATATCATTACTGAGTGCGCGGTAGAAGTAGGCGGTAGGATAGTTAGAGAGGATACCGGTAAGCTGTCTAAGGAGACGAAAGATTTGATTAAGAAACGGCAGAGTATGAAAGCTTCCAATCCAACAGACCAGATCGAATTGGCCGAGATATCAAAGCTAATCAATAAGCGCAAGGTGGCCGATATAAGAAAGTATAACATGGAGAAAATTGAGCATGCTGTAAAGAACGGGGGAAGCCTTAAAGCGGTAAAGAAGAAATTGGGCATAGGCAAAAACCAGATGTATGCGATAAGGGACAAGGCGGGCAACGTCATCACTAATATGGACAAGATAGTCAAAGTAGCCGAGGAGTTCTATACAGATCTCTACAGTAGCCAAAGTAGTCAGGACCGTAATGAGATTGGCGGTAGGGAAAAACAGTCAGACGTTCCACCAGTGACGAAGGACGAGGTCAAGAAAGCACTAGAAACTATGAAAAGGGGGAAATCAGCTGGAGAGGATCAGATAACTACAGATTTGCTGAAGGACGGGGGGGATATCGTGCTAGAAAAACTGGCCACCCTGTATACGCAGTGCCTGGTGTCATCGACGGTACCGGAAGCATGGAAGAATGCAAACATTATCCTCATTCACAAGAAAGGGGACTCTAAGGACCTTAAAAATTACAGACCAATCAGCTTACTGTCTGTTACGTATAAGGTATTTACTAAGGTAATCGCTAATAGAATCAGGACAACCTTAGACTGCAATCAAGCAAAGGATCAAGCAGGGTTTCGGAAACGGTACTCTACTATCGATCATATCCATACCATCAATCAGGTGATAGAAAAATGCTCGGAATATAACCAGCCCTTATACATAGCATTCATTGATTACGAAAAAGCATTTGACTCAGTTGAAACCTCGGCGGTGATGCAGGCATTGCGAAATCAGGGGGTAGACGAGCCGTACGTGAAAGTGCTGGAAGATATATATAGTGGCTGCACAGCAACCATAGTTCTACATAAAGAAAGCAACAAAATTCCCATAAAGAAAGGTGTTAGGCAAGGAGACACAATCTCCCCAGTACTATTCACAGCTTGTTTAGAGGAAGTATTCAGAGACTTGGAATGGGAGCAGTTAGGGATAAGGGTAGATGGAGAATACCTCAGTAATCTGCGATTTGCTGATGACATTGCCTTGCTAAGCAACTCGGGAGATGAACTGCAAATAATGATTGATGACCTAGACAGGAAAAGTAGAAAGGTAGGCTTGAAAATCAATATGCAGAAGACTAAGGTAATGTTCAACAGCCTCGGGAAGGAACAGGAGTTTACATTAGGTAGCGAAATACTGGAAGTAGTAGGCGAATATATCTACTTAGGACAGGTAGTAACCGCAGATCCGGATCATGAAAAGGAAATAACAAGAAGAATAAGATTGGGATGGAGCGCATTTGGCAAGCACTCGCAGATTATGACTAGCAGCTTACCGGTATCGCTCAAGAGGAAAGTATACAACAGTTGCATCTTGGCTGTACTCACCTATGGGGCTGAAACGTGAAGGCTAACCAAGAGAGTTCTACTTAAGTTGAGGACAACCCAGAGGGCTATGGAACGAAAAATGGTAGGGGTAACATTCAGAGATAGAAAGCGTGCAGACTGGGTCAGAGAAATAACTCAAGTTACCGACATTCTCGTGGAAATTAAGAAGAAATGGGCATGGGCAGGGCATGTAGTGCGAAGAGAGGATAACCGATGGTCGCTGAGGGTAACAAACTGGATTCCAAGGGAAGGAAAGCGTAGCAGGGGGCGGCAGAAAGTTAGGTGGGCGGATGAGATTAAGAAATTCGCAGGGGTCAAGTGGATGCAGCTAGCACAGAACCGGATTAAGTGGAGAGATATGGGAGAGGCCTTCGCCCTGCAGTGGGTATAATCAGGCTGATGATGATGATGATGATGATGATACCACGTGACCAAAATGAGCCATACCATGTAACTACGCGACAATTTCATAGCAGCTACGAACGTGTAGCAGCGGTGTTCCAGCGCCGGAATTCAGACCTATACTTTCGTTTCCTTATGTAGCCCAGTCTGCCGGGCATCGAGATTAGAGCCCTGTGGTCTATCCCTCTGGCGCAGAAGGTTTGGTGTGATGTCAAACGATTCGGCGAGTCACGGAGCACGAAATAGCTAGTTGAGTTTCAGCCTAGTCTACTCGGGGGATTCGCACCGGCGACCTTAGCTCTCCAATACGATGGCCTCCAGGGATCTTAAAACGGCCATTGCGGTCGAACCACTTGTCGCAGAACGTTCGAGGTGGTGTACACAAGTTCGTCGTTTTACGCTGTACTTTGCTATCTAAAGTTAGATCACAGCGTTCATTTCGGATATAACGGAGTATACCGGAAATAGCGATGGTGGGTATACCATTTATTACCTGGATATAAACAGTAGCTTACAGCATTGCTAAATCACTTTATTCAACAACGAAAATGAATCATATTATGCAACAACAACAACAACAACAAAAACAAGATTTCTACAGATAACACTCGATAGTCGTACGGTTCCTCAGCGTCGTTCTTTCTTTCTTTTTTTTTTTTTGATCGTAGAGTGCCATGATGTGCTATGGTAAATAGGTGCAGTGCTACAATGATAATGCCGTAGCTTTATGTAGGAGGACAAATGAGGCTCAACTTCGGCCATGTAATATGGCGTTCTCCTCAAGTACCGGCTGGCTAAGGAGAAGCTTCCCGTGAAGACACCAGAATACTTCTGGCTCGCACGGCAGAAACCGCTTGCAGGAAATACTTACGTCAAACTTAGACTTTCTGCAAAGCCATAAATTACAAAATAATTCAAGGCCAACTGCAACTAAAATAATCGCACAGTAAACGTTTTTCCTGTAATATGCTAACGGTACGTGTTAAAAGAAATAGCCCGAGGATGGGTCAGGAATCGCATACCAGAAATTGTTTTTCAAACCGAGGCTGCAAAAGATACCGCAGTCTTTTTTGCAGCCTGAGTTTGACAACAAATTTCTGCAAGTGGTTTGAAAATTAGGGGACGCTTATGTAATCTCCAATGCTTCGCGTGATGGCGCTGTCGCGTACATATGATGCCTTGTCAAATGATTGCCTCACTTAGTAGCGCTAACCAGTAGATTAATTACTTTTGTTAAGTAATAAGACTAAGTAGTAGTGCGTGGCTCTGGATGAGACCACATTAAGTGGTTTAGTGGCCAGGGCGCTGCCCGGACGAGTTTCGCATGCGAAATGGGAGGATGCGGTCGGAATCCAAGCGTCCAGTACATTATGTCCCGAATTCGACACGTTACGTCTAGGCCACGCAGTAACGTTCGTATACGGCTCGGTTAAGGCTGGGGTATATATATATATATATATATATATATATATATATATATATATATATATATATATATATATATATATATATATACATGAACCAACATTTTTGGTTCATGGCCCCTCGTCCCAAGCATTCCACCCCCAAAGAGCCGAGCACCAGGACGGGGGAAATCTTGTACCCATTGGAAACCGGTGGGTACCCGGCGGCACTGGGGATCGAACCCCGTACCTCCCGAATGCGAGGCGAATGCGATATATATATATATATATATATATATATATATATATATATATATATATATATATATATATATATATATATATATATTCAAACAGGATGTCACACAACTTTCCCGATTATCAATAGATAATCGGGAAAGTTGTGTGACATCCTGTTTGAATTTAACTCTGGCCCATTAGTAACAAGCAATCCATGTCTATATATATATATATTGCCACACCGCTGCCCATCTTCTAGCGCCACCAAGTGGCCGAACGTCTTGGCGCGTGGCTGAGCGTCGTCCTCGTCTGTCTCGAGCTTCGCTTGATTAAAAAAGGGCAGCTCGGTTGTTCTGTTTGCTACGTGTGTTGGTGACATTTGGTGGATTGTGCAGGATAAGATCCCATGTACGTTGCCCCCGAAGACGTCAGTGACGCTGCCCATCTTCGCTCCGACGCCACTCCCGTCCATAAAGCGGGCCGTCGCCTCCGAGGCCTACAACCCGAATTCGAACCACTGACCACACCGCTGCGAACCATGACATCTACGACGGGCAGCCAGACAAGTCAGCATTCCAGCAACACCCCACCGTACGTCCTTCTCGCACCTCGATCACCGCCATCATTCCACGGTGACCGGTTCGAGGATGTCGAAGACTGGTTGGCCACTTTTGACCGTGTGGCCGCATTCAACCAATGGGACGACGAGCGGAAGTTAATGAATGTGTACTTTGCGCTGCAAGACTCGGCCAAGACGTGGTTTGAGAACCACGAGACGTCCTTCGTCAACTGGGCCGTCTTTCGCCGTGAGTTGCTCACAACGTTCAGCTCGAGTACGCGCAAAGAAAACGCAGAGATAGCAATCCGTTCGAGGTCTCAGCAGTCAAATGAGAGCGTGGCCATGTTTGTCGAGGACATGACGCGACTTTTCAATCGGGCCGACACTACCATGCCCGAGGCAACGAAAGTACGGCACCTCATGCGCGGGGTGAAGGAACAGTTGTTCGCTGGCCTCATTCGTGACCCTCCAAGAACTGTCGCAGATTTCGCGAGAGAAGCTACGAGCATGGAACGTTCACTGCAGGAACGCTGCACCCAATACGGCCGTCAGGCAAGCGTAGCGGCCGCACCCTACTGCGCGTCTGTGCCAGCAGCTAGGGACGAGGCATTGCGGGAGCTTGTGAGGAGCATCGTTCGCGAAGAACTGCAGAACCTCCACTTGAATGCACCACCTGCAGTGAATTATTCTACCGGAGACGTCATTCGTGATGAAATCCGGCGAGCGGTGCAGCCACCACCAGCACCACAACCAGAGCCATGCATTATGACGTATAGTGATGTCCTACGTCGACCTGCCCCCGAGCCACATTCATTCCGCCCCGTTGCCGGACCACCGCCTCGCTACCTGCGTCCCGTCGAGCAGCAACAAGATCTGCGCCCCGTCGAGCCGCAGCAAGACCAGCGTCCCGCCATCAGCAAGGCGCACTTGTGGCGCACACCCAACAGACGGCCGCTCTGTTATCACTGCGGCGAGCCTGGCCACATTCTACGCAATTGCCCATACCGGAGAATGGGCTTAAGAGGATTTCCACCGAACGCGCCTCGACCTCGCTATGGAGAAAGACCACAGGAGATTGAGGAATACCTCGCTGCTAACGAGATGCACCCGACGTCACCGCAACGGCAGCCGCGATCATCATCCCCGAGGCGTTTTGGGTCACCAAGTCGAAACTCCTCCTCTGGGCAATTCAGAGGTACGTCCCCTCACCGGGAAAACTAAACACGGCGACCTCCGGGGGTGAGGCCGCCGCTACGGCTCAGAATAAACAGCCTCCACCCGACGATTTGACGCGACGGCCCGAGCGGCGACAACCCGATCCGACGAACTTACCGACGTGCTGCGAACGCATTGTTTCCGGGGAAATTTTCGTAACCGCCGACAGTTGGGATGTGACCGCACTTGTGGATACCGGCGCCGATTTTTCCGTCATGAGCAGCCAGCTAGCAACGACACTCCGTAAGGTTCTGACGCCTTGGTCTGGGCCAATGATGCGCACTGCCGGTGGCCATGTCATGACGCCGATTGGCATGTGCACTTGCCGCATAGAGATCTGCGGTCTTACTTTCACTGGCACCTTTGCCGTATTAAAAGACTGCTGTAAAGATCTGATTCTAGGCATGGATTTTCTGCAAGAGTATGGTGCTGTTATAGACCTTCGGGAGCAGCTCACAGTATCGTTTTCAACCAAGCGAGCCGTTGACAGCAACACGGACTTCCGGAAAACAATGTTGCGCGTCTCTGACGACCACATAACAATCCCTCCGAGGACGAGCAAGTTCGTCACAGTCAAATGTGATCACAGCACCGACACGCGTGGCATTGCCGAAGCTAACATGTCACTGCTTCTCACTCGACAAGTTTGTGTAGCTCGGGGCCTTGTCGAACTTGTCCGTGGGCAAGCCGAAGTGTTAGTGACAAACTTCACGTGTGAACCCCAGCATTTGACGGCGAACACGACGGTCGCTTATTTTGAAGAACTTGGAGAATGGACAGGCCAGTACGCTTTATCCAACACGTCAGACCTCGACAATGCGACGTCTACAGCCATTCAGACCGATTTGAACTCACGCCTCTTGCCCAGTCAGAAAAGCTGCATAGAGAATCTTATCAATTCGTTCCGCGATTGTTTTGCATCAACCTCCAAGGTCCGACAGACGCCCCTAACGAAGCACCGAATTATAGTTGCCGACGACCAACGTCCACTATGCCAGCGTCCTTACCGGTTGTCTTCAAAAGAACGTGACGCCATCCGCCGCCAAGTAACAGAAATGCTCCAGGACGACGTTATCCAGCCGTCGACGAGCCCGTGGGCGTCGCCTGTTGTCCTTGTCGCGAAGAAGGATGGAACCTTGAGGTTTTGTGTTGATTATAGACGCCTCAACAACGTCACGAAAAAGGATGTGTACCCCCTGCCGCGCATAGACGACTCCCTCGATCGCCTTCGCCATGCCACTTACTTTTCGTCCCTTGACCTCCGCAGCGGATATTGGCAAATAGAGGTTGACGAGCGAGACCGCGAGAAGACCGCTTTTATTACGCCGGACGGTTTGTATGAGTTTAAAGTGCTTCCGTTTGGCCTGTGCTCGGCCCCTGCCACATTTCAACGAATGATGGACACCGTACTCTCTGGCCTGAAGTGGCAGTCATGCCTCGCATATCTCGACGACGTTGTAATTTTCTCGGACACGTTCGAAGAGCACCTGAAACGTTTGCGCGCTGTTTTCGAGGCCATCCGATCTGCTGGTCTCTCTCTGAAGCCCGAAAAATGCCACTTCGCTTTTAATGAGCTGAAATTTCTCGGCCACATTGTCAGCGCTCGAGGTGTTAGCCCAGACCCAGAAAAAACGGCCGCTGTCGCTTCATTCCCCAAACCAGAAGATAAACGAAGCTTGCGTCGATTTCTCGGCCTCTGCGCGTACTATCGTCGCTTTGTTCACAATTTCTCCAAGATCGCTGAGCCTCTGAGCCGCCTGACAAAAGACGCTGAATCGTTCGTTTGGGGCCCCGACCAGGAACAAGCCTTCGCGGAACCCGTCTCCAATGTACACCTATACTTGACCACTTCGACGAAGAGGCTGACACGGAACTGCACACGGATGCCAGTAACATTGGCCTCGGTGCGGTCCTTGTTCAGTGGCAGGACGGTGCAGAACGCGTCATTGCTTACACCAGTCGCACTTTGTCCCGTTCTGAAGTTAACTATTCAACTACGGAAAAGGAGTGCCTCGCTGTCGTGTGGGCAGTCATGAAATTTCGTCCGTACTTGTACGGTCGTCCGTTTCGTGTCGTGAGCGACCATCACTCACTGTGTTGGCTGGCAAACTTGAAAGATCCATCGGGTCGGCTTGCTGGATGGAGCCTTCGGTTGCAAGAATTTGACATTACTATCGTGCACAAGTCCGGCAAGAAACACAGTGATGCTGACTGTCTGTCCCGCGCCCCTACTCCCTGCCACACGGACGGCTGCGACGACGATACCGCTTTCCTCGGTGTTATCACGTCGTCCACGTTAGCCCGAAAGCAGCGGGCCGATTCTGAACTTTTGCCCCTCATCGAATACCTCGAAGGAACCGGGTCATCTCCTCCTCAGCTCTTCAGGCGCGGACTGTCGTCATTTTGCTTGCGCGATGGTGTGCTCTACAAGAAGAACTACGGTCCAACAGAAACTGTTTATCTGCTAGTAGTACCCACCACGCTTCATGACGAAGTTCTTCGTGCGTGCCACGACGACCTTTCTTCCGGCCATCTCGGTTTTTCTCGCACATTGGCACGGATACGCCGAAAGTACTACTGGCCCAAGCTAGCTGCCATTGTGCACCGCTACGTCCGTACCTGCCGTGAGTGCCAGCGGCGGAAGACACCGCCCATTTAACCAGCTGGCCTCCTGCAGCCTATCGATCCCCCAAAATTCCCATTTCAACAGGTAGGCATGGACTTACTGGGGCCATTCCCAAAGTCCTCAATGGGTAACAGGTATATAGCGGTTGCCACTGACTATCTCAGCCGCTACTGTGAGACCAAGGCCATTCCCCGTGGTGCCGCAGAGGAAGTTGCGCATTTCTTCATTCATAACATTGTACTCCGTCACGGCGCCCCAACAATCGTCTTAACTGACAGGGGAACCTCGTTTACGTCGGCACTCACGAGCGAGGTCCTTCGACTCAGTGGCACCACCCACCGAAAAACAACTGCCTATCATCCTCAAACTAATGGACTAACTGAGCGGCTTAACAAGACAATTGCCGACATGATTTCTATGTATGTAGACGAGGATCATGGAAACTGGGACCGAATTCTGCCATACATCACGTTCGCATACAACACTGCGCTTCAGGAAACCACACGCTTCACTCCATTTCATTTGGTCCATGGACGCGAACCTTTCACTATGCTGGATGCCATGCTTCTTCCGGATTCTGTTCCCTCCACTGTCGTGGGGGCTGACCAATTTATTCGTGACGCAGAAGCCGCACGCCAACTTGCCCGACAGCGAATTCGGCACCAACAAGTACACGACGCCCAGCGATACAACCTGCGACACCGAGAGGTGACTTACACACCCGGCGATCAAGTCTGGGTTTGGAGCCCAATACGGTTGCGAGGGCGCTCTGAAAAGCTTCTGCGCCGTTACTTTGGACCCTACGAGGTGCTCCGTCGCCTCAGCGCGGTGAACTACGAGGTGTTACCACAAGGCACTGTCCGCTCCTCTCGGCATCCGAAGTCTGAAATAGTTCACGTCGCCAGAATGAAGCCTTATTACAGTCGTTAAACAATTTTAGGGTCCAAATCAGAGCCAGAGACTCCCGTATAACTTGCCCCGATTTTCTATTGTTCCCTTACGTTTGCGGCATCGGGTCGATGCCTCCTGGAAGGGGGGCAATGCCACACCGCTGCCCATCTTCTAGCGCCACCAAGTGGCCGAACGTCTTGGCGCGTGGCTGAGCGTCGTCCTCGTCTGTCTCGAGCTTCGCTTGATTAAAAAAGGGCAGCTCGGTTGTTCTGTTTGCTACGTGTGTTGGTGACAATATATATATATATATTACAGAGAAAGCTTAAGGATGTAAGATAATAGATCAAGAAGTTAAAAATGTGTACGCGACCGAGGACAATCAAAGGGAGCCGGCAAACGGGGAGCCATTGATGAAGTTGTGTCATACCATACCAGTAAGTCATACCAGTTTCAATGACGTTGTGACATGTGACGTCATCACTGTGTTGAACAAATAGAATTTCACTGTCATAACCTCGGGATTTTCAGCAGTTGATTGAGCTTTAGGCGCATGCATGCCGCTCGGGAGCGTAGCTGCGGCGTTTCTCAGGCTCGCGGCGTGCTGTAACCACGGCCAGGGAGAATGTGTTCGATGCGTTAGGGAAGGGAAAATAGCGCTTAGATATGGCAAACTCGCCTAAAATTTTTAGACCTCTTTACAGTTACGCAGTAAGACTGTTTGGTGTGTTTCAGTCACCAGGTCATCATTCCGTGCCATCCCTATCACTTCATACTCAACTGATCCGACCTGATTAGGCACGAACGAATTACGTTTGTGGTTACTGATACCACGTTATATCTCTTAATTTCGCTGTACGTCCCAAAGCGCGCCTAGTTCGCCAGAAATCTTTTAATGGCTTTTAACAAAGTATTGTTTCACTATTATGTGTACAATACTGCAAGGTAGCTTTATGACGTGTCGAATATATCGAGTCTCCAGCAGCTTAAGTCGGTTTGGGACGTTAAACTACGATACATATTGCGATATACCAGTTGACTAGACATTTTGTTACAGATGTCCTTTTAAAAACTGAGGCCTGCAGTTGCTCACGTACACTGTCTATAGAACATTCGAACGGCGTGCTTTGTTGTGAATATACGACAGTTGCTGTTGCCTGGCGGATACTACATGGCCCTTAAATACGCTAATTCAACACGATCATTGGAAATGTGCATGCAGGATAAGGCCTTATTTCACGTCCTAGTGCAGTCGTGAATTAAAAACAACCTTATGGTGCATCGCCCGTTCGAGGGCTCTAGACAAGTGTGTAGAGGACTGTACAAGCGGAACGAGCTGATATTTACTTGTCACCGCCAAGTATTTTCAAAGCTTAGCGCTAGAAGCCTAATGTAAAAATAATTGGTGTTGTTCGGCGTTGGTCCCCCAGCTGAAGCCCCACAGCTTCTATAATGACGTCACCGTGTCACGTGACATGGCCGAACATTGATTCATTGACGAGATGTGCAGTGTCATGACCACGGCGAGTGGACGGCTTCCAGTACGGAAGTTCCGTAATTCTTAGACTGACATCTTTACTCAATGCAAAAGTCGCGCAACTTGTATGGCGCATAACTTGACCTTCAGCTTACCCCCCAAAGTTAGCCAACAGTGCCATATCTTAGCAATCTAGTCAACAGAAAGATCAGTCGATAAACTTTGACATTTGACATTGTCACCTGACCTGTCCAGCAGGTACCGAAGACAGGCGGATCTCGGTCGCATCGCCTGCCAAAGGCTCAGCCGACCAGCCCACGGCTATTGCGGCAGAAGACAAGGGTTTGCACCTAGCCTCACCTGCGGGCCGCAATCCCAGGAGCGGAAGCAGCGCCGTTCGTGAAATGAGCGGCCGGCTACACGCGGCGACGACCAGCGCTACCAACACTGCAGCCTGCAAGCGCCATGAGACGTCTTTTTTGGTGGTTATCCAAAGCGAAGCGCAGCGTACTTCCTAGCCATAATGGCGGTCACTGTCATAACGCCTTGATAGCATTCCTCTCCGATGTAGAAAAAAAAAAGATAATGTAGTAATCTCTTCCGGCCACGTGACTCTATGATATGTTTTGTGACTCCCGCTAGACAAATCTAAACCAATTATAAAGTCAGGCTCCAATTGTACACAAATCGCAGGTTGCATTTCAACTCTATGCAACAAAGTATAAAAACGAGAGCAAGGGAAACAGGCAAAGGAAGCAGAGTGGGTCAAGGAACACGCGTCGGGCGACGGATATATATGTTCAAAGAATGCAGTGCGAAGGAAGAAAGCGGAAAACGATGCGGCGCAATTGTGTGGCAAAAAAAAAAAAAAGAACGCGCACGAGGTATAGACACACACGCAGACGCTCTGTTCTTGGTCCGTCGTGCCTGGCACGCTTTACTTAGGAGTTAATGGGTTGCCAACCTAATGAAGTTTTCAGAATGGAATGAATTCCAAAAAGAACAATTAAATGTACACCAGGGAGTCATGTGGACGATGATTTTTGCCTGAAGAATAGGATGCAGCTTCCTCAGAACAGGGTTAACTCGATTTCGTTGGAGATGCATTCGTGATGCAGTATACGTACAGTTAAAGAGGAAATGAAGATTATGTTGAAAGGTCTGAGATAACAGCAAAATGAATGAAAAGAGTGGCAGCAACAGAAATGTGTGTATGCGTGCAAGTCTTGTATGGAAATGAAAGTTTCAAGCTACCTACCAATGCAACAAATTTTCGTTTTCGCTCCAATAAAATGTTTTTGCGAAAGTTCTGTTATCCCACACATGCTCATCGGCATACAATTGTAAGTTACCATATTATGTGAAAACGAACCCTGAATAGGCAAAGAGATTAGCCCATAGTAATCAAGACATACGCACATGACTGCGAGGCCTACTAACTCGGTCCGACTAGGGGTACGAGGGCCACGGGTTTGATTCTCCCCTCGGGATAGTTCGACCATGTCACGTGCTCTCGCGACGTCACAAAACACGTCAACAACACGGTGCTCGGCCCTGTGTTGTCGCCATCACCGTCATTTGTTCGCAACTGAACCATTAACTATGTTCCACAGAATCTGCTTGCTGGAAAGGAAACGCACACATACTAAAT
Organism: Amblyomma maculatum; assembly: GCF_055883805.1. Classification (NCBI taxonomy): domain Eukaryota; kingdom Metazoa; phylum Arthropoda; class Arachnida; order Ixodida; family Ixodidae; genus Amblyomma; species Amblyomma maculatum. The sequence goes on along the minus strand of NC_139347.1, from coordinate 24,774,431 downwards.
TAAAAGGTCATTTGCAGCGTCCGTAGTTATTCAGTCTATATGTGCAGCTTTAGCACACTTCGCTTCCGTCAATAGTGTGTCACGAGTAACTCAGTATACCGGCAACCATCGCTACATTTCACGGCTTCTTATTGCTATTACCGGTTCCTTCCAGGTTTCTATGCGTCCCGTGTCGAGAATCGAGGTTGTCGTGGCTGTGTCCGCTCTCGTTGTCCTCATGGTGGTAGCGGTATATGGGATAATCCAAATTGTTTGGCTCCGTGCACCGGCCCTCTCCAACGTGTGCCCAAGCCACGCCTGCCTCGCCTACGCCGACCGGCTCCTCATGTCCATCAACAAGTCCGTGAACCCTTGCAAAGATTTCACACGATTCGTTTGCGATGGCTGGCAAAGAAAACACAACCTGGACGTCTGGGAGGATCAATTCGGGAACCTCCTGACTGAGCTTGATCGGCACCTGAAATCCGTCGAATGGCGCGTAACTGGGCAGAACGAAGAGCAGCGGGCCGCCGCCGTGTATCGCAGCTGCGTCGCCGTGCTCGAAGGCGATCGCGATGAGCTTCCAGCGGTCAAAGCAGCGCTCATAAAAGCGGGCATCGTGTGGCCGCAGCCTTCGGCAGGAGCGGACGCGCTGCACGCGCTGCTGTACAGCTCCCTCAGGCTGGGCTGGGACGCGTTACTACACTTCGCCATTGATGACACGGAGGAGCTGGTTGTGTCGGCCGGGAGGTCCTTACATTTCGTCATCTTCAAGCCTTGGTCCAGCGAGACATCATCAAATGAGGTCTACTTTGAATTTCTCAGGAGCAGCTTCGGGCGTGAAGGCGCGCCAGCCATAGATTACAAAGATATGTCGTCCATCGCAGAGGATGCTTTTACAGAGCTGTCAGCAATTGGCCAGCCGATTCAAGGACGACGTTATCCAGCTGACTGGTTCAGAAGCGCGCCTGTCGCTGGCCTCACAGAAGATCGCTGGCTGAATGCACTGGCTGCGTTCAACTTGAACCTAACCATGGGGCTGTCTTTTTGGACCATGTCTCCCGAGTACCTCCGGATACTACTGAAGATATGGGAGAAGAATGGCGAAGACAAGTTCCATCTCTTTGTCTCCTGGTGCGTAGTTCAGGTTGCCGCCCTGTACACGAGTCGGCCATTGGTAATGAACTACTACGACCGCTACCCTGAGAAGGCGCACGTCTACCATAAAGCCTTCTGTGTCAGCAGAGCGACGTTCTTTTCAACGCAGGCGACATTCGAGAGATACAATGGTGTCGTACTACAAGGAGGCGCGGACATCGTCGCTAGACATATAACACTCGCAGTACGGTCTGCTTTTAACCAGCGCCTTTCCGGGTGGTCCTATTACGACGAAAACATTACAGTAGTCAGGAACTGGACATCCCTAAATACAGCGTTCCGCAGCTTCGAAAAGACCCACTCGCAAGATTTTAGTTTAGCTCAAGTCCCGGATATGACAGAGTCATTTGTGGGAAACTGGCAAAACTCCGTGCTGGTCAACAACACTGAGGCTGTCTTAGAAATTGTGCAATCACTGTGCAGTCTATGGTACTACATTACGCTCCGGGAAGAGGATGATTTTCAGCTGATGCCCTACTCTCTTTCCTTTCCCCTATTCGACATAAGACTGCCCGCAGCACTCAACTACGGCGGCCTGGGCTGGGAAGTTGCTGGAGCCATTGGTAACCTCTTCATTGATTCTTACAAGTATGCCAACAAATCGCAAGATCTAACCAATTGCATAGCACCGGCAGACAGCGCAGAAGATGTTGAGTACTACGTTGCTTACGCTAGCGGCTATGGCGCGGTCGTTGACGCCTTCAAGAGCAAAGACTCTTCTCTATCGCCAGCCATACCTTCGCTTGAGGAATACAGCTCCCTACAGCTGCTTTTCATCGCGTCGTGCTACCACATGTGCCCTGGTAAAGAAAAAGGAAGCCAGCCATTATGCAACACGCTTGTGCAGCATGTTCCAGAGTTCTCGGAGGCCTTTCACTGCGCTCCAGGAGATCCCATGAACCGTTCCTACCAGTGCCCAATGCCATGAAGACTGCGGTTGAAAACTACGAGTGAAGCGCCGTTGATTACCTTTTTTTTTTTTTTGTTGAGTGTGTTTTGTAGCCAGACGTCCTGACATCTTGTGATCTCCATTGGTGTGTATTATGTAGTCTGGATAGCGTTACCATAGCAAGTTTGCAGATTAGAACACACAGTGCTCGTAATTGCGTTAACCTAATGGCGAATTGTGAGTCAGTTACCTGTATGCTTTGAATATAGGATGGGTCGGCTTTTGTTGTTTTCGTTTGCTATGCGTGTACTGAATTCGGCAGTAAGCGCAGTGAGGTACCAAGACACTGAACAAAACTATGTCAGCGATAGGTTAGGGATAAATACGAACCTTTTCTTACGTGTCTTTTCATGCGCCGTTCCTCAGGAAGCCAGTGCGGGTTCACCTGTGCCTGGTCTCTTGACGACAGCATTTTTACGGTGTGGAATCGGACGTCATGCCTTTCAATTATTTTAGGGATTAGTAACGGACTTTTACTGCTAGCATTTCACGGTGAAACACGAATATGTAGCTACTTTGGGGGCAGCGCTAACGTAAACACGAGCCAATCACCTACAGTTCTGCAACGAGTGCACTTTGTTCGCACGGACTCTGTAGGCAAGTCGCTGTTCAGCATCTCGGCTATCCGTGAACTGCTGGCGAATATAAACTATAAACCGTTTGTCATACATCACTTCCTTGTTGCAGAATATAATGGTTTTCTTCTCTATAGCCTGGTCCATCAGATTATGACGCGATAAAGTTAGGGATCACCCGATAACTATGGTGGTCCTGTTGCAATGCTCTCCAAAAAGGGCTGGACACTTTAGTTTGAGCGCCTTACATTGAAAGTTTTGCAATTTCGGAAATAAAAGAATCATTCTTTTATTTCTTCTCGCGTAAAGGAAAAGTTCTAAAACACATTAAAAAATGTTGGTGCGAGAATAAGTCAGTGCTGGATCTGTTACTGCTATCTTAAATTTTATTTGAAAGCTGCCTCCACGTCTATGCATGCGTAAGCTCTGCTTCCATGCCAAACCTCAGTCACCTTGCCCAAAAATATTGGACAAGGGGAAGGGTGTCCAGGCAGTGCGCGCTCTTTGCCGTTTTTTCTGCGCCAGCGGACTTGATTCGCGCTTGTAAAACAAGCTACTGTGTCTGTATATGTATTTCATATGCCTTTTCCCACATCGTCACCCATCATGACCTTTCTTCTCTCCTTCCCCTTCCCCAGTGCAGAGTAGCAGGCCAGATTTGAATTATTCCGGCCAACCTCTCTGCTTTTTCCTTTCAATAAATCCGTCTATCTATTGACCTTGAACTCCTGCGCTGTACTACAAACATCGTCGTCTTCATTTTCCTGTCATTCATCCATGCAAGCGAGGTACTGCAAATGTTCAAGTAAAAAAAAAAAAAAATTCTTTGGAGGGGTTTAATCATCGTTTGCACCTAGTTATTCCAGGAAAAGCTCTTGCTAAGAAGGTTTTTGCATGGTTGCACACGGTTTGAACTTGTTATATCGTGTGTATTTCCTTATCTGTTTCGGTTTCGGCTTTCCCCAGTTCCGGTTGCTCTTTTGTGGATTTTACCTGTACTTCTCTTTGTCTATACTTGGCTATTGGCTTATTCAGTCTTGTGAACAGAGCCCATAAATAGGGGCTCCCTCCCAATAAATGTCAGAGTGGCCGGGGTGGCTTTTTCTCTTTCGACATGGACTGATGACGCGTGACTCTCGGCTCCCTTCTTCACGTGCGCCTCGGCTGACACAACATTGGCGTATGAGTATGACATAGGCCTAGAGGAATAGGAATGCGTGAAATTTTAGTTGCGCACTACGGTGAACATTAAGTGATAGCTTATACAGCTGGTTCGGCCGAAAAGACGTCGGTGCAATAGTAGCAGTAGTAAAAGTCGTCTGCATCGCATGTCGGAAATAATCGAGGGCTGCATAAAAAATCGTATCATTGTAATTTGGTGTTCTAGTGATTGATGATTGATTGGTGGCCATATGCGATGACGAGTTAAAAATTGAAATTAATGGATGGAATAAAGAAATAAAAAATTAAAAGAAAATTAAAAAGAGGGATTCGATGGTGTTAAGATGCTCACAATGAAAAACCAATGCTTGATGCTAATTAAAAAAATTTGGAGAGCGTGATTGGTCAATTCATTATGAAATAATCGAAGAAATGAAAAATTGGAAAAAAGGGGTTCAAGGGTATCAAATGCAGATAACCCTGAGGACGACTGATGGCGCCACGCTCCTGTCAAAACCCGCCGGACTCCGCACGCAGGGACCAATCAGCGCGTGCTGTGCTGACGGCACGCGGTAGCGGTAGACGGCCGCGGTAAGCGCCAGCGGTAAACTAAATGTCTCTATTACGTTTGACAGGAGCTGTCAACTCGGGCCTCTCTTTTCATATGGGAGGGTGATATCAGAACCAGCCTGCCAAGACCCTTGCATTCACGTTATCCCTAGGCCACGCAGGCACGTTCATACGGCTCGGTTAAAGCGGGAATTTATATGTTGGCTGGCAGCTTACGCTATCGCGTCATCGCGGAGGTGGGAGCGAAAACAGAGAGAAAGAGGTGTCCTATAGTTGAGGGCTTCGGACCACCTCGCTATAGAGGCTTTCGCCTCATCGCAGTTTAGTGATCCAAAGTGCCCCCTAGAATTTTTGTTCATTTCCATCGCGACGGCGTTACACACCTCGCTTAGCACGGGGTGGCGTGGTTGACGCTGCAGAAGCTGAACCTTTTCCTGCGATAAGCAATTATCCATATCCCATTTTGCGGTTGTTTGCAGCACAATGTCCTTTTCATATTTAAGCATAAAATTTTTCCATTTCAAGCTAAATTCAGCTCAAGGTATCATTTTTAACCAGTTATGCTCGAGACAAGCATGACAGTGAAGGTGGTTTGGTTGGTTTATAGTGTTTAACGTCCCAAAACTGGAGATCATTCGTTCTATGCTAATCGCTTCTAAATAGAATTTTCTTCAGAAAACCATTTTTTTTCGCCGTGTGGTTTTGTTCAAGCATTTGAACAGAATTTATTAGCCTCGTATTTATTATTTTATTTTTTTGTTGATCATGACCTTGTGAAGTGCTTTTTTATTTTGAGCGTCTGTACTTCATTTTGCCGTTCCTTCATGGAGCAAGAATTTTGCATGCAGCATTTTGTAATAAATAAAATAACACAGACAACTGTGTACATCATGATCAGATGCTGTTCACGCTTGCTTATAATGAAGTTGGCTGCGGCAGATGCAGAATTGTGAAGGTATTTTTTAAAAGACTATCCAAATCCTTACATAACGCCGTAAGAAATCTTGACAGAAAATAGAAAAGAAAGAGGCATTTTGGTTTCAACTTTGGTGTTAATTTCTTGAAGCTTAACATCAGAGTTTTATTGGTTGTGGCCACGCATAAATGTAAAAGGTGTTAACATCGTTCTAATGGCGCGTGAAAGAATGAGTCGCGCTTTTTGTTATATGTGGGTGTTTTCCTTTCCGTAGCCGTATTGGCTCACATATCTGAAGTAATCATCCCGGCTTAACAAATCCCTTTCTAGCGCATCATAGTCGTAATTCCCGAGGGTTCCCCCGGCTTCTTCTGGCACGACATCAGCAGGGACGACGTCAAGAAGTTTGCTCACTTCGTAGCCCATGAGGTGGACCTGAAAAAACAAAAATCTCTCAAGGTTACGCAATGCATTGAAAAACAACTCTCAAGAAAAAAAACAAAAAACAGCAGTAACAAGCTTGTGCAAGGTCTACAAAACAAAGCGGGAGGGGTTTCTCGAAGCCGCTGAACAAAGAAATCGTGCCAAATTTTTGTCTTCTCAATGCAAGCGCTCCGCGACAAATATTCCCTAAAATACCCCTGGTTTGACAGCAAAGGGCAGACTTTTTGTTGATCCTTGGAGGTAGCTTGAATTTGGTTTGTCTAAGAAATGGGGGCCGATATCTAAGCAAAAGTCCCCCCCCCCCCCCCCCCCCCCCTTCTTCTGTCACTGTTGAGAATGCCGGGCTGGTGTGTTTGAGGTTTTCAACATCCTCTTCTCATAGCTGGCTAGCAACATCGAAGGGACAAAACTAGTTGACCATGTATGGATGGATTTCTGCTCGATTCCTACTCACTACTCATACGTTTTCCCCCAAAGCTCCATTTTTCAGTATCGAGGAAGCGTTTGTGTAAATTTAGAATTCATACGTTCTTCCCTTCGTTCACGTACCGTTATTTGTATTTTGTTTAATCGGAACATGATGTATTCAAAAGAGAATGAAAAATGTCTCTCTCGCCGTGTACAAATACTTTTTTTTTTTGTTTACAGGCTACATACTGACACTATGCCCTATAAAACACTGTTAGAGAAAAAATGCATTTTCGCAGCTACAGCAAATCGCAGTAAATTCTAGAGAAACCACTGAACACTGTTTTATTGACTGCAAAGATGCAATACTCATCTGGGATGTTATGCATTAGACTTTGAAAAACAGAACTTAATGTGACATCGCATTCTGCACAACATTTCACTGCACTGTCAATTATTGATGAGTTTTTACATTAGTCGGAGAAACGCGCGTGATGGAACGAGATTATGAATCTGTTGCTTCTTCAAAAGATCATTTCTCTAGAATGATTGTTCATTCACGGGGAATTCTATGCACAGGAAGATTTCGAACAGAAGTGGCGCTTACTTTTAGTGATGTGCTCTGCGTTGCCTCCTGTCAAAAGTTTTGTTCACTTGGTGGATCCTATTGCGCATCACGTTCATTTGAAGCTGTTTTGCCTAATAAACGCCAAACAGCTCATTTATATAGAACGTTTTTTCAGTGTTATACGTAATATCAAGAAACAATAATAACAGCTGCGATAATTGCAACGTCCCGTTTTCGCTTCCCACGATAATGCCAGGCTCTAAATCCGGTCCGCTTCGATGCTATTTTTAAAAAAACTTCGCCCGAGCTCAGCACATGCAAGCCACAATATTCATGGTTTGGCCTGACCGTGTCACATAGTGCTTTCGCACTAAAATTATCAGTGGTTTAACCTGGTTAGAGCAATGATACCGCGTAAAAGCACGGTTTGAATTAACCGCGCCAAAGCACTTGGAATGGGACGGCTCCTACGTTCACCCTTGTAATTGACCTTTGATTGCCTGCGTTGTTATTCTATACAATACCGATGTCATTGTTAACGGCCTATAAGACTTGATGGCATCTTTTTCACCTTTTCCTTTGTATAAAAGGCTCATTCTACTCTCTCGCCAGCTTGCTAGGGGTATCTTTATTCTTCAGTGCGTTGCTTAGAGAAGCATACAGGGTCGTTTTTATTTCTTTACCAAACACTGCAATTAGTCTCATTGCTTCGTTAACATCTACGTCCCACCAACATTTTGGTTTCTTTTTGCCTCTCCACTGGGTTTTCTTTAACATCAAATTTATTTCCGTCTGAATTACTTCTACCCCTTCATTATACTTCCGTGAGAGATTTACGCCTTCTTTTTTTTTGTGCTTCTCTACTCCTCTGATATGGCAATCATATGTTTGTCGCTCATATACCGAAATTCTCTGTGTCATGTTCATGTTCGCTCCCTACGCTCCTCCTGCACATAGCGCCCTCTCTCCTGTCATCGCTGAAACAACCAGCTCGCCGGCGGCAGACGGCACACTTCTAAATTATAGAACACTATAATGTAGGCATGCATGTAGGCTCCCGCGGCGAAACATGTAGGCTTTCTAGAAGCGTTTAGGGAGGCTACATGTTGCACCACGGCCCTAGAAGCGTTTAAGGCTCCTCCTTAGCCTTAGAAGCGTTTTATTTATGGCGCCATCTGCCGTGTTAATGGAGTACCACATTGCAAAACATTTCCGGTGACCGCCGCATAAAAGCGCCACTATGCCACTTCAAAGCAAAAAATAAATGCTAGCTAGCATGCACTTCGGTACTCGGTTAATAAATATGAAATTAGAACTTCCCTAATTAGACGCGGACTCATTCGTAACACAGCCCTCTATTGAATGAATGACCAGATCGTATAAACATATAGACATAGACGTTCTTTTGTGGCTTATTTGGCGGCGAATTACCGGTCATGAGTTCAAATCCCACCCGAAACAACATACTTTTTTCTTCCGCTAAGCCCTGCGCCGACATCATTTAATGCCAGATGTCTTATTTTCAATTATTTAATTTGAATCATCGTTGTGTGGCACGGTTTGTGTATGCAACATGGGCATGACGTAACTTTTCAGCACGAACGTAACGTGGGTTTTTGATGCAAGGCCGACTCTCCCTTCTTAGCTTAAAGACAGCCTTGAAGCTGTTTCTTCAATAAGCTTGGTCTATGGGGTCTAACGTCGCAAAGCAACTCAGGCTATGAGAGGCGCCGTAGTGGAGGGCTCCAGAAATTTCGGCCTCCTGGGGTTCTTCAACGTGCACTCACATCACAAAGCACACAGGCGCCTAACTTTTCGCCCCCATCAAAAAGGAACCACGTCGCGTACGGTATACTGTTCCACAAGCACGAATTTCTCATTGATATCCGTCATCATGTTTAAGAAAGTAAAGAAAACGGTCTCGAATGACCTGGTCAGTTTCTGTGGCTGTTGGCGCGAGATCTTCTTCATTGACCAGATATTCATATTTATTTTTGTTTGTTTGCTATCCTATGTGGTCCTAAGAACTTTGCAATTTTTAGATTAGGTGGTGACCGAACATAGAGAACCTGTTGGTCCCACGCGCGATGCACAGAGGTACAATTAGAAGACAACAATAATAAAAAGTGATTTCTTACCCTTCCAACAAGCTTCCCGCTCATTAAAGGTCTTGCTATTGCAAACAGCGTGTCGAACACAATTGAATCGTTAATGATGTAAATGGCTTTCACACGCACAGGGTAGCATTTCTGAAAGCAAGGAGGGACGTGAAAACTATATAGGCAGGTAATTGCAGTGTTTAGGTTCACACTCACGCTCTATTCGATTCGTAAGCAAAATTTATAAGGCGTGTCGGTTCTCAAAGAGAAACAAACGTAGCCGTTTAAAAAATGTGAAGAAAAGCAAGCGAGCTTTATGTGGACCTTTTTAAGTGAAATTGTGAGACAGCACTTGTTACAAGCAGGCTTACTGCATAGTCTGCTAATCAATGGTTTGGTGCATCGGTGGGTTATGGGGCGGCGATAAGGAGGCTGCAGCCCTAGGTACAGGCATATTTCCGAAAATAGGGGAATGGTCATATTTATTCTAACAAGCTTAATATATGAAAACAATGATTGAACTTCGAGTGAGACGAGTGAAGACGGAAAACCAGAGCGGGGAGAAGGGGCTCCTACTTATTGAAACTTCATGTAGCCCTGTGAGCCTTCGCTTAGCTGCCCTGATTCGGCCTATAGGGCTGACGTCACATGACCGAGCAGGTCCGAAAAGAAGGTAAAAAGTGCAACATGTCCACCCAAGTTCCAACATGGCCCCGACGTCCAGGCCGCACTTTGCTGGACCTACATGGAAATGGCGAATAGCTGTTTCCATGCCTGGATACGCATACCACTCTACTCATGCGCTGGACCTCAGGCGCTGGACTTTAGTGAACCAAGCGAGGATGATAATGTCGCCTCATCGGAGCCAGGACCACTGCCGGGGCCCGTACATGCTGCCACGTACCATTATAATCTTTGTGGCTGTCAATAACCCTTGGCATGTGGCATTATCATTTTGCTGGTAGCGCGCAGAACATTATGTGCACTGAACGACCTGGTGGAGCAAACGACGCAATGCGACTGCGTTGTAGTGGGCTCCCTACCTTACACAAGTAGAAGCGAGGTCAAACTGATTCTCGCCTGGATGGCGGACCTGACGCAAGCCACCGGAGGACATCTGCCTACGTCCGCAGGTCAAGGCGTACAGAGCTGCTAAAGAAAGCTAGCGCAAACATGATTGTCATATACATACGTCGATGCCGAACACGAGACATGGGACACCATCCTGCCATTCGTTATCTTAGCCTATTACACCGCCGTACAGAAGACAAGCAGGTCGACGTTATTCCATCCCAAGTGACGGCCTTGTGGTAAAGCATCCATCTCGCATTCGGGCGATACCAGGCTCGATCCCCGGTGCCGCCGGGTACCCAAAGGCTTTCAACAGGTAGAAGATTTCCCCAGGTCTGTTGCTTGGCTCCTTGGGGTGAAACGCCTGGTCACTGCTCGAAAAGAATTGCACCAGTGGGCCCGGTGATTCCTTCTGCCATCAGATAACCATACGTCCACCTAGTGCGGCAGAAGCCCATATGTCACCGCGGTCGAGTGGCAGGGAGCCCACTACAAGGCTCCACCCAATGCTGCCTGGAAAGTATTTCACCAAGTACATTCATAAGCTGCTTTATTCCTTGAATAACATTTCCCGCATTATCACGTCTCTTTCGCCCCTTCCTGTTCCCTGCTTCCCTTTGTTACTTTACACAGCAGCGGCCGCATTTATGGTCCAGTCACAGAGACAGTTGAACGCGGGGATAAAGTCAAGTGTTGCATGCCCAAGCTCTTAAGAATTTCCAGAAAAGGCAGCTATAGAAATAATTAGCTTTTTACCTCTGTGATGTGCACAATTTTCTTCAAAAGGAAAGGCGTCATGTGCATCAAGTCTTCTAAACCGACGCCCTTGTAGTCCAGTATCATCACCAAGCCTTGCTTCTGAACTTCTTCATCCAAGAGCAGCCATTCCAGGAGAATCAAGCAGGCTTTGATGAATTCGTACATTGTGCAGATTGAAGAGTCCCAGGCCCCTGGGCACACAAGTAGAACACAATGGGTGAAAAACTGCGCACTGGAAGCAATGAGTTAAACAGCGAGTAATGTGTTGGAAACCAAAAAATCAATGCAGACCTAGAGTTGACACTGCCAAAACCCAGTTCAATGGCGAAAATTCAATATTCACCAATATACTTGGTGAGGAAGTAGAACACCGCCACACACTAGTAATATTAAGTTTATGGACCACACTTCTGTAAAGTTAATTAAAATGGTTATGTTTTCACTTCCAATAGATGAGAAAGGTTACTGTGCTCTGCCTGACGTCTTGCAGCATAATTTGTTTGCAGAGAAGAAGTAGTAATCTTAAATAAAACGAACGCCGCGAAAGTCCACTCTTTGTCCGCTGCGGCAATAAAACATATTACCTGTGAAATGAATTAATCAATGAGGGGCGAACTTCCTGGAATGCGTAGCCATTTGATGTAGAAGTACTGAAAGTTGAAATGAAATCAATGTTTGTGTTCATATATTACACTGCTTTACGAAACTCGGACTGATAACGCTTAAAATTGGTTAACCACTTCTTAGTTTAATGTTAGAGCTAGTTACTTCACAGCTTCCCCAGTCCTAACAATAATTTCATTAGCACGGTGATATTGGACACTAAGGAGGGTGAGGGTAACAAACTGGATTCCAAGGGAAGGAAAGCGTAGCAGGGGGCGGCAGAAAGTTAGGTGGGCGTATGAGATTAAGAAGTTCGCAGGGGTCAAGTGGATGCAGCTAGCACAGAACCGGGTTAAGTGGAGAAATATGGGAGAGGCCTTCGCCCTGCAGTGGGCATAGTCAGGCTGATGATGATGATGATGATGATTGGACACTAAATGAGAAGTAAGATAAATATTACCGCGGCATGTGCGATAGAGTTTGCTGGAAAGCAAAGGCAAGGTATCTGTCAGAAATTGTTTCTGTGGACACCTAAACCGCGCCGTAAGGGAATGGAGGAAGGTGGGAGAGAAAATAGAAAGAGAGAAAGAGGAGTCGTAGTGGAGGGATTCAACGTAATTTGGATCCTCTGGGGATCTTTAACGTGCTCTGACATCGCGCAGCACATGGACGCCTCTGCGTTTCTCTTCCATCGAAGGTTCTGCAGCTTTGATCGGAAGTTGGGAAAAGAAAGTAGAAAACGGAGTTAAAAAAAAAAATAAAATACGGGACGAACTCGCCACGAAGGATGCTTTTTTTATACGAATGGGCCCACTACAACTAACTAGAAGCAATATAAGAAGGAGCACGGGAGCGCCTGGCCTTCGATTAACAGATGATGAGAATCAATTATAAAAGCGCATCGAAAGAAAGCTTGATCGCTTGCTTTTTCCTAGCACACACCTGGTGCCACCCCTTCTCGTCTTCTGTTGGTGGCAGCGCTTTGCGAAATGCGAAGGCCATGTGCGCTCTCTTGTTCCTACTTATGATGCTTCTAGCTGTACAGTACACAAATAGAAAGCAGAATTATTTACAAGAAAACAAGCATCAGGTGAACAAATTTCGAAATTTCTAAATGTTTATTCGCGGGGATATGGGGATCATACATTGGAAATTTGTGAAAATATGAAATATTATTCGCAGTATTTGTTTTTTACGAAATGGTATTTCTTGACGCCGAAGTATAACCACCATTGGATTAGGCTGTATGCGGATAATCAGCACAAACGTATGTGCTGATATATTATGGCAGTCAAAATATTAGGTATCTCGAAATTCGAACACGCCCGTGTATCGACAGCTTTGTTAATTTTTTCAACTGTAAAAATTTCTGAATAATATATTTTTGTCCAAACTGAAGATGTGGACCGGTTATACATGTCCTTTCCAGATCACTTGGAAGCACCTTGCATTGTATGTTTTGATGGCTTCCGATCAAAGCAAGGGTGTCAAACTAAAATAAGCGTGATCTGTATACTTGATACTGCCTGACACATCCACAAGTTAATCACGAACTTACACAGATTGAACTTAATTAGTAAAAACAGTAATCTCAGCTTATTAATTATATAAAAGTTGAGTTTGTGTGGCGTTTAACTTAGGTACGTAATAGGCACTACGAATTTAAGCCTTACATGGGTATTAGATAAAAACAAACAAACAAACAAACACGAACATACCTGCTCTGAAAAGCATGACCCCTCGACCTTGTAAATCTTTCTGTCTGGACACCGCCGCCAGCTTGTTCTTGCGAAAGATGACATCGTAGGCCATACTAGATGGCAAAAAGCTGTCGAAAATGTCCGGAATATCCCTCTTGACTTGAAAGTATTTACGGATGGTTTCGACTGTGCCATCAACATTGTACTTTCGGGCTCGTAGGAATTTCAGCAGGAATGTGTCGTCCTTGGGACAGCTGTATGATTCGTCGTCTTAACAAAAAATGTAAATAAAAAAACAAATTAGAATTGTTTTTGAAGATTACTAATCCAGAACGAAGTCTTGATTATATCATATCTTATTGACAGACGCCCAGTACAAATTCCTAGCTCGTGCCTCGCGTATGATTTTGTATTAATAAAGAGGTAGCCTAACTAGAAGCTTTAAAACATCAATATTAGATCGTAGGTCACCTTTTTAAAACCCATTTTTGTTTCTGCTTGATAGATATATTTTTCAACCAAAATAATATTTTAAGCTTCTAAGGAGGAGCCATTTTTTACTTTTCTTGCGCAAAAGACTAGCTGTTACTTGTTACGAGGATGTGAAAAATTTTTTATCAACCGTCATAAACTCATAAGCGATATCGAAATGTCGTGACTTGTCACGTAAGGATAATGGAAACAGTTTCTACTCTGAAGGTGCACATTACACTTGATATTGAGTAAAAGAAGGCACAATATGGCTGCTCAAAAATAGCGGATTACATGCTACCCTTTCACCATTTTGCAAGATAGTTACTGCGCTCACTGCATGTCACAAAAACCATTTTATCTGCGACAAGAAGGATGCGCAATTAATTAAAATGAATGAAATGATTTCAAAATATATGAGAGCTTACCGCGCTGCTTGGTGCGGCACGCCCTCAGAAAAAGCTGCGAGTTCGAATTATACAGTTGTGCACATATAACTTTCGGAGGGTAACAACTTGTGCATGGCTCACAACGACATGGGCTGTGAGGGTGGTGTAGTGGATTGCTCCCGAATAATTTCGACCACCTGTCTTTTTTAACTTGCACTGACATTGCTAAGCACACGGGTGCCTTCCGTTCTGCCTGCGTGGAAATGCGGCCGCCGCAGCCAGTAATAAACCCGTGTCCTTGGGCTTTGAATTTGAGAGCCTCACCACTGAGGTACCGCGGCTGCCCGAACCAATTTATAACTGAATATTGTCTGATGTGTCATCCAATCATTTGATATACTCGCGATCTGAAAGCTTCAGTCAAGGTGATTACGTAACTAGAGGCTATGTATATCATTGTAAAAAAGGAAAGATGGCGTTTATAACTTAATACGGATGTTCTTTTTTTTTTTTCGAGAAATATAAACTGACATTCTCTCAAAACCATGCAGGATGCAGAGCAATGAAAGGAGTGACAGTTGCGAAAGGGTTGGCGGGATGTTTATCTTCTAGTGTAGGATTTAAATATTAAAAGTAAATTAATCAAGCTTGGAATACCGGGATTTCTCCCATGAACACAACGTGTTTACCGCCAGGAACCCTTTATCTGAATACCCGCCACTAGCCCAACTAGGATCTGAAGCCAGAAGTTGACGAATGCGTCATGTCGGAAACAATGCAATGAGAATGGCTTGTTCGATGCAAAAGCGACAGAAGCCCACAAGGTTTACAGCTTGTGCCACCCTTCAGAAATATGATATAAGGTGCGGGCTTTGGCGACGACTGCTCTTTTTGCAAAACGACTGTATCCATACCTTTAACGCGCGTGCTCATTCTGCAGAAAATCCGGTCTTGGCAATTTTATTTCGGCGTTGAAAGCGAATAATGACGAGCAGCATGGAATTAAAACCTTACTATTCAGGTCCCACTCTTTTGTTGTAACAGTAGCGAGAGAATTACGAGCAGGAGCTTCCCATTTTTTCACGTAATGCAAAGTTGAATTTTTTTTTTTGTAAGAGAATCACCAATATGCAACCGTTGTTAATGTAATCTTCCCATATCAGAGTAAGCGTACAACCGAAAGAACGAGATTCCGTGCTCGATGAATGCACATTAGCTGCCATATGCCCAATTCTGTGGACTTGTCCATCGCAAACAGGGCTGACCTGTATATGTTCGAAAATGCCATGAATAATATGTAGCCCTGCTAAAGGCGGGAATGAATTGTACCGCGCCCGTGCCAAAGGGGTAAAGTGTGTTCTTTTAGATTAAAAGAGTCAGTCAAGAGCGCAGAAATCATTTCAAATATAGGTTTGATGTCAGTTCTGGAGTGTCAACAAGAAACGACAAATATGAATGTAATGGAAGTAGATGGTTTGGAATTGTAAGTTGATAAGATAATCGAAATACAAACCGGATATCTGACTTTTCAGGTCCTTCAATGATTCCGCTATAAGTTCGGTGATCTCCTCGACGTCATCGCTTACGTCGTTCCCACAGTCGTGCATAGCCTTCTCCAGCTGCTGCGAAATGTAAACAAGCAGAAAAAAAAAGCACGCACACACTGACGTCTTTTTGTTTTACGTGTTACGCTTAGAAATAACTTATAGACTAGAATAGTATGATTCCACGTTAATGGGGATATCGGTTTGCTCTTGTAACCCTACAAACACCTTACACAGATGTTCAGGTGAAAAAGGCGTCAAATCTTGGCGTACTGTTCGAAGGTTACAGCCAGAGAGGTAGGCAGTAAACATAGCCTAAGTGTGAGGCATTTGAAAACAAACAAACAAACAAACAAACAAACAAACAAACAAACAAACAAACAAACAAACAAACAAACAAACAAACAAACAAACAAACAAACAAACAAACAAACAAACAAACAAACAAACAAACAAACAAACAAACAAACAAACAAACAAACAAACAAAGAAACAAACAAACAAACAGACAAACAAACAAACAAACAAACAAACAAACAAACAAACAAACAAACAAACAAACAAACAAACAAACAAACAAACAAACAAACAAACAAACAAACAAACAAACAAACAAACAAACAAACAAACACGGCCTTTTCCTTGGTTGAAGGCAAGTGTCAGCAATAAATCTGTTACCGTCAATACACATGCACGTGCGCATGGATGGCTGCTATAAACGTTGTGTTGTTGGATGGAATTTAAGAGCGTCCCATTTGAAAGGGGGTACGAGGTGGCAGTTTCCACCATGCTCGGCTTTTTCTCCTTATATCTCGAATGTTGTCATAAATCCATCGGCTATTTCCTCATTTCTGTCACTGAATTTTAACTGGCCTTCTGGCCTCATGTCTTCTCTCTGCCTTCGTTTACCGATGGCGGTGTGAACAAATTAGATTCGTTATTGGCCATGCCGATGAATGGCGCCACGGGGCGTAAAATACAAACATGAGTACTAGGAAGAGCAACGTTACTAGATTAAATCAAAAGGAAGAGTACATGTTGCACAACAGTACTCCATATGTTGTACTAGGAAGCGTACATGTGGCGTGCGCTGGCGCAACGTAGGCTCCCTATGCAGTGCTATCGCCATGAAAAGGAATGCGATTGCGAGCTGTGAAGTGCAGGAAAAAATGTCCAACTACGGCAGTCTGCCTGTCGTCACCACGTATATATAGGCGCGCTCATGCTGTTTGTAGTCTGCAATCTGCATTCTTCATCACAGTTATGTTGGGCTGCATGGGTGAAGCGAGAGTTCTTACCTAGCTACCTACAAAGCTTTGCATTGGCTTTCGCCATCGCGCTCCATTTATAAAGACCCACGCTGGCAATAACCGCCACCGCCAGTGAAATTATGGCGCCTGTTGTTGATGACGACAGGCAGACTGTTGGAGCTGGAACTTTTTCACGCGCCCCATTGTTAGAATTTCTTTTCATTGCGATAGTAGTACATTGCTTTAGCCGGCGGGCAGATTCTGTAACGACGGCACCTTAAGGTGGCGCTGCCTGCGCTGCCAGGAATGCATGCGCGACCCTCGCGCTGCGGAACAAAAACGCAGGCTCTTTAAGTCACGCACTTGCTTCACCGAGCACGGAGTAAAGGAAGAAATTTGCTGATGTATGAGCTGCTGCAGCGTCAGCGCAGCATATAGGAACCCACCAAAGTTCGTTTAGATTCTCCTTTCTGTTCGTTCATAACTTCCTTTCAATTCAGCCTCGTGTTCTCCTCCGATGGTGCGTTGTGTTCCCCTCCACAGTGCAGAAAACGGGAGGTATAAGCATTTCATGCTTATAAAATGCCGCCCGCAACGGAGGGTCAACGAGTTTCTCTTAAACCCAAGGGAAACGTGGATCTGACAAGAGCATACAGGGGCATTCCGGTGGAGATTTAGGGGAGTAATATTTTCGTGACGTGAAGGCGGCTGATTCTTTATGCATATGCCGTTTCAGAATTGAGCTTCATACCCGAAGACGTTCCCGATGTAGGCTGGACTAAAATGCAGCCAGTTGACCACATGATAAGTCTGTATCATAATATCTCATAGTTGGAGATTAGGGCCACTCATTAAGGGAACGTGCCGACAAGTAACCGAGTTCCGCCCTTCTATTTTAAGGCCTATCTTACGTAGCGCTTTTTTATTGGCTCTGGACTGGAGGTCGTGACGAAACGTGAGTAAAATTACCGGAAAAGTATTTGGTAAAGAAATAGCTAATATAAAACAGGAGAAAGCATATGTTATATGTTATTATCTGCTACACGGGCACGAAAAATGATATTAAGGGCCCAATGACTTATTTGTAATGGCATTCTCATGGTGCTACACACGCGAAAACTAATGGCAGTCCTCTTAATGCCATTCGCCACGCAGTGAGTTTGTCCCAACTCATTCGGCTTGGGGTCGACGATGGAATGGGTACTCTCGTCCTCAGCACTTACCTGACATTCATTTTGTATATAAATAATCCTGTATTATCTAAAAGAACATGCTCGTAATACCTGTTTAAATCAGCATCTAAACAAGTAATCGCTTTCAATTTAGTTTCAAGATTTTAGTACAATGAAATAATGTGACCACAAGCGTCCCTTTTGGCTAGTGCTTTGCTCATATGCACCTAGTCGTCATTTGCTAAAGATGAACACAATTTGCGAAAAATGTCCATTTTTTATATTTTTCTAACACCGAAAACTACTTCGCCGATAAGAAAAGTGTTATATCATTTGCAACATATTTATAAAAATGCTATCTCATCCTCCTCCCCCTCCTCGTCATCATCATAAAAACCTAAATAACATTACATCTCTTTGTGTGACATCGACAGCGAAAATAATGACAGAAAGCAGTTTAAGGCATTAGATGGTTAATTTAACCTTGGACACAAGAACCCTGAATTAGTTACTGAGGAAAATGAGATGAAATCGGGTTTTAAGGGATACTAACTCTTATACAAGGCTACGTTTGATGATGACGACCTCCAAACAACTGACTGCTCGCCGCTTAAGGAGCGAGCCTCCTTTTATTTGTCCGAGTGCTCTCAGGTGCGACGGCGCATGTTCGACTGGTCAATCGTCAAGTGTTATAAATGCTTCCGCCGCGAGCGATGTAGCGGCACGGTCACGTATTCTGCCCCTAGGCATTGTGGTAGCGGTGTACCGTCGCAGCCGCCGAGACGCATCTTGCTCTGAAGACACGCCGATGGCGAACATGGAGACGGAGCCTGATGTGGTATAAACTCGTTAGAGTGTCGCATTGAACTGCGATCAACTAAATGTTGCATTTTAGAGCTGCCGTGATTTTACCAGAATTGCAGGGCGGACTTGCGGGCTTTAATTACTTCGCTGGTTCGCATGCTACAATGAGTCTGTCTCAACTTCGAGGTTTGTTTGTTGTTTTTTCCCCAATCCAATCAGTGTTTTATTCCATGTGTGCGACATTTCACAAATTATACACGGTATACTAATGCAGTAAATATCGTACTAGCACCATTAAAAGATAACTGGCTACCTTCTATGCTTATCCTTGTTTAAACAAAGTCTCATTTTAATGTACAGGGTCGTCCACTTCTAGCTATAACAGGGGCACAGCTATAAAAGCGACATTGCCTCCAGCGTGGGCTCTCATCGAAGCAAAGCGACACAAACACAGAAGGTCCCTGCGGTGGTGCTTTGAATGGCTTGCCTATTAGCTTTATTGCATGGCCGCGTAAGGCGCAATGAAGCTTTGAAAGCAGTGACCGTGTTCTAGCTAGAAGTGGACGAGGCTGTACAAGCTAAGCTTTAAATTTTTCCTCGATTACTCCTCGCAGTTTTATACCCTTCGACAAGAAGGTCAGTAGCTGCTGCCAGACTCGGAGCTGGCCTTTGTGAAGCTACGTCACTACCGGCTATTTAAACTGAACATAACTTAAATGTGCATTTACGGTATATTTTCCCGACAAGTACACTACCGCTCGCTAAAAAATGGCATGTAAATATTCGTAAAAGGTGACCAATGCAAAACTTAGCAATAAATAATCTAGAGTGGGTTACGACATGCGAATGATGAATATCTGTAAAGTTGAAGATGAAGTGCTTAAACACCTTCCATTCAAGTTTGTCCCGAAGTTTCCTCTAAAGCCTGGCGTGTTGAAGGTCATACACACGAAGTGCATGAAATAATATTGTCTACAACACCAACGTAAAATAAACACTCCGATGATGGGTCTCAGCGGGGTACATGTCATTTTCAGATTCGATGACAATTAAGCATGACTGAGCTGGGAGCGGCTGTCACTTCTTCACATGCGCGCATGCATGTGTGTGCGTGTGTGCGTGGGGGAGAGGGGAGGGATAATGCACATGACAAAGCAAATGCATGAGTAAAGGTCTATATTATATAAAAAAGCTTATTTCAACGTCCAGAGTACACGCACTCATGAAACGAATTGTGGCAGCCGCAGACTGCTGTTTTTGCTTTTCCGTGACGTGCTGAGCCCTCTGTGTTCCTCTGTTCTCGCTGATTGGCGTGCCATACCCGCTGGATAGGTGGATGGATGGAATATAGGAGCGTACCCTTTGAAACGGGGTGGTAGCAGTAGCTATCATGCTCATTTTCATCAGTCTTAGCGACACCTCCAGCTACCGTGACCACCTTCTACGGTTTTTATGAGGCTACGTACCGCTGAGAACATGGAGTGCAGTCTTTTTATCGATTGGTTTATCAAGCTCCACAGGTGCATCCAGATGGGAACTTTGGGTCATCGGCCAGTAAAACCAGGCAAAATTTTTGCAGTACTAATTACACAAAGAGAGTGTACTGGCCATTAATACATTAAAGTTAGAGCATCTGAGAATAATGAAAACACGGACTACGTAATCAAAGAATAAGAGTCTATTGTGTGTGAACATGCTTTTTCTTTTGTTCAGTCTATGTTTTTCTTCTTGCACCAGTAGTGCTTTAGCTCTGATAAAACGCTCTAATTATTTCGTGCAGTTGGCATGAGTTGACGAAAAACAAGCTTCTTTGTAGCATAACAGCAGTTTTCTATGTGGTTGATGGTCACGTGGCAAAAGTGGTAGCACAAAAGCCCCAGAATACGAAATGGCAACGGGGATGATGGAACGACACCGGAGCCTTACTACGTCATATAAATAGCCAGGAGAGTTCTATCAATGTGTGCCTTGCACGTATAGCAGCTCACTTTTCTGAGTTTAGAAAACTTGCACTAATAATTTTTATCTGTACCGCTGGACATTGCGAAACACAAAACCCGTTTTCGTGGTAGCATGAGCACGTTTACGAGAATAAAGGAACGTGACGTTCGTGAATTGCTATTGTTTCCGTGCTATGCAGCCATATGTACAACTTGAAACAAAAGAGCGACGCTGAACATACAAAACTTTCGGAGGCAAAAATGAAACAAAAATTACATCCTAGAAATAACAAAAAATTCGCCACCAAAATTCGTCTCACACCTTGGGCCGTGTTGAAAACTTTTGTCGCTTACAGGAGAAAGTATTTGGAAAAGTGAGGAAAAACTAAGGAAAGATATCAGTGCACCTTTAATTAATCTTAACAACGCTTCACTCAGATGCAAGGAAATATAAGCAATGATTTAAAGTCCGGGAGAGGGCTGTAAAGCTATAAGAGTTTCGGCACTATGGGAGCCTAATCAGAGATTTACCGGTTGTTAGTATGAGCCTTGTCAACGATGAGCATTTGTGCAATCGTTATCTCTCTGCTTTCGTTAAAGACAACTGCAAAATGAGCAAGAGTTTAGGCAGGAATTAACTACTCAAATATGTTTTCCCCTCGATGTGCTTGAAGCTACGTAAAAGAGCGCAAATTTAAAAAGCCAGGATAATGCTAAGACAAGCAAAGAAGGATGCGCCCACGTATCTTAGGAAATGTTACAAAATGATTTCGTATGCATGCAGTACGAAACCGTTCTATCGGCAAATCAGGCAGTTAAAGAATGCTTTCAGGAAAGCGAAAAGCTTAACGCCAGGTGGTAAGAAAAACAAAAAGCCATTCGCTGGTTTGCCGCGACTCAAAGGTATCCTTGAAAGGAAAAAATAAAAAAAACTTTTTTTTTTATTCCTCTTGATTTTTTTTTAAAATAGAAACCACTCCGAGTTCTTTTTACCAACTCTGGCGACGCAAGAAATGACGTCCAGTGGGGCAAAATGTGCGCGGCATAGCGGAAAGCGCGTTTCAATTTTCTATGACGAAATGCGCGCCAATAGAAGCTTATGCCGTCGAATATGCGCCGAAGGTTGTTTTAATGCGATTACGTATGCTGCTCTTACAGCGCAAAGGTCGAAGCGCTCACGATTCTACGCTTGAAGAGATGAAGATAACGCACTTGTCAGGCTAAAAATACTCGGATGATCAGCGCGACTTCAGCAGCGCTGCCGACTGTGTTTCGAAGAGGATGAACGACTAAACTTCAAAGATTGGTAGCTCGCGCCCAGACGCCACCAGAGCCAAAAGTTTGTCCACTAAGCTTAAGTAGCTTCCACAGGAGAAAGCACGAAACAATGCTGAAGTTCAAAGCGATTGCAGCTTACTGTAAGCTCACCTTTACGGTATTATGGAATATATACTTGGCTTCACAAGGATAATGAAGAATATAAAACCAATACTATACATATATATATATATAAAGTAGACGGTCTGCCTGTGTTGCAAAAGCATATCTACAAACCAAGAAGGAAACAATACCGGTAAATTAGCTGCCGAACTTCTGTTTGTCGACGCCGCTGCCTTGGAGGAGGTCGCCAGGTAAAGAGAAATGCCACCGCCGTCTTTGGAGTTCGTCTCGTAGCTCGTCCGAATATTCAAGGGCGCTTGACGAGCGGCTGCGCTATCACGACGCGTGGCTAGGCAAAATAACGACCAGTTTTTCCGCTTTGCGGCTGCGAGCGCACGACCTTGATTTTTTGCATTTCCTTTTATTCGAGGTAAGAGACCGGACAGGTCATCGTTAGCTCACTTTTTGTTATTCGTGTGCTGTAACCACGATACACTGTGCAGTGCGAGTTTCCCTTTCTGCTGATGACCGCGCTCAGTTGAACTTTTTGTTTCGAGCTTTCACGTATCATTTGAACTAAATCAATGTAACCAATTTAAAGAAAATAAAAACATGGAGGTTATATATAGTGAAAAACTCCAGAGTAGTTGGAATTTTTGTAGCTCGTCTACAGTATTTGTTTCATTCTAGTAGAATATTCATTAACGAGTCAAAGCTACGTAAGTGACATTTCAAACGTTGGTTTTGGAAATAAAGTATTAATTCGACAGTTGTAGATCATCTTGAAATATAACTGACCTAATCGTTACAAAACCTATAGGAAGCGTGCGTAATTTAAAATACACCAGTTGACAGCAGTGCTACTTTGGTATTGCGGACACGATCCCAGAGCGAAAAATCTGCTTATGCGTGCAACCTGTAGATGCAAGCTCTATATGGGCCTGCGTTTACTTAAAACATACATAAAACAGGTATCCCAGTATATTAACGAAGTTTGAAACGAACATGAAGCTTCCTAGCCGAGTGAAAAATATTCAGCGCTGTTGAACGTCGTGTGACCTTGTCTGGAATGCACTTGGCGAAGCTAATCTTGAGAAATTGATTTCTGCGCTGAGATAAAATGTTTTACTACTGTTTTTCGCGCTTCAGAGATAGTTAAGATTACCTATCTGACCTTTTAAGCATTGACTTTGGAAAACAATTGCCAATTTAAAAGTAGACGATCCTTAAAAGCAGTGTCTGAAATATTTGCAATGAGGCGCTTTTATGTAGTTCATTTTAACTTCCCTGATTGAAGGTGCGAAAAATTCGAAATTGAACGCTTGCAGCTTTCAGTGGTGTACGTTAAGCGCCACAAAACGCACCGTCGGTAAAATAAGGTTTGTCTACGGAATGAAATCTGCGATAGGGCTTTTAATTTGCAATGGGTATGGGATGTGAGATAAGGGGAGTTTTGCTCAAGAGCACAACTTTGAAAAAAAAAAAAAGCATTTTGTATATTGCGCGATTTCTTAAAGGGCCTTTACTACAAGGTACGTATCGGCACGATAGTCCTGCCCATTTTCAGGACGAAGTGCAACTCCTGTATTGAAACTTTTTCCCAAAGTAAATGTCGCTGATGCTGGTTATACCTAACGGAATGATCTCTTATGAACGCAAAAAAGAAATAAAGAAAACTCCAGACTAGACAACCCGACATTCAACAGCGCTGAGCTGGTGTCACTTGCCCAACCCTTCACCTGCTTAGAAAGTTGGTCACTTTTATCTGGGACATCTGGCTTACGTATATGTATACACTTATGTATACCTGGTTTACCATCTCTGTGAGACGAATGAAATTCTTCTGAGAACCGCGTGGCCTATAGCTTGCAGTACCTTTGTATTTTTGCAATTGGCATTTCATACAGACTAATATGGTAAATTTTATATGATTACCTTCAGGAACGAAGTCCACTTATATATTGTACGTTACATTAAAAAAAAATAAATAAACAAGTGGCATGCCGTTTCCGCGATGTATAGTTTTTTGTTTTACCGATGTTAAAATATAACTTTAGCAATAAAAAAAAGCTTTCACTCAACGGCGCAGCTACTTCAGCGCCCCACGAAGCGTATCAAGGCTTTCCCCGAAGCGGCTTTGCGTGGCCGAGAGATGTGCGCTTCAGTGAGTCGCGTGAATGTTTAATATGCAAGTAAAAGCAAAAAAAAAAAAAAAAAAGAAAAAAGAAAGAGACCAACAAAGCTAAGTTAAGGTAGAAAAAAAGCGCGGAACCTAAAGAACGGGAAAGCTTGCCAGAAAACCTTGCAGAAGTTGCATTTATCTTAGCCATCTAAATATGGGACCATTTTTGTTACTTCCGTGCACAGTTGTGGTTTAGTTGCTCAGCTTTAGAAAAAGAAAACACTTACGTTCACGTGCTGTGTGATGTCAGCGCTCAAATTTCAGGGGGATCGGATTAATCTGGAGCTCAACTCTACGGTGCACGCCATATCCCACGTCTCTTCTGGACTTCGAACCAGGCTCACAGCTTTTACGTCCGCTATGCTCCTTGAGATGCGACATTGTTCTATTTCTCCAGACAGGTCTTCGGGTATGGTTGCTAGTTGGGGTAGCCTACCCCCATTAAAGGCTTTGCCTCGACTCGGAGGGTTGTCGATCATTTTAGAAAAGTCAATTGTTTTGAAGACTTGAGGCACGCCTTGGCTATGCGTATGTTATGCCATGTCCAAAGCTAAATTGAAGATCGGCTTGGTCGATTCTGAGCAAATTCGTCCTTTTTCCAGCTTTACATCTGTTTAAGAAGGTTCATTACATACCCATATGATCACAGCCTCATAATATGCACGAAGAACAAGTTCAGCGGCATCAGGTTGATGTGATAATGTCCTTATTCTTGAAAATTGCCTGTACCCACCAAACATTACACACGGGGCTGTAGATATAGAACCACCTTGCACCTAATGGTTGCACTGACAACCATGATGCGCATTATGTTCTATGTTGGCCAAAATAGTCGAGCACTAGTCTTACAAACCTTTTAACTAAAATAAAGTCGATGGATTCTCGGAGGCTCTGATGACAAGTCCAGCATATAATGAATGCGAGGTGGATACTACATCAATTCCATCGCTCCGGTGCCGAACAGATCCTTTTTCCAAGCATTTCACTCCATCAGAATTGAGCCCAAGGCTGGCGGAAAACAGGTGAATTTTAGGTTAGGTGCGCTAATGCTTGCAAATGGGAAAATTGGATGAGAAATAAGGAAGTGACGAGCAAGTTGGTCGGCTCCCTTAGTCCTGGATTCCGTTGGCTTTTGCTGCTTCTCGGACCAGGTGGACGATCCTTAGCTCGACGTCCGAGGACCCGCTTGACAGCGCATCCTTAAAATTACCGCATGTGTGTTCTGTCTGAGGCAAGTCCCGTGGTTTTTCTGT
Organism: Amblyomma maculatum; assembly: GCF_055883805.1. Classification (NCBI taxonomy): domain Eukaryota; kingdom Metazoa; phylum Arthropoda; class Arachnida; order Ixodida; family Ixodidae; genus Amblyomma; species Amblyomma maculatum. The sequence goes on along the minus strand of NC_139347.1, from coordinate 24,749,086 downwards.
ACACCCCCAGGATATGTAAAATATCTTGGGGCAGGCGACACACCAGGAACACAGCTGTAGAGGGTGGAGAGCAGCTTACACCTGATATGAAAGTTTGGATATGTGTCACTTTGGATGAGGCGCCAGGCAATGGTTTCGGCTGTTATTTTCTTGCGTGGATGGGGTATTTACGTTTCTAAAGCCTCATATGTTCCAGATCGTCTCCATATATGCCGAGTAGAGGAATGGGGTACGGGTGGGGCTGGTGGCCCGCCCGATAAGTAATTCTCGGACTAAGCCAAACGGCATATCATTCCCCTTAAACAGGTGAATCCTTATGGCACTGCGGATCGACTTCGGCGCCGCCCTGATGCGAGCACTTTATAGTGACCGCTGCAGTTTAAGTACCAGCGCTGGTCCTATGTCTACATTCTTCTGTCTTCGTCTATTAACAAGTCTCTAAGAGAAGTTTAAGGCAGCAAGTCTGGATCATTAGAGTATTGACAACCGTGGACTAGCTATGCGGCAGTGCTGCTCCGGAAACGGAAGGCACTCAGTTTAGAATCAATCACACGCTCAATGAACTGGGTTTAGAAGTAGACAACAGCGCTTCCGATCCAGGTGACTGGCTTTCAGGGGTTAGCTATCCACTAGCAGGAGTGACTGGAAAGCTGAAATGCCACCCGTGTGCATAGGAAAGTCCTTTAAGTGCCGCTAGCAAAACAATATTTTGAATTCAATAGCTGTCTAGCGGACTTTCTTTGGCCAGTGCCGTGCGTCGTAACCTTATACTCCGCCGCCCCTACTGCTGACAAATATTTAAGGTACCCGTAACCCTCGACCACAACGGCCGTATGGTATGGTTCTGGACAAGTACGCTAGTAATTGAAGCAAAACTGTACATCGGAATAAGGCGACAAGTTCAAGAAGGTGGTTTGTAGCTAATATATGCCTATCGACATTGCAGGTTGGCTTCTTTTTTGAAGCTCTTATAAACGGAGACACTTGGTCTTTAAGACGCGACAGTTCCCATCACGCTAAGAAAATACGTGCCATCGACGAATTTATCCGCTTATGATACGCATGTGAAAATTAACGCTAATAATATAAAAATGGGTGTTTGTTCAAATGTTTACTTTTTGCCATTTTATTTCTATTTTGTCGCTCCTGAGTTTGCCTCAGTTCTGGTCGAAATAGCATTCTACTATTGCTGGCCTGTGCTAAAAGCGCTTGCGGAGTATTGGGCGTCCTTGTTACTAAAACTGAGTATAATGAATTGGTGTCTGAAGTTCGCACTTAGGCGATATTATATTGCATATTTCTCACGCTGCGAAAAAGCCTGGGCACTGATTTCTCGGGCGCATAGCTGAGTCCTGCGTGCAGGAAAACGCTGTGGCGAAATTTTCATCGTGCCTGAGAGGTAGGTTGCACAAAGCCTCTGCCACGTTCCTTGGCTCTCCACACGTCAGCAGACAGCCCATGATGAAGAACAGTGCTGACTGGGAAAGACGTGGGAAGTTCTGAAGGACTGTCTCGTTAGTCTTAGACTCCGCGAAAGCTCTGAACGCCGTCCATAGCACGGTCCACGAAAGCATGGCGTCCCGAGTGTCCGTCTTGATCGCCTCAAACTTTGCGATTTGGTCCCTGTGCGTATTTTTAAGGCACTCAAGGGTGTCATCGGAGTGCTCAAGAACAGCTTCGTGGCAAACATGGCTTGTTCTTCCCACATAGAGCCCATTTTTAAAGAGGCGGGACCCAATTCCTGCGAACTTGATAGCGCTGGGAACCCGCAGTGAGTACAACGGGATGTCCAGGTAACTTGTTTCCACTAGTTTAGTCGACGCAAGCGGGTAGTTCATGTCGGTGGTGCTTCTCTGGCTCCCTGACCAGTAGCCGCTCACCACAGGAGAAGGAATGAATTCCGCGGTGCGCAGCCAATTCGTCATTGCACTCGACGTCATGTCCGGGTAGTGTGCATAAATGTCTTCGAAGTACTCAGGCTTAGAACGCCGGAAGAACTCCGCGTGCACATCCGCTAAGTTCTTTTCAAAATGAGCGAAACATTTATTAGCCACTGATTGTGACGCGGTGCGCTGAAGGACCTTGGCGAAAGATTGTTTAAGCTCTTGCATCAGCTTGTCCACGTCCTCTTGTATCTCAGCAGTGGTGAAGTGACTCATGTAAGGGTGCTCGAGCGCATAGTGCAAGACGCGGTCAGTGCTGCTGAAGCAGTACCACCTGTGTGTCTCTAGAGCGGAGCCGCGAGATCCTACATGCCTAGCCGCTATGATGCGCCCGCTGGAGAAGGGGACAAGGGCTTGAACGCACAGCCAAGCGTATAGCTCGACAAAGTCAGTTTCACCAAGTTTCTCGTGGAGTGAAAATAGTGCCCGGAAGTAAAAGCCGGCATGAATCACAACCGGGACTCTGCGCTTCTTTGGTATGGTCATGAAAACTTTAAACGCCTCCAGCCAACGCTCTTTCGAGATAGCTCGCGAGACATGGTGCACGTTGGCTGTGTCGGTAAGCCACGTGTCATTATTTTCGTACTTTTTGATGCGAGCTGGAGGTCCCAGGAAAGATGTCAACGCCTGCTCAAGACGGACTATGTTCCTGAACCGCTCTTTGACGTTTGCGGAATCGTCGCTCCTAGAGAAATTTCCATAAACGATGCGAAAGTAATGCTCGTGGCTTCTAAATGCCGTGCCTTTGACGTGCCGTTTGACGTCGTTCAACAGAACGGCTACGCTTTCCGGTTTTCGTATCACCACTTGACGTTTCGCGGCGCGCTCCGTGGAGACATCTAGAAGAACAGGAATCTTGATTACTTGAGACATGTAGAAGATAGCTTTTAGGACACACGGTGCAGATTCCTCCGGGGCACGGTTCGGCCAGACAATGCCACCTTTCTGTAGGACTTTCCTGACTTCTTCCGACTGGTCTTCTGAAGCTGCGACGATGTTGTCGCACGCGACAAAGTGTCTTGCAGCTTTCTGCACTGCAGTCTGGCGCGAGGACGCGTCCGGAAAAAGCGTGAGGGTGTTTCTGGCACGCTGGGTGATATTGCCAAGGAAGGTCCGCGTGATGTCCTGAGCAACGGTGAGGCCCGGGTGCGTTCGGGACCACGAGCCACATACGTACGCGTAGAAGTCATCGCACGGTTGCGCTCGCAGGTCTATGGCATCTTTGAGTAGTTCCTCAATTCGGCGGCAGGCGTCATTGTGGCAGCGCGTGGCGTGTGTTGAGGAGACGGATTCTTGCGGTTGCAGGCGCCGCTTATGATAGTAACTTTGAGCCTTTCTGAATGTGATAAGGCCGATAAGGATAGCCACCAAAATCGTGCCGACCAGAGACATGTAGGAGGCGTTCAGAAGGCAAGTCTTGCCCGGACTGCGCTGAGCTGTCCGAAGCAGGCACGTGGTGGCCTCGCTCCGTCGTAGTTCTTGGCCGCTTGTATCAGGTGTTAGCTTTTCTTCCGCAGACGCCTGCACATAAAAACACATTGTTTGTTGGTGACCGTCATCGAATGAGCCCGTCCTACGCAAAATTCAGCAATTAATTATGAACACGAATCGTTTTAAACCTGCGCGAACGAGCAGCTTATTTTTTCCTGAGAGCGAGAAAGATAACAAGATATGTTGCTAAACAAATCACTAAATTTTCCCGCGCTGACCATAATTTATGCATGAAAGTGATTCTGAAGACAGGATTTAAAACAAAACACAATTAATAATGCCTTAGCACGGATAACTTTAAAAGAAATGAAATTGTTCCCAAAGTCAGTTAGAGTGTAAGTAAACCTGTGTGCAAATTACGACAAAGATTGGCACTTTTTAATGTAGAGGTACGGTTCTGTTTAGTTTATACTAAAATGTCACTTATTTGAAATGTAATTCACATTGAACAATTTGTTTATGATTTTAAATTTAGCTAATGTTTTGAGGCAGAGTAGAACTGATGTACCGCCTTTCTAAACAACGACAGGAATTAAATTTGCGTCACTATCCCTGCGCAACTATACCTGATGTACTTACAAAATCACCGAGAGTTCCAGAGGCTACTCGGCCAACATCACGGTAGCCTATTGATAAGCTGAAGCGGACGCTTCGACACATTTTTTATCTAGTGTCTGTGGACTTATGGCTGTCAGCATCCAACGTAAAAAAAAAAAAAAAAAAAAAAAACAATTTGCAACCAGCTAGTCAAAATAGTTAACGGTGAAATTTTCCAACTGGGATCCAAGTTGGACATACAGGTAGAAGCCAACTGGATGTGACTGAAATTAATTGGTGACGTAGACATTTCTTGCGGATAGATTTCCAGCCGGTTCCGGCTTTATGCTGGTAACGACTGCAATCGACCTTTCCCAAGGAGTAGTTATGAGTAGACTGGGGTGGCTTGTAATTTTAATGGAAACCTTGGAGACCAGCACCAAATGGAATCCACTAAGAACAACTTACAATTTCGCTGCAAAAAACTTGGCGCAATCTTTTTTTGTTTAGATATTTTCGCTATCAGGAAGAAGCGTACGCAGACTACCTTGATTTAAACGCCTGTGTATAAGCGTCGCTTTCAAACAAGGCTTTGCCGCCCTACCGGCTTTTCGACGACGTTCGCTTTCATGGCCTTGCTACGCCGCTCGCCACCGATGTCTTGCAAAGACCGGCTTCTTTCTTTTAGACGTGAGGCATCCAGTCCTGATCTGGTGGCCGCGTCTGGGCAGCGCGGGGTATCTATCAGCGAGGTCGATCGCTTTGGTCGAGGGACCCGGTGCGATGACCCTTGCGACCCAACGCTGTTTGACCTATTCTTTGGTGACGGCTCGGTCATTGCGGAATCCTGCGATTAATAACTCACTTTTAGCGACGGAACTGACAACACACGGCAAGGGTGTCATATATGCATTGAGTGCGCCCAGAACAGTTTAAAGGGGCAGTCTACTTACTTTCACGAATGGTAATGTTTTGTCTTTCAGTGTCGAAAGAGCCTTGTCTAGATAAAAATACACCCAGCAGTAGGCACTAGGAAACACCGTAGACTAAATTATTTTATATTGCTGATCTCCTTTCCAGTGGTAGTGTAAAGGAATATAAAAGATGTTCAGCTGGCTAATACACCGTGATGTCAAAGCCAATCAATATTTTTTTGCGGTGAGAGAACCGCGAACGGTTTAGTTCAACATAAGAATTAGTACTTTGAAGTTGGCGCCAAATCAGTGACTGCGTTGGTGAAAGGAATGTCCTTTAGGGCGAGAAGGGGAGACTTGGGTTGGGGAGAAGACCCAACTCGCCTCCATACTTCCTTTTAAAGAGGGTTGGAGCACTGCACAAATGTGGCTATGCATGGTATGGAAGTAAGCTTGCAGGCCGATCGGGAGACGAATGTTTGCAAAAGAAGAAGTGTTGCTCGGTCCTATTCGAAAGCCTGAAGACGAGCTAGGCATTATACGGGTCGATTCCAAAACACTACGCTGTCCTCATAGCCATGTTGCATCTTACGAACCGCTCTTGAGAACCTAATTCCTTACATGCGATTCCAACGCGATCCATTTAGCCCTAGAACAAATTATGGCCGACTGCCCGGCCAGTTCCGGGAAATGCGATTTCGCCGCTCATGTAGAACCTGTCTCCATTTCATTGAATTTTACCGCAACAGTGTTTAGGTTCCGTTGTACAGAAAATCCGGCCTCGGCACGGCTTTCTGCAATGATGGCGACGTTGAGAGAGACAATTCACGCACATGTCTCTGGAAGGTGGTAGCTGGCAGGTGTAATGGGTGGGCGGTGGATAACTGATCGGCTGGGGAGTTAATTTATGGGACCAGATGACACGATCAAGTTGGCAGGATCTGTCAACGCTAATTTGAAACGGGAGGCGAGATGGGAATTGAACCCGAGACCTTTGGATAAAGAACCAGACACGCTATATCCATAGGCCGCGCTCATACGGCTTGGAAATAGTGGGGTTGTATAAAACGTACGATGATCTTTGGCATAATGTGGTAGCTTGCGAGTGTACCCTGATGAGTATGCGTAGAATAACAGAGGCAAGGATTAAAGGTTTAACGATTAGGCGAGTATTCAAGCGGATGTACTCGAATGAGGAGCCCACAAAGGGGAGCCATTAACGCTGGTGCGTCGTAATCTTAAAGGAAAAGCTGAAGTGTCGCTCAACCTTTTCACTGACTGGTTTGCAAAATGTAGTTATTCTCCCTTTGGCCTGTCACTGAAATTTTGCATTATATTCAACCTTTTGTGTTTTAGAGGTGTAGGTGCTGACTCATTTTCAAGGCTTCAAACTACCGTGTCTATCAGTCGCGTTTTGTGCACGCGCGGCAGCGATGCACATGCCTTTTCCTGTAGACGAGTCAGTAAGCGATAAGAGTAACTTGCAACCTCCTTCAAGTTAAGAACGTTATAGCGTCATTAACAAAGCTGCGCTCCAGCGTCCTTCTAAGTGACACTTTCCCACCCAAGGTTGAACCTACGGCAGCGCGCTAAATTAAACTCAAGGACACGGAAGAAGACTGCTGCGCTGACTGTGCAGTCTTCTTGTCCTTTGCTACGTTCTCATTTTTGATGCCTGCTCATGGATATGCGAGGAAATAGCACAGTTGTTTGTGTTGTGAAATGAGTTCCTATTCAAAGACACAGGAAGTCAGTTATTCATAGTCATCGTCATAGCTCGTCAAAGTTTAGTGATGGCTATCATAGTCATAGTTGGCCATAGGCATGATTAGTCAGTCATTATGATCATAGAATAGTTATGACTTACTAACCATGACTGTGACTATGATCAACAATGACTGAATGTGACTACCCCTTACAATGACTAACTATGACTATGCTTAATCACGTCCTAATTCTTAAGATTAACTATCAGTGAATGAATTCATTATTATCTATCTCTGGGTGATTGACAGGTGCTGAGGACGTTTTCTGGTTACACATTTTGGCCAAGGTTCCTGGTCATGTTTTCTGGTCACACGAAGCATGAGGAAATATCACATTAAGATCATTCTCTGGCACTTTATGAGCATGTTTTAGTGGGATAGCAATACTCCGAAGGCTACTTACAACGAGCATGATGATGTTTTGGTTGTGGAGCCGCTGCATGGCAACGCATTGATATGTACAGCAACTGCATAAGAGCTGCATATTAACGCTTTACCGAGGTAGCTGCAAGTCCCGCAATATGGCGTTGAAGTAGCGTAGATAGTAAAATAATAGATTTAATTGGAGACAAATGTGTGCACCATTTCAAAGCTAAACGACAGAAGAGGAAAACCTGTACAAAATCACTTTCTCATGATATTAAAATTTTAGCCAAAATATTATGCATTTTATGCGACAAGATGCGCATATGTGTAGATATGTGTAGGGACTATGAACCTTCGTAACAGTGGCGGTCATTTTATGGTGCATAAAGGAGACGTATATAATCGGCTTATCGTTCTCTGCTTCGACTTGCACTGCTCCGGCTGTGCTGTAAACCAAAAAATGGCGCTCGTGAGGTCACTTGAATACCTCCTGCAGAGTTGAGGAAATATAATCTGAAAATATTCTCGCGACTTGATTTAGACTCTTTTGAGGGGAATGTTCGTGCATTTTCAGAAATTTATGCGGGATGACATCAACTGTTTTGAGATTTGTGATAAGCTTAATGAAGGCCTCTTCTTAGGTGCGTGCTTTCTTTGAGGTTAAAACGCTGTGCCTAGTTGAAATTATCTACCTTGATTTTGGCCTTAAGATATTCCTGAGGAATGACAGGACCGATTACGGTGCCATCTAATGCACCTGAGAGAAAAACCATGCTCTATTACAAGCAATGCGGTTAACTGGGAACTTAAGTTTGAAGAAACATACGTGAAATCGAAGCTCCGAAACTTATTTTTGGAAATCTGTTCCTTACTAAGGAAAAAGAATGTCCAAACTGCACTTAATCGAAGCGGCAAAATTTATCAAATATGATAACTCAAATACAGTGTACGTAATTTTAGCCGGTAGCACCTATCACACAACATTCTGATCTGTAGAAACTGTTCCAGTTGAAAACTGCATTGAAGACGCAAAATTTATCAACTTTAAATGAAATTAGGCTCAGATTGGAAAATTTCAGAATATATTCTGGTTGTTCATTTCAGCCACAGCATATTCAAATTAATCAGTGGCGATCTAGAAGCCCAGTATTATTTCGAACGTTTATCAAAAATTTGAGACCCTGATTCAAAACATAAATTCGCAGACATGTGCGAATGAGCACACCTACATTGCGATGGCAAGAGGAACATTTTCTCGGGAATAAAAACTGCCCTGCAATAAAGCTGATATAAACCAACTTTAGGGAAGTAAATGGCGACAGGACAAAATGAAAATAAGGAGAAGGAAATAACTTAATAACTGTACATAGTACACATCCTCAGTGTGCATCATCGCGAGGTTTGCAGGACTAACCCGAGCGGTGCCTAGGTCGCTGGTTACTGCCACTCAGAGGTACTGAGTTTAGGAGCGTTTCAACATTCCAAACTTGAAAGGACGTGAATTGAGTTAAATTAGCAGCTGCAAGATATTAACCCACTCTTTGAAATACAGCAATGGAACGAGTGAGCTTAGTGCGTATCTAGTAAAATGATTTCCATGTTTTTTTCGTATTTAAGATCCTTAGGGATAAAGCGTCCCCTTGATGACTGGTACTTCTATCTATATGCCATTTTCTTCATAACGGCCAGACATGCTTGATAGGAGAAATGTTAGGGAACTGACAGCTTTGCTTTTATGTAGCCTCACTTTTACACTACGCGAAAGTGAATACGGAGGCAGAAGGGAAACATAAAAAGCGCAGTTTCGATTGCTAGGCTAAACAGTGCGCTGAAATACACGGCAAGGCTTCACTCATTTAGATTAGCTATTAGCGTCGGTTGCTAGCTTTCTTTTTCAAGCTGCTGTCTAAGTTGGTAACCGCGTTGTGCCTTTGTAGGACTTGTAAAGACTGTATTTTCTCAAGAAAATCAGTGCTGAAGCTCGGGCGCGCAGTGTCAGACCGCGACTTAACGTTGAACCTTAGGCATGGTCGTCTTCAGGAGCATACAACAATGCAAAGAGGCAGCTACGTGCAGGTTGTATGAAATCGAGCGATTAGGGTTAAAAAGGTGGCTTTAGCAGTGCCAAGTGTATACCAGAAGCGCCTACCTGGGTTCACTTCACTCGGATACCGGAAGAGCGCTGGTTTAGTGACGGGTTCAGTTGCCGTTGTTCTTCTTCTTCTTCCCAGAAAAGCTCGCGCACAAGCTGGTGCTTACGTGTTCACCATCAGGCGTAATTTGAAAACGAAGAAGCTCATCATTGTGAAAAAACAAAGGCGTATTCATAGATGCTTACATGTGTGACCAATCCTCCTCTTTGGTATGTGGCATTATTTAAGGGCACAACAATAACAATAATATACAGATGACATAGGATGCGCATTTTTAGGCTACACTAAATAAAAATAATAATAGAATTATCGCCATGACCAAAAAGTTCGTGCGCTCACATAAGGTTGAATATTGCCATCAAAGGTTCCCACCGACGAACTCACGAATCTGACAAGCTTCGCGTATGAGCGTAACCTGAGTCACTTTTCACAAGTCCTTGCACAATTCCTCAAATAATCTCGAGTGCACGTGCCCCACCAAGCCCATATTCCTGTTTTATCTTCCTTACTAGAGGTTTCTAGCTGTTTCTAGGCCCTTCGGTAACATAAGAGACTTGGCTCCAAGGTGCCGTTAGAAGAAAATAGGGGTTTCATATATCCTGCTGCTTTTGATTTGTATAGGAAAGTAACTGAATATTCCCAGAGATTTATTGCAGACATGACTGTGTGGCGCACAGCTGTGAGGTCCTTTGACCTTCAGCTGTGTATGCGAAGAGTGAACTTAGAAGGGCATCTGTAAGGCCCGCTTTTAAGAGTACGACTAGATAACGTTAAGGGCTCCCGTCTTCCTGTTTCCATTGCGGATGCTCTTTGTTGGACAGATAATGTGCCGCTACTACTAGTAAAAAATGGTTTGCAGGAAAGGAAAGGCACAGTATCTGTCACACTTGTTCTGTGCTACTCCCTTAGGTACCAATTCCTTAATTTGTGTTGCACTCATTTCACAGATACCCCCTAGCACGCAGTCGAAAACTACCACATAACGTGAAAGACCACCCGCCATAGACATAGAGCCCCATTTTGACCAGGCTGTATCGATGTGCCTGCGTGCCCTAAGCGCAACGTGTAAACTCAGGATTCAAGGGTCAAGCAGAGTCGGATTTCGTTCTCCCCCGGCTACCCCAACGGCGAAGTTCTAGCTTACAGCGCCTATAAACTCAGCCATGTCACGTGGTCTCGTTGCGTCACATTGTCCGATAAAACGGCACTGCAGGACTGTGAGCAGCAATTCGAAGCGGCAATTTGAAGGTTCAAAATCCAGGTGAAAAAAAAAAAAAGATCAAATGCCCGCTGCATTATTGGCAGCTTAAGTTACGATGAAGTACAATTTTGTGGGTGTTAAGTTTGAATTGCGGCAACAATCAAGCAGACCAGTCACAATGAATTAAAAGCAAACAATACTATTAAGCCGCCAAGGCTTTACGTCATCGAAAGAGGTATATCGCTGGAAATGCTGCGAGCGCATGACCATCGGCGTTGTGACCGTCTTGCAAATCAGCCGATTCTGCGCTAAAAAAGAAAAAAAAAAAAAAAAAAACTGACACCATAGTCTGAATGCTCCGGTTAACACGCGCAAAGGAGCCACAAAGTGGTTCCACGCGCTGCCGATCCTCCTTGGACTAGTTCGCGGTGCCGCCGCAGTGTAGCGTTGATTTCGTGAATATTGCCGATTTTCGTGTACATTAAAGCACACGACTGAAGCCTCCCTCGCACGTGCTGTGTCCGCACCCCCACATGCTCGTAAGTGTATACGTCTCCCTTTCCGAGTGTGACTGTTTCTTTGTCCCTGGTCGGGTTGCGGTGTGGCTGAAATATCTACAGATATGCTTGTGCCAATGCAGCCTCTTTCCTTTCATTCACATGACCTACCTGAAGTTGCACCCATCACTGAATCGAAAAGTAAATGAGATAAAAACAAATTATTGAACTAAGGCACCGATAAATGGCGACAGTTCTAAGCAGACATGTACACGGTACGTTATAGCTCAGTGCTTACAAGTGGCGTAACGAGGTAAGTGTTTAAAGGTTCTTCGAGGGAGGACTTCCTCTGTGCTCATCCTTGTGTATGCATGACATCAAAGCACTGAACAAATGACATGGATCCCTACTAGGCAGAGCACGGATATGGAAATAGAAATGTTTAGCTCCGGCCGAATCTTTTCCTTTTACAAAGCCTGTACATGTCTCCGAGAAGACAGGAGTCTACAGCCAATCAACTATCGTTTTCCCTTCTTCAGCCGAAGAAAGGGCAGTACGCAAGTGCAGTGTGTTTACGTAATTCATAGTGTTCGCCAGGAAATGGAAGAAGGGCTTTCAATTTATTGGTGCAGCTCCGAGTCATATTTCCCGCGATCAGCGTAGCTACTTTACCTTACGCGAACCAAAATGCGCACACCCACGGCATAGACAGCACTGCCTATTTGTAACTAAGCAGTGAGGCGGACGTATCATAAGAGCCGTTGTTGAGAACAAAAGAAGCCCTTTGACGATGCTGTGTGAAATTGCGATGCATTGATACGCTGAAGGATGGCGGCACCGATTTCCGTATGTCATTGTTATGGTGACAGTTGAAATTGGAGAAGAAGCAATTTTTCAGCTCAAGAGCTTGCAGTATGAATTTCTAGTCCTATGAAAACTTTCGAACGCACTCGATCAGCTCTCGTTCCTGTCGGTAACTCATTGCACAAACGCATTCTGTGGAACGGTCTGAAATTCAATCTGTGAAAGCCGTTATCTCGAAAATAGGCCTCCTCTAGTTTGCTCAACATGGGATTCGAATCGATGCTGTGATGGTCCTATTTTAACCGGGAAAAATGCCTGTCACACCGAAGTGTGTTCTATTAAACTGTTCTTTTCAACTAATTTCGCTTTAGAACATGGAGGTTCAGGTAATTGAATCGTTTGAAACGGAATATGTTTACGAGGAAAACGATCCAGCTAAGCAGGAACAGCAGGCATGCGAGGATAGTTTTCAAGGAAGAAATAGAGGACGAGGCAAGCCTAGCGAATGAAATTTTGTGAAAGAGGCAGGTAAATGCACCAGCTTCGCACTTTGAAGAATCAAAATGACAGAAATGAGGACCCTGTCACTTTCGGCATATAAAAAGGGCTGTTCCATGTTTGCATTGGCGTAAGAATGAATTTAACATCCGCCTGTGCACATAGTTACGAAACTGCTGAAAATAATGTATATATAAATGAATTTTATGCCAAACAGACATTCGAAACTGGGCGTATTTTTACCAATGTTTTTATTTGGCCGAAATGTTTAATGCTTGAGATCCTGTAATCAAAATCGAAAGAGACTCAGGCTGTGAAAGACGCCGTAGTGTAAGGCTCCTGAAATTTCAATCCCCTTGGGTTTTTTAACAAGGACAGACCTCGCAGCGCACTCGAGCGCCCTGCTTTTCGCCTGCATCGAAAAGCAGCCGCCGCGGCCGGGGTTGGATTCCAGTTGAGCAGTCGAGCGCCCTAATCACTGCGCTTCCGTGGCGGGGCGAAAGGCTTTGGCATTGATGATTTATATCCGCTTTTGTAGACAAGACCCGCCGCGATGGCTCAGCCAGGCCATGTGGCTGCAGAGCCGGAGTAGCAAGGTCCGAACTCGACAGTGGCGGGCATGTTTCGATGGAGGCGAAAGGAAAAAAGGTGATCGTGTTCTGTGCGATGTCAACATACGTTTAGGTCCCCAAAGGATTGAAAATATTTCAGAGCCCTCCGCTATAGCATCTCTTTCTGTATGTCTTCTTTCACTCCTACCTTACTTTCTTCATGGCCCGGTTCAGGTAGCCACCGAGTAGTGAGACAGTTACTGTGCCTTTCATTTTCGTTCACATCAACTTTATTTCCCCCTCCTTCCTTCAGGAAGGAGGGGGAAATCTTTTTGGTTTGAAATAAATTTCGAGGCGCGAGGACATGCTGGGAGTTCGAACGACCTCACCAAAGGCCTAAAGATTCAGGTGGGGCTGGTCCGACTTATGCAGCTCAGCTTACGGCGATCTTCAGCCTAGCAAGGTGCGCTGACCGCAGGGAGGTGTCCCTGTGCTCTCAGACTCAGAGGGTCACTGGGAGAGGGGAAGCCGGGCAGGATAAGAAATTATGGGTAATGGTGGTCCCGGGGTGTGAATCCTGGTGCATAGGGGGAGGAGGGGGGGAGGGGGACAGTACACCACCCTAAATTTAGAATGGTGGACTAGATTGGGCTGCGTTAGCTTATGCAGGTGGCACCAGACTGACTGTTCTCTGGTAGCGAAAAATTGGTGCTGTGGCGGATAGATGAGGCTCAATTATTAGCGCAGGACTTTGCAGTGCGCTCAGCAAACGAATGCAAACATGTTGTGATGGCGTGTCAGTGGCTGGCAGAGAGAAGCTGCGCTTCATTCTCCTTTTATGAATGTGGATGGGTTGATTACATTACCTGTTCGATAATACGAAAATTGTCGATGCTGAAGCTATCATACATGCTGTGTTTCTATCTATCTCTATTACCGAGGCAGGGAAGAGTTCGCCAATAGCTGCGACTGAAGTATGCTTGATTTCAGGAGATATATAAATCTTGTGAAATTCAACTATATTCACGTTGAGCGCAAGTAAGCGATGATTTTATTGTATAATTACAAGACGCGGACTGAAGAAACGGCGCGGAAAGGCAGAAGCAGCATAACAAACGGAACAAATCTAATGCATGTCTAAACTAGAAAGATTTAAAGTTCGTTACATCACTGATATGAAGATAAGAAGGACTAGATAGGGACAGAACTAAAAACTGGTTGGTAGGGGCTTCGGCCTGAGCGGCTAAGCCATAAATGTTTTTATGAATATGCTTTTATCCCCACCAAAGTGAAATGCACCCAGCAGATCAGCTGGAGGCCGCTCACTTCCTTATTGAATACTTCAGCTTTAACGCGCCAATGCGTCTTCATATGTACCAACTGGCCCAACAAGCTATGCTTCTTGAATAATCATCATCATCATCTCAACGCCAGCCTAAAGAAGCAAGGAGGGAGCGTTTAAAAAATTGAGATGAGAGGAAGTAGGGCAGGAAATGAACAGGTTCCCTTTTTTGAGCACTAAAACCACCACCCCCGCCACCTACTGGGTTTGCTTAGTTTATTTCTCTACAGTGTCTTTTTCACCACTCCCTGGTTTCTCCTAATAAGTATAAATCATAGTGAAGTCATCTGAGCAATAACAAAAGCAAAAGTTCAGAAGAGCGAGAAATGATCGTAACATTGCCGTGTTCATCTAACTTCACTTACGTGAGCCTCATTACAAGCGCTTTTATGGACACAGCCGCGGTATTTTGTGAAAAAACAAAGCGCAAAGAATTATGTTAACTGGGTATAGACTAGCACCTTTATAGCTTTATAAAAAATGTGGCAACAAGTTTCTTGTCACTATAATAACCGATGGGATAACATATCCAGGAAAAGAAAGAAAAACCAGTAAAGGTGTAGTAAAGTAAGCTCAACCGCACCTGACAGTCCAGCGTTTCAGGAGGCTAATATCTGCTCATTTGCATCTGCCACAGTGATGGATTACTCCGGCTTATTGCATTTAGTGGGAAGGAATTGTTGCCCATATGGCACCATTAGCTCAATGTTGGGTATTTGCAATATTTTTCGCTGCAGTGTTAATCATCTAAAAGTACGAAGTTTAAAATGATAATAAATTTTGGTATTCTGCTACTGTCTTTTACTGTAATTACAAGGAGCCCTGCATGAGACTGGATGCATCGCATATGCACGACAAAAAAGAAAAAAAAAAAAGAGTAGGACGCCGCTTTTTTGTACCTCTGTTTGCTGCCATTGTTTGCGGATCTTTCCTCATTTGTCATTGTCTGAGACGACTTAGTTACACAATGTTATTGCATTCTATGGGTTGCACAGCATCCAACAGCGTATCTTACTTATTAAGCAAACACCTAGAGAGATGCATTTCAAGCCGCAGCCTTGCTGAAACAAAGCAAAAAAAAAAAAAAAAAACAAAAAACACAGGATGCTAATGTGCTTTAGAAGCCATCGGACACCATTAGAAAGAAGGAAGCCAACTAAAGACAAACAATGTAATCCTGACTGGCTTACTCAAAAGGAAACAGAATTGTACATTGCCTGTTGGCATGAGGTTCATTTAGGCGTGCGTCGGGGGATAACAAAAGTCTAAAGCGAGAATCATAACTAATGTCCCTTGAAGTCAAAAGTGGAACACAGAAAGCGAGGAAAATTGAAATATGATGTCAGCCCATTAGTTTCCCATTTGCATAGCGTCCTCGCCACCATTCCCCACCTCACTGGACAATGTGCAGCATGAATTTCGTTCTTACAATTCATGAAAAAGCTTCCCCCTCGTTAGGGAGAAGGAGCACTTGGCGTCAACTTAAAGAAGCGATGAAGGGAACAACTTCTAACCAAGCTAGGCAACTAAAGAAGTAGCTAGGGGGCCATCCAGATGCTTGTTGCAATGTTATTTGTGTTTTCTTTTGTTGTCATTGAATAAAAACAGATTGATTGATTGATTGATTGATCCAAACCAGTGCTTATTCTTAGTTGCCTGCAGTCCGCATGAGCCGCTGCAAAGTGGCTCCTTAAATTTATAATTCCGTTAGAATTAGTTCGCTTAGACATAATAACGCTAACGCAATTAAAGATTTTGGAAGGCACTCTAACGCCGGACACTTATTGCGATACTAACGATTATTGTCTGAACCCGATGGGGACGTGGCATTTAGAAGAGAGGGAAATATTCTTCGCCACTTTCAACTGAGGGAGAGGGAAAGAGACGAGGAAAGTGAGGATAAGTAGCGACGGGTTCCGAGACGAAAACCGCGTCCCCAAGCAGAGTCTAGTGAGGGGGAGGCTAAAGGAGGGTACTAAGGGGCACATGGTGACTATGAAATAGATCAGGTCCCCCACATTCGCTCACGTTTTGAGCATTTTAGCCGCAACGGTAATGTGAAATTTGATCGCAGCTCTGCAGGTGTTTAGTTTTGCAATAGGCTAATTAATGAATTCGATATATATTTTTATATTGTGCAGTTTGATATAACCTATCCTATATTGTTTTACATAACTAGCATTCAACCGGTACTCAGTGTTTTTGCGTTTTCTTGATTGTTATAAACAGGCGCTCCCAAGGCACCTGGTGGCACTTCCGCTGTGTCTCAATGAGCTCGCTTCGAAGAGAGTGAGGGCGACTTGTGCGCATTTGTTTAATGCGAAAACATATTTTTATCATCGCCTTTGAGGGTTTGGTGTGAACGCGTTGACGACTGCCGCCTGCAGCTCAATTTTGCGATGTATGATGCGTTCATGCTCTATGCTACTCGCTACAAGAATGCTTTTCAATTCGTTTGCGCCCCTGTTATGTACCATACAATTTCAAACATACTAGCACACAGTCGTAAGCTGCCACGTTATTTCAAAAACCATGTGCACCTGACACAGTGAAAAAAAAAAAACATTCCTTCACAAAACCTTCTGAGCACCACTACGTGGTCTAGAGGCTGCATGTCTGACCAAAGACACGAAGGCCCCGATTTAATTCCCAATTCACTATTCCATCTGACAGAAGACGAGTAGGCAGCTGCACACACGGGTAGTAAGCTACAACAATCCCATGCCCTCAATTCTTGTGTCCTGACACCTGATGGTTTCCAGAGAAATGCTCTTCGCTTACAATGTCCATCCCCGCCGTCTCCTGCTCCACTTTCCACCTTACAATGCTACATTCCGCTCTTCCGCCGCCGCCCATATCCCTTCTCCAGGCGACGCTGTAGCACAGTTCGTAATGCCTGCAATAAATGGACTGGAGTGCATGCAATATCCCGGTATACTCAAGCTTCGCATTTAAGTTTCGCAGTTATGACTGGCTGCAGCGTCATTAACAACGGTACTATTATCTTCACGTTAGAAAATGTTTGTTATTGGTGTGGTATGCGGGGTTTAATCATCATCAGGGGATCAATACCGATTCCAGGGCGAAGGCCTCTCCCATACTCCTCCAATTAACCCGGTCTTGTGCTAGCTCTATCCAGTTGACCCCTGCAAACTTTTTAACCTTACCCGCCCACCTGACTTTCTACCGCCCCCTGCTACACTTTCCTTTTCTTGGAGTTCAGTTTGTTATCTCGATCGATCATCGGTTATCCTCTCCGCATTACATGCCCTGTCCATGCTCATTTCTTCTGGATTTCCACTAGAATGTGGAGTTTAATATCCCAACGTAAGGCAGGCTATGAGAGATGCCGTAGTGAAGGGCTCCGGAAAATTCGACCGCCTGGGGTTCTTTAACGTGCACTGACATCGCACAGCACATGGGAGTTTTGCTTTCCGCCTCCATCGATAAGTGGCCACCGCATCTGGGATTCGATCCTGCATCCTTGGGCACAGTAGTTGAGCACCCTAGCCACTGAACCATCGCGGTGGGTCAGAAGAATGATCAGTCAGTATAGTTGGTTAGAATATAAGTTGCGACAATCCTAACTTTAGGCATAAAATAACAAACGCGTTTTTACCAACTAGTACAGTCTGTGTGTGCTGATCGAAACGAGCAACCTGATTGAGAGCTTGACGAAAGTGCATAACGAAGGATGGTTCAGCATCTGGCGGGCGATAACAGATACCGAAGATAATGGGAGGATGAGATGCATTCCATGATACGAACAGGATTTCTAACGGGGTGAGAATGTGGATGGCGGAGCACTGTAACTGGCGACATGCTGCTTTGAGCACCGCACCACCGCGCTTATTAATACGAAGTCCAAGGTTTGATCGAATCTAATCGGGTAAGAGCAATTCACAGCGATGTAAAAAAAAATTCACTCGCAAAAAGCCTGAAAAAAAAAAAAAAAACTGAAGAAAAAGGAGGTAGACGTTTCGGTGCCTATACTCGGAACGTGTGATTGCCAATGAAAATCATTGCCGCAATGCTTACTCATTGAATCACTGTACATCCAGTCAATGCCGCATAAGATAAACCAGACACTTGACAATCTTCCAGATATATAAATCCGCCCCTTTCGAAATAATCGACCCTAAATATCTAACCTTCCCGTACTTCGCTTCATTGTGATCATGGCACCCGTACGGGCACCGAAACGTCAGTAGCCTTTTCTTTCCATATTGATTTTTGTTTTAATTCTTTGCCGAGTTTGTTTTTGTTTTGCTACGCCGCTTATTAATATGGTCGCGATGAGATATGTCGAATTCGGGAAGATAAAATGACGACTCGCAAATGTTGATAGATGAGTTAAGGCACGTTTCGGTCAGGAGTATTAAGTTGTATTGGGCAGTCTCACTGAGATGATAAAGTGAATCACGTTTTTGGCACGATGCTTCTAATGTAAGTGTAAAAAGAGATACGGGGCTGAGATCTTTAATATGACGCGCAGGAGCATGTGATTCAAGCTAAGAACTTAGCAAAGTAACCTGCTGTGCAGCGTGGCCGAAAACGTAGGTGTCATCGTCAATTAACAGTTTATTATAGTGGAACTTTACAGAGTTTTGTTGCGATTTAGCAAATTTTGCCATTTTTTCTTGTGCAATACGAGTGTCTGAAGAATGCTCTTAAAAATGCTGTTGTTCGAGCCTTTGAGTTTTCCTTTGCTTGAAAGGATGTTTTGCTAATTTATAAAATGGGAGACGCGAACAATAATTGGCCTATTTTTGCCAGCCGCCAATCTACCGATCCTGTGTGCTCTTTCTATGTCCTTTGGTGGGAGAGGGATTTCAAGTTTCGATTGGCACACGTCAAGTCCTGCTTTCTCAGACTGAGACGAATTCTCTTAGTCGCTGTCATTCAGGCCGAAGAAAAGCAACTCTGATTGGACAGTACGGCTTTCAGTATCGTTTTCTATTTTCAGCTGGGAATGCCTGCATATTTTCGACCTCTTTTTCTAGGACAGCAATGAGAAGCAGTCGCCTTTCAATCTTCGTTAATCAGTTTGCTATATCTTAATGTACTTTATCGTTGTCGGTTAGGACGGAACGGATTGATCAACTCTGTTAAAATAGTAACTTGCTCCGCTTTAATTCTTTGAAATATAGACAAAACAATAAAATATTATTGGTACAGGGAAGCGGGTGTTAGAGACAGCTGAGCGGCTTTGAGTAGAAGATGAAAAGGTGGTAGGTCTGGGTTTTCTTCGATGCCACCAGCTAACAGCAATAGCGTGCTCACGGCAAGAACGCAATCACCAACAAAAGTAACGCAGTAGCCGGGGCTCGTCAGCACAACCAACGCTTTGTAATGAGTGTGCGAAGCAAAAAAAAAAAAGTAAAGAATATGAATGCTTTCTCTGCTCGAAGAAGGGGTGCCATTGGTAAGTGCGGCCATTTTGGCCATGGCCACTTAAAAACAGGAGCGCGATGCGTTGCGTTCTATCTTGGGGTGGTGACTTCACGTTGACCGCAGTTCCACGTGACCTCGACAGAACAGAGAAGGCTATGCAGTAGTAACGGTGGTGCAGGCTATGCAGAAGTAACGGTAACTGGCGGCACGGTTTCGCGTACGCCTCGGAAGGAAGGTTGCTACTTGCATCGAAGTGGTTCGTGAAGGGTCGCCGTACCAAGTGAAGCGGTTGCGTTGCCTCCTCTGGCGAAGTGCACAGTACTGCGCAGGAAGCTGCTTGAAGACAGGCCAAGGAATGAAGTTCATTAAGAAGGGGTAGCATTGGTAAGTGCGGGCTATTCTGGTCCTGCTGCTGAGCTCACCGCATTCTCATAGCGCTGCACTGTGTGCGCATTCTGCATGATGCCTATTCTCTAATGGTTATAGATATATACCTGCGAAAAGAACAGCCACTCGCACTGCCTTTAGCACCGGGGTACTTTGGTTGCTCTAATGATATGTGGTAATTTTAGCAATTTTGCATGAACCTATGAAGCTGGGCTTCCGTACCCTTCGCCTATCTTTGATAAATTCAAGAAATACGTCATTTATTTACACATCAGCTAATAGTGTAGCAATCGATGTACCGAGGTACACACCTTTACAAATGATTCCTTGTTGGCGTGAAAAAAGTAACCAATATTAAAATACCAATGAGGTAAAAAATTCTTGTAACATCGACCCAATAAATTAAGTCGCATAGCATGGAAATTACAGTATGGAGGTGATAAAGAATGCAGCGCCTAAAAAGTCGTAACGAGAGTTGGAGGTACTAATGACGAACGACGGAAAAGATACATTCCACGGTGCTTCTTTGCACATGAACGTCTGCTATTTACTTGAATTCTGGGTAATGCAGCTTATAAGATGCGCCAGATACCAGAAATGGAAGTTATCTCACACAGTCTCGTGATCTTCCTCTTAGATCTGACAGTCGAACGCGGAGCACAATAAATCGGCCCACTAAGGAAAGCGCTTGTTTTATTTTCTGAGCACACTTCAGTGCCTTTGATTGGCAACAACACGAGGTTCGAATTACATGCCAAATAATATGATACAGTCATTGCGCCTTTGCCTCTATCTCGCTGGGAACGTTTAATTTCGGAAACTGGGTCCAAAACTGAGATGGTAATAATTTTATGCTCGCTTAAAAAGATTATACATTTTGCAAAAAAAGAAGAAACAAAATTATGCTCAAGAGTTACTTCTGCGATTCGTAACAGTCTTCATTATCATCATGACTAAAAACAAACTTCGTGTTAATACTTTTCAACAATACTGAGGCCGTCACTGCCACAGCTCTGTCTGCTGGTCAGGTATTAAAAATGGCGAGCAGTCCGCAGTATGCGCTCTCCGCATTCACGCGCTCCCCGGCATGGTAACAAACTACAGTAATAACCCACCTTAAAGTTAATCTCAATGCTGCCATTATATGTCGTAAGCTCTCTGAATCTAGCATAAACAGAAAATGTCGTAAGCCCACTGAATCTAGGAAATCTAGGATGAACTAGGAAAACAATTGCACGAAAAGAGAGTCGCGCCGTACGCAATGGCTGACAGGTCGTTGCCCTCCTTGACCGATAATCGCTCGTTCCTTGGCTCTGTCCCACCAAGCGCAGTGCAAATAGATCCGTTGCTGCCCTGCGCTAGGAAGCAAGTGTGGACAGCAAGAAAAGTCAGGCAGTGGAGAGGAACCGTCGACGCAGCGTCGCGGTGGCAGCCTCCGGAAGAGCCGCCTCGAGTACATCCGCGCTAAGCCCTCGCTCTGCTCGCAGGAAGCGGAACACACGGTGGAGATGGGCGCAGACGTGGGTGCGAAAGCGCG
This sequence comes from Amblyomma maculatum, assembly GCF_055883805.1. Taxonomy (NCBI): domain Eukaryota; kingdom Metazoa; phylum Arthropoda; class Arachnida; order Ixodida; family Ixodidae; genus Amblyomma; species Amblyomma maculatum. Next base: position 24,727,705 of record NC_139347.1, on the reverse strand, counting down.
AGAAGTCGTGCGGGACCCTAAGTGAAATTCGATCAGGGGCCGCCTCTTTCTTCTTGTTTTGGTCGGGCCAGCCACACCATTGTTCGCAGTTGCAACGTCTAGAAAAGCGCCGGTTGCACGATCGTTTTCATATAAGATTCGCATGACCGTTTCGTTACTCGCACGAACCTATTTAATACAAAGTCAAAGATCGTGCCAAAAAGCAGCCACAACTGTAGCTCCATGGCTGACTTTTTCGGAGAAGCCCCCCAGCATTTTTCCTTATTTCGGTTCGACAGCCACTCGAGTCTTTTTTGTTTTTATTACTCTTACGAAGCGGTTGCTTGACGAGGGACATAGGCAATGCCGCAGAAAAAGGATTTGCTTTCCCTTTTGGTGTGAAAAAAGAAAACAATATCACTCGGGGGGCAGCATCTAACCGCTTAAAAGAGAGTACTTAAAGTAGAGGCACACATAAAAGACGTAGAGCTATTTATGGATGGACAAAAAGGCACTACTGGACGCTCACACAAGGATAGGGAGCCATTCCTTCCTGCGAGGACATCGCTCTACGCGTTAGTTCATGCTGGCGATAGGTGACTGCAACCACCGAGAATGCTGTAGAAACTTTGAAGAGAACAAGAGTGACGGTCTACAGATCCTTTCGTTCGGCCTGGAAGTATGTAGATGGTAACAATATTTCGGCATTGTTGCTGGCACCGTCTCTTCCGAAAAGAAGCAGAGATATATAAAAAAAGAGAAGTCTGATGACATGAAGTCATACATATAAAGGCCTAAAAAGGCCTACTAAGGTGCAAAGGAGGAAGAGGGGAAAGCAACGTGGCAAAGAATTTGGTCAGATGATAAAATCCACAGCTCCTGCCATTTTAACATTATCGAGACGCCCCCGCTAAGACGGACCTAGATGAAGGATAAAAGAACCTACCTTAAAATTCTGAGCAAGCGCCCTCACCCGTTCAAGGACCCCCCCCGTCAAAAAAAGAAAAAAAAAAAAAAAAACCACTATACTGCCAATTGCCCGTTTCTGCGTCGATCTCCCATCTTCGCTCTTTTTTGGCATCGCGCACAGAAGACGTTGACCTGCTCCATCTAGTTCAAGATTACAACCGTATCTCAGCTCTCAAAAACATAAAAAAACGGCACCCCTACAGCAGGATCGAGCTCGCCTGGATGCGCTCATGTCCAAAGACGCAAGGCTGAAGGATTCTGTAGTTTGACCGCCGTGAGCGAGACATCCGATGAGCATGCGCCAAAGAACAGTGGGCCACTGTCTTGGTGGGAGCTATGTCCGAAATAGTAAGACGATCGCTAACGCATACTATATCTTTCCAAGTAAATGGAGCGTTAGCAGCGGCGGCGCGGCGAACAGTTTGCGTTGGCAAAGGCGGCGTCTCGAGAACACTCGTGGTGGTGGTGGTGGTGGTGACAAACGTTTATTGAATCAAAAAGGGGTAGATGTATGCATCGGCCGGATCTATGAACATCCAGCCCTTACAGATACTGGGTGGGGTCCCTAGTACGGGACCCCAGTGGCGTCGGCCGCTGCCCGGGCGCGCTCGACCAAGGCCTTTTGGGCCTGCAGGTCATAGCAGCCGAGCAGGGTCGCCTCCCAGTCCTCCCGAGTGGGGTTGGGGTGAGGAGGAATAGCTGGGTTGGATGGGCAAGCCCACACCATGTGGTAGATGTCCGAAGACTTCTCCGCACAGTGCGGACAACTGCCCGTGAAGGAGGGATTAAAATGTTTTAGTGCTGCCGGGCACAGCAGAGTGTTGGTATAAAGACGGAGTAGAAGCCGCTCCTCCGTCTTAGATAGACCTTTACATGGGCGAGGGTAAAGGCTATGACAAGATTGATAATAAAGAACAATGTCTTTAAAAGAATACGCGGGTTCGAATTCGAAATCCTGATCTAGGGGGTCGAGATGGGAAGCCCGGAAAAAGAGCGCGCGGGCGGCGGCGTCGGCTGCCTCATTCCCCTCGAGACCCATATGAGCAGGAGCCCATACTATTTTCCGGTAAGCGGGGTCCCCGGTGTAGGTGCAATTTTGAAGTAGTCGGTAGGCTAGGTATGGCGCCCAGCCTTGCTCGACGTTCCGACAGACCCCTCGCGAGTCGGAGATAATTGTTTTAGAATCAGTGTGGGTAGCTGCCAGCGCAATGGCGACCTCCTCCGCGTGGGTTATGTCATGGGCGCGAAATGTAAGCCCGTTAACCGTTTTAGACTGGTGGACCACTGCGGCCGTGTACCATCCCCCATGGTGGGGGCCGGAGGCGTCCACGTAGTAAATGCCGGGTTTCGACCCATAATGGCGGCCCAGGGCTTCCGCCCGCGCCAGGCGCCGGCCATTGTGGTCTTCACGTGTCATGTTTTTAGGAAGAGGGCGTACGTGGAGGGCGCATCTCCACTCGAAAGGGAGGCGTACACGATCTTCCATAAGGGTGGTATGTTGGATGTGTAGCCGGGCAAGGAGGCGGCGACCCGACAGTGTCTTAGAAAGACGTGTGTATTGGTTGGTTAAGTGAGCCTCTCGGATTTCCCGGAACGTATTCACCATGCCCAGGCCCAGTAGACGCTGGTTGGAGGTGTTCACGGGGAGATCGAGGGCTCTCTTAAAAATTTTGCGCAGGACGACTTCGAGTGCATCCTCGTCTTGTTTCCGAAGGTAGAGGTAAGGAGTCGAATACAAGATTCGACTGATCACGAATGCATGCGCCAGCCGCAAGGCGTCTTTGCACCGCAACCCCCCACGTTTGTTAGAAACCCGGCGGACCATGCGGCCCACCTGGTCCCCCACCTTACGGAGTTTCGCCAAGGTAGTGTCCGACCGTCTATGTTGATGAATAAAGAGCCCCAGTACCCGGACTTCTGTGCGTTCAGGAATTGATCCTGTCTCTAAAAAGAGCTCAATTTTGGCCGTACACTTTGGTGAGGGGCGTATGTGTACAAATTCAGATTTTTGAGGGGAGCATTGAAGGCCGCAGCGGCGAGCATAACGGTCCACTATGGTTGCCGCTTGCTGCAGGTTGGCCTCAATATCTCCAAGAGAACCTTGCGTGGCCCACAGGGTGATGTCATCGGCATACAGCGCATGCTGCACATCAGCGACAGCACCCAACTGTGCCGGCAGGTGCATCATAGCCAGATTGAATAAGAGAGGAGACAGCACTGCACCCTGTGGTGTTCCTCTGGTTCCAAGTTGGAACGGGCCATGTTCGGTGTCCTGGATTTTAATGTAGGATTGGCGATCTGTCAAAAATTGCCGAATGTATCTGAACGCGTTGCGTCCGCAACCGGTTTGTGAAAGATGAGTGAGTATTACCTCATGAGTAACATTGTCGAAGGCTCCTTTCAAGTCTAAGGCGAGTATGACCCTGTCGTTGTGAGGGCATTCGACCGGGTCAAGAACGTCCCGATTAAGTTGTAGCAAAACATCCTGTGCGGACCTGTACGGGCGAAATCCGAACATGGAGTCTGCGAAGATGTGTTGATTTTCCATGAACTCGGACAACCTGTCACGCACCATCGTCTCCATTAGTTTGCCCGCACATGAGGTTAGAGAGATGGGTCGAAGGTTGTCCGTGTTGATAGCCTTGCCAGCTTTTGGAATGAAAGTGACCAGAGTGTTTCCAATCGATGGGGAGTGGCGCGTCCCCAAGCCAAATTGAATCACTCGTGGCGGCGCGCCTTCGTCTTAGCACCCAGAAGGCGTTGAATGATGTAAAAGTAAAAAAAGAAAAAAAGTGAAAAGAAGTGAGAAATGAAGAAAGAGAGGAAACAAATAAAAATGAAAGATGACAACGCGTGTAGTGTCGCAACTGTAGCAAAACTGATGCAGTGCAGGTTCGGCAGTGCCTTCAGCGTTTTTTTTTAACACCTGAGTCCCTGCCCATTACTATTTGCCGAACGCTTTAAATCCAACTAAGGGTTTCCGGGCAAGACAAAATAACGCATGGACTCTCGTCCTTTGAATTCTAAGAACTAACCATATCCTAAAGCTTAAAAAAGATTCAAGTTATCTCCAGACAGATACATTAAGCGAACTATAAAGCACATTCTTCTGTTAGCACTGCGTCTGGAAGCAGCGCTCCCTGAACACGCCGTACACTGTGTTTGATGGAATAAAATCTCCTTTTAATTAACTTTAGACTACAAAAACCTATAGCTTTTCGAACTCGCAAGACGAGACTTAAAACAACGAGAAATGAAACATTCGTCATGGCACTCTATTACGTCACAGGGATAAATGGGCGTCATGAGGGTAAGATATTAGAGCTCGAAGGCATCCAGAATAGAACAAACATAAATGTCCCTGACCAATCTCCTCGGAAACTCCAGAAAAGCTGAACGCCTACAGGCTACCGAAATTGGCGCTGCCGCGGTGATCTCCCCACCGCTCGATAAAGTTCCTCGTAGCGCACCCCTCCTTCGGCTTCGGGCATGATTGCTGTCTACTCTGGACTGCTACCTTCTTCCCCCCGAATATGGTGCGATGCTTTTGCGCACCTCCTTGAATTACTGCGACAACAGAAATGACAAAAAAGAAAAAAGAACTGCTCTCGCGGCAACCTTAAGAAGCTTGATCGCCACACTGAAAATGAAATCCATTTTTCTCTCCTTGCGAAGTGCATGGGAGAGCTCCCCTAACACGCAGCCGGCAAAACGCAAAGAAAAACGGGAGAATCTTGGATTGAAAGCTACTTTCAATGAAGAATACAGAACTTTATTCCGCGATGTCGAGAACAACGAACTGGTTCGCCGAAATTACTCCCCGGTTCGAAATATATTGGTCCTACGAAAAGGCTCAGCTCTGCAGCTTTCTGCTAAGGAGCCACAAATGTCAGCGCTGTAGATTGTCGTTTAAATCCACGTCGCTACGATATTTCTCAGGATTGAAATGCTTAAGCATGCAAGTTTGAAATTGTCACGGATCGAACATACAGAAGCGGATAGGCTGCCCTTGAACTTGCGCTCAGGCGTCCTCGTGACGCTATCCGTGTTCGCCTGTTTCTTGCGCCTGGTAGCGTCGAGTGCGCTTTTAAGCACTACCTACGCTGTGCTCGTTGTCTCATCTCGACATCACGAGCCATGCATGTTAGTATCATCGCGCTAAGGAAGTTTTCCGTTCGCTTTTAGGAAACTCTTCTTTCGGATAGTCCGGGGTTACCGTTTGCGATCGCATTTTCGAAAAATGGTCGCATAGAATCTCTTCCGTATAAAGCGTGAAACGTCCGATCTTTTTTAGAAATACAAGCAGCAGAAAAAAGAGCGACCAGAAAAAGGAAAATAAAGGACAAGCGCTGGCTGGTAACATAAGGAGGTCTAGTGAATAAAACATTTAGTTATGAGCTAGCTCTTGCGCTGTGTTTCTGGTCCCTCGTATCTTGCGCTACTTTATCATGAGAACATTGATGTTGGTGCACTAATATTAAAGCTTGAACCACTAGTCGATACTTCTATGTGAGGTCCCGCAGTCGTACTTTAGAGCTGACAACCAAGCAAAAGGGTGCATGAGAAACAGCAAAACTTCTCCTCTAACCACGGTTCCCTGCAACCTGACCTAACAACACGTAAAGTAACTTCATCAAACCTAACGACGCAACTTCCGTATAGGTATAGTGCTGTACCATTTCTGCTTATGACTACAATAGTTCATCTCTCCCGCAGCGCTGTGCTGTACTGCGGTGTTCTCTTTTGTCGTCCTGCTTTTTCTTGCTCGTCACGGTGCTATTATTGTGCGATGTTTGCTTGCTGTGCAGTTTTGAATGCGCATTGTTTCGCTCATTGTTGGCGTACACAGTTTGTCGTTACAACGTGTCGTTAAAAGCGTGCGCACAAACTATCAGTCATCAATATCAATGGTTGTTTAATATACCATTTGAATGAGGGCATATGAAAACAGTAGAGATCACTAATAAAGCCATCGTCTAAATAATTGGCTAATAAATAATTACACATTTAGGCTGTGGACAGGAGCTGTAGACAGAGCGCAACTCTTGTAGTTTGTTCCTAGTGGCCGAGCGCCTGACTGTAGGATACGTATGAGCATTTGTGCTGGTTATTAGCTATAAGATATGCAACAAGAGTGCCCTTCCTCAGACCGAGACGGATAGATGCACAAGGACTTGCAGCCCGTTCTGAGATATAGGCACGAGAAGATTCCGAGCGTTGCACTGTGGCTCGAACCAAGTTTGAACATGCTAGCTCAAACCACTCTGACCGGCAAATGGGTTTGAAACTGGTAAATCTATTCCGAACGTGCACGTCAAGGAAACAGGAGGCCGGGTTGAGCACGCCTGCACCTATTTTTAGCGGTGGATGTCGGGCGGCGGATTGCGCGAGGGTTCAGGAACTGAAGTTTAATTTCGAGCACTGTAACCAGCTTCCCTCTACAAATGCAAACTTTCAAATATTACTGTTCCAGCACTCCTTCTAGAGAATTCATATCTTAGAGTATCACTGTAGTCCTGGTTTGGTTGCGCGCTCAGGTTCATTCAGTACGAACAATTCTCCTTCAATTTGTAAACTTTGCAGAGGTGTGCTAAAAACAAAGCTGGCACAAAACAAATGGCCAATAAATGAAGAAGCTTCACTGACTTTAGAATATTGAGCAATTGACGACAAGGCAACCGGTTTTTGTCCTTCTTATTCCTGAAACACACCCCATCTTATGTTACCCTACTTCATTCAGTAGGCGGCTTCGTGATATTTTTGTCAATATATGCTTTGTGTTCCTGTAATGTCTTTGGTATGCTAAACATTTATTCCTCTGCAGGGTACTAAACGAAGTTACCAGTGACACCGAGACACGCTGCTGGGCCCCGCCCATATCGGATATTTGCGGCAGCATGACAAATAATCGGTCACACAGTAACGCTTCTCAGACAGCGCGAGCCACAGCTTGAGAAAGGCAAAATCGTGCAGAAGACGCAGCAGTCCCGTGGTTTGATTAACCGATGGCAAATAGGTTAGTCTTGGTTCTAATTCAATAAGCTGCAATTACCGCATAGTACCCCAGTAGCCACATGTTAGCAATAAAAGCATTCCTTGAGGCGGAGGTGCGGCCATTCTAGCCAGTGCTGCTGCCGGGGAGGATAAAGAGACGGTTCCGATCTAATTGATCTGTTATTAGGGAAGGGAAAAGAACAAGCAGGCGTGATGGTTTCTGGGGCCTGCTTCTTTCTCCGCTGGATTCGGCACCATGCGTGCAGGCAAGACATTATTACCACTGTTTCCCATTTATTGGCGTCGTGCACTGCGACATGCACGGAAAATATCTTATTGCCTAAGAGCTTTATGACAGGCGTGATATTAATGTGTGCTTATAGGCAATATCCGCTTTTAAAACGTAAATTTTAAAACTGAACAAGACAGCGATACCCCTCGATGCCGGAGTTGTGGAGACTGGTCATACTGATATTAAATGGCCCAAATTCTTTTCCACAGGTTAGCACAAAACCGAATTACTGTAGAGCTTTGTTCAAAGTTTGCACTACTAAATGCGTAAACGTCTTCCAAGTGTTGTTTGTTTGAAATGCTGAAAAAAATATTCGTATGCATTATTTATCATTTTACCAAGTTTTGAGCGGATTATATTTCACAAACTTTTTGACTGCAACTATGAGGTGCCTTCTTGTGTTGATTGAGCGTTGGTGGTGGGGATGATGTAATCGGCCGAGAGAAGAAAGGGCAAAGCGGAGGATGAAAGTAGGAAGCCAGCAAAGAAATCTAGAAAATAAAATCAAGGAGGGTAGGGCAAATGCAAGGAGGAGGGAACTTTGGGTGCAAAGAGAGCGTCAGGGGTACAGCGAACTTGATAGGGGGAAACGTGAATGATGAGGGCTTAGGAGAAACTGGCGGGTAGGGACAAGCGCCATCGGTTGTGTCGGCAGCCGCACCTTGGCACCGCTTGTTCGGTCTGCAATCGTCGGTGGTTCGAACACCGCAACGGGTACTTCGAAATTTAATATTGCGAAGTACGGTGATTGCCAAGTGAATCGTGTTTCCTCGAACATTTAATATTGTGCAATATCGCCACTGACATCTATACCTCTCTAATTTCCTGAAGACGTGCCTGCGAAGTACAGATCGCCCCCATTGGGCCTTTAATGGTTTTTCGATGCCTGGTGTTCTATGGGCGGCATACGAGGGTAAATCAATGCTGCAGTCGTCAGGTGGCGGGTATTGGTATCAAAAATTTGTTATTATTTATCCTCATTTTAAAGCTAAGACTCGTCATCAGGCTCATCCGCAGCTTCCATTGCCGACCTCCGTTCGCGTACATGCACTTCGCAACTTGCTTAATCTCTAACATAATCTCTTAATTTGTGCCTCTATTTTCTTACATATAGTCTTCAGCACGCAGCAGTGAGACATTACATTACGTGAAAGACCGCCTGACTCATACGCAAAGCCCCGCTTAGACAAGACGTACGAACGTGCTGCGTAGCCTAGGGGACTGGGAACGGAAACCTCCTAGAAGGTTCGATTTCCTTCAGCTTCATTTTCAGATATCGCGAGCCTGAAAAAGGACCGATAAAATTTAAGGGCTAACGCACAATAATCTGACAGCCATGTTTCTAGCCCTGTTCATTTGGTTCTTGGCACCTTGAGGATGCTCGCAGACTAGCTAAGTAGGGCAAAAGCTTAGCGAGAACCCGACATTTTTATGCTTACGCAGCGAATGCTTTTTATTGGTGTTGTTATCTGGGAAGATTCTTTGCCAACCACTTCTCTACTTGTGTACTACGAGTCTATTCACCGACGGTGAGAAATTTTCCTTTTAGCTGCAGCGCAAGTAAGCCCGGGTAGGACCCTGACAGGTCCTTAAGCCGTACTTGGCGCTGTGGACCCGGATTCAGTAGTGTGAGAAATAGCGGGCCCGGGCGGATTCAGGCTTTGAGTCGCGAGCTCGGGTTAAAATCGCGCCCGGCCTATAGCTTTATTTGTCAAGACTATACACTTCAACATGCCTGCTCCGAAGCTATGTTGTGGGAATGAGTAAACACTTATTGATGTCCTAAGATTTAGAGGGTGACGACTAGTGTGCCTCTCATTTTGAAAACAGTTGTAACCATGATGATGTCACCTTAAACCGCACCGTATGGGCAACAAGCACCCGCGCAGACATGCATCTTAACGCCACGACGTTGAAGACGTCATAGCTTTAAATGCTGAACTTAACTATACTCTTCATTTTTTTACATGTCCTGACAAGGCATAAATTCAGTATTGAGGCCCATAAAAATCTCACTCGCCCTTGTACAAGTCCAAAAACGTGAAAAACTACCGTAAACTCTTTATTTCTACGTAATAATCGCATACCGTCTACTTTCCAGAGATCTTGCTTGAAAATCGCGAAGCGAATATATTATTATCACTCTGCTCTCTTTTTTTCCAACAGAAGACTCAACGTTCCGGAGCACCGCAGAGATGACAGTGGTTGAGAAAAAATGTGCACAGTCTTGTCACGCTATCCAGCTACTGCTTGTGTTGCCGCTTTTCGTGTTGTCCTCGGTTCGCCACCTACTTTCGCCAGATCTGCTGTATTTCTACCATGCGCAAAGATGTCAGAAGTGAAGAGAATATCGGCGGCGTGCCGGGGAAGAAGGCTTTTACAGGGACTTTTTGAACGGAATATTGTTTCTCCGCTTTTTTGAACCCGGGTGGGGCCCCACTGAAAACACGCCAGGAGACATAAAAAAAAAAAAAAAAGCAGAAATGATGCTTTGTCATCGATACGCGTTTATAAATCTTCGCCTGGCAGGCATTTGACTTCCGCGACTTTCTCTCGCCACTGCCACATGAAGTCAAACATTTTTTTTTTCTCGTACGCGTTGGTTTCGCGTCGCAATTTGCTTTTCTTTTACCGTCTTTTCACCTTGAACTTTCCAAATCCTCCCGTTCCTCATTGTTTGGCTTCTGTTTTCATTGGCACGCCTCCTTGCTGTCAGCATCATTATTCGTCACGCCTTTGGTGAACGCAGCTCTGGGCTTGCAGGACGACTTTTAAAGTGAAGTGCCGTTGCATGGGATGCCCTATGCACTTTTCATGGGGTTTCCAGGAAGACACTGCCTTCTCAAAGTATAAAGAAAATAGCAATGTGCAAAAAAGTATCGCGATATTGAGACGGCAGCGCAGCAAGGAAAAAAAAGAACAATATTGGCATACGAAAGCACAGAATCATTCATTTGCTCTTCCTACTGCGTTATTTCATACTTCCGCTTAGCATTATACATAAATGCTTCACTATCATAACGCCTTTCTCGATGCGTCATAGTAGTCGAGCTTCCGAACCACTGCACCACGATGGGGGGTATTACAATCTGACTTCGATTTCCAAGGGGTATGCAAATGGAAATAACAAACTCAGCAAGATGCATCGAATTATCCCTCCTGACACTACCGACGTCTTTTGGTAGCAGATAGGGGGTTGCACTGCTGGGGATATCGCAAATGAAAGCCCCTGTACACTTTATTATTCAAGTTGCCTGCGTAAAACGAGCGGAAATAATAATAATAATAATAATAATAATAATAATAATAATAATAATAATAATAATAATAATAATAATAATTGGTTCACAGGAAGGGAAAGGCGCAGTATCTGTCACACTTGCTCTGTGGACACCTGAACCGCGCCGTAAAGGAAGGGAGGAAGGTGGGAATGAAAGTGGAAAGAGAGAAAGAGGAGCCGGAGTGGAGGGCTACGGAGTAATTTCGACCACCGGGGGATCGTTAACGTGCGCTAACATCGCACAGCACACGGACGCCTCTTCGTTTCGCCTCCATCGAAACGCAGCCGCCGAGGTCGGGTTCGAACCCGGGAACCCGGCACAGTAGTCGGGCGTCTTACCACTGCACCACCCCGGCGGGGCGCGGAAATACGCCATTTGTATGACTTAATGTTACCCCTACGAAAAATGGTAGGGGTAACATTAAGAGATAGGAAGCGTGCAGAGTGGGTCAGAGAAATAACTCAAGTTACCGACATTGCAGCGGAAATTAAGAAGAAGAAATGGACATGGGCAGGACATGTAGTGCGAAGAGAGGATGACCGATGGTCGCTTAAGGTAACAAACTGGATTCCAAGGGAAGGAAAACGTAGTAGGGGGCGGCAGAAAGTTAGGTGGGCGGATGAGGTAAAGAAGTTCGCAGGGGTCAAATGGATGCAGATAGCACAGAACCGGGTTAATTGGAGAAATATGGGAGAGGCCTTCGCCTTGCAGTGGGTATAGTCAGGCTGATGATGATGATGATTTTAAATAAACGCAATAAACCGCTCCAACCAATCAGACGCGCCCTTTCGAAATAACTGAAATAATACCGGAAACTCAAATCCAAAGGTTAAGAAATTATTGGTCATGGCGGCTGAGTGCAAATACGGGTTGCTTCAGCCATGCCAGTTTTCATCGTTTGTGGCCGCACCTCACTGCGCCGCACGAGTGCTGACAAGTAGGCTCCATGGGTGAATAAGAAACTTCGTCATCTGTCCTGGGATCACCTGCGATGAGCACCCGCCGAGCAAAGTGCTGATCGCGTTCACGCATGAGTACATCGGCCACAGCGAAGCTATAGCTAGTGGCGTTAGGTGTGTTGTGTTGTGCCGTAAAGTGCGGACGGAATCTTCGTGGTGTCCTCAAATGTGCGGCGGCAGAAGTCGCATTCTGACATATTTCATTCAGCATCACATCTAAATGCACATTGTGCGTGAATTAGTAAACAAACAGCGCGCTATTCTGCCGATTAAAGAGCGTTTGTTGCCTAACTGCGCAGTACTTGTGATCAGAGCCGACCCTTGTGATTGACACAGCAGCAGATTTTTGCGACTTTTACGTTTGTCGATTGCTTCGTGTTTGTTGCAGCGGAGAATTCAAGCTGTCAGTCATTTATGGAATGCACACGAGGAGTAAGCATCACATTTTTTCTAGTTTTCCTCGCGGAAGCACCTGTGTCGGTAATACCAATTTAGCTGCATGTCGCACTTATGGCAGCGACCGAGCAGCTGAAAGAATGGTGCAAAAAGTTTGCCTCGCTTGCCAGCGCATTGTGTACTGCATGCATAATGACGCGCGCTGGGAAACCCTTATTGTTTAGTTAACGCGCCAGATGAGAGGTAATGGTGCATGTAGATGGCGCTTCTCGAATCTTTTTCAACATACCGGATTTCCACTGCCCACGAAAAACAGAAGGCCACACGCTTGTATCCCGCCTCAGACGGTTTTAGACGACGTGTACCCATGCACATGTCTGCATGAGCGGGTCCCAGAAGAGTTGGAAAGAAACCGACGCTGTAATTTCAGAATGCCTTCAGCTTGAAAGTAGCAGTTTTACGGCTGAAGTGAGAACAAAACCCTTTCTCCGGCTGCCTAGTATGTCAGTGAGAGCATGGATGCTGTCTAGAGCTTGAGGTTCTGAAATTGCGGCGCACAACAGCCACACGTACCCTGGGTGCACACAATGCGAGGCAAACAGTTCTTTTTTTTTTAGAGCGCAGCTCTTTGGCGCTCGTTCCTGGATTTCGCGTCGGCGTCGGCGTCGGCCTCGTAACCAGCGCCTCCCCACTTTCATCCCCCCAGTTCGAGCCGGCGCTTGGCAACCGAAGCCTCGCAGGAAGCGCGGAGCAGCCGGTGAACACAAGGAAAGGAAGGGGGGGGGGGGGGGAGGGGTCGCCGGAGGAAGCGCTAGCAGCGACTGTCTGATGCCGCTGCCGCCGCTAGCGAGACAAGACAACGTGACCGCGTAGATGATAATAATAATTGGTTCACAGGAAGGGAAAGGCGCAGTATCTGTCACACGAGTTTGTGGACACCTGAACCGCGCCGTAAGGGAAGGGAGGAAGGTGGGAGTTAAAGTGTAAAGAGAGAAAGAGGAGCCGTAGTAGAGGGCTACGGAGTAATTTCGACCACTTGGGGATCTTTAACGTGCGCTGACATCGCACAGCACACGGACGCCTCTTCGTTTCGCCTCCATCGAAACGCAGCCGCCGAGGTCGGGTTCGAACCCGGGTATTCCGGACAGTAGTCGGGCGTATTACCACTGTACCACCCCGGCGGGGCAAGTGAGACAGTTACCGCGCTTTTCCTTTCCTATAAATAAATCATTTTTTTTGACCGCGTAGAAAAAGTGATTTATTTTTTATAGGAAGGGAAAGGCGCGGTAACTCTCTCACTTGTTTTCTGTGGACACCGCAACCAAGCCGTAAGGGAAGGGAGGAAGGCGAGAGTGAAAGTGGAAAGTGAGAAAGAGGAGTCGTAGTGGAGGGCTACGGAGTCATTTCGACCACCTGGGGATCTTTAACGTGCGCTGACATCGCACAGCACACGGACGCCTCTTCGTATCCCGTTCCTCTCGCTCGTAACGCGTCCCACGGCTGTGACAACCTCGCGAGGCACTTGTATAGATCTCGTCTTTGAGAATCAAGCATTGGTGTACCAAGGTGTATCAGTCTATTTCTCCGACCACAAAGCTTCCTTCATGCCTGTCAAGAACTGTTAGTGGAGTCTTTGTTAAAGAATACGTGTGAAAAATAAAAAAAAAATTCCGTGATAGCGCATACATGTGGTGCTCGATTTCTTTGCCTCAATCTATCGAAAAGGTGAAACAGCTTATTTGCTGCGCTCAAATTTCGCATTAGGAAGTAACGTAATCGTCGGTAATTTTTTTTGTGTCCAGCCTGCCTTTTCATCGAATATTTTTCACTGTTTTATTATTGACAGTTTCTCCATTGTTAGCTACCCTCGCAGGAGTGTTATCCCAGTATTTCAACGGTAATTGCTTACTGACTGCAAAATATCGCTCTTTGAGAAAGCTCATAAGTACGTCACCAACAAGCTGTTGCACGAATCCGGGAGCGTTGGCGCCCAATGTAGCAGCTTTTAAAAATTTAGCGGCTGTTAAAAGGTCTGTTTTTCAGTAAAAACAACGTTTTGCTTTCGGGTGACGCTAATCTACCAGTCTAGCCTGACTGAGTATTCTCTGACACTGACCCTTAGTTTTTATCACCGTACTATTTAATTGTGTTTTGAATTTAGGCAGCTGTCGGTTTAATGTACTTTCACGTGACAGTTCATTAGTAGAGCAGGTGCTGTTCAAAGATGTGTGCTACTCGAGAACCATACATAACTAAAGCTGAGTAAGTATAAGTGTCATGCCAACGCAGCTGAGGATGAAAACGGCAGGAGACAATGAAGAACGCGCTTTGGGATCACGAAAGGAAAAGGGCTGAATGTAACTCGAAAAGCACCTTAATGCACCCTTCTATCACATAAACTTCAGGAGATATTGAGAAGGTTACTAGAAATGTTACAAATCCTTAGAGGTCACGATATACGCCCTTCTTGGAAGTCCCGAATGCATTTTACGCATTCTTCTATATAGTTATGTTTGATCAATGAGATGACCATATAGGTGGGGCAATATTTTCGTACAGGGGAGCAATGAGCTCTAGGCGCAGCTTTCCGTCTCGTTCATCTGTCCCGGCGCACACTCTGACGGGCGTTGTTTCACGAGATTGTCTCTCCCGAGTGATGGCAACTGAAAGATGTCCGAGAGAGCATTGGCCAAGGCCGAACGGCTGCTCAGAGAAATGGCTAAGCGGCGCCTTCACGCTAGACGGGAAATACCCTATGGATGGCAAGTGACGCCAACAACCGACGCTGAAGGCGACGTGTAGTATATAATGTATCGTCGAGCACGTGATGTTCAAGCAGCCTGGCATGCTGGAGATGAGATTAACGACACCGGTCATCGATTCTTATTTGCTCCTAGGACTTTCTCGGCCAATATTATCTTCCCCATCTTCTAGAGCTGCCTTCCGCAAGCTAACTTAGGGTGGAGCTAGGTTCTCACAGAGACTCTGGACGCACCGTGGTAATACCTAAGGGAGACCAACGGAGTATGCTTGGGAGGTTTCGGGTGAGGGTGAAAGGGAGAAAACAAAGAGGGTTTGTAACCTGTGATCGCAGTGCATCTGTTGTGATCAGGGCTGTAACCGACTGTTGTTCTCTGCGTCAGAGTAGTTCGGTGTCTCCAACATCATCCATTATTAATTTAAACAGCGTAAACGAGAAGACATAGGACAAGATAAAAAGGAAGCCACAGTACAATCCACAGCGCTTGTACTGTGGCTTCCTTTTATCTTGTCCTGTGTCTTCTTGTACGCGCTGTTTAAATTATTAATGGATATTTACCAACTCGCCCAACAAAGTATCTTGGTAATCCAACATCATCATTATCAATAAGCTTTGCTCACTGTGAAAATCGCTCTAGCCCACAGAGCTTCTTAAAGTAAAGTAAAGTAAGAGTAAAGACTTTCCTGACCTCTTTGCTGGCTCTGTATTAAAATTTTATTTTAGTTCCTCTAAGCTGGTAACGTTTTCTAGGCTGCATATTGCAGCCATATTCATTCATAAGCAGCTCTAACAGTTATTTCTGCCAGGCAGGCTTGTCTCACGCGTTGTCCACTTTCACGGAGCAGCTTTGATGATGACGGTGGATTTTAATCTCAGGCGTTACAGGACAAGCCTGAGAGAAACAGAAAGCGCAAGGAAGTCACCAAGACATAAATGGAGGGTATTCATTGCCGATCTGATTTGGGTTTTAATATCCATAATAATCTCCATCTTAACAGAAACCCGACCAGCTTCGTCATTTGTGCAAGCATAAATATGGACTACTGAGACAGGCGATTATTTGGAAGAGCGCAAAACCGACCTTTCAAGAAAAGAGGACGTTACATCTCCCTTGGCGTTACGCCGCAAACTCCCTAGTCTTTCCTGACATCTGCTTCTACGGAGCGCCGCTTTGCTTTCGTTCTCTTTTTCATCTAGGACCTCTTTTTGTGACAGCGGTTAGTGCTCATCAGCAAACTTATACTCCGTTTCATACATCAAGTGCAACACTACCAAAGTTACAGCTCTTGTTAGCGCTCTCCGCATCCGCGATAAAAAATAGTGCCTGCTCTTGACGAGAGAAAATAATAGTTGCTTTGTCTGCAAGCTTAATACATTTTACATTTGCCATCAACTTCATAAAAAGCACCTTTTTTAGGAAGAAAAGGTCGGATTCGGCTAATTTGTATGTTTTTTTTATGTCGTTTTTGTTCGTGCCGCGTTTTGCTGCCTCGCAACCTTGCCAGCTGTGCCACCAAATGGCGCTGGCTGTGCCCTCCGCGCTGCGCATCTCTTTTTGAGAAAATGGTTCTTTGGTGCGCATTTTTTCTATAAGATTCGCTCTGTGAAGATGTCTAAGCATGCGAAGCATGTTATTGCAAATGTGTATGCTCGGAATAGAGCCCGTTTCGGCAGGAACCACTCGCCTATACAGAACGAGCGCGTAGTGATACGCCTCCTGTTTTTTTTTTCTTGCGGACTACTTGCGTAGCTTTCGCTGCGTTGCACCTGATGTATGAAACGGAGTATAAATCGCAGCGAACTCAGCTCAAGTGCGTTATTTTTCTCGAGTGCGCTTAACGCTGCATAGCCGGCACGGAGAACCTCCTCGGTAATGTGCAGGTTCACGTTTCGAGGCTCTGCATTTTAATTCGAGCAACATTATCTTTGCTTGTGCCTGCTTCGAATCGTTTTGTTGCTTTGAAATGCACAAGTTTACATTGATCTTATGGTGATATTTTTTTTGCATTGCCGTGACGCAAAAAATAAAGAAGGGGAGAGTCGCTGGGAAACAGAAAATGAAATTTTCTGTTGTTAATATTACCTCTTATGACCGCATCAGTCAGATCCGCATATATATCATTTTCGCAGTAATCGCCGCTTATTTACCACGTATGAAGATTTATATCTGCTGAAGAGCGAAGCCCACGCAATGTATTATATTAGTGTGGATTCATGCTTGGAAAAACACACCACGAAGAGCACATGCAGAAAACAAAAAAATTGTCTCACAATACACATTACGAAGTCTAAAGGAAGCCTTGTAGTGTTTACCTTTTTACGCATTCGGAAGCATCATCGGCCGCCTTGTTCGGCTCCTAGCTAGCCACACGCGGCTGTTTGCGCATCATTTAGTGTTTAACCGCTGGGCGTATAACATGTTCTTCTTAGGGTAAAAGTGTATAGAATAATCAAAACGGGTGAACAAGTCGACGCCTTTCAGGTGTCATTTCCGCACTAAGGCACGAAAGTAGTTCTCTTACAGAACAGAAAAGAGTTACTGTTTTTTGAGAGAGTTTAGTTTGGAAACGGTTCTGTTTGATAGAGTTGGGAAGAAAAATTGGAGTCCGAAAAGAAATGCCTGCAATTGTGTAGCGTATGAACACAGATCAGCATTACGAATTTTGTCAGTAATGAGTGAAATTAGTGCATTATGTAAGTGGTCGCTGAAACCCTTCGCATCAGGGGTTTGTGCGCTTAGAGAATAGTCTTTGCAGCTAATGACAGGAAGCTGTACGGGAGTCGTTCAAAAGCATGGTTAGGACACCACACATTCCTTGGAAGTTTTGGTGGTACCAAGTGATCATAATTAGACAGATTTATTTTATATACAGAGAGGGTACGGCAGCGGTCCTTAAGGGTCCGTCGCTTACAATTACTAGGTGGGCTCCCTTTTACGGGAGCCCATCGTGCAGGCCTATATATGACAAGTGCACAAGCGGTTTCATAATGAAGGTAGCGCGAAACTCGAGAACAAACGAAAGAAGTGAGACACGGCACCAGCGCTTTGCTTCTTCGCCGGTTGGCAACCCCGTGCACCAGCACCTTGCCGCCGCAGGACGTGAGCGAGATGGAAAGCAGGTTGCCGAGCTCCGCTGGCTTATAAGCTGAAGAAAGATATATCTGTAGAAAACTCGTCCTAATTTATTTTCGCCGCCTTCACTACGAATCCAACAGGACTGGCCCAACGTTTGGCCTTACTGCATAAGCGATATATTTGCCGGAGTGCAAGGGCCAATAGGAACTTTATTTTAAAAGTTCAAAACGGTCCCAAACATAGCTGCCGCTCATGGCTTAGACATAATGTTGAAAGTAGAAATGATGTGTTCCTGCTTTGCTTCCTCGGAATACGGCGAAGAAGAGGTGCTTTCTAAATGTTTGCATGATCAGCCGAATACATGCGACAGGAAACTGGACAGACAGCCCAGCTCTCTTTGCTATTTTTGCTTCGCAGTACTCTCATTTGGATGCGTGTTTCTCAATGCAGCGGTACATCTCACACACGTTGCTTTCCATCATATGCTTTCCACGAGCATCATACATTGTAGCATCTCTAACATGCTGGCGTTTCTTTAGTTTTTCTCTTTACTGAGCTCAAAAGGTTCCTTTTATATAAGGCTGGCACCAAACATTTATGGAATGCTTGGGCCGCTGCGCCATTTGATTATAACAAAGCAGCAAAATTGAGAATAGTTTTGTCTTCACTTGGTCTGCCGAGACATTACATTTTATTTCCTAGTGTAGCTATACTATAGCTTGCAAGCAAAAATGACAATGTAACCTGTAATTAAACCAGAGATCGCTGCATGTTGTTACTGGCCTTGAAAAACATTAGGTGGAACAGTAGTGCTACAAGGCGTTTTCTCTTTTACATTCGTGAAGACAAGATAAAAGATAAAATGCGCCCTCCCTCGCTTCACCTCTGAGGACGTCCCCTGGAAAGTATTTTGCTATCTATAAACAAAATGGCGCATATTGTCGAGATGACCAATATCCTCTCCTAAATATTCATTATGACTACGAATCGCGGAGTATAATCTTTGAAGACTGTGTGATAACTCGGGCATTATTATTTTAATTAGTTACAAAAAGAGGAGAAGAAAAACAATGCTTTAATGGAACACATTATTAAGTACCCAGAATGGTGTAATTCCAGGTCACCAAAGCCAACTGGTCCGTCGACTGATCAGAGGCCAGCCAAGTCCGCCACGTTGGCCGAGAAGGGTATGGGAAGTACACGAACCGAACTGCAAAAGGGCAGGAAAACATGCCAATTTCTAAGTTAGCATAGGGTTCAAGACAATTCGGGCGTGTGGGAGGGTGTCTGATACGATAGAGAAAATAGCAGGTAAGGAGTAAGGGATCATTTAGGTGTATGCGACGAAAAATGTTTAGTTGCGCGGTAGTAAGGGATTTGTCGCGGACAGGGGTGTCCAAAGTGTTCTTCTAGGGTTGCCATAATGAAGATATATTTATTGTTTGTAGTGAACAGTAGTGTCCCACGTGGGTTGATAAGGCAAAGGAATCTGGTATTCCTCATTAACTAGTATTCCAGCATGACCAGGAATCTCACTCATAGTGACAGTGTCGGGGCGGAGTTTGGCGAGAGTTTCGTACATATCATATTGTAGTTTTCTGGGAATGCAGCCTGCATGAATGGCACGCATAGACTGTATTCAATCAGTAATTGAGAAGTGGTAGAGGCTAATGAGTGGTGTCAATCGATAGAAGGTGACGTAATGTTGTGTCCGAAAAAATAATGAGGCCAATAAGCTAATTAGGTAATTATTAGAGGCAGACAATGTAAAAGTTGTCCGCAGCAATTGAGTGATTGAGAAGTGGTAGAAGTTAATGAGTGGTGTAAATCGATAGAGGGTGACGTATTGTTGTGTCCGAAAAATTATATAATTAGACCAATAAGTTAATTAGGTAAATGTTTAGAGGCAAGCAATGTAAAAGTAAAGACGAAAATGGTCTCATTAGCCAATTGCTTGGTGCTACATTTGGATGTATCAAATACTAAAATGGGAAATTAAATCAGTCAATTATGGTGACGTCAAAGATGTGACGTCACACAACCTGAAGTCGAGCCAAAAAACGGGCATAGGAAGGGATCGGCGTGCAATTTGATAGTACCGAAGACTAAAATGGGTAAACAAGAACAGAATTAAGCAACTAGAAGCAACCAGAAGCACCCAACAACAGCATCCGTGCTTTCGCATTACTCCAATGCAGACTCTGCAGTGCTCTTTAATTTTTAATAGAAGCTTGCTTTTTTTGCCCAACTTTTTGATTGACTGTTCATTTGTAAACTTTGCTTTCACGAGAACCTTAGTGGTAAAACTAATTTCAAAGTAAAAACACAATCTTGGATTGCTTCTTCCGACAGAATTTCTCGTACATCGATACAAAAGGAGCACACATTAATCCAGCTGTTCATCGCCTGGGTATGTACCAGAAATGCCTTTCATGCTCGACTTCAGCGTGAGCATACAGCAGCAAAGTCGAGCGTAAAACTTGAAAACAAAGGCACTTCGCTTTTGTTTTCTTTCAGAGAAGGTGGAACTAAGAACGTCGGCATTTCTTGCTGCCAGATGGCACTGGCAGGAATATAAGGTTAATCGTGTTTTTCATCGCGTGAATGACAAAAGCAGCTCGGGACAATTTGTACTCTCTTCCTGTCTGCGCGTTATGCAAAAAATTAATGCATGCAGGCAGCATCTGCACCGTGTTGCTAATCTTGCGGGGACTGCGAATTCAAGCATATGTTCGCTCATATTTCTATTGCTCAGCGTTTACAGATGTCACTTGCAGATATTCCCCGCGTACTCGGTGTGTTCACAACTACAAGGCAGAAGGGTTAGGGCTTCCTCAAGCATCCAGCCATGGGGTTCGTGATTGCTCAAAAAAGAGCTTCATTATTTCTGAATTCATTTATCATTGAAGTAAACTCGACGCTGACATTGCGTTGCGAGTATCCAGAAAGCGACCAGGCTGTAATAGCGTGTTCTTGATTGCTAAACTCTTGGAAAGGAAGCTTATTACGAGTGCGCATACCTGATCCAGTAAACAGCAATGTTTTTCACAGTTAGCGTTTTTAAATTTTAATTTCATTCTTTGCAAGTCAGAACGTCAACTATCAAAGTAATTGTTTTGAGGTACATGTTTAACCTCTGCTTTTGTTTTTGCATAAACTTGGAGACAACTGTTGGGCATGATAAAGCCGTTTTTCCTTATGACGCTCTATTTTTGCTCTGCGAAACGAGAAAAATGTGGCGGTAAGTTGCGTGTACACCTGTTGCGGGTCGCTCTCCCAACTCGCACCCCCGTACGTTTCGCAGTATTTTAAAAATACGGTAAGGAGATTTCATATCTTCACGATGTGTTCTAGGATGTTCATAGTTGCTGTGTACCGAATAAAAACATCACAGGTGCCCCGTGAAATGAGAAAACTGCTTTGGAATATTTCGACTCCATGTATTCCTATTGGCGCTAACCCTCCCCCCCCCCCCCGTCGGCTGCGGCGCCGCGAGCGCCCCCTTTGTTTGTAAACACGGTGTTGGTCTATATCACGCCGGGTTCACCAGAAACCGATCGCAATTCTTCTTGTCTAGCGTCAGAATGATAGAAGCGATGACAATGACGATGTAGTTAGTGATAATAATGATAGTAGCCATGATAACGATGCTGAAGTTAGCGATAATGATGGCTGTGGGATGACAATGAGGGTGCATTATTTAGTTGATAAAGGTGATAGTAGCGATAGTGATGATTATGATAGTAGGGATGACAATGACGATACAGTTACTGAGGGCAGTCTTGTAAAGTGGCTTTTGCCACTCGCACTCTTAAGCAGACTTAAACGCGCTCCTGTAATTTTTCGTGTTTTGCATGCTAACAATAAATGAAACACATGTGTAAGAAATATGAATCAACTCGTGGAAAGTTACAACTAATGAGAAATGGGAAGTTTACTAGAAGAAAAAAGAAATTTAGTGCCAAGTTAGCGTAAGTGACGTTGTAAATGGTGCAAGAAGGCATTATAATTGTTGGGGATGAAGAAAATGTTTATGCACTGAATAAAAAAGAAAAAAAAAAGAGACAGAAATCAGTCCGGGCTAACATTTATGGTGGACGCGAGAAATGGAATGAAAAGGAGCTTCATTTTCGAAACATCCGGAGAGCAATAAATTTGAAGGAAGAAGAAAGAGAAAGGCAGTTTTTCTAATTTTCTTTTTTTTTTAACTTGCGTACATGAAATAAAGAAGAGAACATGAAAACGAAAAACAATCAGGAACGTGAGAAGTCCGAGAAAAAAAGGCATCTTCTTGTGCCTTCAGGGCGCAAAGTCCAGGTGTAACGAGATTACACTATTTGTCTAGTGCCTCTAATGCAATTTCAAATGTTCTTCCCGCCGCTCTTCCCTCGACGCGTATGGCTTGTTTGGGCGTCAGCGATTATAGTGCGTCGTAAATTTTTTGCTTGTCAAGCGATTTCCGACTTCTTTTTCTTTCGCGCACTGATTTACACTGTGGCGGTTATTTCTTACTGCTGCTGCGGGATGTGTAAACGCTCAGTCATTTTAATGAAGAAAGAAGCCAGCCATTAGCCGAAGAGAGTAAATGCGCTGAAAGGCAAACATAAACGCAACATTTAAGTTTCTACGCTCTCCTTAATTCATACCAAGCGTTGGAGTTTGAGGCACTACAGTTTCTCTTTTTATCACATGCTCAATCGGCTCTCACCATGCGGTTCATTGCGCTACGCTACGAGAAAGGCGAGACAAACCGAGGTACACTACCAATCGCCTTTTTCCTCTGTACCAATGTTTGCCTTGTCTTCTTCTTATGTAGCGCGTTAGCTCCTTCAAAACCAAAGTGGGTAGCCTCGCAGGAAGCGCCGACGCCTGTCTTAAGAATCTGCGCATTAATTAATGACGAAGCCTGGACACTGAGTAGTAATTTTCCGAGAAACAGCTGACTTCGAGAAATGACCTGCGCAACAAGAGTATTCTATAGTCTGCACTACACTTTCTAGAGCTCTAAAAGATATGGCGGTTGCCCAGACTGCATTACGTGATATACTGCGCACGTTGCCTGAATATATTGAGCATTGCAATCAGTAAATGTACGTTCAAGGCGTACAGTTTTGTCTTGCCAAAAATCGTTTAACTGCTTCTTTCCTATATGAATAAACTTTTAGTTCTGTTATCATCCTCATTTAAGCTCGCTAGACTGAAAATTTTATATATTCCCCCTGATCCGTGGGATGCGTGTCGCAATGAAAAGATTTGGCGTGCGCGTGCCATGTAACCTTCTCTCTCTCATCTTCGGGCTACCAGCCGACACAGCGCCTTTCCCCTCAGTTCAATCTTCCTGCTGAGGCGGGGAAGAGATGGTCACGGGAAGGTGCACCGCGACGTGTCTTTCACTGGTGGGCATCACTTTGTGCCATAGATAGGTGTGTAAGTTTCGAATTTCACGAGAAATGTTCAGAGATGTTTGAACCATAGCGCCTAGGACGATCGTTTTTCAAAATTCTATAAATGATATGGTCATAACTTAAGACCAGCTAGATATTTCTTATTGCAACCAGATACCTACTTGTAAGATATAAATTGAACTATTACAACTTATTTATCCTACTGATCTCTGATCGGACAGACGCAAACACTCGCGAAAATCTTACCTCAAAAATTATTTTTGGGAACCAATAAATGACACCAAGAAGCTCCCTGTGCTTCCGCTTATCCACCGTGTTGGTCTCTGTGGCATGGTGCTCAGTTGCTAAACAACGAGTTTTCTCCTTGCCAGCGCAGCCGCAGTTCATTGCCTCCAACGTTAGAATGTCGAAAGAACGAATATGGCTGTGCAGGGTTGTTCTTTGAGGCAGGAACGTGCAGTTTCAAGAGGATGAAGGCGGGCAAGGGAAATAACGCACAGAAAACAGGGTCAGTCTGGCGTGGCTTGCAACCTTTTCTGAGGAACATGGGATTACAAATAGAAACTCGGTAAAAACCTTCACGTGGTCACAATCAAAGAAATATTGGGTGCTTCCCGGACAAGAAACCAATAATGAGGCAGATGGTCGCATTTATCTCAGGACTATAACGTGTAATTATGCTATAGCAGAGAAATCTGCTGGCGTCTAGTGAGAATGAAAATTACAAGCCGTCACGAATGATGAATAATAGCACTTTCAAAAAACAAAGGCGTAGTTCAGGGTTTTGAGAATGTCACATCACATTCTATTTAGACGTGATTAGGCCAGTGGCGGTCGCAGAGATTACTTGGAGGAGAGGCGGGCGGATTTCCTGATAAAAGATTGAGTAAGACCATCCCATTACTTTATAATGAGCTTATCATTTTATTATTACTTTATTACTAATTATTCTAACTTTTAGTTTCTGCTTGTACACTTTGGAAGCTCTTTTTGTTGAAGAATATTTGGGGGACGGCAAAGACATCTTACTACAACTCATGCTTCGAATATCAATTGTTGCTTGAGTTGTCTTGAAATAAAAAAAAACTTCAATAATTGTGTCATTTATGAAGAGCAAAAGTGACTGTAACCAAAAGTAGACGGCATATGCATCTTTTCTTAATGTACCTTTTTCTTAAATCAACAACCAGGCTGGCAGTTGACGCGTTGACGCGTGGCAGTTGACGCACGCACGCATGCAGGCAGACACGCACGCACGCACACAAACAGCTACGGGTAAAAATGGATTGTATTTTTACATTATATTTTATTGCAGCTAAGAATTTTTTGTTCTAACCGCAAAGCCACGTGAACCTTCTGAAGTGAAGGGAGGCGGTTGTACTTTGCTCACTGTTAGCATATCAGTGCCCATTGGTAACTTCAACGAGATGCTTTCTTGTAGCAGTAGCACATAACGGTTCTCCCTAAACAACTGCAGAACATCAGTCTGCTTTGCTCTTTGTGGTGCTGCTAGGTGGCGTAACAAAGGTGATGTAAGATTTAGGAGCAAACAATAATTTATCTGAAAACAAACAGTCGAATTCTAAACTACCATGTAACTTCAGCTCATTGTGCAATGTCTGGTATACTGAAAGCTCCTCATCATGTAAATACGCCTTAGAGCGTTCAGTCGTTCAGTCGTGTCCGACTCTTCGTGACCCTATGAACCATGTCACGCCACGTTTTCCGGTCTCTCACTATCTTCCTAACATCACATAACTTCATCTGCAGTGCCTCGAGGATGCCATCTAACCATCGCGTTCGCTGCCTACCCCTTCTCCGGCGAACCTCAACTTTTCCCAACATCAAATCTTTCTCCAGCGACTCCTCTCTTCTCATCAGATGACCAAAGTAGCTGAGCTTTAACTTTAGAATTTGACCCTCCAATGAGCAGTCAGGGTTTATGGTCGACAATATCGACTGATTTGATCTTCTGGCAGTCCAAGGAACTCTCAAGAGTCTTCGCCAGCACCACAATTCAAACGCGTCAATTCTTCGGCGATCAGCCTTTTTCACAGTTCAACTCTCGCATCCATACATCACAACTGGAAAGACCATAGCACGAGTTATACGGATCTTGGTTGGCAGACTAATGTCTATGCTCTTTCAGTTCAGTTCAGGCGTTCAGTCGTGTCCGACTCTTCGTGACCCTATGGACCATGTCACGCCACGCTTTCCGGTCTCTCACTATCTTCTTAACATCACATAGCTTCATCTGCAATGCCTCGAGAATGCCATCTAACCATCGCGTTCGCTGCCTACCCCTTCTCCGGCGACCCTCAACCTTTCCCAACATCAAATCTTTCTCCAGCGACTCCTCTCTTCTCATCAGATGACCAAAGTAGCTGAGCTTTAACTTTAGAATTTGACCCTCCAATGAGCAGTCAGGGTTTATGGTCGACAATATCGACTGAGTCTATGCTCTTTACTAGGCGGTCAAGGCTAACCATTGCTCTCTTTCCCAGAAGCAGGCGTCTCCTAATTTCATGGCTGCAGTCTCCTCCCGCGGTAATCTTGGAGCCCAAGAAGAGAAAATCTGTCACAGCTTCCACTTCTTGTCCATTGATGCTCCAGGACGTGATAGGGCAAGACTCCATGATCTTTGTCTTTTTAATGTTCAGTTTAAGCCCAAACTTCTCACTCTCTTCTTGTACGCGAATCAGAAGTCTCTTGAGTTCCACTTCACTTTCTGCCATTAAAGTGGTATCAACCGCATATCTAAGGTTGCTGAACGTTTTCCAGCAATCTTCACTCCATCTGAAGACTCGTCCACTATTAACAATATGCGTGAGCGGTTTTCAAAATGTAAAATAGCCCTTTGCATTACTTTAATTCAAATACGTAGCGGCCTGCGAGCTCCTAAAGATGGAGGTCAGCTAATGTGCCTAGTATATATATATATATATATATATATATATATATATATATATATATATATATATATATATATATATATATATATATATATATATATATATATATATATATATATCCCTGTCCCTTCCATTCACTAAATTGCAAACCTTTAACCTGCAACCGCATAGAAACTATATATATATATATATATATATATATATATAGTTTCTATGCGGTTGCAGGTTAAAGATTTGCAATTTAGTGAAAGGAAGGGACAGGGTAATAACAGTCGCGGAAGGGGAAGTGATGAACTCGAAAAGACGCCGACTGGGCTGACTTCGCCGTGTTTACGATAAGGCGGGGAAAAAAAAATTCTGCGTCGATCCGAAACGCCGGGTTTGTGGAGAACCGCTGCTAAGATTCGGTGCCGCAACGAACCGCAAAGCCGCAATCCTCCGAAGACGGGCCTCTCTAAGCACTGTGATGGATGAAGTCGTTAGCGAGCCCTGTAATTCTAACGCTGGTCACGTTACAGTGTGCAGACTCTTCGGGGGAGGAGGGGGGGATAGAGCATCCACGAGTAAGCTGCACATTTCTCATCTACCACGGGGCACTCTCTTAGCCTCCGAAATGGGTGCCGCGAGGCTAAATGAATTAAATGGAGAGCTGATTGGCGGTTTCTCAAGAGATTGATGAGCGGCTCACACGAAGCTGGCCATTTGATGTGAGACATTGGGTTCCCGGGGATGATTGTCTGGTGTCGACAACACACAGGCTGGCCGTGATGAGGTACAGATCACATTATAATCTAGTGTGCAGTACAGATGTTTATCGCTCGTAAGAGTTGGTTTTATTTGTATAGTTCAAGTGATGAAAATCAGTACATAAAGGTACTCAGATTCTACTCAAGTAAGGCGGTGATTTCGGCTGACGCTATGAAACTTATCTTTTAGAACTCTGTGCATTCAATGCTGCGTTAGATCTGCGGACGCGTCTGCTGCAGTTGTGGATGCATGAGCACGTGCACGGCTACCCAGATGTCCACGTCTCTTGGAAACTTCTGTATGAAACTTCTTCAGGCGTGAACAGTTCTCAAAAAGAGGAGATGTCCAAATGATTGAAAGTCTTCAGTCGTCCATTAACCTCTGTTTAACAGTCTTCGCAGAGTAGAGTGACAAATTTGACACGCATAACCACACAAGTCGCTGACTCGTATTACTCGTCACCTTCTGCTTTAATCAATGTAAAAAACAAAACAAAAAAACAGAAAAACTTGGAGGAGAACAGTACTGCAAAAGCAGAGACTGCTGTATTTTTGTTTATATTTACTTGCGCATGCCTAGACCTAAATTTATGACTGTTCTTTGTTAGGGCCTACACACCCTTTTGTATAAGAAAAACATTATTTCCCTCGTGTCCAGGTTTCAGCTATCTGTACTCATCGTTTATAGTACCAATATGGTATTCGAAACGCTTTTCCATGCAATGCACTCTATGCTGTATTGTTATAGGAATTACTTGTAGGCATGTGAAGAAATTTATTAGATGTAACAATACCAACGAAAAAATTAAATTGAATCCAAGTTCGAACAAAGTAGGAAGTAAGTAAAAAGTGTTCTGTGAAATCATGAAGGACTATCTGAATTAGATCATGAATATATACTATTATATAGGGGGCATGCATACTGCAAGAAAGTTTTTGAACGTTGTTTATCCGGTCGTTTATGTGCATCTTGTGCAATGCTCTTGTATATCCAACTCGAAAGAGCAAGGTTGAGTTCACAAATCTCTCATTTAGGTTGCATTGTACTTTCATATTAAACTAATCAAGATAAAAAAGAAAGTTGTACGCAGACTCGAAGTGTCGATATTTAATTGCGCGTGAACACTTAACTCCCGCTCTTTGAAATACCAACACACTTTTGCAGTTCATTAAGAGAAACAGTGTCCCAAAAGCAAGAAGCTACTCGTTTTAATCTTAATAAAAGGCAAAATACAGCTTAAATGCTTTTTTTTTGCCTTTATTTTACAGTTTTGAATGCTAAGGAAATGAGGTGCAAAATTTCGATGAAAGTAATTTATAAAATAACGTAGGCATCTGGCGTGCATTAATGTAGCCGCAATATCGGCTTCTGCATATATTTTTTTTCCTTTTCGCTTTCTAGAAGAAATGGGGGGAAGACGCGGAGAGTTGTGCCGGTTGCTCTCTGCGGCGAAGGAAAACAAGAAGAAAATGTAGCATACATATTAATAATGTGGAATAGTACAGGTGAGCAAAACGTACGACCTAAATGGGTCTGACTAAAAAAAAAAAAAAAAAAGTCAGCTTATTCAGTGAATGAGGATCGGCGCGGCTACTGACATAGTTAAAATATAAGGTTTTTTTCTTTTTCATATTGGCTAAACTAACGCATGTGTTGAGTATTTGAAACTAATACGTGCTCTTGAAACTAGATTCTAAGTCAGGCGTGGGCCAGAAGAGACCTAGATGGTCACCTCACTGGCCGTCTGGCTAAAGAATACGTTATTTTCTCTAGGTAAAAAAAAATTAAGAGGAAGAATATTTGTTTTCTGCGTGATAGAACCCCAGCTGTGATGAAATGAAGCGCATCAGAATAAATTAAGCATGGTCATGTTTTACATATGCAGATGAACCTCAGTGCACGTATGCGTTTTCACTTTTTGCACTAACTTTTCACCGAAAGTAGGTTGCCGCTGTCATTACCAACCCTGAAATGTTGGGTTTAGCGACAGATGGCTTTTACCTTCAAGCCACGAAGGCAGCTGTAAAAAGAAAAGATTTATGCGCTGAAGCACGACATATTGGTCTCGAAACTAAAAAAAAAGTAAGATGCCATGGATCAGTGGCCATCGAATCGGGCTAATACAGAAGAAGCGCCGGGTATATCCTTGTATAATATAGAGCAAAGTAAATAAACCACTTCATTACCTCGTATTTTGACAAGCACCATGTGAATTAACTTATTTCTTAGACAGCACTGCTGCCTGCAGTATTTGTAAATAAATAAATAATTCTCCTCTGTAGCTACGAAGGTTGTAATATAACCAATAATTAGGAGGAGGCTACATTTTTTGAAAATTTTATAGTCACTGTTTACACCTGTTCCACTTGTGCACAGCTACGCTACGAGTCTATAGCCTGGCGTCATGAAATTTTTTTTTTTTTACCGCGCCGCAGCAATACGAATACCAGCTCGTACTTATAAAATCAAAAGAAGAAAAACAAGGATATAAAAAAATCACACGAAAGTAGGCCCCCATCCAAATATAAGCGGGCCTGAACGTTCCTAATGAGCCTACGTGAGAACTAAGCCTTCTCTGATCAACATGCTGCTTCAGCACATGCAGCTCCACTGTTGTAACTTAGAGAGAAATATGATTCTCTTATCCATCCACTAAGGCGAGCCGTTTACGGGCGCAGAAAGGCCGTCCCAAGGTAAACAAGACGAGGAGCTAGATATGAGACGCCATCAGCCAAAAGCGTTGCTTTAGCCGGGCAGGGCGGTTGGCTGTGCCACAAGCCCTCTTGCAGCACTATTGAATTAGCATCGAGGTAAATAGGGGAAGAGGAAGATCCGCGGAATTAAGCGAGCGGGCGAGCGCTGCGTTAGATCTGTGGACGCGTCTGCTGCAGTTGTGGATGCGTGAGCACATGCACGGCTGCCTTGATGTCCACGTCTTTTGGAAACAGGCAGCAAGCGTTGCCTTTTTAGGCACTTATCCTTTATCCTTATGGTCTTGCTGTCACACAGTTGGTGCTTGTAGTGCGATCATACCTCGGTTATATTCAGTGGTCGTTAGCCAAAAGGAGAATCCTGCAACCAATCATCTCAACCGCAAAGGGGAGAGTTATCAAGAAAGCGGACCTATTATGGCTACGTGTCGCTCCGTACCAAAATGACGATTTACGCTTTGAATGTATGTGATGCGAGTTGAGCGCGACAATTATTAATAAAGACACAATAAACGGTAACAGGCAGGTAAACGTACTCTTTAAAAAAATAAAAAGAAAAACGTCGCAGTCATTTTGTTCTGCGAGTTGTGACAAAGATTACAGAAGAGACGTGCTTGAGGTGCGTGACGCCCCTATATTTTGCGCACACGGAAGCATAAACAGTACATAATTAAGCACTTTCTTTTTTCACTCCCTATCTTCCCTTAACAGCGCAATTCGGTCATCCAACGGGAAGTGTAGACACTGGAATCGCGGGCTTAAGTTTCCATTTCTTATAAACCAATTGAATTGACATTTTAGACATCAGCGATGAACCGCTTAGTCGGTTTTTGTATTCGGTGATGTTAATGTAAAATTGTATGCTTGAAGAGAAATAAGGAGCACTTGATAAAACGGTCGCTTTATTCAAACAGCCAAATTTCAGAGTTCTCTGATTAATATTACTACAAATGTCTGCTGAAATGTACGCTAAAGTTTCCTGTGAAAGAGAAGAGGTGCTATCAACGCTCCTGTTCGTATGTTTGACGCACTAAAGTGACTACTCATAATTGTATTGTGTTGTAATATATATATATACAATTTTGAACAGCCATGGTGCTATTCAAAATTGTATATATAATCATCACAAGTAGGCAATTTATGTCTATATGTAAATTGTGATTTGGGATGAGGGTGTTTTATGTACGCTCTCCTCTGTTCTTTCCTTTGTGGTCTTTCAGTTTTGGTCATGCACTGTCATGTCAGTCTCTGATAAAACTTTCTAAAAAAGCCAATGACACGTAGTATAGCTTCCCTGACAGGATATTCGAGCTGCCTCAAGAGCGAAGGGAAGAACCTGCTTTTGTGATCATGCCGGCGTAAATGGCTGCATAAGCCTCTAATTACTGGAACAAATGAGAAGAATCAAACTATGGCTGTACTTTATCATCCGCCGCAGTCCACACAAGCATCGAGATAATCACCAGAATTTTTCTTTGTATCTTCTTTGTTTTAGTATCTAATAAGCAAATTATTATTTATTAGAGTTGTCGCCAGGTGTTAGAGCGTGTAATATGGTTTGTTTTATAGGTTTATGGGGTTAACACCCAAAAGTGATTAAGGCTGTGAGATGTGCCGTAATAGAGGGCTCCGAAATTTCAAATAACGGCGGTTCTTTACCGTATACTGAAATCATACGGTTTATTGAAGAATATGCGGTCTTAATCAACTTTGAGTTTAGCACTTTTTTATTTTTCATAACACCAATTTACCTGTCACAGCTCTCGTGGGTATTGCAAAGGGGACCTAAGGTCTCTGGCCAACTCACAGGGGTGTTTGTCTTGAGGCCATTCTGACCAAAGACACGCCGCATTTTCTGAAGCTGAGGAAATTCAGTCAAGGAAAAAATAGTTTTTTTTAATGAACTTTTGCGTTTAATATAAGTAGTAAGCGTGTTTAGTACAGTAATTCGGTCTAACGCGATTTTATTCCGTCTCTAGCCTGCCAGTTGCTTTTTGTGTAAGCAAACATTAATACAAACGCATTTGAATGCCTCACTTGAAGCAGAACTCTGCTGTGTAATCGCTGACGCCTACCGCACACGAACCCCTGCGACAATGTCGTGCACATCCGTACCTTCCCCGCTCGCTTCTAACACGCACGCATCGTTGTCTGACAGCGCACTTCCGGCAACAATTCCCCCGATTCTGCCGAGAAGGACATGGCAACGACGCTTCCGTGGATTCCGGCGCTGGCGCGCATCTAGCCCGCAATAACAAACAGTAAAACTCACATGCATAAATTACCTTAGGATGTGGCGCGTACGAAATCCCGAGTGCGGTGCGGAAATTGTATTCGTGAGCTTGTTTTACATGGATGCCTTGTTCTGTGCGTCCCGCAATGCGCCAAATTCCCGCGACCACGGCAACTTCCGCATTGCTGCTTCCTTTTTGGTGCATTCATCTCTATGTTTCTAACAAAAGCCCCCAGATAAAAGATCAGATGTGTACAAAGAAAAAAAGTAAGTGCGAGCCCTCCTGGCGGGTTTCATTTACCGCTCCTGCTTCCATATGATTCGTGTAATTCATGTGCCTGCGTACGCTTTTGACAGCGCGCCCGGCGGGCAGTTGCATCTTCAAATGTAGCACTCCTGTTTCTCGCTCATGCTTGAAAACTTCTCTTACTTCCCTATTCTTCAACGTGGGCGCCCGATTTTCAAATTTGTTACAGTCCCAACTGGCGTGGCCAGCTCTGAACTACGAGGGTGCGCTGCTGAAAACCTAAAATAAAATTCAAGAAAGAAAATGAGTGGAAGATTAAAGGCCAGTAGGGATTGTTAAGAAATCTGCGTGTGTTGCTTGATGCTCTTTCGCTTTCACAGGCAATGACCATGTTCGAACTTCTGATTATAACTATAGTAAGCTCGTTTAGCTCTGTAGTAGATAAACGAGCAGTCGCTCTTTTGTCCTCACTTGGATGATCTTATTCGCATTTTATAAATTACTTTGAACGTGAAGATTCTCCAACTATTGTAATAGAGCTTTTTTTTAAAAAGAAGGCTTGTATCGCGCTTGTGGTCTAATGAAAAATTCGGAAGTCATGCTTGCCAGTTGAATTTATAGAAATTTCCAAAACATTATTATATTATCTTAAGTGCAAGTCAGAAAAAAAGTCCACTCTTACCAGATAACAAATATATAGGCACCAAGCCGGCACCTAGAACGTCAGATGCAAGCATGTTTTGCTTCTGGTAAATTCTTGGAAGAAAAAAAAAAGTGGAAAAAACGAAAAACAAAAATTATTCATCCATGCCTGCAGCAGTGATTAACAAGGCTCAAAATTAAATAATCAAAATGTGGCATAATATGGATAATTATAATGTAAAAATGCATTTAGTCAGCTTTCATTCCAGATGATTCGTCTTGTACTCTGAGACCACAAATAGAACAAAATGGAGTAGCATGCCCGTGTTTACCAGCTCACTAAAGGAAGCGAGAAGTAGCGTACCAAGTTCTCGAAAAAAAAAAAAAAAGAAATGATTTAGGAATCTGAATAACAGACGCCATCATGGAATGTATGGTATGTACGCTAGCATGCCGGCAGACAAATGAAATGAAGGGGACATGAGGAATTGCAGGCGACAAATGTACCTACAAGTTTCGTTGAAGAAAGAAACGTGATTATCATTTGGATGAAAATGCTGCATACGCAACGACCACGCGAATATTAATTCAGTTATTGCTGTTTTATCTTTGGCAGCAGAGGCACCACACCCTTCATGTGAATTGGAATGAATAGCTTTCTAGAACTCATACTGCAGAGTTTTCGACAGCAAAAGTCTGCGGTAAAGCAAAAATGGGCTTTCTTTGTGTATCCACGCACGCATACGGGTTCTCTGATACTCCCCATTGGTAAACTCTTAATTTGTGCCACTTATCTCGCGCGCATATTCATTAGCGCACAATAGGCTGCCATTATTTGAAGGACCAGCAGACAGATACTTTCAAAGCCGTAAAAATATGCGTGCGTGACCTACTGAAGTAGCGTGTTCTAATCATCGCCCAATAGCCCTGGAGGGGTCTTTTCCCATCTCACCCGCCCACCTTAAAGATGCCAGAGTTTGTAGCGTCTGCCATGTCACGTGCTCTTGCGACGGCGTACAATTCGCCGACCAACCTGCACTTGCGCTTTCATCTGCCAACTACCAACTGCAGAGCCACCCCTGCGATTGATGACAACACAAAACATTCTGCAGAAGGGGGCGAGCGGGCGGGGGGGGGGGGGGGGCGCTTTGACGCTACTGCGTTGATAAAAACACGATAATTGTTAAATACCCCACTCCCCACAAAAAATCTTTCTATGCGTGATCATCATCTGTAAACATTAAAAATAAGGACAAATGATTTTATTCTCACTCTACGGGGGGTGCAAACAGCTATTTTTTGCTAGTACAACATATGCTACATATGCTACTGTAACAAAGATAGTTATTTAAGGCCGACCATTATCTTGTTCCTCCTTCACCAGCCATCATAAAGAAGTTCGCAGACAGTTTCACGTGTCCCAATCAATACTGCCGATTGTAAGAATATGTTCGCTTATCAAAGGGATAACTTTATTATTGCAGTCATATCTTGCTCTGTAAAAGCGAACAGCGAATGGCACAAAGAGGGGGTGAATCCTTCGGCAACGCTCAGACATCACTCCTCCATAAAACGAAGCGGCCTAATTGCCAGTAGCACACAATAGAGAATATTGAACTCAAGAACTGATACTGGCTTTACTCCCAAATTCTGACGGCGTTTTTTGTTCCTCCCCTTCCCCCCCCCCGCCACATCTACCCGCTCTTTAATGACCTTATTCTTTTTACCCATGCATGGTAGCCAACCGAAACAACTTTTCTGGTTCACATCTCCAACTGCCTCCCATTTTTCTCCCTCTGTCTAAACTGGTGATACACATGTTTTTGGTAGGTCGTAAAAATGCTGAACATTAAACGCCTCAATACCTCATTGCGAAAACGTGCTCTTTTGCAAAACGTAATGTAAAATGAATTACGAGTAACGGCCGAAAAACGTTTTAAAGTTCAGTATTCACTGTTTTTTTTTTCGTGTGGGGAAAGGGGGGGGGGGGGGGAGAGGGGTGTTTCTCGGAATCAGTGAAAGTTAGCAATTCATCCCTGTTCTTGAAGCAAATAACCATTTATTGTCCATTTTTTTTTGCCTTTGCAGCACCTATGAGCTAAATTTATTAAGGTGTCAGTCGACTGATCTCTTCTTTTGGGGACTGTGATGCTAGCATTAATTTGGACCCAAGATTGAACCAGAAAAAAAAAGAGACATACGCGTGCATATATAACGAAGAAAGGAAGAAATATGAAAACTCACAGTCTGTTTGTTACTGTTCATAAACTAAGAGTGCCTTTTGTTTTAGGTGGCCGTCTCTCTCTTTGAGTATTGCCTTTTTCAGTAATTAAGGCGTCAAGGTTAAGAATGTCAGGCAACAAGAGGACATGATATGTGACCTGGCCTCCTAACTGACGTATAGAGACTGGCAATATAATTTCTTAAGGCCCAGTATGTTTCCTACATGGGAAAAACATGAAGTTTATCGCTTGCTTGTTTTTCGCTCTTTTCCACAATAAAAAAAATAATGGAAGTTATGAGGTACGGAGAAAGAGGATGAATGCTAAAATAATGCAGAAAGTGAGAACAGAATTAAGGTCGAACAATTCACACTCGGTTTAACCGAAGGAAAAACGCCTTTTGCCGCTACAAGTATTGACAAATATGAGTATTTAATTGAACTGTCGAATAATCAATAAATAAATAATGCCGGAGTTTAATGAAGTGACCTTTGAGGCAGTGGATTAATTTTCAACCCGCAGAATTCTCCAGGTGACCTTAATGATTTCGCCTTCAGTTAAAAACGGCCACAATGGTTGGTGTAAAAGCTACGTACGGTGCTTATCAGACTAAGCATGAGGGCTACAAGAGGGATGAGAACCATTGGGAAATCTGAGATCACAAAACTGGAGATACCGTAGGTTTCAGCGGCGAGGTCCTGGGAGCGGCTTTGTCTCGGGGCGACTTCCTCCTGCTCACGGATTTTTGTCTAGCATTCACAAGCCCGCCTGACAGGCAGGTGTAGACAAAGGACCAGGACCCCCCCCCCCCCCTCCTCTCCACCCCTCCCTCCGTACCTCTCAAGAAAAAAAAGAAAAACAACTTAAGGGAGAAATAAATGCATCGCAGTGAATGCAAGACATATGAAGCTACCGAGAAAAATAACGAAATTGCCTTTTCTAGGGAAAAAAAAAAAGATTAAGAATAAGTCATCATGAATAAAAAGCAACTATAATTGAAGAATTATTCATTTCTATAAATAGAATATAACGGACTAGGAGAGCTTCGCTGACGCTGCCACGGACGCTAATTGGAATTTTACTCGACGTTAGACCCAGTCTGGGCACTGAGATTCAACTTTACGCTGTTCGCAGCGAGGTTACTTACAAGGCTAAGGCGGGTAAACGTGAATGAATCAGATCGAAGTGCTGCAGAACGTTGTATGCGTTTTTCTCCTTGTCAGACTAGTTAAACGTGTGATCAAAATCTGAGGTGTAAGATTTACTAAAAATAAAAAAGCCAGAAATAATTGTGCAGTCATCTGCACTGAAACAAAACCTTTTGGTGCTATACGTGTCTAATTTTATGGAAGCATAAACAGCACTCTCTCAAGAAGGCAAGTGTACCCATAGCAATGTGCATGGGAACCATATTTCGTACCGCACTAAATCTGCGATATATTTACACACATTAGGCGTGCATGATCTTTTTTAATGCTTCTTCGTTGCAGTCTTACGTGGACTCCTGATTTGTGGGTGGCGAGAACCGCAAAACGTTTGGGCAAAGCTATAAACACGCATATGTGATCGCGATGGGCAAGCACGCGTCAACGCTTCGCCATGCATAACAACGTCCCGCTAGTATGGCGACGTAGCTCCCGCATAAATTGCGTCGTGTTGGCCGCGGTTGGGATGCCGAAAACTCGCAACTCTGCTACCACTGCTGCCGACAGCCATTACACTTCCGTAGGATGTGGCCAGCACTCTTGGGTGATATAAGAGCACTTGCGCACGACGCCGCGAGCAGTTCACACAGTAGACTGCCAACGAGCGCGCGAGAAAGAATGCGCACAACCGCGCAGGCCTTTTCATGGGCCATTTGCTGGGAATGGCGGTGCCTGGCCAGCTGCAAAAGCGGCAATGGGAGCGAATGGAAGAGTGCGGTGGCCAGGGACATGAGCAGCGGGTTGTTCGGAGCGCTTTTAACGCTTGGTTTGGAAGCCGCATTTTTTTATTTCTTTCAACTTTTGCATTAAAGATTCAGTGCTTCACAGTTTCTTTTATTTTTTGTACGGTACTTTTCGTTAATCTGTCGGCACCACCTGCGGACGCGAAGCTTTAGTTTAAAGCCTTTTGACGTGAGGTTAGCTGCGAAGACGGCCGAGAGGATCAGCGGATGAATATGAATATAGGCGAAATCATGTATAAGTGGACGCCGCTCTCTGTTGATATGTCGGCTTTAATTTCCAGCAGTACTTACATCTTTCTATCATTATGTAACGTGAAAATGAGTTCATTATTCTACTGTATAAAGATCAAAGTCGATAGAACCTCATCTCTGTCTTGTATTTTCGGCAGTGCAGGCACTAGTCAAAGTATTTCTGAAGCAAATTTGTTCATTCGTTTTGTTGGTTTTTGATTATCAGATGTTCTTGCTATGCAGATTAGACATTGATTTCGATGTTGTGACAAACATATGTCGGATGATTGTTGAATGGGGCATAGGAACACCTTTTTATTCATTAAAGAGGCATTTTGTGCCTTAATGCGTGCGTATTGACAACCTCTGCCAGTAAACTATTATTTGCAGAAGGCGGACTGTAGATAGGTAGACAAGGAAATGAATTTTGTCCGATAACAAAATACTGAATTTATATACAGTCAAAAGCCTTTATAACGAAGTACTAGGATCTCCAAACTACTACGTTGCTGATATTACTTTTTGTTAAGATCGGGTATTGTACCTCACGAAGTAGAGCAAGCTGAGCCTCTTTGGAAAAAGAACCTTCGTTTAACGTGAACATATGAGATGCTTAATGAAAGAAGTTGGTAGTTGTCTTTTGGACTCTACGCCCGACCGAATGTGCCACCGCAGCCGACCTGATCACTTGGAATTAGTTTATGGCATGTCAGGTACTGCAATTCTTGAGCATCGAATGCCGCAATAGCCTTCCTTGATAAAATAATTGTTGAGCAGAACGCATTGTACAGCACTTAATGGCGAGATAAGGAAATTAGAAGCAAGCGCTCGCAGAAGTTTATATTATTTAATCAGTACCCAAACGGAAGGGGGCAAATCCCCCCCCCCCTCCCTCCCCGTCCTCTTCAATGTGTTAGCGTTTCTTGCTCACAGAAATCGTTATTGCTGGTCTGCAGCTGTAGATACAGTTTCTAGCTATAATTTGAGCTCTTTACTTACTTAAGCCGAAACGGATGGTGGAAGTCGCAGGTGTGCCTAGCTCTGCTCTTATAAGCTCGTGAAAATGTTCAACCAGTAGGCCACGCTGCACATTTTTGTTATTCAAGTCGGTATGGGTGGTTACTATGCCTATTACGAAGTTAGAATGCAAAAACATATGCACACGTTGGTAATGGGGTAATAAGTTACTGACAAAGTGACCATGTAGAGGAAAATTTATACGGCAATCATCAAAAAAAGGAACGAAAGCCAAATGTCAATAAAAAATAAAACACGAACAGGAAGTGTTGTGCCAGAAGAATGAAAAACATAAACTTTCATAGAATGCATGAATTGTGGATGCTCCAAGTTCAAAAAAACATGTTAGGAGAAAAAGAATTCATTCTTCGTCCAAGATTTAAAAAGTTTTACTATGTTCTTAACATAGAAAAGAGCATCGTACCTACAGGAAGTAATTAAAATTGAGGCTTGTTTAAGGAGATAGGATGCTTTTCTGTGATTGATTTCTTTCTCATGAAAGGGAAGAAAAGCCGGAATGTGTTGTTTTTTGTATCTTTTGTCTAAAAGACGCACCTGTAAATTGTCCAAATATCAAAAAGAGGTTAAGTTCGAAAAAAAGTAAGTGCGACATTGCTTTGAAATTGTGCATAAAATCTTCAGATTTGGCAGTATAGGAAATCTTGAACGAAACAACAAGCAGGACAAATGTACTGCATTAACACAATTTCAGCCCACATTTTCTGTTGAAAGAATGTGGAGAAATAATTCTCCAAGCTCCCTCAAGTGCCAGGTAGAGCAAGCAGACCGCCATTGCAGCATAGCAGAGCAAACAGTCATTAAGACGAAAGCCTTAGATGACCCATTACGAGAAAAGCCGTCGGCGTCGTTGGTACAGCCGAGAGATTGTCTCAAATCTTTTTTCTTCTTTGTTGCGGGGGAGGGGGGGGGGGCAATTAGGTTCTGCCTTATGCTTATGGTGCGAAATTGTTAACGGTCCCCACTCGCGGCTCTTGAGAATCCAAGTTTGCGTTTACGCGCATCGCAACTCGCGTAGTCTATAATCTCTTGACTATACAGTGTCATACCATACCATAACATACCATATCATAACATATACTATACCGCACCATATCGTATCATACCATATATCCTATGATATATCATACCATACCATACCTTGCCATACCATGCCATACCACACCACACCACACCACACAACACCATACCATACCATACCATACCATACCATACCATACCATACCATACCATACCATACCATACCATACCATACCATACCATACCATACCATACCATACCATACCATACCATACCATACCATAAGAATATGCCAAGGCATGCCTTTCCATACCTTGCCATTCCATATTGTCCCGAAAGATTCCTTTTTTCGCTTTTTGTTTCAGTAGAACGGAAGCTGATATTGTGAGAAATTACAAATTGCAAATCTTTATATTCTCCCATATTCAGGCTTCCAAACGCGTTAACTGTTTCGTCTGTTTTTAACTTTTGCTCACTGCAACGCTCCTGGTAAATCAGAGCAGCACTACCTAATAGCAGAAAGGAGGCGGCAATGCCGTCATGGCGATGACAACCTTAACAACGAAAAATGAGGTGAAAATAGTACTGCACGTTCAAATTCTTCCTAGCAACGTCGCATTTCAAGGCGTTTTTCGCGCTAAATTGAACCCTGTTTCTTTCCGACATGTAAACTCTGATAAGAAAAAGTGGTTTGGACTCAGCGTTATTGCTCATGCTTGAGTTTACTGTCCATAGCATCGCTCGCGCTGTTTTATTTATGAATCAGTTCTTATTCAGGTTGAATTCGACAGGCTGCATTCCTCCGCTCGTTTTGCATTATCAGGGAAGCATTGCATCAGAATGAGATCAAATGATGACAGATGTTTAACTCTACTTAAACCTGGTTGTAGCGAGCAAAAGTAAGCGCCACGCTGTTTGCGTGCTGCCACCGAGACATCGGTTGGACCGGCGTATACTGTCTCGGAAGCCGGTGCACTTGCCCAGGCGAGGCTAAGAAGGGGCCGCTGCCGAGCGATGTGGCCAGATTGCGGCGACGCCAACGATAGAAGACTTTAGGCTACTGTGCTAGGCTCTAGACCTTTGGGTTAGAGCTTTCACACTGATTAATGATGCCCAGCGAATAATTCACGAAACAATTGCTCTGGCTTACAAAAGATCCGCTTGTGGTAAAAACGGCGTGCAGTTTTGTGGTCCCTTGATATTTCCCTTGTGTGCTCTGACATGACAACCTAATTTCAAGCAACCTACATAGTTGAATAATATTTATCCCGCTTGCCTATTTTTCATTCTGCGAGTAACAGAATGTTTACAAAATTTGCGGCCTAATGTGTGTTACACCTCTATTACCATGCGGCAGGGTGCATGCGTGTTGTTGTTTGTGTTGATTTTAGGCAAAGTATTGCCTTAATGAGGATAGCCAACAAATAAGCTTTTTTTTCGCTCACTTACCCTGTTTAGCGAAAACCTCGTATTTATTTTTTCTACTTTCGCGGAAAATATTAGCACTCCCGCCATGAGATACAACGTCAGCGAAAAAGTAAGAAAAAAAAAGCGCATTTTGGGTCCTAAATTTCCTAAGCTCGAGTACCAGCAAACGATACTGCACGTAATAAAATAATAAAAGAAAGGTAGCCAACTCTTTGTCAATGATGAGCATGCTTTTGAGCCAATGCTGTAGCATGTGAATTGTTCTTAAAAGTCTCATTTCCTTTGGAAGCGGGCAATTCATTTTTTTTTTGGGGGGGGCAAAGGTGCCATTAATGCGCGTTCCCCATTTCATTACTACCGCTAAGATTAAATTTGGGCAAGAGGAAGGGCAAGCACACACGAGAAAATTTAATTAGCCGTGAATGTTTTGTATGCTTTTGTCAAGGTGCACGCAGAGCTCCTCCGAAGATATTCTCAGCGGACGGCAGCGCCAACGCCGAAAAAAAGATCCTCATAGCTGCCCAATGGAGATAGGATGTCCTACGCTGCTTTCCATTATTGATTAAGTTTATAGTTAATTACAGTCTAGGCCCTGGGGCTGTGCACTCGAGGAAAGCCCAAAATCTGAAAACATGAAATTGCAGTGAGCCTATTTAATCCTCGTTTCAGCGGGATTCTGTTT
Organism: Amblyomma maculatum; assembly: GCF_055883805.1. Taxonomy (NCBI): domain Eukaryota; kingdom Metazoa; phylum Arthropoda; class Arachnida; order Ixodida; family Ixodidae; genus Amblyomma; species Amblyomma maculatum. Next base: position 24,686,535 of record NC_139347.1, on the reverse strand, counting down.
CCACCTTGTGTCTGAATTTTAAGTGCCTTCAAGAGAAATTAGGTTTTGTAACATTTTATGTACATTTTTTTTTCTTCGCAATTCCTTCAGCTTCAGAATCTCAGCTGCCATCCTCTCTGATATTTCCCTTACACAATTTCTTACCATTTAATTTTCAAATTTAGCTGTATTTTGTTTTCGTCTTAAATTCAGCTTGATACTATTTCGCGCTGCCAATGTTGGAGGCAAGGTACACCAAACTCTTTATCCTTCCCTTAGTTAGACCCGCCGTGGTGGATCAGTGGTTTGGGGGCTCGACTGCAGAATGCCAGGATGCGGGATCGAATTCCGGTTGGGCGGCCGCTTTTCGATGCAGACGAAAAGGAAGGCACTCGTGTACCGTGCGATATGTCAGTGCTCGTTGACGAACTCCCGGTGGTCAAAATTCCGAGTCTTTCACTATGACGTCTCGCATATCCTGAGTCGCTTTGGGAAGTTAAACCCCATAAACCGAACAAACCAAACTTTCCTTTACTTACGCTTTCTAGAACGTAGGTAAGTCAATTCTGCGATATTTAAAACTTCGCGATGCTCTCGCTTCTTTTATTGCGCCAGATTTGTTTGGTGAAATCTTTTCAGATTCAGGTGTGTATACCACGCAAAAGATGGCTTCTGGTATGAGGAGACTGATTTCAGGCTTGCAGACAAATTATATTCTACACCACATCATAAGTGGTCGGCCTCTTTTGCACGCCATAGAGAATACCAAGAGGGAGGCGGTTTTGTGCTTTTGCATGAGATAATAGATTTATATTGAATTTAGGAAAATACCTGTGAAAGTGGCACACTGTCACTGGTATTTTGCCACTTTGGCAATGGATTACTTCTGATAGCAACCGACGCTTATGTGTGAACTTTATGTCAACTACGCTAAATGTTACCGACAATACACGTGCCCATACACATTACTTGAGCAGACGTTTTGTTTTTCGTTGAAGTTGCATTTCGACCCTCTGAAATGCTGCTAGCATGGTCGTGGCAGCGAACGACGCGCTTAAGAAGGGAAAGCAAAGACAACTGTAGTGTACAACTGCCAGAAATACAATCCCTGTTGAAATGCCCCATCATCCAATAAATGGTAGGCGTATGGTAAGTTCTTAGAACCTTCACGCTTTGTATAACTAATATGCCCCGTCTCTTGCAATGCGCACGGCAATCTTAGCAGCGCTGCTGTAGACGTTTGGCGCAGTTTTCTTCGCAGCTGCAACCAAGCGTACGACAGTAAAAAACGTTTGAAGTTTTAATATTCAAACAGGCTTCTTCGGACACCAATAAAGATGGGTTAAAGTTATTCATCATAGGAAATGCGCACCAAACAAGCTGTCTTTATGAGATAGTAACGAAGACAATCTAAATGCGGTGTGTGCTGCGCTCAGAATGAAGCCACGCAGCTTACCGTATTGAAGAAATTGTGAATTCAGCGAAGACGCCGCCACCGTGACGCGTCCTCGCACAAGATTGAATCTTTTTATACCTGTCTCTGCCATGGCCATATATTTCTACTCCGCTTCATCGACGTAGACCCTCCCTCGCCTTCCTTGCCTGCTCTCATCCATGTTACCCTCAGTTTCAATCGATCTCTAATTGTTATTCACTAAAACACTAAAAAGTGGAAAGTTGCGGCCTAAACAGTACGGAATCGTCAGAAGGCCAGTAACTTCAACCTAGCATTTCCCGGTAGTATCAGCGTTTTCTGTTTCAGTTTTTAGCACATCACCGTGCCTTCTATTTCTATAAGCTCAATGTGGTTCGAATGTTTTTCTCGTAAGTTTCTATCGTTCTTTGTCAGCGCTGAGCTTGCTCGATCTGTTAGCGCTAGGCACATGACTAGATGGTCACTTTCGGGTCGAAGGCACAGTATATTGGAAGCTTGGATCAGCAAACGTGCCAAGTAAGGTGCTAGAAGATATGACTTTTATCAACTTAGTGTGCAAGTCGCCTGTCTGCGTTTGTCTGATCGATAAGCCTGAAGGTAAATACGCCACGTCGCTATATATATATATATATATATATATATATATATATATATATATATAGGGGGTTTGGGGGTTGCATCTTGTCTTCCAGTTCTATACTGGCTCATTACTCATCCCCAATTTGGGACTTTTATTTTGCTGCTGCTGGTGGTAGTGCCCTGTGCTTGTTCTCAGGAACCACTTTTTTTTCTTTCAGAATCGGTACTCACAGACTTTGAGGATAAAAAGTCAGAAGTAGAAAGAAAAAAGAACACACGAAGGCAGTTTCTGGGCTGCCGAAATTGCCAGCTTTTTGTTTCGTTGGAAAAAAGCAGTTTGTAAGCAAGAGGTCCTGAGTAATCAAAGAGAAATCCGCTGGTTACCAGTAGGATACAGGTTTTCTCCCCGCGTTAAGCTCAGCTTAAATCGGGGTTAAAAACAGGATTCCTAAGATACCGCAGACCATAGAGTTGATAAACCAAGAGTAGATGGAAAGCGACGGCAGTACTCTCAAGTAAACCCTCTCCACTCCTTTACTCATCGTGTTGGTAGCCATGATGGTACTTCTTGCTCTTGCATACGCGTACAGCTGCGTACATCCAGAGCCCTCCAGTTCCAGGTACAGCAGACGAAACGATATGAAACTATCGCAAGTACGCTATCTGCCTTTATATCACTTAAAATTTACAATTGTAAGAAAACAAAATGTGAAAACATTTTTTATGATCTTTAATGCTTTATAGATATACTTTTTATACTCTTTTGTTAAGCAAAAATGATCAATAGAGACTACCATCATGACGCTACATCATTGTAGTACAACCTCCTCGCCGCGCTTTACTCCCTGCCGCAGACCAGAAAGGCACAGTGTTTTCTTATGACTAGTATATAATCAGGGCCGCATGCATTATCATCAGACAAGCCAGCCTTTGATAAACCAAATGAAACGTCGAATTAAAATGAATTTTTGGCGCTTGCTTAAACCGTTTAGAATCAAGCTGAAAAAGCTTCCTACTCTTTACGTGCAACACTAAAATAAAAAAATACCTACTGTACAAGCATCGCAAGGCAGCGGATGTCATTAAAACTTAAAATAAAATGAATAGCGGCGTAACAGAAGCCTCAGTTAACCACTGAGACACCACGGCCGGGTATGTGGCACACCCTGTGACACTTCTGGAGCGAAGGCCCACTTCTCGCATGCAGAGTGTATGCTAAATCAGACTTGGAAATGACCTCTAACGAGAAGCGCGCTGTCGCCACAGCTGTGCGCGTCGCAGTTACGTCCGCCGCAGCGCCGACAGTCGCTCTAACCACTTGCTCTCGCCAATTGCGTCACGTTCGGCACGCAGTGAACCGTCAGGTACGTGGTGCTCGCCACAGAGAGGAGGAGGAAGGGCATTCCAGCAGATGTGCGGAGAGAATAGTAGTTTCCGCAAGAGGGATGCTCGCGCCGCCGCGATGAGCAGACCGAATGGTGCAAGAAAGCGGCTGTAACTATCGCATGCGCAGGGCATGAAAGTGGGTGCTGCATAGAACGCCGTTGAACGTTGATGCGTTAAACTGAACGTTGGATGTGTTAGATGGAACGCTCGGTCACCCACAGCCACAGCTTCCGCTCCATATTGCGTGCAGCAGCGTTGAATCCATCTAATTTTTTAAGGCGAAAGCCCTTCCAGGCTTATGGAGCGAAAATCTATGCTCGTGATCTGTGAGTCGTATCTGTGCGCTGATGTGTAATTCTCAAATAGCGGACGTGTGAGGAGGGAGATTAAGAATGAAAACGATTGATGAGCTATGATATGAGTGGTGACGACTACTACAGGAACTAGGCATGACTCATCATTACTACGAAATGACCAATATGTCAAACGATGGCTTGATTTTGACCGGAAATGATTGGAAATTAGTTAAATGTCTAGGCATGAATAATCATGACTTCGAAACGACCAAGATGCCATACAACGACTTCACATGAGCGCCGTAGTGGCGAACTGGTTAAGGCGCTCGACTATACTGTTCCTAAGGATGCGGGATCAAATGCCATTCGCGGCGGCCACTTTTTGATGGATGCAAAAAGCAAGGTGCCCGTGTGCTGTGCAATGCCAGTGCATATTAAAAAAGTCTAGGTGGTCGAAATTTTCGGAGCCCTCTATTACGGCGTCTCTCATTGCCTGAGTCGCTTTGGGACGTTAAACCCCATAAACCTAACCAAACCGCAACTGATTGGAAATGAACAAAAATGCTGAGCTATGAGTTATAATGACTGCAAGGACTAGGCATGACTCAACATGAAACTAGGCTTTCGATGTCTAGGCTTTCGCCGCTCTCGTCCTAAGAGACGTTAAGTGACCTTCTAATTTTTTGTAATGCGTCGGGGGATGATCATAATTGTTGAGGTACAGTTACAAATGCAGATAATTGAGTTTCGCGTTTTAAACTGTTGTATGCGGCTGTTACTAACATCCGACTGCAACTTTCGGTCATGTATTTTTAAATATTTATCGTCAAAATACGCATTTTTAGCTCGCAAATTTGGCTTCCCGCAATGCAAATCTTTAAGATGGCTTCTGTGGGCGTATTATTTTTGCAGAAACCACATTAACTGCTCCTAAAGCTTAAAATAGACAAACGGCTTTAGTATCCGCTGTATTAGAAATGGAAGAGAAGCCATTTTGAAAATGTGCATCGCGGAAATTCAACTTTACGAAATAAAAATGCGTATTTCCGATGTTAATATTTCGAACTGGACTGCCGATAAAGAAGCTTGAAGACCATGACTCAGCTTTTATTTTGATGGTATTCAATTATTGATATCTTTTTTGCCTTTTAAATGAAAAATAAAGAATTTTGTTGGTGATTTTAGTAAAGTGATATTTTAATCGCTGAGCCTAAAACTTACCTAATGCCCGCCTCGCTGTGCAATCAACGTACACAGGCTGCACAAGACGTATCTCTGGAAGGGTTTAAAATATCGATCATTAAACTGTTAATAAACGAGCCCGGTATAATTATTATTGTGTCCCAGAAAGGAGCAATAACAATTTTATAAGCAGGTTGGAGCACATTTGGATGCAGTAAAGCTGCTCCCCAGCCGCTTGAGCTTGCGTTCAGCCTTTTGTAACACACTATTCTGGCTTCTTACAACTTTTGTAGCATCTCATCTGCTTCCGTCGTACATAGGAAGTCTCCAGCGTAAATTTGGCGCATGCAGTTTTGGGGATGCGTTCACCATGATTTTTTTTTTTGCTGCTAGTTTTATTTTTATTCTCCTGCGGAACTCTGTTTTTCGAGAGTTTTAGCACAGAGTTTGAGTTTTTACCATGAGCCGAATAAGCGGGTATCTTTTATGCAGCCGACTAATTACTTAAGAAACTTCCTTTGCTGCAATTAAAGAACTACTGGCGCCGTCACTGTGATTATCGCAGAAGAGAGCAAGCGCAAGAAATAAGACAAGCGGAAACATTAAAGTACACATGTTGCCGTTGACTTTCATGTCTACATCAGCGGCTTCGTATTGGGAGAATCGCTCTTCGTCTGGTAATTGGAAAATCGATTGCGACCAAAGGAAGGTACCGAAATTATTGTCACAGACACCAGCCGGAAATAATAGTAGCAGCTTTACTGTGCGAATCAAAGGCAGTGTTAGACGGCGAAGTGAATTTTTTTCAGGAGGACCATTCATTGGGTTCTCCACCTTACCTGATACCGCGCACGATTCGAGTACAATCTCATGGTGCTCTGGAGTATACGCTGTAGCGAGCGCTTTCTTCTGTTACGTGTATTATCTGCAGGCTATTTCCCTGTGTAGTTGCTTTCTTAATTACACTGTCGCGCGTGAACGTGTCGCTTACAGCAGGTACTGTACAAAACACGGCAAGGATGTGGAGCACATTTAAAACCGCACAGTTTTTCAGAGACGCTCACGTAGGCGCACGGAAAAGAGCAGCCACTTGCACACACCATTAAGCCAGGCGCCGTTAAGTAAATTACGGGGAACTCACTAAAATAAAACATTATAAATAAAACGGAGTAAATGATAGCTTGATAGGTGAAAATAAATCCTTTTTCTGCAATACAGTTTATTTATTATTTTTTTTTTATTTATTCAAACACCTCACGGGCTCCGATTGGAGTATTATGTGAAGGGGGTTACTTAACTGGGGTGCTAAACAGAAGCAAGTAGAAAATGGTTATTTTAACATCGTTATTTTCAAAACGTTCATTACACTAGCTCGGTTTGGTTTAAAAAAAAAAGAAATAGTCGAGATCTGATCTTCGCAAACGTTTAGAACTTCCGTTTCAATATAGCACCCATATTTTCGAAATGATTCGTCCGCTTGCTAATCATTGCAAAAACACCGTACTGCTCAAATTACTCCTACAGGATTATCCAGGCCTAGAAGCCAAATTCTAAAAAAAAAAAAAATTCCAATGGCCTTTCCATTGATGGTATGCATTTCTGTTATTCACTGGCGTTGAGTCTGTTTTCGGCTTGCTATAAGAACTTACTGAGGTATTTAGTATTCGTTGCAGCACCTGAACAATTTCGCATATTTAGCATTAATAGTGATGTCTCTAAACTGGTAACAGAAATACCGGCCGGCTCAACAGACAGCGCCTGCCATGAAAAAAAAAAAAAGGCAATTATCATTGCAACCATATGCATTGGAGGTCAATAAAGTGTTCAGGTGTGCGGGTGACTGCCTTGACATAGTCTCAACTGATTCAGGAAGCGCTGCCTTTCAGAGTCAGTTTACTTGTAAATGGTTAGATACGCGCATACGTACAATATAAATAATAGCTTAGCTGTAAGAGAACAATGTCCTGGCAATATCAAAGGTTGTCGCCTTCATGGAAACCTTCATTCAATTTCATGTGCAGAAAAGGCCACTCCTTCCTCTTCCCCTTTGCTCCTGATCTGTTATTAACTATGTCCAAAACAACCTGAAGTATAGCGTAACCCCGGGAACTTTCGTAAAATAGCGGCAAATTACTGCCTAGTGCCTGGAGCTAACTTTATGTTAACTAACACTTTTTCCGGCTCATTCAAATGTCTGACGGGGATGCAATACGTATTGTGGTTGTGAACAAACTATCGGTTTAGTTCCGGCAAGCCTATCTCTTACGTAAGCAACCATGATCCTTTATGGTACCATGCCAGGTTGCCTAAAGTCGCCATACCAGGTGACGTGCCATGCAGATGACGTTTCGCAATTGTCGCAGAGGCCACTATTAAATAAGCGAAATTCTCTCGGTTTGTGGTTTGCCTTTGAGCATCTTGGGCGACTTTTCTGGGGGCATTACCGATACTTAACGACCGAAGGAAACAATCGTAATTTATGGCGACCTATATTCACATAATACTTCACATGAAAAAACAAGCACCATATTGCGGCTGAACTCCATTGTAGATATAAGGACTGTTTGGTTCGTTTGAGAATAGTACTCATTCGACGAGGGGAGGTTCCATTTTCTAATTTCGTGGACGCTTCTTGTTGCACTGAGGTCGCCAATTTCTTCTACATCTCAGCTGGGTGACCCTTCCGCGCTCTTTCTTTTATGGATCTACGAAGACGACTTTCTTACCGTGAATAAAGCCATAATATTCATGGCAATAAAAAGTTGTCTCCTACCACGAGATCGTACCAATTGCGTCGCTGTTGGCGACGTTAGGTAGCGAAGCACTGGAAGTAGTAGATGAATATGTCTACTTAGGACAGGTAGTAACCGCATATCCAGACCATGAACAGGAAATAACAAGAAGAATAAGATTGAGATGGAGCGCATTTGGCAAGCACTCGCGGATTATGACTAGCAGCTTACCGGTATCGCTCAAGAGGAAAGTATACAACAGTTGCATCTTACCTCTACTCACCTATGGGGCTGAAACGTAGAGGCTAACCAAGAGGGTTCTACTTAAGTTAAGGACAACTCAGAGGTCTATGGAACGAAAAATGGTAGGGGTAACATTAAGAGATAGGAAGCGTGCAGAGTGGGTCAGAGAAATAACTCAAGTTACCGACATTCTAGTGGAAATTAAGAAGAAGAAATGGACGTGGGCAGGACATGTAGTGCGAAGAGAGGATAACCGATGGTCGCTGAGGGTAACAAAGTGGATTCCAAGGGAAGGAAAGCGTAGCAGGGGGCGGCAGAAAGTTAGGTGGGCGGATGAGGTTAAGAAGTTCGCAGGGGCCAAGTGTATGCAGCTAGCGCAGAACCGGGTTAATTGAAGAAATATGGGAAAGGCCTTCACCCTGCAGTGGGTATAGTCAGGCTGATGATGATAATGACGGCAGAGAGAAACGCTAAATGCTATTGTTCCCAAGTGTGGTCCTCCAAAGCAACCCAGATCTTTTAATAATGATCGTCATTCGGGAGCAGAGCCGGACATCCGCCGAATCTTAGGTCGGGAACAGGGATAGCCTTTAGAGTGGTCGGCGGTATGAGAAAACGAAGAGCGGTATATCACTACATTTTGTACAGCGTATTTGACGCATTAAACACAATTCCCTCACAGTTGTCTTTTCTTAGTGGAAGATGTTTATTTTTATCGCTGTGGGAGTAGTACTTTTTCAAACCGAAAGTAGTATGAAGGTTTGGTTTGATTTGGTTTATGGGGTTTAACGTCCCAAAGTGACTCAGGCTATGCTAGACGCCGTAGAGGAGGGCACCGGAAATTTTTACCACCTGGGGTTCGTTAATGTGCATTGAAATCGCGTAGCACACGGGCATCTGCCTTTCCTCCTCCATCGAAAAGCGGCCGCCGCGGCAGAGATTCGATCCCGCATCCTTGGGTAAGTCGAGCATCCTAACCACTCGACCACCACGGCGGGACCGAATCCAACACTGAAAAAATATCTGCAACTAGTGGACACTACTATGAATCCAATAGGGATAGATCCGAATCGAACACGAATATTTACTGCTTTTGCAAATGCTAATATATATGTTCGCCACGTTTGTGAACGTTCGTAAGAAAACGAGCAGTAGAGCGAGACATCAATTAAAACACTGTGGCGGCTTTATGTTTAGGCGCTACAAATTGCCGAGGTAAAGCGATAGCTGCCGATAGACGCAAAACTGATCTACTATAATGGACCGCAACACAAATTCATGCATGAGCTCTTGAGTTGAGCATGCAGAAAAAAATATTTTTTCATCACGAGAGAGAAAGAAAAGAAATAGAGCCCAGTGAAGCACGAGCGATGAACGGCAGCTACTTATAAAAAAGAGGAGGAGGAGGAGGAGGAGGAGGAGGAGGAGGAGGAGGAGGAGGAGGGAAGAACCTTGTTTAAGCTATAGCCTCTGATACTGGGAACAGAACAGAGCTTGCTTAGCTGTGAGCCCTGCTGCCTCGTCCAGCCTTTGTGAACATGTATGAGCATCATGAACGCAGAAGGAAGTGCGCAGCTGCGTTTTATCATTCACCGACGCGTACTGACCGCTGTAGGATCTAAAGAAGTGGCAATGTTGGCCCTGTTTTTGAACATTCTTTGATGAAAAATATACTGCGGGGCTTAATCGAACCTTGTACAAATTATCCGAAAAATACACTGGAAGGTTCATTAGCAGCTACGCTTAGCGCAATTGTTGAATTTACGCTAACTGATGCGTGTAGATGATATTGTATTAGCATTTTGAAGTTCCCACTCTTCAAACACGCATAATAATTACTTGTTCTTAGCTTACCTATTCGCGGTTGGGCATCTTGGCTCAGTGACTAGGAATTCTTACACATGAATTTTCGTTTTCCTAAAAGTTAAAGCTGCGTTATTGAGCAAAAGGGCGAACCGGAGGGGTCACTTCACGATTTTTTTCAACTGTGTAGAATCAAACGAATTGGTACTGAGCGAACTATTTTAATACGAGGGCAGGCAAAAGTTTTGATCCCTACAAAGAAAAAAGAGGCTAACACCGGCGTTACACTGCAAAATCATTCTTTCCGTCTTACCGCTAAAAGCCTTTTCAGGCATCCCGCTCTCATTCTGCAGGGTGGAAGCTCATTGTCTAGCAGCAGGGAAAAAAAAAAAAAAGAAGCTTCTTGGGGTAGTTTTTGTGGGCTTGATGCATTTAATTTTTTTTCTGCGCATAATACGGTCGAGTGCGACATAAAAGCAATTTTTGTTTTGTTAGATGCGCAGGAAACGATAAGCTGCGCGCATTGACACCGCAAAGCCCTGAGTCTCTGTTTGCAAGATTGAAACACTATCTCACTTTGCGTTAGAAAATGCTACAAACTAATTCAGTTGCATCGAGCGGTTTTTACTCCGTGGCTGCGGTAGGACAAAATGCACTGTTTATTTTACATTTCGTGCCGCGTCTTAGGTTAGGAGCCGACAAACAGTGCGATTGAGCACGGTGCTACCTAATGGAAAAGTTAGGCAGCGCACAGATATGCGACATACCTACATCTCCTTTACTCCTTTTAGTGACCTTTTTTTTTTTAAAAAAAAACCTTGAAGCTCGTGCTCCGTGCTCGTGCTAAATAAAAGCGCGCATTGGTACTTCGGCGACAGCGGAAGGAATAGCAATATTTTTTTTTTTCTGCTTGATGAAAGGAATCGGCTTTAGTACCCAAACACGCTGAATATAAAGGAATACCGAGGAATGATTTTTTTTTGTCTTATTCTGCTGATACCCATTAAAGATGCGGCATCTATTCACTTGCTGCTTTCCAAGCCTAGCGGCTAGGTAAGCAGGTAAGCCTAGCGGCGATGTAAAAGCGTAGCAATTGAAAGATGTAGGAGCTGAGGTTTCTGTTTTGCTGTTCGCAATGTAGTAGGGGAAAATGCTGCGCCCTTGTAACAACGTAGGAAGCAAACGGTGCAGTGATTTCGTCTAGTTTTGCTAGAGTTGGCACTCCTTTCTCCTTTTACCATGAATGTTTTAATGTACTTGTTTATCGTTCTACTTTGTTCTTTCTGTCCTGTTTTTCTTTTCCCAGACAATAGTTTCTGCGTATTGATCTGGGAAATGAGCCGTCGCACGCAGTCGAAAAGCGTCTGCACTCAGGGAGCCGCAAACCTATGCTGGAACTCCGCATACGCTGTGTTTATCAGCCTGATATAAATATCGACTGCAAAGGGCCCATTCCATTTAGCAAGCAGCACATTTGGCTTTCTCTGAAGGAAGGTTACTGTCTCTTCTTGCTTTGTTTGTTTTTCGTCACTCGCTGTTATCGCGAAGACCCCTTCAGGCTTAATGTTTTCCTGACCTCTGAAGTAAGCGCAGCATTTTTGCACACTTTTACAATGTGCTTTTATTAAAACTAAATCTTCCGTTTTAGTTTTTGAATTTCGGATAATATTTCATGCTGTTATCTGTACAATTCTGTTGTCCTTCTTTATGAGTTCGTTGCTGCTGTGATATTTTTGGCAATAATTTAGGTTCGGCTTTTTTTGTGGAGTTCAGGAACCAGAGTCGGCGCAGACCTTGGCAGTATGACTTGGTAGAGGGCTGTGGAAACTTCAACATTATAAGGTTCTTTGCCGTGCCCTGTCATCACACATTACATAGGCGCCTTGCTTTTAGAGAGAAGCTTTGATGAGCCCATTCGATGGTTGAGCCGCGTCGCAGTCGATGCTTGTGCTGGTGTAACCGAACGAGTCAGAAGCCACGAGTCGCGAGCCAAAGAGAATTTCTCTAATAAGATAATATAAGATAAGTTAAGATAAGATGAGATAAGAATTTTATTCGGATAGGAGAATAGCGAAAAGGCACTGAAATGGCTGACGAAGCGCCATCTCCATTCCCAAGCCCCAAAATTGCACACACGCTTAAAATTGTTGACATTATTCAGAGCGGTGAAATCGTACGCACAGTTACTTTCATAAAATATTTCAGCAAATACTTCAGAATTAAAACATAATGCAAACACAATGTAAACAGGGGCACATTGAATAAAATGAAATATGCATGACAGAATTGAAATAATTGACGTGTATATATCGTTACAACCGTCTTTTCATTTGTTTTGACAGCAAACAGCCAAAAACGTTGTTTTAAAACGCTGTGTTAGATATGTTTTCCTCTAGTAATTATCTGTTATAAGGATATCTGTCTGCAAACTATTTAACTTGATTGGATAATATTTGGGCCCTGTAATTTGTTCGCAGGTTTTCCTGCCGGCATGTTCAATTAGACATATTATGCATATGAAATTTCTCAAAATGTTCTTTTTAGAGGCTTCAGTGTTGTTCTTCACTTCATTAGAAACTTCAAATGATAGCTTTTGGTGGAAGGTGTTGTGGAGGGTTAAGATATCATGTTTTCTGAAAAGTAGTGGTGGAAGGTTTTATTTATAAGCTCAATACCCTTTTCTGTAGGAAGTGAATGCTGTCTAAATTAGATTTTGTTGTATTCCCTTATACTACCAAGCATTATTGAATATGTGAATGAATTAAAGGGAGGTATAGTTACTTTGCGGTGAAACTGGAACTAGGTGCACCAGTCTGCAAATTATGTCAATAAATTGATGTAATCCAAGGTTTTACGGAACGACGTCTGGTCAGGTAGTGGCATGGTTGAAAAAATCTAGGGTCACTGACTACTTGTCAAAAATAGATAGTTGACGTTTCGGAACCCCTACGAGTTCATGTCACCTATGTCAACTAACTATTTTTGACAAGTGGTCAGTGATCTTAGATTTTTTCATGTCAATAGATAGTGATATTTTAGTCGCCACTTAATAAGTAGGTATAGACGAATCAAAAGTTTCGTGGAAACGAATGCCAAGAAATGTTTAAGACACAACTCCTGTCAATTACATAAATTGCCCATCACAGTGAGAAAATGACCACCGATTCCAGGTCCACGTGAAAACACGCTGATGGAGTAATCGGGGTCGCTTTCGGCCAGCTTCCGTCCTGCGTCGCCAGCTGTCGTGTAGTGTCGGAAAGCAAGTAACGCAAGAAGTGGAAGAGTGTAGAAGTGGACACCGCACCACTTCAGGTCTCCAACGACACATTTCATTTGCAAAGTTTGGATGGAGGGGGGTGGGTGCTTATAATCACGAAAATGTGGTACTTAATCTGTCGTGTATAGCTTTGGTTGCTTTGTGACATTAAACCCTATAAACGAAACCAATAAAGTCCATATAAGTTTGCAGCAGTTGCCTCGATATTATTATTGTTGGTTGATCATGAGCATCGTCACTGCTGCCGAGGTGGCTGGTATGTGATACGAGAGGTCTTGCATTCATGCAATTGCTGTGAGCTGTCAACTAGAAATCATTTTCTCTAATCAGTCACATTTAAAGTCTCCGCTGCTGTCGCTTATGTAAATCGTGTAGTTTGCAGATTTGTATACATTATAAAAATGACATTTTAATCTTAAGAATGCCAAGTTAGGGGTAAATCAACAGAAGCTTTGGCTATGACATTGAAGCAGTTGAAGGTCTATGTATTTATTTCGTCAGGTAACAGTTGCAGCACGATGCTCAATGCTATTCCGCCAGTAGTACTTTGCCTGCATGCAGAAAAACGCGGGCTATGACTGGCGGGAGTGATTGGCTGTTCCATGTGATTGAGATCTTATGTATCACTCTTGACATCCTGAATTTTTTCATTCGGAGGATTTCTCCGGTCTCAACATATTTTACGCTTATTTAGTGTCGTAGCTAAGGAACAAAGCTGCCTTCGTTTCACTATTTTCGGGAACCTTCTTGGAGACTGTCTTAAAACCGGACTGCTGGAATAATGCAACAAGCTCTTTTTAGAGGAATATAATACTTCTGTCTACATTAGGGATTCAAAAGTGAATCCAAAGTAGCCCTTGATGCGATGCCCGAATCACGCCTAATAACTCATATTAATCTAACTACTGAGATAGCTATTAGCTCATGTTAATCTAACTGCTTAGATAGTGCTCACTGACCATTTAGAAAGCGATCTATGACAGATGAGCTGATGAGGTCATTTCACATACTCTGATATCATTTGTGAACATGGAAGGGAAACACAATATTCGAGATAATTGCGAATAATGAAATGAAGAATTTGAAGTGGAGAAAAAAAGAAGTCAGTTCCAAAAACATTCAACCTGAATGCGGCAATTCGGCGGATAGAGACATTTTAGTTCGTTGTGTAAAACAAATTTATAGCTTGATTAGACAGCAAAAAGAAAATTCAACGCGCTTATTAAAAGCACGTGGAGTCAAGTTTCCTAAGAATCGTTATTTGCTTCATAGTTTAATAAACAGCCCTGTTTGCTTCGCTAAGATGAACACAGAAACAAGATGTTAGTGTCCAAAGGAACACTCCGCGAAATTAATCAAGGCAGAGTGGTTGCTTGTACTAGATTACGAAAACTCTCCCAAAAATATGTTATTTTTTACTAGATCAAATTTTGTTGATTTTGAAATGTTTATATTATATTTCACCTTCTCGTTCCTCGTTAAATCCAAACTTTTCAACTATGCTCTTTCTTATGGCCTTTATGCTCAGGTCAGTGGAACCGAAACGAAAAATATGTGGCGTGCTGCAATCTTATACACCCACGAGGCACGTACGTCAGAGGGTAAGTTATGGCAGCTATTTATAGCTGGTCTGGGCAATAGCAAAATGCCAATTTAGAAACTGTAAAGCGCCAGTTTTCACAACATCCTTCATAGAAACACAGACGGCCGCGACATTGCTGGAAAGTTTCTCGGTGTATAATTAGCACACGGTTATGCATTGCTGAGTTCCTTGGAAATTAAAACAAAAATGATGTCTGTTCTGCGAAAGAGTGGTTAATAAGAAGCGCAATAATAATTTTTGTTTAATTCAGAAGTTGTATTGCAAGACTGACGTCATCTGCTCAAGCTGCTTTCTGCAAGGGACACAGGTTATATTTGTGTTTAAACATAAAGTTAACATTTTGCTCTCAGCTTGTAGTGGCGCTATTTTGGGCAAAGTAAACTGGATGAGGCAAAAGCTAACTTCAAATAACAGATACAAGTGGTCTGGGTGCGGTATTTCAACATCCATACTTGTCTGTGTCAAAGGAACCATGAACTGTCTTGTACCCTTTTCTTAGAATGTGGGTTCCTGCATGGAGTGCCATACATTTGATGACAAAAACAACTCCTGGTGAAATCCTTTCAAAGAATTCTTTTAAAAAAATATTCTTCCCATGAAAAATCCCAGTTTCGCTTCTATAATATTACTTCAAGACTTAGTTTAACTTGGCTGTGTGAGCGAGACGCGTATGTCATAAAAGATCGCAGTGCGACCGTTATTCGGCAGTCAACCTCAGCATATTCGGGGTCATTCGCAGCATACAGAACGGCGATACCAGCTTCCGCATTCTCCGCGGTATCTACATCCTATTGTGAAGGAGCTGTGAACGGTATTCACCTCTTGGATACAGGTCTCCGACACCAGCTTCCCGACAGCTCACATAAAAATGGAATGCGGTGGTCTAGATTAACACCTCATATGTCGTAGAGCATAATGCTTAAAAATGGAGGTGTCTTGACGTTCCTCAGAAGCAAAGACGACCATTCACAGAGCAATTAAAACCGAAGTCCTGATAGTCTACTTTAAATGACATCTGGGCTCCTCAGGCTTTCGCGTGTTTCTTCCGTCTGCTCGCATACATTTGCGCAGTGCAACACACGCTTATGGATCCTAGCCGCTGTGGCCACCTTGCTTCAGATTCGGCGGCGTGCGCAGTCGCGGGCTTCCAACCAGTCGCATTAATAAATCCCGGGCAAATTTAGGGTATGTTATTGCCCTGGTTTATGCCGCATTTGAGAGGCAACACTGCATAGATGGCCAGGTAACCAGCCAGGGCATTTCACCAACGCCAGTATGTACGAGAAAATACGCCAATCAAGAGCGGTGGCCAGTTCCTGAACGAGGCGCTGTATGTTTCTAGAGTTGAATCCCTTGAAATGATTGTGGTCGCTGTAACAAAATATGAGTGCTAGCATAGCACCTGCCACCTATTGTCATTGCTTACCACTGCCGCTCATTTGCACGTCGATGTGGGGATAAATAGCTAGAAACGCACCTAGCGCCATAGGTATGCTGGTTGTTGGTTTGCTGGCGTGGTATTACAGAAACCGTATTAGAGGATAATTAAACACATTTAGCCTAGCGCCATTGCTTACGACTACCGCCTACCACTACCGCGCGTCATCAGCGGCGCACGTGCTGATTGGCCACGGTGCATAGTTCGCGTCGGCATGTGGCCGCTGCGTAGTGCCATCTGGCGCCCCCAGCCGATATGCGCATGCGTATTGATGGCCCGCTGTAGAGTGAGCCGCTACCAGTAAGCGGAAGTGCTAGGCTAAACATGTTTGCTGTGCGCACGTTTCGTACCAAGAGGAGTAGACATCAATTTATCCGCCATGCTCAAAGTGGGTATCAGTGTTGATTAGACATCTGGAAGGTTTTCTGCCTCGGTTTCTATCGACAGCTTTAGAACAAACTGCCCGCTTTTTCAATAGCAGATGCGGTACCTCCGGAATCAGAGCCCTTAATTAGACCCCACATTTGAAAAAGAGGCGGTTTGAAACGTAAGCGATACTGAGTAATTTATTTTCTGTATTGTTGCTTTCTTTTGATCTGATAGTTCTCATAGCACTTAGGTGACATGTCTTGTGCACAATTTCTGCATTTCGTGCTAACATCCCCTCTCGTCGCCAGAAGTAGATTTAGGTATGTAATGCATTTCAGGAATTGCTTGCCGCGCTCTATGGCGACTCATAGATGATGATAACAGTACTTTAGCCTTGAGTAGCTATCAGACAGTTTCCATATAGTTGAGCAACGCGCTTAGGGTTTTGTCCCATCAGACGCCAGTTCGAATGTAGCGCTGCAGCAGAGTGTAGCGAGCTTTGTAGGACCTATACGACTTATAGAACTGTTGCCTCGGCAAATCAGCGCGTGCTGGTGCAATCACCTCGTCTTCGGCACACGCTTCTGTATCCTCCAACCTCGCGATTGAGGTGTGGACTGCGAAACGATGTTGTTAATACAGAGCCGTTATTTTCAGTGGCAGGCTGGCTTGCGGTGACCCACCTGTCCCAGCCCCATCAGGGCCAGGATCGGTCCAACTGCCTTAATTAGACACGCTCTAATTTGATATTAATGGGAACGGATGACGTGCAATTGTGAATATTCTCATTTCGCTACTATGCCGTGTCTATGTCACCTACGTATGCCCCATGGCCGTAATGTTTTCTCGAATCTATATTAACACATTGTTTTCTACTCTTCATGTTTTTGAATAATTTTGGTTCGAACTGCTTGAGCTGACCCGGATACTGCAAAAAGAGTACATTTTTTGTTCGGCGTTACGATGAGCTACGCGGCCGTAGCAGACACTGTACTTGTTGCGTACTCAGATTAGGACGCAACGCAGCACTCAGGTGCTAGGGCGCATTCTGAAAGTTTTGCCATAATTCATCTAGGTACGCCTCCATAACCTCTCTCCGTTTTAGCCAGGACGCGCCGACAACGTGGGTTAAAATTAGTCGTTATTTAAAGGCAAATGTGAACAGAATATGTTTTAGAGATCCACTGTTATCGTTGTTTTATTAATTTACACTGCTATTTCAGGTATAACAGACACAATGAAAGCCTGAATGTGCACCCTCAGTGCTTCCGCACATTTGTTAGCAAGGATGAATGAAACACGTGCCAAAAAAACAAAAAAAGAAACTATAGCGAGCACGCGACATACATCATAACTTTGGCATCGTTAATAAATCGGGGCTCTGGTTAGTGTACATTCAATGAAATGTACTACCTTCAGCAGAAACTCCGAAAGCAGGAAGCACCCTGCGGTGCAATGATGCTCCTCACATAAAGCTATAGCTACACGAGATAAAAAAAAAAAAAAAAAAAACGAATACAAGACGCGTTATTGGCGTTGGGGCCTTCATTGATTTATTGATTTACCGCTTTTGGTTAGCAATTCCTAATGAACCTATACAGGTGCTGCTAGTCTAGTTTGGTACGTTTTCACCTCAAACGTGTTTGCGGAATAGCGTGCCTGCAGGCAGGCTATTCGCAAGCTGTTTTAGTTTTGTAAGCTGGCATAGGCTGCTTGTCTCGACATTGAGTATGCCTGGAGCTGAAAGATGATGTTCGCTCCGTAATAAACCACAAAAAACACTCCAACATTTTTCTTTTCTCGCCGCCAAGTTAAGTTTATGCCTAATGCGCGTGCGCATATTCGCGAGTATTGCATGCCGCTCGGAGGAACAAAGAGTTTTGTTGGTTTATGTATCTATTTATTGATTTATTGATTTACAAAGGTCCGGAAGTGACATTACGGGCGGGGTTGGTATAAAAAGCAATAATAATACTGATAATAATGAAAATAGTGATGATATTCAAGAGAAGATTTGAAGTGAAGCGGACTGATAATCATTGCCACTCCAGTCGTTTGTCATTGGCTGTTATGATGGAAAATAATGCTTATATGTTACAGTGCGAGAGTGCTCAGGGTAGACGGCATTATGATGAGAGTTTCAGAATATCCAATGAGTTTATGGGATGGGGAACGTTGGGGTGGTGGTAGTGCTGAAAATGTTTATTGATTCTTGAGCCTTATTATTGTCTATATTGATGGGTCTGCTTGATATAGCGTAGGGTGGCTGGGAGCTTGTGGCTCAAGGTGTTTTGAAATGTATGATACAGGGAAAAAAAGGGCGATTTTGCGACGGCAGGCTAGTGCTGAAAGGCAGAGCAGAGGTGTTTGTGCAGAAACGCAAGTTAGATAAGAGCAGTCTAAACAAAGGAATCTTACAGCATGGTTCTGGACAGACTCGAGCGTGGGTGATATGGTTAGTGTACTCGGCACATGCCGACTGAAATTTTGGAGAATAAAGTTTAAGTTCCATTTCGTTTGCTATGTGCAGTTTAACGTCCCGAAGTGGATCAGGCTATGAGGGAAGGGCCCCGGGAATTTCGACTATGTGGGGTTCTTTAATGTACACTGACATCACACAGAACATGGTGGCCTTCCTTTCTCCTCGATCGAACGGCAGCCACTGCGGCCGAGATTTGATCCCGCATCCTTGGGTTCAGCAGCCGAGCGCCGTAGCCACTGAGCCACGGCGGGGGTAAATATTAAGTAAGCAAGAAGCTTAAGTGGGTACCAAGGTACTTGTAGGTATCAAGTGATAGTATAAGAATATGGGAAATTGGGTAAGCTTATTAACCTGCTGGTTGCGCCAGCAATGGAAAGAAAGAAGAGACGTTTTAGTATCGTTTAGTTACATAAACCCAGTTCTGCATCATTCTTTGATACGGAAAAGATATTTTTGAATGAAGTTGATGAGAATCGGATTTTTTATCGGACGGCAAATGGCACAATTATTTGCAAATGGTAGAGTAATAGACCTGATGTTAAAGGGTAAACCATTTATATGGATAAGAACTAGAAGATATTCTGAAACGGTACCATCGGGAACGCCATACACGACAGGAGAGAGATGACGTGTGTGAAATAACAGGGATGAGTTGATAGCGATAAGCTAGGCAAGCTAGAATCTAAACCATAACCAAGGGGTGCAGGTTTAGGCATGTCAGTTATTAGGCGTTTATAGTAGACTTTACCGAGTGCTTTCTCGAAGTCCAGGAATATGGAATCTGCGGGAATGTTGCGATCAAGGCATGCATGTATATCATGAAGAGAGACAAGCTGCGTGTCACAGGAATAACATTTGCGGGAGCGACATCGCTTAGGATGTAATAACTTATTTGATCATAAAAACTGCGCAGTAATCGAAAATATTATTTGTTCCATAATTTTACTACAAATGTTTAATAACATTTGCATATAGTTCAGTGGGGAAAATCGGTTACCTTTCTTGAAGACTGGAATGTCCTTCCCTATCCGCTACTCGCGTGGTAGCGAGCACGAAGACAGCTACAGCTGAAAAATTAAAGCTAGCATAGTACTGCAGGGGTCTTTGATTTTCCTGGGGATTTTAGCGTTGATGCCGTCTCCACCTGCTGATGAATTCTTTACTGCTTCTCTGAAGTGCAGAAATTGGTCTTGTAGAAGAGAGGTTTCACGCCTTCTTTTATTTCTCCTACAGGATTTGGACTCCATTGGGTGACAGCAGTCTGAATACTGACCATTACGTGTGAGTCTGCGCATGCGTCTTACTCGTGGCCACTAATTAATATTTCAGAGGCATTACGGTGGAGCAGCTACCGGTGAAACGCGCAAGGCTAGCCCAATCTGTAGCCAGTAAAAACTTTAGCCGCAACCTCTTCGCATTGCCGCATGGCTCAAAGATAATATTTCCCTAATCGGATGAAAAAAGTAAAGGGCTTCAATAAGGTTATCAAGACGTTTCTATATGAATACGGAGAAAAATGTGCCATTTAGAATATCTAGAATGTGGGATTCGGGGAGAGAAACTTCCCGAATTATCAGCGTGGGAAATTATGTTAGGAGTAGGGGGGTTTATTGTTTTCCAATAGCAGTTCGCGTTATACTGCAGCATAATAGGCAAGGTGGTAAAATGAAGTTATTCTTAGTGTTATCTAGGAATCATAGTTGGCAGTGTCATATTTGTGCCAGGTCTGGGCCGTGCCGATAGCTTTAGCTGCACGAAATAATCGCTTATTTTTGTTGCCTAGTCTTTTCAGGCGTATTGTTATACCTTGGAGAACCAGGACGTTCTGTTATGTCGATAATCGAAACATATATGGTGATTAGGCGTTTTATTCCGAACTTAAAAAGTAACCAGTTATCTTTGAAAGAGCGGAGTGGAAATTCAGATGTAAACTTGTTGAGAAAAGCAGGGAGGTCTCGGTTGAAGCTTCAGTAGAGTTTGTCGGGCTAGTTGGTTCATAATTCGATGCAATAAAATGCTGCGCTAACGAGACATGTACGAAGGAAAGGCTGGACACTGCGTTTGCGTGCGTCCAGCCTTTCCTTCGTCCTTATCTCTTTAGGGCAACCTTTTATTGTACGGCTCAAGCCTACGTAACCAGCCTTATTGTAAAGTGCAATTGTTTCTTTATCTTTCTGCTACTTATTATATGACAAACGAAGGTAGTAAGAATGGCCAAGTGATCGATAAAACCTTCTGGATAAGTTACTGGTGATAAGCTATCTGATTGCTTCGTCACCACAAGGTCCTGTGTATTAGCAGAATAGTCAGTGATTCGAGTGAGACGGTAAATTAGCCAATCTAGACTGAATTTAAGGAAGGTGTGAACAAAACGCTGGTGGAGTTGGTTTTTGAAAGCGTGAAAGTAAGATCAGACCGTGTTATATATGGGAAGTTGTAGTCGCCAAAAAGTAAAATTCGAGTATTGGAATAGATGGTCGTTATTATGCTCAAGGCGTCATTAAACGAAGAATCGAATGAAGAACCATGGTTTGGGGAACGATAACAGGTACCGATTATAACACGTCTATAGGATGCATCACAGTAAATCTAGATCATTTTTAATGGGCTGGAAAGGTTTACTCGTAAACATCGTAATGAGCGATCAATAGCAATACAGACTCCCCTACCAACACGTCATTAGGACTTGTTTTAAAGAATTAGAAATCGAGGGTAATATTTCAGTGTCGTTAATTGCAGATGTAAGCCAAGTTTCACTTATTAAAACTATATCATCGGAGCATGATTCAACCATGTTGCATAATGCATCGTCCTTTGGAATTATATTACGGATGTTTGTCTACAAGAATGATAACTGGAAGGGGTGAGGCTGTTTTACTGTTGGATTCTGTTGAATCGACTGCTAAGATTTGACCTCAATTACATTATTGTTGAATATTAGCCTGTTGTATCGCAATCTAAAGGTGAGTGAGTTTACTACGTTTGCCGTACTCACAGAGAAGCTGACGCGCAAGACATGTGTTGGGGAAATAAATTCGGAAACCCTTCAGTCACTATGTTTAAATGTGCTACCAAACCATAGCACATGCAGTTTTTTTTTTTATTTAAGCAAATTTGGCATTAATAGGTCTCTTTGTTTTTGTGAAGAAAACCTACCACAACGATGGGCGCGCTCGATTCACGAGGCTCGATACATACATCAAGGCATTGGCTGCAGTGCTGGAAGATTATTTTCCACTGTCCTATTATGACTCGTTATTAGAATACTCCACACCATAAAACACCGGATTATTTCTTCAGGCTAGGTTTTTTACATCATCCAGGTGAGCAGTCAACTCAGTATTTTCTTCCTAGCATTCAGCTGCTCTAGATTTGATATCATCTACTTCGGATCTTAGAACGGCGGTTATGAACTTCACTTATTGTGTTTTCGTGGTGAGCAAAAATATTATTTGATTGATTTTAGCTCTTCGAGCCCAGTTAACTACCCGTAATGGATGGCTGGAATGGCTTTGAGTAACTCGGATGCAGATGGCTCAGTAGATGGCCATGGATTTGACTACATGTCGCTGGCCATTAGGACCAAGTGGAATACAACACAAGAACATAGGCAGTGTGGGTCCAGCTGCACAAATATAGAAGCGGTTTCGGGAGCGTTTCGCATAGATAGAATAGCAATTGCTCGCTTTACCAAATAAGACTGGAAAGTTGCGCATGTTAGTGTGGCCCATCGTTTCCGTGCTGCCAAGCCCACTGAAGGGTACATTGCAGTAGGAGTGCTTTATGTATGTGGGCAGATGTGCTGATAGCTTAGTCACTGGCGCACCATGCCCTCTAGTTAATTTTCCCTACGTCGTCCTTCGACTGCGCTGCTTCTTACCGGATCGATGAAAACAATAAAAACAGACTTGCATAGTAAACCCGCTGGCATAAACAGTTCTATTATAGTTGGAATGCTGGACGGATTTCACCGTTGCATTTCACCGTTGGAAACAGTAGACTATTCTATCCAGCGAGGTCCTTTTCAAATAATTCTAAGTTTATACAAATTTATCATATACCTAGAGAATAACTACGCACAAGAAGCCCTGCCAATTGCATGCTGCTATCTAGTTATCAAACGGAATAGCTATTCACTATCATAACCAAATATCAACCAACAAAGGAATTGCTTGAAAATATGGTTTTGATTACAGCGGTTTTGTACCCCTGTCATCAAACCCATATTTTCAAAAAATTAGCATGGCGAACTGTGTTTGTTATTCTCTGTGGTCCCTGTTTTTCTCGCTAGTTTTGTTTTCCTAATAATTTTAAAGCAGTTCCTGGCTTCCGTCTGGTGCTTATCACGCGAACCCTCTTTCGCCCACTTGCACCTTCCTATTCGCCTTAATTACTGATATCTTAATATCTGCCTATCTTATTTCACACATAATAATTTACACTCAGTTCTATAGACAAGTGCATTATTTGCAAGACTGCCCGACATGCATATAAAGTCCCCCTTTAATCAACCCCTAAAAAGTTGCCTGTGCGGCCCAGAGCCTGGTAGAGCGTGCGACTTGTCATCCAAGTGTCCTCGGTACGATTCCCATCTGCTGCTAACTCACCATATCGTTCGTCCTCGTGACGACAAAGAATCTCTCTATGAGAGGCATGGCTGCATGACTGCTTTGTCACTAAGACGTTAAAGAATATCAGAACATAAATAGCACTATGCGAAACAAAATCTGGACAAAACAAAAATTAAAAAAATTATAGGTGTATTTCTCTGGACACATTAAGAAACCCTAAAAATAGTACCAGGTTCGAAAGTAAACAAGACACATTGTTAATTATCATAGTTACTGTGTATTATTTCAAGAAAGTTAGACTGGTTAGGTTCGATGGCTATGCGCTTATGTTATTTCATTTAATGAGAGTGCGTGGTGTGAGGACCTTGCTGACGCAGAGGAAGAAGATTCTATATTTTTAAGTTTAAATGGATGTTCGAGACACGCAATAAATTACTATCGCGGCAAGCTAAGCCTTTTAATTCTCCGCGATTTTTTGAGGACACTGTAAGCAGTAACAATTGAGAAAAATAAAACACGTCGGACGGTTTGCCTAGGAATTAACATTCACTATTTAATAGCCTTGATTCTGCTCCGCAATGACTGACGATATTAAATATTCAGACGAATGAGTGTAATGGAGGGAAGTTTGTTCATGTGTAGTGTATTCTGTTTGAGGTTATGCATTAGAAGGCTAAGCCAGCGGTTAGCGGACGCCAATGTTTAACTCTGCGAAGATGCATCGTCAAGCCAGATTGAAGGTGAACCCGAGGTATTAATAAGTAGCAGTATGTGTGTTTGACGGAGTCTCTATTTATCAAGTAACTTGCGAGAGTGCGAGTATTGCGAGGGAAAGGCACAAGATTTGTTTTACAAGTACGTAGTATAAGCCTAGATGAACACCATACATTTACTATATCCAGGTTGGATTGTAAACTTGGGGGACCAGTTTAGTTTGGTTTGATTTAGTTCGTCGGGTTTTTTTTCGTCCCACAGCTACTCAGGCTATGCAAAACGCCGTAGTGAAGGGCACCGAAAATATCGACCACCTGGGGTTCTTTAATGTTCACTGACAGCGCACAACTCCTGGGCACAACTCCAGGGCACATCGAAAAGCGTCTGCCGAGGCCGGGATTAAATTCCGCATCCTTGGGGACAGCAGTCAAGAGCCCTAACCTCTGCACAACTACGACGGGGCTTTGGTGGCAATTTATAGAATTAATGTTACGGTATATTATAATAACCTTCCTAGATTTAGGGAAGATAATTGTATATAGTAAAAAATTATATGCAGTGAAGAGTGGTCTTTTAGTGTGGTATTTTGCTATCAATCCCTTTAAGGCCCGTCGAAGATACTTCCTCTTTTCTGATAAAGAAGTTACTGTTATGGGTTTCTAATAGGAGGTTTTAAAAAAGGGAGACCCTGCTGATTAAGTGAACTGGGGAATATCGGGGCGCGCTTGAGCATGCTCAGTGTGATTACCGCATTCTCCGCTCTTTCATCGAAGCCCTCCGCGCGTGCGTGCTGTCGCTCCGCAATTACCTATCCCTCTAACCGGTTGCGTCTCTCTGTTCTAAAACTCTCCAATACCTGTGTATAAACTGACACTGTTTTAGATACCTGAATGCTCGGTCTCAGGGTGAGCTACAGTGATGTCTGTGGTGCATTTGGTTCATTATTTTGCGCATGATGCTTCTAACCATGTACATCCAGACAACTCACTTGATATGCCTTCCTGTGCAGTGAAAGCATTTATCGATCCTTCTTTGCCAGCGCTGAGCTTGCTCGATCTGTTAGCGCTAGACACATGACTAAATGGTCACTTCTTCGGGTCGAAGGCACAATACTTAGAAGCTTGGATCAGCGAATGTGCCAACTAAGGTGCCAGAAGATATGACTTTTATCAACTTAGTGTGCAAGCCGCCTGTGCGTTATTCTGATCGATACGCGATACGCCTGAAGGTAAATATGCCATACGCCGCGTCGATATATATATATATATATATATATATATATATATATATATATATATATATATATATATATATATATATATATATATATATAATATATATATAATTAATTGCAGATTTGACTATAGCAGCTTACCGGTGGGTCAGAAAAATAACTAAAGTTAATGACATTCTAGTGGAAATCAAGAAGAATAAATGGACATGGGCGGGGCATGTATAGTGAAAATAGGATAACTGATTGTTGCTTAGGGTAACAAATTAGATTTCAAGGGCCGGAAAGCATAGCAGGGGGTAGCAGAAAGCTATGTGGGTGGATGAGATTAGGTTTGCGGGGGTCACATAAATGCAGCTGGTACAGAAAAGGGCTAATTGGAAAAACATGGAGATATACCTTTGCCCTTCAGTGGGTATAGTCTGGCTGATGTTTGTTTGGTTTAAGAGCCTGAACAGGTATGCTCATGTGGATCAGAACACAACCTCGTCAAAGAAAACAGAAAAAAAAATGTAATGTTTCGGAGCCCATGTGTGCAGTACTGCCGGGCGTACGATATGTAGTTAAAAATTAAGAATTTCGTTCTTCGACGGGTTTTTTACAGTTTCTTGAGGACGTGTTGTTAATTCAAAACGGGTTAACATGAATTATACTACAGCGCATAAAAAAGTACCAATTAGGATGAGGATGACAGTACCAATAGCGCCAACCACAAATATTAAAGGCGAGAAAACGAAGGCAACGCACAATCTGATATCGAACTTTGCCCATTGGTATGAAGGCATTAAAAAAAGACAGAGCAATCGCAGTATCTCCAGCTTTTCAAATACGTGATTATTACGAGTCACTACGTAGGAGCCTAGCATTAGAATACAACTTCAGAAAACAAGAATTGGCATCAATAGCATATGGCCGCGTGTCCTGCGTTAATTCAGTACTATTTAAAACAACAAACAAATCAGCTTTTTAATGTTTCTTGTAGCCAAATGTACTCTTATTTTTGCGCTTTTAAGTTCCTCTTGTGTTTAGGTTACGTATTCGCAAAAGGAAAAGCTTTATCAGCAAGCTACCCTATGTGGACCTACAAATTTTGCGTAGCGTTCATAATTGCGAGCGGAGATTCACTACAGGTTTAAGTAAACCATAGTCTATTTTCTATTTGTTTCAGAAAACGAATCTCAATGCGAACTTAGCTAATATTTTGTTAATGTGCGTTACGCTTGGTTCTGCGATGATTGTTTGTCTTTGTAAAGACAGACTACGAGTCTTGCGGGTCCGGAACAACCATCCATAAACCCGGTACTCCGACAGAGTCGATAAAAGGGCGCGTTTAATATTGAGGCGGAAGTAACGATCGGTGGCCGATATTGCCTTCGAAGACTGCCTCTTTTCTGCATTTTTCATCCCACAGTTCAAGAAGAGAAAAGTAATATTTATGGCCCTGCACCATTCTAACCTTCTTATTGCTTTTTCTTAGTACACTCCACGCCTCGCTTGGCATAACTACTTATTGTTGTATTTTTGCTTACCTACCCTGTTTTATTAGTTTTATATGTACTGGTAGAGTTGTGCAGCGCTTAGCAGGTATTTGTTGATTTAACGTTAGCGCACTCTATGTTTTTGTACCTTATGTATAAGCGTGCCAAGCTTATAAGGAGCATGTGTAGTAAAATGCGCCAAACAAAAAAACGGCACAAATCAGCCCAGCCCACTTTTTCTCTCCTAACTCGCAGCGTCGTTTCTCATAATTGATCCTCCGGTGGCCGAACTATGGAAGGAAAAATAATAGTTAACTAGCTGCTGCCCTGCCTGGCAGAACGGGAGCCTTATTTTCTTACTCCCTCCGCTTCTGAAGCCTCAAATATCCTTGCTTCTGGCTTCGGATATACATCATTATTTTTGCTCCTGATCCATCCGGTCGCACTCTGCTTTGTTAACGGTTCGCTGCTTTGCCATTCCTTACGAATCGCAGGGAATATGAGTGGTCTACACGCCCACTGCTACGTTACTTCTCCCATGTTTGAAAACGAGTTGCTTTGTACCTACAAAGCACAGTTTGGACAGAAATATTTGGTAGATATATCTAACTGCAGTAGAAACAACAGATTAAGAAGGCCAGCAAGACGCCTTACAAAAAATGTATCAATAAGATTGAAAACTTCCAGATTTTCTGCTTCCATGCATGGTGCGAGGCTTCTAACGTGCACGCATATTTACTTGCACCAGAATTCGGAAAGTGCACAACAATTGTCGCAATATATCAAATAGTTAAAACATATAAAGTTAAGTATAGAATATTGTAATTAAATTGAAATATTTTTAAACGATAGAAACAGAGCAAAATATTATTTGAACTTTTTCTTTCAATAACAAGGGCTACGTACGCGGAGTTTCCCTTTCTTGAATACTAACGTCATCTGACTTCATAGTTCGACGAATTTGTCGTTGTTTGCGACATTTGAGCGCATTCGATCTTTATTGTACAGTCGTCAAAGATACCTTTCGTTTTCCAGGGATGCATTAATATCGTAGTTAGTTACAGTTGGCGAGTCTGCTTTCGGAAACGGAAAATTTTATGTCGAGATCAGCCGACATCAGACAAGCCTTCTAAAAAACTGCTGCAACGTTAAGAATTCACAGCGGCTTATCAAGAACGTTTTCTTTCATCGGCTGCTCAGCCCCTCCGCGCTTTCATTTGTTCAGTAGTTTTCTCAGTACTGTCTATTATAACCTTTTGCTATCGAGATCTCAAAAAGCCACTGTAACAAATTACTTTATTTTATGGAGGAACAAGCACTTTCGTTTTGTCTGCCGTTAAACTCGTTTCAAGGAGTTTAGGGGTGAAAAATTGCTGAATATGAGAGCACTGCTTTTTTGTTGCTAGTTGTTCGCCTTGTTCGCTTAGCGGCGTGATCTGTTAGTTAAAACATAAAGTTGAAATTATTCGCTTGTACGTGTATTTTTTGTTCGTTGTTGTCTTGCCATTTGACGTTATTACGGAAGTAAGAACCTTGACAGATTCTTTGAATTACTGAGTGTGCTCAAAAATATGCAAGTATAAAGATTTTTGAGGGAATGCGAATCCCAGCGCAGCTCAGAGAATGTACTCTTGATGAGCAACGCTTTCGCTTAAGGGCGACCTACCACTGATACTCGATGACTGCGGCGTTCGATCGCTGGAAAGAGTTCGCGCATTTGTTTTTCCCGCACTCAACATCGTAGAATTTCAGAATTTCAGGGTCCCAGATATATCCTTTCTTTTTGTTGCATGGAACAGGTCATCCACTTCTGGACGTGCCTACGCCTTTGAAGTTCGGTTCATAAATATGGGCAGTGCGCTTGGTGAGTCGCACCGTTTTACTTAAGTGAGCCCACGTACATAAGCTCGTCCCACATAGGTGTACGTTAGACGAACGCTATGCTCCATCTGGAAGCTCTCACATTTTCATGTCGCCCGATTTTGGTTTCCTTGAACAGTTGCGTAGAAACCTAAACACACATAATGACTAAGTTACATGAGCTAGTAGTAGATTGTCGGCACCGCAAACATTAGTTCGGAGGCTCTCTGTGCTGAGACTGCTACTTGAGTTAGAAAAAAAAAGAGACCAAAATGAAAGGGGTGCGTAGAAGAGTCCGCTTTGTTACGGTATTCAAGGCACGGTTTGCGGAATTTCTTTGTCAGGTTTGCTTTGCTTGCACTTTTTGTTTTTATATTCATGTAGGAGGAGGAGGAGGAAGATGAGGAGGAAATGCAGGGAGGTTAACCGGTAAAGGAACTGGTTTGCTACCCTGCACTGGGGGAGAGGGGTAGATGGGTATAAAAGTTGGGGATGAGAGAAGGATGGGTGATGACAGTACAGTTACATCACAGACATGCCACATCACATCACTTCAGAGTCATATCACGTAACATAAAAAATCATAGCCTTTCGATCAGTCCTGTGCTTTTCATAAAGCGGAGCAGTGCCTGGGAGGCCTTCACCGCAGACGATCGCTGTGGCCAGGGACCTAGGATCTTAATTTCAGTTAGTGGGCGTCCATCTAGACGCTGCAGCGCACGGCATAGGCACTGTCTTTCCTCGCTGTATATGGGGCACTCACAAACAATGTGGCCTATAGTCTCTTCGCACCCGCAGTTTGTGCATGTAGGGCTATTTGCCATACCTATCACAAAAGAATAAGAGTTTGTAAATGTAACAGCAAAGTTTCTTCACATCGGGGTTGGCCTTTAGGTCAGGGTCCAGGGATTTTAAACGGCAGTTTGAAAACTGTTCAGAATTCCACAATGAGAGCGTGTGTTCCCGCGCAAGTGCGCGAAGCCTGCCCGCTGCGTCTGGCCTGGAAAATGGAATCAACACACAATCGCCGCCTTGGTGGGCTGTTCGTGCGACCTCGTCCGCCCGGAGATTGCCCGCTATGCCGCTGTGTCCTGGAAGCCATTGGTAGACAATGTAATGTCCTCCATTTGTGGCATAGTGATGAAGTTGTCGTATTTCCGCGGCGAGTTGCTCATGGGCTCCACGGCGAAGAGCCGCTTTTAAGGCTTGCAGAGCTGCTCTTGAATCTGTGAAAATAGACCATCGTTGAGGGCTTTGCTTACTGATATGCCTAATAGCGACACGTAGAGCGGTTAGTTCTGCAGCTGTTGAAGAAGTACGGTGAATTGTCCTAACTTTTATTTCTGTAGTAGTTGCGGGTATGAACATGGAGCCTGAAGAACTCACTGCATTCACTGAACCGTCGGTGTAGACGTGCATACGATTTGCATGGTGCTCATGGAAGTATTCAAGAGTGATTTGTTTTAGTTCTGTCGGAGATAGCTCGACCTTCTTCCTGATGCCGGGTATTGAAAGAAGCACGTGTGGTTGATGCAGGCTCCACAGTGGAGATGACGGTCTAGATGCAGGTGTAAACTGGGGCGGCAGAATAGCGCGATGTATATTCATGGATTAGGTCGGAAAGCGAGGTGCCTGACACTGGCTTACAATACTGCTCAGGAAAGGCTTAAAGAAGCGCAACTTCACACAGATCGCAACAATACAGCACAACAAAAGCATAACAGCACAGAGCACAAATAGTACAGTGTAAGTGTCCCTGGAACGAACAAATAATCAACGAACAGATTAGTAAACAGTACGGTATAAATAGTTAAGCAAAATAATTTTGGGATGAACGTTTCAGTATTATGACAATAGTGAAGAACACACGCAAACGTACGGAACGCAATGCACAAGAATGGCAGACGAGCGTAGGAGTAAGTACAGTTTAATATAAAATTTGTGTAGAAAATATCTCACGACAATGAATGAAACCAAGATATGGCCACATGATTCTTTTCAAGAACAAAATTTGAACAATACGGGCATCCCTCTTTTTTTCAACAGTTTTCTTCTGAGGCTGTCTCATCACAGTTACACAAGTGTGGCTTCTGTACTCTTTTAGTCGCTGAATACAGCGTTCTCGAAAAAGAGTCATGCATCTGTAGTGGAAAAGAAACGATGCTTCTCCTTGTTAAAAGCACCTAACTATCCCAGTTCCTCAAGGAGCGTTTTGTTTCTGGGAAGGATGGCACATGCTTTTACCTTCTTAAAAAACTTGCTGCCGATAATATGAAAACAGGGAACTTATTTGCACGTCGTCCTTAATGTGTGGCTAAGCGCGCCTGTACTAATTCACTTGAACGTCGTAGTAGCAGGAAAGAAGTTGTCTCCAGAATATAAGCGCAATATTTGTCACTGACAATGACAGCAACAATGAGTCACATTCGCTAAGAAGGGCACCTTAATTCCGTATAATAAAAGATGCAGCGCCTGCGTCAGGACTGGTAAGTGGGCCAAACAATCATTGTTCAGGGAGAGTGTAGATGTGCTGAAGTAACCATAACGCAACCTTTATCACTCCCAGCCGTTTTTTTTTTTGTTGCTGTCCTCCATTTATCCAGGCGACGTTCCTTTCTGGGTTGCAGGCACTCTTTCGTGAGCTGACAAGAGCGGTGATATCCGATTCACGAAGTGCTGGTCGAGTACCGGAGGCGGTAGGAGAAAATTGATTCTCCCATCTGTCGGCCTGAGTTTATCATTAACCAGGGTCGATGTCAATACAGGCGCCTGCTGAAATGCTATTATCTCTTCCTCTTCTGGCTAAAATCTTCCCACTGTGCTGCAGCCCCCCCCCCAAAAAAAAAGAAGTACTATTCCTTACCACTCTGTTGTTCAGCCCAAGTTCTCGCCGAACTGTGTATCCCTGGTTGTTTACTTTGTCTTTGTGGCTTGAGGAAAGGAACATCGCGACTAATGCAGGCAGCTCCAATTAGCGTCTGTCAGCGCTTCAGGAGTGGGTCTGGACGTGGCATGGAGAGAAGAAGCAGCCATAAAGAAATATTTCACATTAATCCTATTTGTAAGCGCCTTATCTAACCGATTGGCCTGTCTTCAACGGGCAAAATGAATGAACCGAGAAGCGGAAGTGTTCGGCAGAACAGTGAATAACTGGCTGGCAAACAAGTTTCAGGGAAGTTGCGTGTTCGTCGAAGATATCTTTACTTTTTTTTTTTTTTGAAATTGCCCTTGAGAAGTTCTTTACTAGAGTAATTTTAAACCTCGATTTTTATGTCTCTAACCTTATTTTTATTTCAACATCCATCTGCCGAAGATTATGGGAAACCTGCCGGCCTTTTCGCCCTATAGGGCCGTTCAACACATGCTCGGCAGGAGCCCATGGAAGCCTGGCAACGGGGCCGGGTACAGTTGGTCGCGGAGGGAGCAGAAATAGCAACGGGAGCGCCGCCTAGATACAGATGCGGATTTCCGTGTTGCAGGCGAGGAGGTCTTTGGTACTACTCACAAAATTTTTAAGAGCAATTACGACACTCCCTAATGTGAGCGCAGTGATTGAAGCGTTTTTTCAATACTTTGAGGCAAAGCATTTGAGAAATGTGAAACGTTTTCATCATCATCAATATCAAGAGCCAAAAAGAACAAGAACAAGAGAAGATAGAGCCACGAGCTGCGCGAAGCTCACAAGAAGAAAAAAACACAATGCAGATACAAAGTCACAATGCAGGCATCACCCCGCAGACGTCAGAAACGCGATATGCAGAGTTGAAAATATACTTTAAGTGGTGATCAGTTCAGTTCAGGCGTTCAGTCGTGTCCGACTCTTCGTGACCCTATGGACCATGTCACGCCACGCTTTCCGGTCTCTCACTATCTTCTTAACATCACATAGCTTCATCTGCAATGCCTCGAGAATGCCATCTAACCATCGCGTTCGCTGCCTACCCCTTCTCCGGCGACCCTCAACCTTTCCCAACATCAAATCTTTCTCCAGCGACTCCTCTCTTCTCATCAGATGACCAAAGTAGCTGAGCTTTAACTTTAGAATTTGACCCTCCAATGAGCAGTCAGGGTTTATGGTCGACAATATCGACTGATTTGATCTTCTGGCAGTCCAAGGAACTCTTAAGAGTCTTCGCCAGCACCACAATTCAAACGCGTCAATTCTTCGGCGGTCAGCCTTTTCACAGTCCAACTCTCGCATCCATACATCACAACTGGAAAGACCATAGCACGGGTTATACGGATCTTGGTTGGCAGACTAATGTCTCTGCTCTTTACTAGGCGGTCAAGGCTAACCATTGCTCTCTTTCCCAGAAGCAGGCGTCTCCTAATTTCATGGCTGCAGTCTCCTTCCGAGGTAATCTTGGCGCCCAAGAACAGAAAATCTGTCACAGCTTCCACTTCTTGTCCATTGATGCTCCAGGACTTGATAGGGCAAGACGCCATGATCTTCGTCTTTTTAATGTTCAGTTTAAGCCCAAACTTCTCACTCTCTTCTTGTACGCGCATCAGAAGTCTCTTGAGTTCCACTTCACTTTCTGCCATTAAAGTGGTATCATCCGCATATCTAAGGTTGTTGATACGTTTTCCAGCAATCTTCACTCCAGCTGAAGACTCGTCCAGACCGGCCTTCCTCATGATGCACTCTGCATATAGGTTAAATAGGCAGGGCGACAGTATGCAGCCTTGCCTCACCCCTTTCTCAATCGGAAACCAATCAGTAAGACCATGCCCAGTTCTGACTGTGGCCTCTTGCCCTTCATACAGGTTCCTGAGGAGACAGATGAGGTGAATTGGAACTCCCATCTCTCGGAGAGCTTGCCACAATCTGCTGTGATCTACGCAGTCAAACGCTTTCGCATAATCAATAAAGCAGAAGTAAATGGGTTTCTGGAACTCTCTTGCTTTTTCCATGATCCAGCGAAGGTTGGCAATTTGGTCTCTAGTTCCTCTGCCCTTGCGAAACCCAGCTTGCACGTCCGGAAGCTCCCGATCCACATACTGCTGCAGCCTACCTTGCAGGATTTTTAACATCACCTTGCTAGCATGCGAAATAAGCGCGATCGTGCGGTAGTTGGAACAATCTTTGGCACTGCCTTTCTTTGGAATGGGGATGTAAACTGACCTCCTCCAATCCTGTGGCCACTGCAGGGTTGTCCAAATCTTTTGACATAATGTATGCAGTGTGTTAACAGCGTCGTGGTTGAGGTTTTGAAGCAACTCAGCTGGAATACCATCAATTCCGCTTGCTTTGTTCTTAGCAAGGCTGGCTAAGGCCCATTCAACTTCACTCTTCAGGATGCCCGGCTCGAGATCAGTAATCACAACCGTCCTATGTTGGGATTGCACATCCGGGTCCTTCTTGTACAGTTCTTCTGTGTATTCCTGCCACCTCTTCTTTATCTCTGAGGCTTCAGTGAGGTCCTTGCCTCGTTTGTCCTTTATCACGCCCAGCTTAGCACAGAAGCTTCCTTTGATATCTTTGATTGTCTTATACAGAGCTCTTGTGTTTCTTAATTGGCTGTTGTCCTCAACTGCTTGACACTGTATGTTCAGGAAGGCATTCTTATCTCTCCTTGCTATTTTCTGAAAATCCGCATTGAGAACCTTGTATCTTTCTCTTTCCCCCATACCTTTTGCCATCCTCCTTTCCTCAGCTATTTGCAAAGCCTCTTCAGATAACCAGTTTGCTTTTTTGCATTTCTTTTGCTTTGGAACTACCTTAGTAGCAACTTCTTGTATTATATCACGAACATCAGTCCACATTTCTTCGGGCTCTTTGTCTTCTAGATCTAATTCTTGAAATCGATTCCTCACTTCCACAGCATATTCTAATGGAATCTGATCCAGATCATACCTGAAAGGCCTTCTAGTTTTCTGCGTTTTCCTCAATCGAAGCTTAATTTTGGCAACAAGAAGCTGATGATCGGTGCCACAATCGGCCCCAGGCCTTGTTTTTACTGCTTGTATAGCGCTTCTCCATCTCTGCCGGCAAATAATATAATCGATCTGATTCCTGTACAGACCGTCCGGTGAAATACATGTGTACAGGCGCCTCTTGTGCTGTTGAAAATGAGTATTCGCTATGGTCAGGTTGTTTTCTTGACAGAACTCTACTAGCCTCTGCCCAGCTTCATTTGGCTCACCAAGACCGAACTTGCCTGTAATTCCGGATATTTCTTCACTCCCGACCTTAGCATTCCAGTCTCCTATGAGAAAAACGACGTCTGATGATGGGGTGCGGTCTAAAAGGCATTGTAGGTCCGCATAAAATCTCTCAACGTCAGCTTCTTCAGCAGCAGTGGTCGGTGCATAGACTTGGATAACTGTTATGTTGAAAGGGTGACCTTGGATCCGAAGTGAAATCATTCGGTCGTTTTTGGGGTTGTACCCTAGCACTGCTTTGCCCATTCTTCTGTTTACTATGAGAGCGACCCCATTCCTTCTCTTGGATTCGTGCCCACAATAAAAGACATAATGGTCGCCGGAGTTAAATTCTCCCATTCCGGTCCACTTGAGCTCGCTGATACCCAAGATATCAATGTTCAATCTGTCCATTTCTCGCTTGACGATATCCAGTTTACCTTGCGTCATAGATCTTACATTCCATGTTGCTATGTGATATATTTCCTTGCAACATCGGACTTTCCGGTCGCTTCCCGACACATCCACAACTGAGCGTCCTTTTGGCTTTAGCCCAGCCGCTTCATTCGTCCTGGAGCTACCAGGAATCGCCCTTTGTTCATCCCCAGTAACATGTGGGACGCCTTCCAACCTGGGGGGCTCATCTTCCGGCGCCATATCGATAATGGTATTGTGACTGGCCATAGGGTTTTCTTGGCAGGAAATACTGGAGTGGGTTGCCATTACCTTCTCCAGTGAATCACATTTTGTCAGAACTCTCTGCCGTGACCTGTCTATCTTGGGTGGCCCTACACAGCAGAGCTCACGACTTCATCGAGTTTCGCAAGCCCCTCCGCCACGACAAGGCAGTGATCCATGAAGGGGAAGTGGTGATCAGTTACCATAAATTAATGATAAGAATTTCAACAGTGCAACAATGAAGAATAAATAATAAAAATAAGAAATCAGTATTGTTCAAGTAAAGATGCACAAGAATATAAAAATATTATTTTTCTCACTAGCTGTCCCGAAGTTTGATTCATGTCTGCTTGCTGAGTGTAACTGGAAAAGTACACAGCGCTTACTGGTGCTTTAGAACGGTGAATTTTCAACGTTATGGTTCACACACGCACTCACGCATGCCGACCATTTAGTCTCCAATAATGGCTTCGTCGAAATACAGTGAGATCTTGGGAGTGTCAAGCTTCATTGTTTACTGAAACCATGGAGCGTCCTCTAAGACACTAGTGTAAGAATCTAAGTGGTATATATCAAATAAAGGTGCTTTCCTGGTTTCAGTGTTGCTTTAAATTGCTTTTGTACTATAGAAAGTGGTCGTGTGCAGCGCTAGCAGTTTGCAATTCTAACATATCCTAAACTTTCTAGTAGACAAGTTGCTTTCTCCTCACATCCTGTACTAAAAAGACCCGTCATACCTTCTCGGCATACGTTTCAACAGCGGCAGTAAGCAGAGAAAGCACGGATATAGGTGCTGGTCAGCTACAAAAGACAAGAAAAGGTAACAGCAAAAACTCCACTGAATCGTTCGACCCATATCCCCAATTTAATGCCCACATTGAAGACCTCTCCTATTCTTTATTTGAGTTGTCTATCGATTCTTCCTTGCTTTGACATATGCCAGATGTTCTAGTACGCCTAATTTTTAGAGAGAAAGCTATGGTTACCTGGCGCACGCCAACAAGCCAAATTTCAGTCGTGAGGTTTCTGAGAAAACTGCGTAATTGTCCTCTGCGCCGGATGGCTTCGTTAACAAAGGCCGGTGAAATCTTTGCACGACAACGTTATTGATCTTGTTCGGCGGATAGGGTGGTATTTATGGCATTGCTAAGGTCTAATTGGTAGAAAGGGGCCATGACTTAGTTGTAACGTTATACGCAGTGCGATTGCTAAAAGGAAAAGAGTGTCTGGCCGAGTTATGGTATCAGATTTCTCATTCTTGAGTACAATCCGCGCTCTCTACCCCTAAGCTACCCTTAAGTGAGGTTAAAAAAAAAAACCATGCACGAGCACTTCTCTTCACACGGTAAGTAAATTAATTACGCAGTAAGTAGTTAATTGCTATTTATTCACACTAATTAATATCGGAATCGTAGCGCAAGCGTAACACAAATAAAGCCTGAACTTAACCTTGAGTCATTAGATATTCGTCGGTCAGTCTGACTTTGCTTTCCTCAAAGATATCTTTACAGCCCCACCCCGTGCTCAATATTTCACTCAGTTCTCCTGGGATCATCTTGGCGGCTATATAATCAACACTGTTTAACATGCATCAGGGATACTACTGGGGCGTTCTGTTCATCTGCGCTTTCTCGGACAATATCACTTTGTAATGATATTCCTGCCATGATTGCTTCCAAGCTAACTGCGACATATTTCGAGAGAAGTTGTTCAACTATTGGTCACCCCAATATCATATGTCAATTTCCCCGTGGCTGTGAACTACGGCTTGTTCCGTTCATCTGTCGCGCTATTTTTTCTTTTTCTTTTTTTCATGCAGTATGTCCTTTTGGGTTATATTTCTCCGCTGTATTTTGCAACATATTTCTTGGCTGGCGTTTGATGGTTTTTTTTTCCGTTCCTGCGCTGTATTTTCGCAGGTTAAGTTTTGATGTTATTAACTTATTTATAGATTAGTTTTGAGCAGTTACTGTCTCTGCATTCTGTTGGTGCCTCATTTTACGTTTAATTATAGTCTGTACAAGTTTACAGTTGTTACCCCCTTTAATGTATGCTTAGAACAGGGGCCTGTAAGGTATTTTACATACCGACCGACCGACCGACCGACCGACCGACCGACCGACCGACCGACCGACCGACCGACCGACAGACCGACAGACCGACCGACCGACCGACCGACCGACCGACCGACCGACCGACCGACCGACCGACCGACCGACCGACCGACCGACCGACCGACCGACCGACCGACCGACCGACCGACCGACCGACCGACCGACCGACCGACCGACCGACCGACCGACCGACCGACCGACCGACCGACCGACCGACCGACCGACCGACCGACCGACCGACCGACCGACCGACCGACCGACCGACCGACCGACCGACCGACCGACCGACCGACCGACCGACCGACCGACCGACCGACCGACCGACCGACCGACCGACCGACCGACCGACCGACCGACCGACTGACTGACTGACTGACTGACTGACTGACGAGCTCGAGTGCACTACTGTGCCCAAGGACGCGGGATCGAATTCCAGCCTCGGCGGCAGCCTTTCGGTGGCGGCGAAAAACTTGGCGCCCGTGTGCTCTGCTATGTCAGCACTCATTAAAAACCCCAGGTGGTTGAAATTTCCTCAGCCCTCCACTACGGCGTCTCTCATAGCCTGAGTCGCTTTTGGACGTTAAGCCCAAAAACGAAACCAAAATAAATAAATAAATAAATAAATAAATAAATAAATAAATAAATAAATAAATAAATAAATAAATAAATAAATAAATAAATATGCTTTCGCGTAATGTTTTTAATCTGAAGACCAATTTCACCATACACGGCCCATGCAAATCAATTTAACCACGTTCTCCTTGCTTTCAATGTCCGTCTACGTGCATCTGTAAGATCTTCGGGCAGGTTCACTACTTTGTGCGTTGATGTGCCAGGAATCTCACATGCCAGATAACCTGCCCTTGAAGGACGTGTGGTGGTTGAGGATGGGCACAAAGCTTCCACTCCATGTGAGCCTTGTCTTTTTTTTTTTGAAGATCACCGCTCTCAAGACGCAAAGTAAAATATGATCAAGGCGGCCCCCTCCAAAGAGTTCACGTCACTAAGGTGGCGCAAGCGACACATCATTATAGCTAATACGGCAGACTTCTTTGACGTTTCCCTCCAGCTTCACTTTATCTGAATTACTTTCGCTTAAAGGCCTGAAGGTGTTTGTAAGACGATCAGAGCTGCGGTCCACCGAAGACGGATTTACGCCGGAACGAACAGCTGCAGACGGTGGAGGACGAACAAACTTAATCTGTGACTTGGATGCCACCCAAAGCCTTAATCCCTAACTAGCACTGTTGGCTGCTTACCTTTCTGCCTGAAAAACGGATGAAGGCTCTTTGGATATAGGGGATTCTGTTTTTTCCTTAAATAACAAGACGGCATGATGAAGCGGAAGGAGTAAAGGCAAGAATGGAAACTTGTCGCCTTTGCTTCATGAAGGGCTTCACTTTTAAGACTTGCTGGCGAATGGATCATGGAAGGTGCCCCGACAGAAAGCTCTATTTTGTCCTCACTTTTAGTCGAAAAGATGATTTATACATATTACTGATGCGTAGATACAGTATGCTAATATAAACTGTCTTAGTAATATCCTAATCCAAATTAAACTCTTTAGCGACATGTTGTGGTGGATCAGTTCAACGGTTATGGCGTTTGAATGTCTATCCCGAAGACGTGGGTTCGGTCCCGGCCTCGGCGGTCGCGTTTCTTTAGAGGCGAAATAGAAGGCTCTCGTATGCTATCTGTCATTAGTGTGCGTTATATAACCACAGTTGTGAAAATAACCGGAACCCCTCACTACGACATTCCTCACAGTGGATCTCGCTGTCAGAGGCTAAACCTTGTAAACTAAACCCACGATATTCTATTTTCACAACTTTAAGCAGTGAGTATACACTATAGTAAATGCAATGCAAAGGATGGTAAAGACATTTAGGGTGAACGTTTTAGTGCAAAAACACTTTTGGATTATCACGATGGTTTCGCCGAGTTTGTTTCCACCCGCCTGAACGAAGGTTACTACGAGAGCACCCATGGCCTGGCTTTGCTAAACGTCGTTATACTGACTTGCTGGAAGTGACCATGGACAAGATCAAGAGGGAGGCCAAAGCTAATTAGGCCTAATTAGCATTGGTTAAACTTGTGTGAAACACAGGTTAGGAAACGAAGTTTCAATCTGTCTGAATATATATATATTGTCCTGCCCAGGGCGGAAGGAGCGTGATAGGCTTAGTTAAGCCTTATATGTCCACCACAGACTGTAGGCTGTGGTGGACATGTAATGCTTAGAAAGGTCTTATTAAAGTCA
This sequence comes from Amblyomma maculatum, assembly GCF_055883805.1. Classification (NCBI taxonomy): domain Eukaryota; kingdom Metazoa; phylum Arthropoda; class Arachnida; order Ixodida; family Ixodidae; genus Amblyomma; species Amblyomma maculatum. The sequence continues at coordinate 24,646,681 of NC_139347.1, read as the reverse complement.
GTATGTGTTCAGATAGGCTGTCTGAACACATACTGTCCTTAATAAGACCTTTCTAAGCTTGTCTGGATTGATTAGGCTAGACGTCAGTCCTTTTTTCATAACTACGTTTCATTGCTTGCGCAACACTCCTGAGAAGAGGTTACTGTAAGCTTTTAGTGGATTAGCCTTGAGGATTCTGCTAGCAATTGCAACACCGTAGCAAAACATAAACGTTGTTTAAAGTTAAAGGTTCAGGCATATAACTGTTTCTTGGTAGACCTGCCTCGCCATGCACAGAATAATCCATAAAAGGCAGCTGCTGCTTTATTCATCTGGTGTCTAAATTTGACTCGTAAACGAACATTAAATGAAGAGGAGGCGGCCTTTCTACGTGATTTTGTTTTGCGCACGGGCAAACGATGTAGCGAAAAAAGTCTTCATACAGGCGAATATGACACATTTCGGCGTTAAATTCGGGGCATCACATAAGGTACTTTTCTATATACCTGCACATAATGCATTGCAAATACAGCGGAAACAATGCCAGGTCTATTTTATAATTCTTTTTTAGGGTACGAACAGAGCCCATAATAATGCGCACATTAAAGCGGCCTGAAAGCTTTTTAGTCTCATGGCCACGCATAGCTTCTTGTGTGAACTCTGCAGTGCAATGACGTGGCTTATGACTGTTTCTCTGAAGGCACTTTATATCTTGAAGAATTTTGTGGGTGGCTTCTCACACAGCGCTTCGTGTCCGAGGCTGTCTGCAACCTCGTCTCCCAAGACATCCGTATAAGTTAGGGGAACAATGGAAATTTATAGAAATCTTTGCTGTAAAAATTATGCACTAAACGTAGAGAGCTGAGCAACGGAGTATCATAAGAAAACGTAAAGTTCAGTTTTTGGAAGGGACATCTTCAATTCGTCAGGATGTCGGGTTTAGCCGGACGAAATTGTAGCGTCCTTAAAATGAGTCCCCTTATGGCAGTTCTTTAAACCAATGCAGGGGACACTATTTTAATAAGGCGTACAGACTAGTCAGTATTCAAACATCAAATGTGACGCCACTGAGCTAGTTTCATCGACCTTTTTCACAGGACTACGAGTTAACACTTGAAGACGGCGAGCATATTACGTCTTCAAGACAAGAGCAATCGTGAGAAATGGCCAGTGCATTGTCAACCCTCGCAAGCGACCACGGTAGTATAAATCTATAGTGTCGTCTTCGAACGTCTTGACTAGGGCACTAAGAGTGTCAAGGGCAAATAAGTACTCAGATCTCTTCCGGAACCACTGTAAAAGTGGCGGCCAAGCTGCATTAGTGACTTTCTTGAAGCTACAAGGCTAAGAAGTTTCAAAGTTTCGATAGTGACTTATAAGAACCGCTTTGTTTCCAGCAAAGGGCAGAAATCCAAAGGCTCTCCTAGTCGTTTTAGGCGCAAGATTTCGAGACAATAAAAATGAGACGCTGATACAGAAACTAAACAAAGTTGATAAATCATGCGACAACTTAACAGTGCTTCGGCGAGCCTAACGATTTAACTGTTATTTCTCCACCGTTTACGAGTTATCTTAATGGTTAAGTTGAAAGGCGAATATAGAGTCCGGAAAATCGAAGCCACAGTTTCATGCCACAGGAGGCTTGAGTAAATTATGACCGACAAGAAACGGATGCAACAGAATTGGGGAACGCAAACGTTTATTTGTAACCGCGCATAACGGCTTCATTCACCTATAAACAAGACAACGCCGAATTATTGCAGTAATTGAGCCTTTTTCACACCATGAAGACAACCTTGCACCGAAAGTATTGTCTGTGGAGCTATCAAGACTGACTATATGCACTGGCTTGTGCCGCATGATGAAAAAAATCGGAGAAAGCCTCAGGAAGCAAAGGGAAAAATTGTACAGACCTAGTTCTTCTTGCCGAATGCAGTGTCACTTCATTTATAGCCCTTTGCCAATAGTAGTAAAGGAGCTCTTGAGTGTCTGCAAGTCTATGAATTTCTTACAGAAAGGATACAAAATGATAGAACTAGGGTTGTCAATGATGAAAATGGCGGTGAATAGTGAAGGGCGTTGCGAACTATTTCATCATGTAACTTGCCAGTAAACTAAAAAATTGGAGCTGGAGAACTTTAACCTCTTCCGTGACAGCAGGCAACATAGCGACACTGCCAACCCCACGCAGCAGCTAAATGTCTCCAGTTGCTGCGTAAAATGAATGAAAAAAAAAAAAAAAGTGGCTGTCTCACATATCTGTATACTTTCCTAATATAGAGTGGCTGTGTAAGGGAACGGTCAACACTGCGCGCTCTCTTTTCTCCACGTTAATGAAAAAAGAGCCAGTGTTTATGCTCAGAACAGCATATAACTATAAATGAATGCAAAAGGCTCTCGATAATGACCAATACTTTAACTTATAAAAGAAAACAAATCCAAATAGTGCTCTTTCCTTCTCAGATTTCTGTCAACTGATTGAATTTACGCGCTGCTTTGTAAGGTAGAAAGGTAGTTTTTTATCCAGTGGAGTTCCTGCCGCTGTCAGTGAATTTCTACTTTTTTTTTTTTGTAAAATTACGTGGGACTTGCGGTTCCATTTTCTGCACAAAAATCCTGTCTCATTTCATCGTAAAATATGGCTCGCGTCTTTTTGTTCATGTCCAGGAAGAATAACTTTTCAGCGTATAGCGGGCGCAGCTTCAGGGGTGGTCCTTTTCTCTTCCGCGGCCGCTGTTGACGATGTTTCTAGGGATAGAAGATGGTTGTGGAGATCCATGTGGTAAACGTATGTAACATGAGTACTTCGCTATCAGCCCTACATTGCTCACAAGTAAGGGTAAATCAGCGGGCCAAAGAGTTGTTTCTAAAAACCAGTAGAATACGGTTTTCTGAAAACATGGACTTTGACCCTTTTTTAAATTTCAGTAGACCGGTTTAAACGCAGCATGTTTTAGTTTGTTTATCTTCGGAGCGATTAAAAATTCCATTTGCACGTCATTCACAACTGATTGAAGGGAACATTCTGGAAGAATGTATGAGCTCACGAAATTCAGGCGACAAGGACATATTTTTTTCGAATACACTGCAATATTTTAATTTGGTTTACAGATGCATTCCCCTCTCTCCGTTTCAGTTTCGCTATACTATCAAGCGTCAGTAACGAAGAGATACGCTATGTTACTGGGGCCAGTTACTTATTGTTGCGTCTTTTGCCTTCATTATGTTCCTCTGTATTTAGTCGTTTGTGAACCACTGCCATAATTTCAAAACAATGGATCCTACTATTATATTGTCACTCTGCGATTGCGACGACATTACATCAAAGTTTCTTACACAAAAACATATTCATCGCGCTACTTGGCTAAAATGTTTCTGCAGTACTTGGCCCATGGTATATTAGCGCTGGGATCTAAGATAGGGAAGGTGATTCCAGTACATAATCTGGTGACAAACAACCTCTTCTAAACTGGCAAGCCATTCCACTAACCAGGATTCCATGTAAGTTAAGAAACACGTGATGTATTTCCATATTTTCAACTCGTTAATATAAGTTATTTTTTTTTTCCTGTGTTCGACATGGTTTTGCCAGCACTTTTCACACACAACGCAGATCTTATATTCTACCTTTTCAATGAATTGCTGTACCAGAAATTCGCTGTTATGCAGGCGAATGTTTCTTGAATTCACAAATACTCTTGAAGAAGTTAACTACAGGGTCGTCAAGATTAACTTTCTACCTTAAGACTGGATCAGAACATACTTACATGAATGGAATCCTGTTTTACTAATCGTTGTCAGCACGTTAAGTAGTATTCCGATACGATAAATGCAATATCCGGCGTGCCCTAGGGCATCGTTTTCGGCCCTTGACTTTCTTAATACATAATAACGACTTGACGTTCAGAGTCTCATCTCGCACTCACGATATACGTCGATGACTACCGTTGTGTGCCGTGAAATTAACAATGACGGTGGCAGACCGGCCTTCCGACTAGACGTAAATAACAGCCTTCCTGCTGCACAAGGGCTCAGTGAACTAAACCGTAAAAAGAGCAAATTAATGGGTATGGTTTGGTTGGTTTGGTTTGTGGGATTTAACGTCCCAAAGCGACTCAGGCTATGATAGACGCCGTAGTGGAGGACTCTGGAAATTTCGACCACCTGGGGTTCTTAACGTGCACTGACATCGCACAGCACACGGGCACCTTGCTTTCCGCCTCCATATCAAGATATAAAATAACTCCACGTCCACTCATACAAAACAATGTTGAGCTAGAACCTGTTTCATTATATCAATATATAGCGTACTAATATCTTCTACATGTTGGAAGGCTCCGTTTAACCACAAAACCCTAGTTCTCGCAGCATGTTAGGGTGGTTTTAATAATTAAACCTCCTTAATTAAATATCATAGTTCACTTAGCTTACTCCTTTACAGATCTCTTTCACGCTAGAAACTAGAATTACACATCAATCTAGAATTTCAACAATGTCTCTTTAATAACGCTGCAAAACCAATTCAGTATAACGCTGCTCTTTTCAATATTTCACAGTGCAACCACGCAGCTAGTATTATTAGCACAAATAGCAATCAATCCTTGTTCAATCGTTCACTCCTAAGAAAATTATTCCGTCTTTGTTTCTCTCATAAGGGTTACTAATTATCACTGTTTGAAAAGTCATTTCATACCAGCGCTAGTGACTAGCTTGCTCTTCACAAGCTAGTCGCCAGCACGTGGGTCCCTGCTACACCTTTTTTTACATGTTAATTCACGACAAGTACATCAAACGACCGAAACCACCTTCCTATCGATTTTGTATCAATGACTGATTTTTTTCTTTTTTGCGAGTCAGTAAGCATTTTATCTTTATGAATTTGTTTACTTTTAATTATACTTGGGTGATTTTCTACCCTTAATTCGCTACGAAAAGTTTTGATACGTTTCTATGGGCCGTAGTTGACTACTCGAAAATCTTATACCACTTGCATTATGCTATGAATAGTTTCGCTTATTTTGCTGTATTGTGTTCTATTTCTGTGCAGAAGTTTTGTGGTATTTCTAATACTGAATTGTTTTTGTTTGCTGCAAGTGCTGTTTCTTATTGTTGTGGCTTATGTATACCAAACCCTTCTGTAATTTCTTGGCAATTGAGGGCATAAAATAAATAAAAAATCTGTGTAAGTTTTCATGACCCAGTGAATGGTGGCTTGAACCTCTTCAAGTTTCACTTTTGCGTCAGCCCTTTTCAATAAAGATAGAAATAAATTTCATTAATTGTTCATGCCTCCCTCCTGTGTACGCAGTCATCTCAAACGTTCAAAATAATAAATAATATTATTATATCCTGCAATGCTGCCTTTGTTGCGATTATTTTGGGTTCGCAGAGATTCTCAAAATTGGCGACAAAAATACCTGTTGGCGCTTTCCTTATGCTTCATTTCTCTCAACCGGTAGGAATGGGATTTCCTGGACTTATTTAGGATCATAAACATGTTCAGGGTGAGAAACACTGACTGTTTAAACGATTTATAAGCTCTTCGTAGGGCGAAACTGATAGTAAATTTTTATATGTCTTGAATTTTTCACATTATATAATTTCGCTTCGTTGGTCGTGAACTAAAAACAGCTTTTCTGCCTTTTGTTTTTTACTTCGTACTAATATTGAACTCCTATATTTATCCGGTCAAGATGTTCAACAAATGAGCAAATGAAATCATTTGTCGCTTTTGTACAGCTCGCCGAAGTCGGGCCTTCTTTTATTGAGTTCTATTCCACTGTTATTTCCCAGGGATTAACAGTAGCTGAGTACTTTAAATTAGAAGTTCTTTGCGATGACACAGGGACAGAGGAAATCTGCTGCCAAGCACCAGGTGATATGATCAAAGCCTAAGCGGAGTGTTCAAGTTTTTGGTGATATAGAAATTCAACGAAGAACCTGTGATATACGGTGGTAGTGCACGCTAAAGAAGAACGCAGGCAATTCCCGAGACTACTGCTTAAGTCAACTGCATTCACCTAAATAAATTTTTAAAATTGTTAAAAGAACAACAACGCTCTGAAAGGAGCACCAAAGCAAGCCTCCAATGCACTTGCGGAGAAGCGTGTCAGGCTATGAAAGGATCAGATGAAAAAACGTCTCCCTTACTTAAAGAATTGAACTTGATGAATGTCGCTTTGATGCTATATTTACTTATCGAGACGTCTAAAGAAACCTTGGTGAAGAACTCGGAAAACGTATTGCTTGCCTTAAAGGCAGAACCAGCTTGGCTCAACGTGGTAAAAGGTTTTTTAATTAAATCAGAAACCTAGTTCTTCGACAGGAGCTTGATGCTTGCAAGAGTTAAAGCTGACTTCACTGCCGACAAATTACAAAAATTGAGTTTGGTCTTGATGCCATTCTTGAAGAAACTAGCGCCAGAATGACCTGCTGCACTCGTTACTACGTTTCTGATATCTTCTTCAAAAAGCATTTGAAAGCGGTGCATCATAAAATTTTCGCTCAAGTGCATTACCCTTTGCAGCTCTATTTGAGGGCGTCAAGATGTAGGAAATAGTCTCACCGTGAGTTGGGCTGGCGCAAGAGGACTGCTCTCGATAGGTCCAGCCGTTAGTTTTTCGTATTTGAGAGCTTTAACATAAGACGCTTATTGCGAGAACTATCCGTCTAGGGTTGCATGAAAACCTGGAGAGTGCTTAGCTTGGCAATAAGAAACAGAGCGCAGGACCAATGGCTGCCATAATATGGAAACCATGCGAGTTGTTCATCCGTCACGACAGATAAATAATGAATGAAGCAGGAAAGTTCAGGTTAAATGGACTCCAAAGGTGGAACTTTAAAGCCCGCTCCCACCTTCGCTGTTTGTCTACCCTGTTTTTCCACAAGTTCACATTCCCTGAATTCCTCCAGGAATGGAAGGATGGGTCATAAATACTGAAGTGAGCAGATTATCATTTTCTTTAGTGTATTCCTCTTTCTGGAAGATTGAGGCGCTTTAGCAACGCTTCGCAATCTTTTTATAAGGAACGGTCGCTCTACGTTGAAGCGCGTGATCTGGAGTAACACCTAAAAATCCACGGCTTGCGAAAATTGTATATTCGCTTCCCCAAAGACTTGGAAAGAATTACTTTCCTTTATCTCTCCTCTTTTTCTCTTGAGATCCAATACTCAAAACTGTTACGCGGCAGGTTATTGCCCGCGTTAAGCGTATATTACTGTAGCGAAGATGGCATTTGCTTTGAAAAGTGAAACCATTCAGAGCACAGCTGTCAGGCATGGGTCGAGTCGGTAATGCAAATCGCGTCAATCAAGCAATGGCTTGAAAAGCCACTCAGGACAGATGTCCAAGACGTGTAGACAGCACTACGCATAATGCCAGCCATTTAGAGAAGTACATTAGTTTATTTTCTTGTCACTTACGATTTATGTCCTATAACTTGCTGCTGGTTTCTTTAATTGGCCCTCAAAAACGAACAAATTATTAATCGCAGGCACACCGCCACCAATTAGTGCAATTGTGTACAACTACCCGGCATTTATTTCGTGCGCTCTAGAATGCCGCAGTCTTTCCCAATTTAAAAAAAAAAAGAAAATACGGTCTATTATTTCAAGCCCCAAAACACACTATACATAAGTCTCTTGATAGCCATAAAACCAATGCAGTGTTTCTGATTACGTTTTGTACTAGCTTTTATATGTCTGGCATTATTTTTTTCCACAATAAAACATGCTCAAATAACATGTGTGACTTTTTGTTTCCGAAATTGAATCGAATTTTTCTCTTACTATTAAGTGCGATGTATCTTTTTTGTTCAGTTAATCTACTTCTGCTTGTTTTGCCTTCTGCCCCTGAATTGTAAACGAAATGTTGACTTAGTTAGGAAGCCTTAAAACCTTCTATTCTCGCACTTCGTAGGCATATTATACCAAGTATTACATGTCCAACAAAATTTAAACCGCAAACTTCGATCTTTTTCTAGCGCAACATACCCATGTGGCATCAAAATTTTATATCTGGGAAAAATTGTTGCAAAAGTTTCTAAGCGGTCGGTAGGCTACTCGTGCACGGTGTCATACCTTCCCTATTGCCCAAGATGATGTTTTTGTCAGTAGGCAAATGGTTTATTGCTAAATGCCTACCATTCATTTGCCATTTGTGGTTTCAACCTTTATCACTAGCAGTAGACTTTGTAACATTAGCAGTTTCATTCATGCCATTATCGTCACCTGCCTCTCTGTTATATTAACTTTCGGTTAGCAAGCAAGGCAACGGCGTGAGAGCAGGTATTCTTTACAAGATTGCACAGTCTGGGAGCGCTCTCTTCCTTCTGCCTTATGGCAAAGCCGGTCAGTTAAGCTCTTTATTTGCCCACTTTGTCGCAGAAACCAAAATAGTCTCTCGATTTCATAACTGCGGAAAGTGAGGTCTAGTTAAACCGTGGCGCTGGCTATACGCAAAAGAAAATGAAGCCACATTCGGGATGGTCGTATGGCGTCAGGAGGCACTACAACGAAAAAAGAACTCTGCAATGATCATGTGCGGGTTTCTTTCGTTCTCCTTTCTTGTCTGTCTGAAATATATATATATATATATATATATTGTGGGCACTGTGTGGCGCTTCATCTTCCACACGGCTAAACGTGCTGCTTCATCTTCATCCTGCTCTCTCTTGTAAATACCCATCGTCATCGCGGAGTGTGGTTGGCTGCAGTGTGCGACCAAGGCTTCAGGTCTCCAATAAAACCTAATCCGCCACCAAGTCCGACCTTCTTCGCGTTACCTTACAATATATATATATATATATATATATATATATATATATATATATATATATATATATATATATATATATATATATATATATATATATATATATATATATATATATATATATAAACTTGAAGTAGGTGACACACGGTGGAAAAAACAACACTTTATTCCGACGTTTCGACCGGGGTCCGGCCTTTGTCAAGGAATGTAGAAAGAAGCTGTCGGTTCCCATTTCTTATATACATGCACAATGGAAACACGTGACCAGCCACTGTCAACAAATAAACACCAAAATATCAAAAACAAGATTTCACACGCGTGATGTAATGGCGGTGCAAGGTATATAGACAGAATGACACGTGTTGCGCTTAGGTCATGCATCTTAATATGTTGCACAAAGAAAGGAAGATGTATCGCTTAAAAGATTGTTGTCACTATCAGCGCACAAAACAAAATATCGCGAGGTTATAATGGGTGAAGTACATGTCACATTTAATCCTGCAATATTCAGGAGGGGGAGGGGGGGGATTGATCAACTGAAATATCCTTCTCATTGGCAGGCGACAGTAGCAGATAACACGTCAGTAGAATTTAACAGTGAAATATAACTGTGATTTAGCGCGGTACACACACACACACAAAAGTAAACAGTCACTCAAATCGCGGCATGGTGACAAAACTCGATTTTCTGCTCAATGCTATGGGGACAAAAAGAAGCAATTAAAGTTAACTGTTCGTAACAGTGTTGATAAAAGGAATCGTGGGCAAGGTTATAGGATAAGTTGTAATGATCAGTGCATGTTACGGCGGGAAGCAATATGACAGTGAGAAACTGGGAAACATGAAAAGATCAGTGCAAGTAAAGCATGACATACTGTGAGGGGCTTTGGGCTGTGACCGTAAAAGCGCAAGCGAAGAGGCAAACAGTGCAAAATGGAGCCAATGTCGATTAAACATAATATCTTTTAAGAAGTTGCCAATGGTGCTACCATTTAGTTAAAATGCTACGACGAGAGACAAGTTAGCTTGCCAATGTTTTCATTCAGACCACAAGAAACCGTGTTAAACTTATGTATTAAAAATGATTCGCGAACTTCGCGTTCATGGTGGGTTCTGAAGCCTGATTCCAGTAAAGTTACTTGCATTTTTTCAAAGGGGTGCTTGGTAATGTTTACATGCTTAGAGATAGGAAGGTTAGGCAGTGTATTACAATGAGCTTTATGATTATTAAATCGGTATCTGAAGGGTGTTTCGGTTTGGCCAATGTACTGAATTTTGCAGATAGAACATTCAAGCATGTAAATCACGTTGTCCGTATCACATAAGAAGTTGCCTCGAATCTTTATATTAAAGTTCGATGCGTGACTTGTTGCATATATATATATATATATATATATATATATATATATATATATATATATATATATATATATATATATATACATATATCTTCATGATGAATGCATAGTGTTCATTTCCTTGTTCACGAGGCACCTGTAGCTCGACTATCAGGTATAAAAATAAACGACAATGAAGCCACTGGGGAATAGAGTTTGAATTTCTTTTTGTGTTCTGTGCATTGTCCGCAAAGATAGGCTGAGCCCAGCGATCCCACATGAGGATATTTTGCGCTTTCGAAGAAAGGAAGCATGAAAAGTCCAACAGAAAGAATTTTAAATATTATCGTCTACGTCAGTAGAGATTGACTCAAAACTGTGCAGGGCATTGCTTTTGAACCAGCATAAGAGCCAAGGAGCAAATCATAAAGTAAAGAAGAGTCGATGCACGCCAACAGGTTTTAAATTAGGCGTATAATATTATTGCGCACATTTAGAATGTTAGACCAAAACCCAAGATGAATTGTCTCTGAAGTTATGGTAAAATACGTGCAAGTTGGACAAACTAGCTGCACTAATTTTAAGCGGTCGCGCGGGAAAGTAGAGAAGAATGAAGATACAGGACAGTGTAAAATTAGTTTTCAGTTTGAAAAAAAAAGTTAGTTTGCGTCCTTCCACGCAAAAAAGGAGCTATGGCTTGAATTCTACTTTGCTCCCAGTTAGCACGCGTCACCAAATATACTAGTTTTATATTTGTTGGCTTCTTATTAAAGGCTGGGCATGTCTGTAGAGGGATGAGTCATTAAGCTCTCTTTTTTTTTTTTTCATATCTCAACAGCTGTGCAGCGCTAAAATTATACGTCGTCAAAAAGAAATCACAATCGTAGTCAGGTGGTACACATAAAAAAATAAAAAAGAATAGGAATGCGAAAGTACTGTGCTTTCCATTTCCTTGATTAGAAAATAAAACGAGTAATATAATTTATTTTCTGCGTTTTCGCATTTTTTACGGCAGGTTTCTTTGATAATTTGATGCTTCGTATAGTGTTTTTTTCTGCGCAGTCGTGATGCTTTAACGGTCAACGTTATTTTTTCGTTTTTCTTTTTTTTGCAGCATATGGGAAACTGAGCTCCTCTATCTTTTGGATGTTTAACGAGGTTTGAATGATGATTAAGTATGCTCAAAGAGAGTTGCGGTGGCAACAGTCATTAATCATGCAATGTGTCCGCTTAGCTTGTTATCTCCCTCTATCACAGGCATGCCTTCACCTAATTTATGGTATGATATCACAAAAATTTCGCGTTTTTATCGGAGCTGGTGTGTCACAGTTAATGAAATGTTAGTGCGAATTCTTGTTCATGAACGAAAAATCCTTATATCTCTTATATATTACTTTTATGGAACAGGCTGACCAATATTCACACAAGCCTGCGTGTAATGTTTGGACTTCATTCAGAACCCATAGCCCCGCCGGGGTGGTGCAGTGGTTAGGGCGCTTCTACTACTGTGCCCAAGGATGCGGGACCGAATCCCGGCCACGGCGGCCGCTTTTCGATGGAGGCGAAAAGCAAGGCGCCCGTGTGCTGTGCGATGTCAGTGCACGTTAAAATGCCAGAGGTAGTCGAAATTGCCGGAGCTCCCCACTATAGCGTCTCTTATAGCCTGAGTCGCTTTGGGACGTTAAACATTTTAAAACCAAACCAATCACGACCCATAGAGTGCAAACCGTAGGTTAAGCACAAAATTTTGCAATTAATACATGCATAATAATCTTCTATCTGTAGCTTCCCGTCGCGTGTTTTACGCCGTGTTTCTTTAAATAATGTTGGTGGTTCCCTGTTTTTATTTTAGCGGGCCGCTTCCTTTATCGGTAACTGAAGTGAAATCTGCGAGCGCACCCCTCATTACAGAAGTCAGCAGATGGCGTCATGAGAACATAACACGATTTGGTAATATACAACGTCCAATACCGAGCTAAAAGGAGTAGTGCGAAAATTGTGAATGGGATTCTTGTCGTTTTGACAATAGAGACTGCTGCGTGAGAAAATTACGGCGTGACTCATGGTTGAATTTTTATTCTTTAGTCGAATTATAAATTTAAAAAAATATTTTTGACATTTATTTTCATTTACACTCTTGTGCAATCCTTTAGAGCCGACAAGGGTGCTTGAGACTCACCTTGGAACTGTATAGACATAAAAGGACACTGATAAGACAAGAGAAGGCGTGGACTTCGGCTGCCTGCTACATAGACAAGTCAGGTACGTATAAATCCGCGTCGCATTTTCTCTACTTTGATCGTACGCACTACCGGAGGCAAAGTCTTTGAGAGCACTGAACAACCTTCAGTGAAGAAATATGAAAGCCTCAGTTTTGCTGCTGCTGTTGCGAGACTATACATGTCATCCTTATTTTTAGGTTTTTATAGTTCGTAGTCTCTATTTTTACATTTTAAAATTTTTATATTTCTTTTTTCCTCCAGCGCCCTCCCGCATCCTTACAGTAGATACGAAAAATTATGGATACGTTCGCAGGAAGTCGGCCTAGAGTAGTGATGGGCGCGCTCACACGGGATACGGAATGATGGCGGTCTGATTCCTGGCGCGGACGCGATTTTTTTTTATTTTTGGTGCTCTGATTGACACGCTCAGATGAAAGGCTCTGCCTACAGGTCCCGTATAAGCCTGTCATGAGACAAGAAATGCTTTCTCTTTAAAGGCCCCAAGGACGCACCATATGCGATGGAAACCGATAAATCTTTTCCTAGCCTGTAGCTCGGGACAACCTTTGTCGACGTTAATATAGGACTCGCGCTCCGTAATGTGTAGCAGAGAAAACAGGTGATCGCCAGAAGATATCACGCATGAATGAGGAAATCACTTTTTAAGTGTCTGGGAGCATTTTGTCGGTGATTGTACACACGTGATGAGAATTTCCATGAATAACAATAAGGAAAACTGTTTGTGCGTTTCCTTGCATTTACTCTCTTTCTTTCTAGGATGAATTTGCCAGACCATTTTCGTGACGTGGCATTTCCGTTCTAGCTTGGCGCATGAATGCTATCAGTGGAGGTACTTGAGGAATATAACGTGTTGCTGCTCTTCGCAGCCCTAATTTTTTGCAGACGCAGTGAGTGCAAAACGCTTCCCTTGCGCAGTTAGTAGCATGCCTACCCTTGGGGGCAGATTGACGCACTGTGCTCTGCATTTATTATTTCCGTGCATTCTACCGGAATAGTGAATTAAAATTTTTATTACAGTAGGTTTATTATTTAATACTGAAAATATGGACGCTTTCACGCTTCGTTTACAACATATCTCCTTCAAAGGCCCGATGATATTTGGAATTTAGCAAGGGTCGGCTACATTAAGCACTGGGTGCTGTCACTATAGTTACACGGGAACTGACGTTATTGACAATTAAAACTAGAAAACATGTATATTACAATAGCACTGTTTAGGCAGATACATATTCAAGGTAACTATATAATTAAACGAGGAATAAATAACCTTCACCTACTCCTTCCTAATGCATCTGGGCAATTGCTAACACCTAGCAGCGTAAACAACTTTTTATTCAGCCTGATCCGACGGACAGGCTTCTCTCTTTGGAATACACGCTGGCGGCGGAAGGCAAATAATTCTGACGATGGCAGGGTTATGTCGGCGTTACCATAGCGATTGTTACCGGCACCACTGGCAGCCAAATAGAAGGTGGAAATTTCGCGATTTGCATGACAGTGAAGACGAGAAAGAGGGAGACAGAAAAAAAGGGGGGGGGGGCGAGGGGGGAGGGGCTACAGCGCAGTAGCGCAATATTCACATTAGCTGTTTCTCTCTTTCTTTCTCTCTCTCTTTCTCTTTCTCTCTCACATACACACGCATTAGTCTGAAGCGCGTAAAATTTTTATGGCCTATGTTATATGTGTTTCGTCACGCTTCATCGCCGGGACCGGTGGTTTAGGGCCCGATATAATTGCCTTGACGGCAGAGTCTTTACGTGACCAGAATGTCTCATTAGCCATAGAGGCCATAATGGCCTCTGCTCCTTTCGCCGACAACGCCATAGAAGGCGTCGGCTCGAAGAGCGGGGCAATGTTGTCGCCTGAGGTTTAACGAACGCACTCAAGGCTCTCGGCACAGAAGCTTCCGCTGCTTTATCCAGAGAGTACCCTACATGCAATGGACTAAAAGCCGTGAAGGACGGGGGGCGTGAGGAATTTGCATAACAAAACAGGAAAGCTGCGTTTTAGTTTTCATTTCTGCAATTGCGTGGTGTTGAAAGCAGGGCACCGATCCCGAAACAGTAAATTAAGTGCCCCTTCGCGTCATCCTCGTACCACTGCGCCATGCTCGATACGCAACAATTAGGTATCTTTGATTTTAAAAGTCAACATTAAGTTTCAAAACGCCATTCATAATATGTGGCGCGTTTAGAGGTTCCTTTTAGTTATTTACAATACTGCTAACTCCTGAAGCAGTTGTGGCAACGTGGGAAACACATTGTTGAGAAATCAAAAAAGTAAAACAGGAAGAGGGAAATGAAACAAACATATCTGTAAGTGGCAGTACTTTACTACAAGTCCAGAGAATAAGGCAACAGTTACAACAGCTGAGAACAAACTATCATAAAATGTCGTCAGGATCCAGCATGACCTTAAACAAAGAAACGTACGTTGCAATCGCAGCAACAAATTTTTCGAAGTTATTCAGGGAGACAACAGATTCATCAAGCTGATTCCAGTCTACCACAGGGCGCGGGAAGAATGAGTATCTGTATACGCCATTCTCGCAATTAAATGAAACTAAAGTAAAGTTAGTCCTATTTCTGGTGAAGTAACCCGAAGAAAACGAAATATACCTGGAAGCGGTGCTCTTTATATGGATCTTTATTAGTCTGAACAAGAAACCCAGACGATATGTTCTGTTCCTTTCTCTGGTGGATACGATGGCTGTTCTTTGAACCAGGTTAAAAACTGATGTTACGCCGTACTGTTTAAAAATAAATCCTGCTGCATTGTTTTGTACCCGTTCTTGCTTATAAGCGTTGATTCCAGTAAAAGGATCCCAAATTTAATTCGCATATTGAATGATCAGAAGAATAAGAAATTTATATGCAAAATCTTTGTACTACAAAAGACGTGTTGAAGAGTACGTTTTAGAAAGTGTAGTTTACCAACTGCACTATTTGTATATAGGGGGCATGGCGGTTCTAGTGCAGATTACTTGAAATATATAACCAATATAACCGAATATACCTTTGCTCGGTAACGCGTTCAAGCACTGTACCAGAGGCTGAATACTTAAAGGTGAACGGTTGCTTTTTGTTAGTCGTCGACATGATCGACATGATATGAAGCTTTTTTTGTAGTTGGCCGAAATTTGTCATGTGTCACACCAGTCCAACAGCCTTCATAGTTCCTTGTTAATTTCTGCTGGTCATTCTTGGAGTCAATAACACTGTATAAGATACAATCGTTCGCATAGTTTCTAACCTTGCATTTTAGTCCGTCAACAATATCATCTATAAATAGAAGAAAGACCAGGGGGCACAGTACTCAGCCCTGTGTAACACCGGATGTAACTGAAAATATTTGGGAGGCAACTTCCGTAAAGACTTCATTCTGATTTCGTGGTGATAGGTATGCCTGTATCCAATCGCAGATAAGTTTAATGTTTAATATGATTCTTAGTTTTATCATTAGTTTTGAGTGCGAGATTGTATCGAACGCTTTGGCAAAGTCGAGGAATATCGCATGAACTTGTCTAGAATGGTTAATTACTGAAGCGAAATCATGAATAGTTTCTACTAACTGCGTTACGGTAGAGACGCCATGCCTGAAACCGTGTTGTGCGAAGGATAGATGTTGAGTGGGCGTCAAAAAAATATATATATGTTTATGAATTATGTGTTCTAGCAGCTTACAGCACGTGCTCGTTAGAGATATGGGGCGGTAATTTTGAATAAGTAGTTTATTACCTTGCTTTGGGGTGTTTTTATTTTCGATAACGGCCATTCCACTGGCAGGAGGCCTGTTGAAAGGGAACGCTGATAAATAACTGTGAAAAGTTTGAGGACCATTCTGCGTACCACTTTAAAATTTCATTTGGAAGGTCGTCTGGATCTTATAGGGGCTAGTAACCCTCTTATGGATTAAATACCATGAGCTTATCTCTTTTTGTGACATGTCACCGCATTTGCTTCACTTTCGCCTCACTGTGGCACCACTCTGACATGACTGTGTCGAAACGTTCTTCATTTTGTTGAAGTTTAAGTATCCTGTTCAGAGCAGTGACTCTATTCGATTATAGGGCGTCGTCACTTCCCACCAGCTGCATAGCTCATTAATTATAAGACGTAACGGAGACATAAAAGTTGCTGAAGATATTTTAAAACAACCCTGACGAAACAACATCATTTTTGTTTTTTTTTTAACTTTGTTGCCATATTACTTTAACTTGCTTTTGAATACTCATGATGAGGAGGGTCACGGCACTGCTTTTTATTCGTAATTATGGTGGTCTCCACGCTTTGTTAATTCCATGGTAAGCCTGAAATAACAAAAATAACTGAAAAGTCTGCCACGCACAGGTGCTCTGATTTTCTTCCTTCTTTTAAGGTGTAGTGTGGACAACAGAAAAATATTATTCGGGCAGGAGATGCTATTGGTTCAATCGCCTCTTTTCCTAATCATTCCGGCCAGATATATTCTGATGCCTCGCCTGAAGAGTGTAGAGTCTATCAAGTTTCGCAAACTGAACTATGGTGGAACTAATGAGCGTTTCAGGCCTTTATTTCGATGCAACCACTCTGGAATGTCATATTTTAACAAATTGCGATGATATAGCAAGTATATCAGTATATAGTCAAGTATATAGTCAAGTATATAGTGCAGTATATAGTGAAGTATATAGTGAAGTACATAGTCAAGTATATCCTATATACCTTTGGAAGTGCTGTTACTGGTATTGTGGATCCTCACGATGCGGCAAAGGTTGCGATTTCGCCACACTCAGTGCTACCTCGGAAGGCACTGTTCAACTATTTAAGGACGCTGGGATTTGCACGAGGCAAATATGGCTGTCGTTTCCGCACACTTTACGAGATGACATTCCGGTCAGGAAGTAAATCATTGTTGGAACCGTAGTTAGATGGTGTTCTCTAGAATATTGATTGCCTTTTACGGCTTGTCGTAGAGGTTTCCGGCATCTTATATCGTAGTTAGTTAAACATTCATTGCTTCCCGAGCATTTCCGCAGTGACCAAGAATCAGATATCTGCCAGTGACATCCGCTGATATTTTGGCTCGTCGCTTCCAGTGCCTTTCGTTAGACACGGACGAAGTGGAAAGAAATTGGGAAGACGACGAAAAGGCACTTAATTATTTAAGGAGCCAGCTGTTCATAACTTCAAGAGTGGTTCTATTGTTTGCTCTAACTTGCATTACAGTCCATATAGATGATAGCTCTAAGGGAAAGCGGCACTCAAAGTCATATGAGTGATTATGATTAACATTACATACCACAGAAAAAAGAGCTTTGAGGTCGCGTAGGTTATGTAAAAGCGTATACTATTGCAAACTTTACTTTCAGTTTAACTGAGGCGCCGGTCTGGATTCGTCGAAGCAGGGAATATTCTGCTCGTGGTAAAGTTCTCAGAGTAAAGCGCTCGCATTAACTTTGGTTACCAACCGCATTGAAAAAGGCGGCGAAACGGCACATGGTTAGTTGCATGCCTGTCATCTCATCTAACAGCACAGACAGGGAAACTCTGGAATGAAAACGAGTATCGGAGCTCGGTGTAGTGGTAAGCATGTGTTATTCTGTGAGTCTGTTTCCGGGGCTAAAGGAGTGTGCGAGAAAATAATGCAAACATCGTTCCCGCGTTCTTTGGGTGGGCCTTTTTTGAGCTGAACCTTCTAGAGTGCAGCATCTATGTGAAGAACTTTGGCGCATGTTCGAGTGGAAAGTCGAGCATTGGCGCCGTTTTTAGGTAGGCGTGACACACCGCACTGCTGGAGGTCGACATTACTTTGGTGTCGGCATGGGAGAGTTGCAGGCTTATTTCTTTACCAATGTCATCCTAAGATCCTTTTTGTTTCTGCACTGGTACAGAACAGTGCATGGCCAGCAACAATGGCAGCACCTTGCGCAGCGTTTGAAGCCTCGAGCACGTATGGCAGGAAAGAAGTTTTGCAGTAATACGGCCATCGTTCACTCGATCCCTTTCTTCCTGCCGCTTGCAGCTACCTTCGCCCCTTTTCTTGTCTCACGCATCAGTGCACGTTGAGGTTTGGAGAGTGTGCCTGCGATAATAAAAAAGGCTGTCTGACCAATACTCGAGTAAATACGGTATTTTTGCTAAGGTGTGTTTTTTTTTTCTCCCCAAAATTTATTTCTCCTTAGGTACCAATTGTGACTAGCCATTTGCTGTACTGAAGCATTGTCGACCATTCCGACAGTTACTATCACTGTTTCTCTGCTTGACGAAAACCCTTGGGCTCAAATGGGCTAAGTTCCCGAGAAATCAAATGAATGTAATATTGCCGCACTTGTGATAACCACTAGCACAGCACTGCGCAGATTGAGATGCATTACTGATGTTAGTTTGCACATTTTCTGTTATAAAAAGATATTGCAAAGCAGCAATCAATTATTAGCTGTGAAGCGAGCCTAGCACTGCTATTGATTTAGCATATTTTACATTAGTGTCTCCCACTTGTCCGCTCACCAGTGCGTTGGAAACTTCACCTAGTGCCTTCCATGATACGGTGAAGTGTACGTGGACATATTGCCTGGAAAAAGCTTTTTCTCAACGGTGTGTTCAGAGCAAAAGTTTGAAAATTCAGTAATATAACATGCCTTTTACACCAGCACATCATATTGGTACGACATATTGCAAACGCAGATAAAATGCTAAATTAAGGGTCACATGAATAATTTCAAGTGACTGCATTGCTCAAATCGCACTTATATCTTATAAAATGACAGATTTAAGAAATAATGTCAAGGTATATGCATTCAACAAAGATTTACGTTTTGAGGAATAAGTGGCATAGCTTTTCAAAAAAACTTCCGCAATAATTTTATATAATTTTTTTCCGCTCTTTATCTAAAAACCATTATTGCGCCACTGTTGCCGAGGTCCATTTTGCTTTTAACTGACCTGTTTTATTGTTGAGTCCTCTGGTCCTATTTTTTCTTCTCTGGGACTATCTATCGTTCCTAATTTATTTGAATGTCAATTGTTGCATTTGTTTCGATAGAGGCGGGGCTTCTCTTTGCAGCAGAAGGTTTTCCCTGGTAGAATACGCCTTCGCTGCTATGCCTTGAGAAAGCATAATGGAATCACGGTTGGCGGCGATAGACGGCGATAGACGGCAATAGACGGCGAGACGTGAGCGCGCGTTTAGACCACGGATGCAGTGTCATAGATCACTGCTACATAACGTCCACCGCGCAGAATTGCCAGAGCTAGGGCCCATCGACGCGCCCTCTGCAGCGTGAGAAACTGCTGCCGTTTATACAGGAGTGGGACGATGGAGCAGAGAAGAAGGAGAGGGGGGAGGGGGATACGAAAAGCATGATGTGTCATCTAGTCGCTTCGTGTTTAAGCCTAGAGGAGAAGCGACTCTCACTTTATGTGGTCACAGTAATAAACGTTCTTTACCTCAAATGACGCGCTCGCTTTGGGCACAGTTGAGGTTTTAGAGGGATACTGGCTCCAAATGTATGGTTGCAATGTTTGTTCACTGCATCTTTCTTCCCGCATCTGTATTTTGCTCGTGATAACATGCACTTTCAGTCCTCGGCGCAATGTGAACCGTTTCTGTCGCTTGCAACAAGCCCAAACCAGAGCCTCGCCTTTTCATTTGCAGTCCCTGAAGCAGCATACGGTCCATTTTATTCCTTGCGATTGATTCCGATTGTTTATTTTAATGAAACTTTGAATGTATCGTAAAGACCTTCATTTTGCCTTTTTATCTCTAGTTAACTAATTCATTCATGATATCGCGCGCATTGTACTGCAGCGGTGACATTTTGCACTAAACGGCATAAGCTTTAAACAGCATGCGTAAACGCTCCTCTATTTTATCAGTTTTTGTCAACACTTAAACCGGTGGGATAAGGCTCAAACAACACGCTATTCGTAGTGGTGGTACTTTAATACACTCTCCTAGAAACACGAAAAATATTGCAGTATCTACGTGGTATACAAAACGTAATTGTTCAGCATATAGGAATAGCTCCCTGAAACCTCGCATATTGAAATATTGCATATCGTCACGTGCTGGGGACAAGGCCGTAAACACAAAAAAGAGAAGGCAGACGTAATCGCATTGCAATCAACTCTTTATTGGGCTAACTTGCGCCCGCAAAAGAACTAAACAACTCGGCGGCGGCGATTGCAACAAAAGTGCTCTCTGGTCGTCTAACTGAGAATGCAGTTTCACCCGGCAGCGCTCACTTTAAAGGCGGCGAAGCGAGATCCAGATAAAACCACAAACGGTGTCTGGCATACCCTGGAACATTGCAGAAACGTAAGTGCGTGGCTGGAATCTTTCGAGATACATCTCGAAGCATATTCTGCGACAAAGCAAGTCATGAAGCCGCGTCTCGCGACAATGAGCATTAAGAAACAAAGAATACAGGAATAGATCTGTGCGCTAGAATCACGGTGATAAGGCCGCATGCCGGCGGTTGTCGAAAAACATCAAATAAAGATTTGAATCTTTCGCGACAATATACATGATTTAAGCAACGTATTCCTCAGCGCCAGCTAGCTCAGAGTCATCAACAAGTTTGCCTCATTTTTAGAAGCAGCTCTTCCAAGACGACTTCCATAAGTGCGGCTGCCGTTGACAACGTGATGTGACGGCAAATATGGCTTGGATAAGTACGGAGGCATGAGGGGCTCGCTCTTACAGTGTGTCCTTGATGTTCCCTTTGCAGACACAGTGGTGTTGCGGCCAGCCAAGACAAAAGGAATGGTCTAGCTGCATTGGGCAAAACAAAATCATCAGTAAGAGCTCCAAAAGCCCTAATCGATATCGGGACCTCTCAGTTTTGTTTATTATTGGCTGGCCCCTGGCAACATCTCGGGCATTTTTGTTTCGTAATCGCATATCGCTGCCACCATCATTCATCGTTCCCTGTTATTTGTTCATAGTACCCAATTTTCTGCCCCGACCAATCTTGCATCACATTGTGTGCCATTCTGGACAGTGCTCGTAATTGCTACTTGTGGCTACCGCCCGCATTTTACTTATCTGCCTGACATGTCTGCTGCTGGCTTTTGTCAGAACAATTACACCACTACCAAAGGGGCTTTCGGGGTTTTTTTTTTACGGCTCTTTATTAGAGCACGGTAAAAAAAATGATCGAACTAGCTTTTCTCATCACCGTCTGCTTTTGCTTATTCAAGCCAAAATTTGTTAACTTATGGGTATGATAGAAAAACAAATCATTCAATATAAAAGAAGGTAGTTGGGAACAGCTGATGATTAGTAGCTCATCAAAAAGACGTCGAGGTTATAAAAATACACAGGAGTATCGCTTGACTGCATATACTACCTCCTGTGCTCATTGAAGAAATGTACAAACGATGCACCCAGCACTCTCAGAGATGTCTCACATGCCACTGAGAAAAGCTGAGATTTGGGCAAGTGAGCACGTATTCAGTTTAATTTAGCAACACATAAAAGACAGGTAGGAACGGGCGTAAAACGCGCACATTCTTTTCTTATATAACTGGCCGACACGCGAAGCCATGGATGCCTTCTACATTAAAAACAAACATGCAACATGCATTAGCTGTCGTTCTGTGAGCATATCTGACAAGGAAACGCGGTCTTCTGCCTTTGTCGTGTCATGGAAGTTAAGCTCTTGCCTCGCTTGCATTTTAGTTCCCCGCTAGAAGATGTGTGCTATTCCATCAATAAAGTTTACTTGATACAGTGCGCTCGTTTGCCTTTCTTCGCTTTTTGTTTGATGCCTTGTCGACACGCATAAACGCATAACAACTCTGCTCCCAATATCCGCGCCCCCGTGCGCGGCATCCGCTTGCTCAGAAGGTCGAGTTCCTTCCTAACGAACGTCATTAAAAAGGCACTCACGCCAAGCATAAGGATGCAGTAATGTTAAAAAGATGCGTCTGTGACAAAGCGCCTGCAAGTGCCTTGTGTTTAACTTGTCTTTGCACTGTTCTTGTTCACCGGTTATGGAATGCTGAATGTTGGCACTTTGCTGCCCTTCACTTATACAGCACTACAATGTATGACGAATAGCTATATTTATTCAGTTTGAAATAATTTACAACCTATAGACTACCGTGCAGGAGGTGGGCGGCAGTGGCAAAATTGCCAACATTGCGTTTCTAAAACGAATAAATTTATGAAAGAAATATAAAATAGAGGACATGCAATGCACAATATGAAAATATTTGAAGACATCAATGCAGTACAAATTAGTCGAACAGATGAACAAGTGAGGGGTAAATAATAAAGAGAAATACGTGATACGCCAGGCCTTCAAGAGACAATGCGCGTAACTGGTATTTTCACCATTGAAGGTTTGATGAATGTTAGTTGGTTGGTTTGGTTGGTTTGTGGGGTTTAACGTCCCAAAGCGACTTAGGCTATGAGAGACGCCGTAGTGGAGGACTCCGGAAATTTCGACCACCTGGGGTTCTTTAACGTGCACTGACATCGTACAGCACACGGGCGCCTTGCTATTCGCCTCCATCGAAAAGCTGACGCCGAGGTCGGGATTCGATCCCGCGTCCTTGGGAACAGTAGTCGAGCGCCGTAACCACTACGCCACCCCGGCGGGTTGATGAATGTTAGATACTATAAATAAATAAACGGATAGATTCCTTTTAGAAATAACACTTCCTCTTCTTGGTAACTCCTGCTCATGTTTAGACCTCAGTTCAGTTCAGGCGTTCAGTCGTGTCCGACTCTTCGTGACCCTATGGACCATGTCACGCCACGCTTTACGGTCTCTCACTATCTCCTTAACATCACATAGCTTCATCTGCAATGCCTCGAGAATGCCATCTAACCATCGCGTTCGCTGCCTACCCCTTCTCCGGCGACCCTCAACCTTTCCCAACATCAAATCTTTCTCCAGCGACTCCTCTCTTCTCATCAGATGACCAAAGTAGCTGAGCTTTAACTTTAGAATTTGACCCTCCAATGAGCAGTCAGGGTTTATGGTCGACAATATCGACTGATTTGATCTTCTGGCAGTCCAAGGAACTCTTAAGAGTCTTCGCCAGCACCACAATTCAAACGCGTCAATTCTTCGGCGGTCAGCCTTTTTCACAGTCCAACTCTCGCATCCATACATCACAACTGGAAAGACCATAGCACGGGTTATACGGATCTTGGTTGGCAGACTAATGTCTCTGCTCTTTACTAGGCGGTCAAGGCTAACCATTGCTCTCTTTCCCAGAAGCAGGCGTCTCCTAATTTCATGGCTGCAGTCTCCTTCCGAGGTAATCTTGGCGCCCAAGAACAGAAAATCTGTCACAGCTTCCACTTCTTGTCCATTGATGCTCCAGGACTTGATAGGGCAAGACGCCATGATCTTCGTCTTTTTAATGTTCAGTTTAAGCCCAAACTTCTCACTCTCTGCTTGTACGCGCATCAGAAGTCTCTTGAGTTCCACTTCACTTTCTGCCATTAAAGTGGTATCATCCGCATATCTAAGGTTGTTGATACGTTTTCCAGGAATCTTCACTCCAGCTGAAAACTCGTCCAGACCGGCCTTTCTCATGATGCACTCTGAATAGGTTAAATAGGCAGGGCAACAGTATGCAGCCTTGCCTCACCCCTTTCTCAATCGGAAACCAATCAGTAAGACCATGCCCAGTTCTGACTGTGGCCTCTTGCCCTTCATAAAGGTTCCTGAGGAGACAGATGAGGTGAATTGGAACTCCCATCTCTTGGAGAGCTTGCCACAATCTGCTGTGATCTACGTAGTCAAACGCTTTCGCATAATCAATAAAGCAGAAGTAAATGGGTTTCTGGAACTCTCTTGCTTTTTCCATGATCCAGCGAAGGTTGGCAATTTGGTCTCTAGTTCCTCTGCCCTTGCGAAACCCAGCTTGCACGTCCGGAAGCTCCCGATCCACATACTGCTGCAGCCTACCTTGCAGGATTTTTAACATCACCTTGCTAGCATGCGAAATAAGCGCGATCGTGCGGTAGTTGGAACAATCATTGGCACTGCCTTTCTTTGGAATGGGGATGTAAACTGACCTCCTCCAATCCTGTGGCCACTGCAGGGTTGCCCAAATCTTTTGACATAATGTATGCAGTGTGTTAACAGCGTCGTGGTAGAGGTTTTGAAGCAACTCAGCTGGAATACCATGAATTCCGCTAGCTTTGTTCTTAGCAAGGCTGGCTAAGGCCCATTCAACTTCACTCTTCAGGATGCCCGGCTCGAGATCAGTAATCACAACCGGCTTATGTTGGGTTTGCACATCCGGGTCCTTCTTGTACAGTTCTTCTGTGTATTCCTGCCACCTCTTCTTTATCTCTGAGGCTTCAGTGAGGTCCTTGCCTCGTTTGTCCTTTATCACGCCCAGCTTAGCACAGAAGCTTCCTTTGATATCTTTGATTGTCTTATACAGAGCTCTTGTGTTCCTTAATTGGCTGTTGTCCTCAACTGCTTGACACTGTATGTTCAGGAAGGCATTCTTATCTCTCCTTGCTATTTTCTGAAAATCCGCATTGAGAACCTTGTATCTTTCTCTTTCCCCCATACCTTTTGCCATCCTCCTTTCCTCAGTTATTTGCAAAGCCTCTTCAGATAACCAGTTTGCTTTTTTGCATTTCTTTTGCTTTGGAACTACCTTAGCAGCAACTTTTTGTATTATATCACGAACATCAGTCCACATCTCTTCGGGCTCTTTGTCTTCTAGATCTAATTCTTGAAATCGATTCCTCACTTCCACAGCATATTCTAATGGAATCTGATCCAGATCATACCTGAAAGGCCTTCTAGTTTTCTGCGTTTTCCTCAATCGAAGCTTAATTTTGGCAACAAGAAGGTGATGATCGGTGCCACAATCGGCCCCAGGCCTTGTTTTTACTGCTTGTATAGCGCTTTCTCCATCTCTGCCGGCAAATAATATAATCGATCTGATTCCTGTACAGACCGTCCGGTGAAATCCATGTGTACAGGCGCCTCTTGTGCTGTTGAAAATGAGTATTCGCTATGGTCAGGTTGTTTTCTTGACAGAACTCTACTAGCCTCTGCCCAGCTTCATTTGGCTCCCCAAGACCGAACTTGCCTGTAATTCCGGATATTTCTTCACTCCCGACCTTAGCATTCCAGTCTCCTATGAGAAAAACGACGTCTGATGATGGGGTGCGGTCTAAAAGGCATTGTAGGTCCGCATAAAATCTCTCAACGTCAACTTCTTCAGCAGCAGTGGTCGGTGCATAGACGTTGATAACTGTTATGTTGAAAGGGTGACCTTGGATCCGAAGTGAAATCATTCGGTCGTTTTTGGGGTTGTACCCTAGCACTGCTTTGCCCATTCTTCTGTTTACTATGAGAGCGACCCCATTCCTTCTCTTGGATTCGTGCCCACAATAAAAGACATAATGGTCGCCGGAGTTAAATTCTCCCATTCCGGTCCACTTGAGTTCGCTGATACCCAAGATATCAATGTTCAATCTGTCCATTTCTCGCTTGACGATATCCAGTTTACCTTGCGTCATAGATCTTACATTCCATGTTGCTATGTGATATATCTCCTTGCAACATCGGACTTTCCGGTCGCTTCCCGACACATCCACAACTGAGCGTCCTTTTGGCTTTAGCCCAGCCGCTTCATTCGTCCTGGAGCTACTAGGAATCGCCCTTTGTTCATCCCCAGTAACATGTGGGACGCCTTCCAACCTGGGGGGCTCATCTTCCGGCGCCATATCGATAATGGTATTGTGACTGGCCATAGGGTTTTCTTGGCAGGAAATACTGGAGTGGGTTGCCATTACCTTCTCCAGTGAATCACATTTTGTCAGAACTCTCTGCCGTGACCTGTCTATCTTGGGTGGCCCTACACAGCAGAGCTCACGACTTCATCGAGTTTCGCAAGCCCCTCCGCCACGACAAGGCAGTGATCCATGAAGGGGTGTTTAGACCTACCTTGGAGTAAAATTCTGACACCTCTTATCGATAGTGAGGAAGGTTCTTAAAAATCACAAAGTAATGGTACTCTTTATTTATGGGTATCGTGAATTCAAGAAGCATAGCTTGTTGGACCAGTTGCTGCATAGTTGAAGGTGCAAACAGCGAAAAAAGGACGCGTTCACAACGAAAGAGTGCACAAGGACGCAACTGAAGCTTTATCTTGAGCTTTACCATGGTCGAGTTGAAAATGGCCTTTCTCTTTCCCGGGCCTTTCGCTTTGCCGTTTTTGTTTATATATTTACTCACTACATATAAGTAAAAAAAGAAAAAAGAATGGTACATCAAGGAAAACGTTTCAGTCCAATGATGCACTCTGGGGAGCTTGTTGGTGGGCGGTTTAAAAACAAAGGTGATGCACAAATCAGACATCACAGAAGGAAGAGAGGCCACACATGTGCATGTCTCGTCTCCCTTCCGCTATGTCGGCTTTGCGCATAAGTCTCTTTTTTTTTAGTTCCTGCACAAACATACTAGCTCTGCCCACACAATAAATGTATTTACCACAAATATAAAACTCTTTGATACCAAAGCCTACCGTAACGCCGCGAAATGTTAACAGGAGCCTTGCAAAGTATTGCTCATGATAGCGTCGTCACATAATAGGGGCTAGAATAAGGGTCCTGATGTGAACCCAAGATTGGTCACTGCTTTCTTCTTATGTGCGCAAAGGTATGTGAACGGCACTGCATTTATTACAGAGGGCCAGAGTCCTCGTGTTTTCGGGATTTGCTGGCTGTTTCAGCTAACAAATTAAGCAATTCCTAAATATATATTGCTCTAAACAAAAAAATAAACAAATAAAACGTCCGGCACAGATGACATATCTTATTGTAAAAACACTTCTAAACATACAACTAATTAACTTTTTCATTACTCGAGTAAATTCACTCGGGCTAACCGGGAGTTCGAAGCCATTGACGAAACAAAGCCAAGCCGGCTTTTGAGACGAACAAGAAGTCAAATCCCGACAGCGCAAGGAAATTAGGCACATTTTGCACACAAAAACATCAGTGACCAGATTAGAATGCACAAGAAAAATCACGGCGAAAAAGGCATGTTGGTGTCTTATGAGTTGTGGTAACTATACGGCGCCCAAATCTGTCCTTTTCTTTATTGTCTGCTTAAAATATAAATACAGTGCAGTCAGTTCTGTTTTCCCTGTTATTCTGTGTCTTGCGCTATTTTAAAGAAAGAGAAAAGGAAACTGATTTGGGCAATTAAGCGCCGCCATTTTCTTTCTGCCAGCTTCTCTTTTAGATGCATGAATATCGCTACTCTCTTAATAAGCTTTTCATTTGTGCCTTTACTGTCCCGCATATGTTGATTCACGTACTCTAGTAAGATATCACTTTATATGAAATACCGTCCGACATAAACATAAAGCTACATTTTAACAACGCTTTAATAGCGCGCTTACGTGGCGTAGGGGCAGCGTGTGAAGTTGGGCAAGTAGAGTTTCAAAAATAGATATTCCAACGGCTTGCCCTCGTTTTCATATATACCAACCGCTAAACTAGGTACATAAAAGGTTAGCAACTGAGGTATAGCTAGTTAGGTTTGAGATTAGGAAGCTTTAAATTAAATTACGCCTGCCATGCTTGATAGTTTGTACCAGAAAAGTTTCTTTTGCTGCTTCAAATTCTCAAGATGTTTTCAGAAATATATGGTTTAGGGCTTAACGTGTAGGGCTTAACGTCTCAGTGCGACTCGAGCGAAGGCAGATACCGTAATGGAGGACTTCGGAAATTTCGACCACTAGGTGTGCTTTAACGTGCACTGACGTCGCGCAGCAGTCAGGAGCCTTGCTTTTCGTTTGCATAGAAACACGGCCGCCACGCAAGAGTTTCGATCCAGCGTCAATGTGTTCAGTAGCGAAGCAACCTCACCACTGAGCCACCGTGGCAGGGACTTTCAGTTATATACTAGTGTTCAGTTATATAGCTTCCAGGTGGGATTTCTAATCACCGCCATTGTCCTTCGCTTTATGCTGCTAATTAGGCACCTGTGTCTCATCGAAGTGCAGCACATTTGCCTTCGACGCAAGCTATATGAGACGAAAAGAAGCTTAGATAGCTTCTGCAGACTGGAATCATAAAAACCACCACAATGATGCCAGCTTGCTGCGGTGTCGAAATAATAGTCACATCCACATGGGTCTTCTCTTGTCCTTCATAACAACACCTAATTCGAGTGCTCCCAGTGCCACGAGTCCTTGCCAAACCTTGACAAACATACTCTGCATATGTGTGGCACAGTTAAATGGGCATCAGGACGTTCAATCAATTCGCGAAACGCTCGTTGCCTTCCAGTTTAGAGCGGTAAGAGTGATTATCTACATTTCGCGTACACCCTTCTGATGACTATTGTATTGTATGTACTGGGTTTTATGGCGCATATTAAACTAAGGCCAAGCACAGTGTTGATTGTGCGTTGTGTTAGAAAGACCATTGTTTACAGTTATGTCACAGTTCGTTTAGAATGTTGATTTTTATTAAAAAAATTGAGACCACAAGTAAATTCGACAAGGGCATTTTCTCCGCGGAGAAGCTTTCAGTGGAGTTGGACGTGCTCATTATAGAGAGCTATGAAATGCCTTTTTCTTATTTCTTCGAGCTATGTGCATGATACCAAAAGATGATTGATTGTGAGCTCATCTCCACATGCTTCACATGTAGGTTTCTTTTGCTGCAGCAATAAAAAAGCTATGCGTGAGGTGTGTGTGTGTGTGTGTGTGTGTGTGTCCGATGCGGAGACGACATAGGATCACTTCGACAAAGCACTCTTGATGGCTGCTTGACTTTGTCGGAGCTAAGACAAGGAATAACCAGCTCCGAGAGCGTTCGGGTTCGAACTGTTTATTTGTTACTGCGCTGTTCGCGCTGAGGCACCTAGTGCCAACCTCTTCTTTGTCCAGAGCCGTGCCGTGGCTAGCGATAAGAGCGTGGCACAAGGGGCGCTACAGGGCTCCCCACCGTAGAGCGGA
This sequence comes from Amblyomma maculatum, assembly GCF_055883805.1. Classification (NCBI taxonomy): domain Eukaryota; kingdom Metazoa; phylum Arthropoda; class Arachnida; order Ixodida; family Ixodidae; genus Amblyomma; species Amblyomma maculatum. The sequence continues at coordinate 24,617,403 of NC_139347.1, read as the reverse complement.
AGCCACGGGAACTGCCCATGCAGCGGTAGAGTTCGGCGGCAGAGTCGGCAGAGTCGAGGCGAGAGTGAGTGGAGGGGTCACGGTTAAAGAGTGGCAATATAGGCAGGCTTCAGCCTGTCAGCAAATACAACATCTTCACGACCGCAGACGTCTAGGGTGCACGTCTTCGTTGTACGCTGGAGCACGCGGAACGCTCCGTCGTAGGCCGGTGTTGGTCACGGCGAACGAAAAAATGGCTGCAAGGAGTCCAGATCCTGGCTCACAAACACGGATTGAGGGTGACGATTAGCAGGGATGACCGGAGTGATGTGTTGAAATGTGTTCCGGAGGTCCCGTAGGTAGGGTGAAGCATCATGGACGAGTGAAGGGGACGAAGGAGAGAAGAATTCCCCAGGAAGTCGCAGGGGAAAGCCATAGACCACCTCAGCAGAAGAGTAGCCAAGGTTAACTTTCAGTGCTGAAGGGATTCCCAGAAGTAAGAGGGGAAAATGGTCGGACCAGTGTTTTCTCGGTTGATAAATGGAATGGGCAGCCTTGATTTGGCGATAAAGACGCTCCACCACGCCATTTGCCGAAGGATGGTAGGTGGTCGTATGAATGTGGCGGACGCCCAGGATGTTGGCAAGGACGGTGAACAGGGCCGACTGAAACTGACGTCCGCGGTCGGTGGTGACGACAGACGGGCAGCCGAAACAAGACACCCAGCCGGCCATGAAAGCCGTAGCCATTGCGTGGTTGATGCTGGGACACGAAATATGTCGGAGCTAAGACGAGGAAAAAATTACGAGACACTGGCGACTAAAGTGGTGAAAGGCGAAAGCCTGAGTGCCACATTCTGCTACGCATTTGATGGGAATGTGGCGGTGAATGATGCTTCGGGTAAAGAGGGTGACTACTGTTTCACATTCCCTCCTGCCCTTACGGCATGGTACATGTGTACGCGGAGTATTGTGAGCCCCGGCGGGGTGGTGTAGTGGTAAGACGCCCGACTACTGTGCCGGAGTACCCAGGTTCGAACCTGACCTCGGCGGCTGCGTTTCGATGGAGGCGAAACGAAGAGGCGTCCGTGTGCTGTGCGATGTCAGCGCATGTTAAAGATCCCCAGGTGGTCGAAATTACTCCGTAGCCCTCCACTACGGCTCCTCTTTCTCTCTTTCCACTTTCACTCCCACCTTCCTCCCTTCCCTAACGGCGCGGTTGCGGTGTCCAGAGAAAACAAGTGAGACAGTTACCTCGCCTTTCCCTTCCTATAAATAAATCAGTATTGTGACAGATACTGCGCCTTTTCTATCCTGTAAATTTTATGCTCCTTTTATGCTCCTTTCCCGGACAAGGATTTCCAAAGCGCTTCAAAAGCAGCAGGACTTGTTCCCGGGCACTTCAGAACAACGAGGAGACCACCGTTTCTCAGGTGGGACCATTTTCAACGAGGATTTCAAGTTCAAGCGGATCGAGCGAGTAGCTAAGCCTAACAGATAGGCCTCGAGTCAGCTGCCCGCCGCGGCTCCGCGGGCAAACTCTGCCGCAAATCATGACAACCTTGACGGGGTACGACCCGGATGGAATGCGTATCGTCACCATTCCGCAGGCGAAAACGCCAGTTTTCGACAAAGTAACAGAAGCCAACATCCAACGCAAGATAGAAGAGTGGGAACGCGCATCAGCCCGTAACAACCGCTCGGCACGGCAGAAAGGACGAACGCCAGATGGCCACTTCACCGCCGCAGCTGATACGCCGCTGCAGGAGACGCCACGCACGCAAGTCAAGCGTTGGAAGCCTCCTCCGCAGCCGCGTCTCGACAAGCAAGATGCAGTCATCATAATCAAACCTAGAGGAACGCTGGATCTCAGCAAATTCAGGGGAAGCAACACTCTCGGAAGCTCCTTGCACATGGCAGCAGGCATTAATAACACATCAGCAGCGCTCAGCGTTTGGCCCATTTGGGAACAAAACATCATCGTCGTCGGCGTACGAGATGCCGAAATAATCAGAAAGATCCTCGCAATTCAAGAACTTAAACTAGGGGACACAGCACACGCAGTGTACTCCTACCTCCGGCCTTCTGACGACACATGTAAAGGAGTAATACAGGTGGACCCTAGGGTTTCCAACGAAGACATCACGGAAGCGCTTCGCTCCCCGGACGCACCAGTGGTGAGCGTGAGAAAACTAGGTTCCTCCAACAAAGCGGCCGTCACTTTCGAAGGAAGAAAGGTCCCTTTTCACGTCTTTTACTACGGAGAGGCGCTTCCCGTGCGCCTCTACAAGAAAACAACACCAGCCTGTTTGCTGTGCGGGAAACTTGGACACCGGGCGGATGTCTGCCCTTGCCCTGCGCAGTCACGATGTCCGCAGTGTGGCCAGGACGACATTCAAGAAGCCCATGACTGCCAACCCAAGTGCACAGTGTGCGAAGGCCCACATCCCATGGGGTCGAATCAATGCAAGTTCAAGTACCGAACATCACAACCAGCCAAATCCAAGACAGGTCAAGACAGTCACCAGTCCAGGGCCAAGTTTCGGGACCGGTCCAGCCGCAGAGGCACATCTAACAGCGGGGACCGACTGACCCAACGGGCCCAGTCCAACAGCAGCAACTCAGGACCACGCGGCTCCCGGTCATCAAGCAAAGGACGTGACACTAGCGACAAGGCGTCGCACCCCACCGGCAGTCGTCCAGCTGAGAAAACAACAGGACCCCATTACAAGGACCAGCGCAACGACGGCAAGGTGAGCTGGGCAGATGTAGCTGCCTCCTCCCCCGAAGCGTTGGCTTACAAACAACTTAAAGCAGAGATCGAGAAACTAAAGTCAGAAAATAGGAAATTAAAAGAGCAATTAGGCGTCGCAGCCAACCCGAAGAACACATTACCTCCATTGACACAACAGGCATGTCCGATGGAGGAGGACAAGGAAGAGGTACACCCTCCGTACCCACAGGAGCTAAATACTAGCACTATCGACAGGCAAACTGCACTAGAGACGCCACAGCAGGCGCCAATGCCGCAGGTACCACAACCGCAGGCAGCAGCACCGCAGGCACCCATGCCGCAATTTATTGAGAACACCGAAACACAGGACCGCATTACCCGCTTGGAAAACACAGTCCAAGATCTCATGGCCAATAAATTACAAATTATGATCGAGACGACAATCAAAAGCATGTTAGAATCAGTCATCAAGCCCATGATGGAAAAACTTGAACCAGTTCTAATCAGGATGCAAGCGCAGGAGATTAGAATTGACCGAAAAATTCAGGAATATTCGGATGTTTCTCACAACAAGGGCACAAAACTACAGGGCAAAATGGGAAATCGTCGCCTAGTCATCCCTGAACTTGATAAAGAACCTGAAGATACACCACAGGATCCGACACACATTTCTAATCCTCAACATGGCGCCACAACCAAGACCTAAACTCACCATCCTACAATGGAACTGCAGGGGACTAAAGCGCAAGAGGGAAACATTACAACAATACATAGACTCTTATTCTCATGCGCCGCAAATAATAGCCCTGCAAGAAGTAAATATGGAGGCTAAGATCAGAGGATACTCAACACATCAAACAAACCCCTCGACATGTATTTTGGTCCACAAATCATGCACAGCAACCACTGTAGACCTTGACCTACACAGCGACATTGAATATACCTTCATAAAGTTGCTACCACAACACCGTAACAGCAAGGGCACCTATATACTCAATATATATAGTCGCCCCAAACAGCGCCGCGCAGCCTTTGACGCTATCTTTATCAAAGCACTAAGAGAAGCTCACACAGCTCCCCTAGCTATAGTCGGCGACTTTAACGCTTCTAGCCCATTATGGGGATATCCAAAGGAAGACACTAAAGGCAGGAAACTAGCTTCCGCCATCGCTGACATGGCACTCACCTTACTTACTGACCCGCAGCATCCGACTCGAGTCGGTACCAGCATAACTCGGGATACCTCCCCCGACCTGACGCTCGTCCGCAACGCCCGCAACTATGAGTGGCTCAATACGGGAGAGACCTTAGGCAGCGATCACTACATGCTGCAGACCATCTTTGAAAGCAACAAGCACAGCAAACCTCGTGGGCAAGCCAGAATGACAGACTGGGAGAAATTCAGGAAGGATACTAAACTAGTTACATCGGAACAAATAACTAGTTACGAAGAGTGGGCGGCATCTATTCTCGACCTTAAAGAAAACCTCACAAAAACCCTTGCCACCACGGAGGACCACCCAGCTGTTGACAACCATCTTCTACACCTTTGGGAAGCTAGGCGTAGTCTCATAAAACGGTGGAAGAAACAAAGGCACAATCGAAAACTCAGAATTCGAATAGCGAAGCTAACTACTCAAGCAGACCAATACGCATGGGACCTCGCTCGCACCAATTGGCTAAAAAGGTGCGAATCCCTCAAAGGTCGCCTAGACAGCAAGACTACGTGGAACCTTCTCCGATGCCTAATTGATCCACCGAAATCGAAGAGTGAACAACGTAGAAATTTGCATCGAGCCTTACACAACTTTCAAGGCACGGATGATGAACTCATGGATGAACTCACGCGTCGCTATATCTGCACTTCGAGAGACGCAGAACCCTCAAATCCAGAATACCGGGGGGAACCGAACGAAGACCTAGATAAAGACTTCACTTTAGAAGAAATCATAGCAGCACTAGCAGATATGCGCCGAGGTACAGCCCCGGGACAAGACAAAATTACGGTCGGACTTCTAACCAACCTCGGCACGGAGGCACTGCAGCAACTTACGGATTACGTTAACGAATGCTGGCGCATCGGCACCATTCCACAGGCATGGAAAACAGCCAATGTACACTTTATCCCCAAACCCGGCAAGAAAATCAGCATTGAAAACCTACGCCCCATATCCCTCACGTCGTGCGCAGGCAAACTCATGGAAAAGGCAGTCCACGCACGTCTCTCCAACTATCTAGAGAACAACGAGCTACTGCCACACACGATGTTTGGATTCAGAGCACATCTGTCCACCCATGATGTGCTTCTGCAACTCAAACGCGAAGTCATTGATCCAGCACGCAGAAACAGTGACCGAGCACTTCTATCCCTCGACCTCAAAGGAGCGTTTGACAATGTCAAACATTCCACAATCCTCCAAAATCTCCAGACCACCAACTGTGGCCAGCGAGTCTACTCATACATCTATGATTTCCTTAAAGACAGAACAGTCAACATCAGCATCGGCACTAAACAAACAAAGCAAGTGAAGATGGGCACGAGAGGCACTCCGCAAGGGGCAGTATTATCCCCACTTCTGTTCAATATTGCACTCCGCAATCTTCCACCTCTTCTAAATCAGATACAGGGCATACGACACGCCCTGTACGCTGACGATATAACCATCTGGACAACTAGGGGTAGTATGGGAATGATGGAAGAACAACTACAAACAGCGGCAACAACAGTTCAGAATTATGCACGAGCGTGTGGACTAACCTGCTCTCCCGAAAAATGTGAACTCCTAGTCTTCCGCCAGCACAAAAATCAGGCCACGATCGACATCCACGTTGACAACTCACCCATAAAGGAAGTTCAGACCGTTAAGATACTGGGTCTATGCATCAATAACAAGGGCAACAACCACCTCGCCATCCAGAAACTCCGCCTCGTGAGCGAGCAAGTCGGCAGGATGATCGCCAGAATAACGACGCGGAAATCAGGGATGCGCGAAGAAGATACTCTCCGACTGGTGCAGGCCTTCGTCGTGAGCCGCATCGTCTATGCGGCACCCTACCTTCGTCTCAAGAAGTTTGACATCAAGAACCTCGACGTCATAATCAGAACAGCCTACAAGAAGGCCCTGGGCCTCCCTCTTACGACATCGACGGACCGGCTTTTACGACTGGGCGTCCACAACACGGTAGACGAGCTGATTGAGGCACACCTCACGGCGCAGGTGGTACGACTCTCCACGACTCTGACTGGCCGACAAGTCTTGAACGATTTGAACATCAATTGCCCCGAACAGCTAGACCCTAAAAGCGACATCCCAGCCTCATGGAGAGGACAATTCAAGGGAACTCCATTACCGAGGAATATGCACCCCGACTTTCACCAGCCAAGAAGACAAGCACGAGCGGAAGCTATAAAAAGGCACTACGGCGGGCGCGAGGGCGTGTTCTATGTCGATGCTGCGGGTCCTGAACAGGGAATGGCGGCCGTTGCGGTAGTACACCAAGATAAAACAGTGGATGGACTAATATTACACAGCCATGACACACTGGCCGCGGAGGAAGTGGCAATTGCCCTAGCTGCGACACACACTACCTCAGAATACATTCTTACAGATTCACAGACAGCATATCGCAATTACCTCAGGGGCAGGATTGCACCGCTAGCAGCTAAAATCCTGCAAGATAGTTACACCCGTGGCTACCAACCCATGGATAAACACTTAGTATGGGTACCAGGTCACCAGGGCATCCCAGGGAACGAGAGCGCACACGCCTCAGCCCGAGCATTTCTCCCCCGGGCACCCAATACGGATCTCGTGGAACCTCCTATCCCATTGCTAACTTACACCGAAATACTTCAGCACTTAAGATTATCTCGCCGGGTCTACCCTCCACCGGCAAAGACACTAGACAAAGGGGAGGAGATACACCTCTGCAAGCTACAGACCAACACTTTTAACAATCCACGCAGACTACACGCAATAGATCCAGAGTCATTTGACTCACAATGCAAATTCTGCGGGGAGAAGGCGGACCTATACCATATGGTGTGGGCATGCCAGCGAAATCAGACTGTCACTATTAATAACCAGCCAACGCAGGAGGGGTGGGAGGCAGCTCTGACCAGCTCGGACGCAAGGGTTCAAAAAGAACTCATCGGAAGAGCGCGGACAGCAGCCTACGCCAATGGGGTTCCGGACTGAGGACTCCAACCGCCGCTACAACCTCCTAATCATTTTCATTAAAATATTTTTACCACCACCAACTGCACTAACGTCTCCAAGACATATGGGTCTGCTTATGTTTGCTGTGTGGTGCAGTGTTGGAGGAAGCGGCAAATTAAAGGGCGCATGGACTCCTGGATCGGACGCTGTTGTTGTTATTGCTGTAGAAAGAAGGAAACGAAAATGCACGGGACTGCTACTGGCTCTGTAGCTGAGCCACCTCCGCTGCCTCGTCCGGACAGAAGAAAAAATAGAGAAGAAAGCAAAAGAAGAGGGAGAGAAAGACGCGCGCCGCAGCAACAGCCGTCGTCCACCACCGAAGTGGTGGCGGGTGCAATGACGACCTACAACAGATAAAAATTTGGTGGCAGGCTATCACTTTAATCCGACGTTTCGGCCGGACCGAAGTGGCGTCCGTGTGCTGTGCGATGTCAGCGCACTTTAAAGATCTCCAGGTGGTCGAAATTACTCCGTAGCCCTCCACTACGGCTACCCTTTCTCTCTTTTCACTTTCACTCCCACCTTCCTCCCTTCCCTTACGGCGCGGTTCAGGTGTCCACAGAGCAAATGTGACCTGATACTGCGCCTTTCCCTTCCTGTGAACCAATTATTATTATTAGCACCCGCCGCAAGCGGCAGTGACCTACCTGTCCCAGCCTCATCAGGGCCAGGAGCCTGGATCGGACGCTCGGTGGGGTCAGCTTCTTATATGCATAAATCGCCTTGTGACGTCATGACCTGTCGTGACGGTACATCGCGCGCCCCTTGTCGAACACAACCAGCATTTCATTGAACGCATTAAAGTTCACCGTCGAGAAATAGTTCGTCTACAGGAAAGAAAAGGCGCAGTATCTGTCACTCGTGGAATCTCGCTATCATTCTCACTGTAGACAAGGGGTATGCGCAAGGCTCTGGAATATGCAGTTTTGGCCCAAACAAACAGGCCGGTAGTCATAGCACTTCAAGAGACGAATACAGAAGTAAAGCTTGCAGGGTATACAGCATACAATGAGAAAGTGTCGGCTGAGTGCCGGCCGATCACAGCTACACTTGTACACCGTAATCTAACTGCAAACCAATTAGATTTGGAAATACCGGAGGTCTCTCATACATTTATACAAATCCTGCCGAACAAACGAACAGAATCTCCCCTTTACATTCTAAACGTATATAGTCCACCTAAAGACAACAGCACGAAAATAGCCACACTCTTCCGTAAGGCGCATGTAGCCGCTCATAATGGAATGTTGCTGACTGTTGGAGACTTTAACGCCTTTAACGAAGATTGGAGCCATTAGTGACCCTAAGAGAATTTTAGCATGACGACGCCACAACCCACCTGGCTGATTTGTTGTATTAATGAATGCTCATTGTGCCCTGTAAGTGGTTTTGTGTATTGTGCCGAAGTCAGGCAATAAAGAAAAGAAAAACAACAACAAAAAGAAAAAAGAAAATCAGTGGCGTGGCGCCGTGGTAAAGCGCTGGGCTGGGGATCCAAGGGATGGAGGTTCGATTGCCCGGTGGGAGTCAAGGTTTATTAATATAATTCTGAAATATCAGAGCCGCCGCAGAAGAGTGACACTTTTGCTGACGATAGCGAGTAGCCATTAAAGGCTTTCGCCTTTATAATCAGGCTCCGACAGCGTTCGGGTTCGAAGAGTATTTTTTTTTTCCTTGAGTTGCTCGCACTGAGGCGCCTAGTGCCAACCTCATCTTCTTTGTCCAGCGCCGTGCCGTGGCTTGCGATAAGAGTGCGGCGCGAGGGGAACCACATTTTTTTTTTTATTTTCACACAAGCTTGCCATAAGTCATATTATAAAAACCCATGTAAATTATTTTCCGTAAGGAACCGGAGCAGGCTCCCACTCTTATCGTTGTCGGTGAGCCATTTAGAGAAGTCCTCTTCCCTTGTGTTTAATCCTAGTTCCGCATGATCTGTGTCCTTGATGCTCTTGTCCCTGCACAAGTCCACAGCAGGTGGCGAACATCCACTTCTGCAGCTGGTGCGGGACACTTCGGGCATGTGGTGGGTCCTATGTCTCCATTCTACGATTATAGGCTTAATAAGGTGTAGTTTATTATACCTTATTGTCCCACGAAGTATGTTGTTTTGTTCATAGTTTACTCTGTATGATCTTCATGCAATCTTTGCGAGGTCTGTCGATTTGTTTTACTGTACTGTTACGGGCCCGTGCAGCAAATTCATCGGCTTTCTCATTCCCTCTAATACCTACATGGCTAGGAACCAGGCAAAATTTTATTACCTGTCCTTTCTTGTAAGCTTCTACTGCGTGTTTATAATGCCTCCAATTAAGGGCTCCGCTGCATTTTTGATGTGCAGCGCTGCGATGACACTTAAAGAGTCAGAATATATAACACTGCGTTTAATATTTTCTTTCACTACTGCTACTACGGCTACTGCCGTAGCTCAGTAATCTGATGCTCAGTAATACTGCTCAGTAATCGCTGATATAGACGCTAATGTGGCTATGGTGTTATTTGATGAAAAATGAAGAACCTATGAAAAACAGCGCATAAAATGTATACTTAGTGAGAAATAGGATGGAAACCTTTCAGTCTTTATTAAATTTCCACATTAAGTTTTATGAAACATGCGTCCGTTTAAACCATCCACTGAGTATGAGTGAGTTCATATCAGAAGACCCCTACCTCTCTTTTCTCCTCAATGTTTTGTTTTTCCGCACAATCATTAAGCACACTAGACAAATACATCACAATGTCATGACAAATCTCCTTTTAATCATTTCGGTGATTGCGTCGAAACTTTTTATCTGGCTCGCGACAGACTGCTATGCTCCAGATAAGGCCATAAACATATTTTTGGATAATCACCCGAGTAGAGGTCGGCAAAGTTTCTACGTTGGAAAAGTGCAATCCTTAATACTTGAGGCCCGTACGACGCTTAAAAAAACGTATTTACCTTCTCGTAAGTTTCCGCTAGTTGGCGAGTTCTAATACTTGTATTGTCAAAATTATTCCGCACCCGCTATTACTTAAACTCGTCCTGCTTTGCTTAGCGACTGATGAGGGATTGACGCAGTAGCCTAGCTTGAAACTGAGGATACTGTGTTGTTCTTTCTTCCTGTTCTCAATAAATGTTTCATTCTTACGTTTCAAATCTAACAATGATTTGTAATAAAGTCTCCAGAAATCACTCGTAACGGTTATTTAGTTTTAGCCCTTAACCTTTGTTACCAAGCATGTCATATAGTACATCATGGTATCCTAAAAACTGCGGAAATGCTTCCTTATTTAGCAATATCAGGCTGGTATCACGCTTTTGAGTCTCCATCTTAGCCTGGAGCCCGAATACTTGTTTCGCACGCAAACGTCTATAAGCGCCCGAATTCACAGGAGGCAGTTCACAGAGAAGTGCTTCCGGTAGTTTGAAGTTCATGCCAGTAAGAATGTGAACGTTTCACAGAGATGACTAGAGGTGGTGAACAATAGACAGCGATTTAAAGTTTCCTGTTCGCATATATAGAGAGCGGAAAAGACATTGTCTCACAGATGACATTTCAGTTCAGTTCAGTCGTTCAGTCGTGTCCGACTCTTCGTGACCCTATGGACCATGTCACGCCACGCTTTCCGGTCTCTCACTATCGTCCTAATATCACATAACTTCATCTGCAGTGCCTCGAGGATGCCATCTAACCATCGCGTTCGCTGCCTACCCCTTCTCCGGCGACCCTCAACCTTTCCCAACATCAAATCTTTCTCCAGCGACTCCTCTCTTCTCATCATATGACCAAAGTAGCTGAGATTTAACTACATTTATTTATGGGGATTCTGTTTATGCGCCGAACGTCTTTAGTGGCGCGTTATAAGTGCAAATTGACGAAGCCCAAATCGATTCAAAATATCATATTCTAGACTAGCCCGTAATGCACATAGTGTTATATAGGTTATCCCTGAATGCATATCGAGCCTTGGCTATATTACTTCCGCTATTGCTTCTGAGTAAGATATATAACGTAGTTGATTAATATAAAGATCTGATATGTCAGACGTTTTTGTTGTACTAAACGCAGACAATAACAAAGGTACGTTACTCGAATTGTTTACGCGATCATTTATTGCGCGTCTTTCAAAACTTCTTCCGAGGGCCTTGTGTTATAACTGAAAATACAGAATTACAGCAGGGGAAATATTTTCTGGTTGCCATTCCATGCTGCAGGGAACCTCTACTGAAGTCAGTAAATAAAGACGATGTTTCCAGGTTATTATGACAAGCTAACAATTGGATCAGAAGGGGAAAAAAAAACAAACAAATTCAAGGCTGCGGAAGCCATGACAATAGGTTATTTTTAAATTTTCGTCATATCTGTTCATGTAAAAAGTGAATGCATCTCATTCCGTCTCGTGAAAAAAAGAAACTTGTGAGGATTCCACGAAACGATATACATCTATTTATTTTTTAAGGCTGGGATTTCACCTCTTTCCGTAATATACTACAGCCGAGCGAACGTCTGTGGAATCTTCGACTAGTTCTTGTTGCAAAACATTCAAGAGAATCTCTTGCCCATGTGAGCCGATGCAGCTAAGTAAACACTGATAGGTACGGGCCTGAAGCCTGCAACTTTCATGAACAGAGCAATGAGCTGATACAAAAAGCACACCAGGAATCCACTGCCCCACCAGCGAAAGTACAAACTTGTATTCGAGGTTCACAACCGGAGTGTCATGAAATCAAAATCAGCCAGTTTTCTTTGCGTTGTCTATTTCATACTCAAGTCATGTGCCGCTAGTCTGTTCTTCAGAGAACATCCTGTATAAAAACAAAAGCAACGCTTGCGGAAGCTGTAGCAAAAAAAAAAAAAAAAAAAAAACGGCCTGCATTTTTTTTTTTTGTTTTCGTTTCGGCACGCTTTTAGTCCACTGGTGTAAGGCATCGAGCTAACTTGTCTTGTTCAATTTGGTAGGCAAGAGCAATTTAGGGAATCTTGAGGAGCACCGCTGAGAGGAACCGAATACTTTGCTCTATGAAAGGAGACACTAGAAGATGCCAGAAAAAAAGGACTGTGACGTGCCCAACAAAGGTGCTCTATGCGGAAGCGCGCTACAAGAGCCACTCAGTAAAAGGGCACGAGCAGCAGCACCAATAGAAAAGAGAAGTTCTAGAGGAGGCAGAAAAAAATACGGCGGAGAGGACATAGATGAAAGTACAAAAAAAAAAAAAATCTTCGCCATTAAAAAAAAAAAAAAATTGTGGACAATCTGAAGACGTGAACAATGCCGCCTTTTGAGGCAGCAGAGTACGGCGCTCCGAGGAGAACGAAATTAGTCGTTACGCTTAGGTGCGCAGCTTTGGCGAGTTAGGGGAACGTCACGTTTTTCGAAAGAGCGTAGAAGGCCCACACGATCTATAAAGAAAATGAAATGTTGGTCTCCCTCTCTTTCTTCTACTACTTTTGCTGCTTGGTTTAGTCGACCACCTTGTCTACTTCCCCTTAGGCGCGTTTCTCGGAGCGGTCGTACGGCTTCCTTCTTCCCAAGAACACCAAGCGCACTCGTGAAGCTTTCGCCGTCGCTCAGATTGAAGTGCCCTGAGCGAAACGACGGCATTTTGGGAGGCGCGACAGACTGTACAGTTAATTGCCCAGAAAACTCTGGTCCAGGTCAGGAAGCTTGCTGGCGAGACTCCTGGAGAGAATGCCGCGGAAAACGAAGTTGCGCCTGCTGCGACCCATTATGTACGCCAGCCTTTCACGCCCCATTGGTGATCGTGATTTATCGAGCGTTTATTTCCTGCTTCTAGTCCTGATCTAAATGTCTTGTGCCTTGAATGAAGTTACATCAGTGCACTTGTAAGCATTATTATTTATTTACTGCCATGACCATCACTGACCTCCAGCGCTGTTTTCAGGAAATAAATGGCTTCATAACTGAAAATGTGTTTTACACGCTCTCCTTCTTATCTGATAACAGTGAAGCAAACGCAACTATGAAGTGACAGTTTGCAAATTTTGTAGAGCACTGTAGCTGTTATGTTGGAAACAACACCCTGGCCAGTCTATATCGGAGTCATTTGGTCATCTGGCAGGTAGATGTGGAGACACTGTTGTCGATGAACGTGATGTGTACCGACTATAGCCCAGGGCATCTGCAGGTAACCGATGACACAGATAACAGGATGACACAAGTGATACGGGTCGACTGCTTCTTTCTTTTTTTACTGGTGTCGAGGAAATGCGGAAGCGTACGCCTTTTAGAAACCATTCAAGTAGTACTGACAGTACTGAAGAACCCAACAATGTCTTTTGTAATGTACAGGAGCTTGTATTATTGCTTTTTCCTATATACGAGTCTCTCGCTGCTCCGACCTCTCCTGACAAGACGAAATGGGAGTTTTTTCTCTCTCTACTTTTCCGCTGTAAACCTCACTAGGGGGATGAAACCAATAATTAACTACACCAGGAGAACACATTTTGCTACGGGTTATCCGCAAGCGAAGCACTTAGTCTAGATGGGAAATGTGCTCACCAGCGCTTCGTGTCGCATTCCGGTTTTAGTATTCGTAGGGAACCACGTGTGAGGACTGACAGAAGTTGATGTATGCAACGGCATGTAAATCACAACGCGAAAGACCGAACGTTTTGCACGAATGACGCTCAGCTTTGGCAATGGTGCACAGGTAGAAGGGAGAGGCCAACGAACCGAATGTGTTCGCGCCACCTTGTTTTGAAAACCTAATCGCAGCGGCATGGTTTGTTATTGTTGTGAGACTCATCCGCAGACATGCTGATTTTTCTTTAGCGAGACACCGCTAACAAACTAAAAAGCCGCACTTCGCTTCAATCATTCCTTCCCTCCGCGATTTTACCTGTCTGTCTTAGGCTAGTTCGTTATCTAATCTAATGCAGTTATCTACTAGTATTATGTGGCGCGTTTGAAAATGCTACCCTCTCTTGCAGTTGAGGGCCCTTTATAAAGGGGGGTTGGTTGCTCCTGGCTTTCCGGGCCTCGACACATAGGTGCCTTCACCCATTGTGGCGAAGCCGCCTTTGCAGCGGTGTATTTTATCTGTTGTGCATGCCGTAATTACACATGCCACCGCTTGGGTGGCGGACGACAGCTCTTGCGCGTCTTTCTCTTTTTTTCTTCTCCTCTCATCCGTTTATTCTCCGCTGTCCGCACGAGGCAGGGGTTGATTGGTTTGTGGGGTTTAACGTCAAAAAGCGACTCAGGCTTTGAGAGAAGCCGTAGCGGAGGACTCCGGAAATTTCAACCACCTGGGGTTCTTTAACGTGCACTGACATCGCACAGCACACGGGTGTCTTGCTTTTCGCCTCCATCGAAAAGCGGCCACCGAGGCTAGGATTCGATCCCGCGTCCTTAGGAACCGTAGTAAAGCGACGTAACCACTGTGCCGCTCCGGCGGGGCACGAGGCAGGGGTGCTGGGTCAGATAGAGCCAGTTGGCAGGCCCCTGCATGTTCTTTTCCTCCATAATACAGTCACAAAAACAACAACAAGGATCCTGTATAAATATTGTGAAATTAATGGAAGAGATATTTGCACACTTCGAAAATCGGCTTTCTATAAGACAAGCGCGATAAGTTTATTTTTCAGAGGTTGCATTTGTTCGACGAAAGTCTGGAAAAGAAACAGTTAGGAAGTTGGCACTGACGTCGGGATCTTATGGGTAGGGATAGAACATTTTTGTTTAGTTTAGGGGGTTTATCATCCCAAAGCGACGCAGGCTATGAGAGGCACTGTAGTGAAGGGCACCAGAACCGGAAATTTCGACCACCTATGGTTCTTTTCGTGCACTGACATCGCACAGCACATGGGCGGGCTCCTTGCTTTTCGCCTGTATCAAAAATTTTTGAGTGTCATGTTCCGTTGACCTGGTAACTCAATTATGCTGAAATATAATATTTAAATTCAAGTTGCAGAGCTCTAGATAACGTCTGGTAAAATAGAAGCAGTAAAAATCAAATACGAGCCAGCCGGTTTCAGCTTGTTCCGATGAATGGAGCATTGTACGCGACCGCAAACTATTATAGAAAAGGCGAGAAGAACTATAGAAATATTAATACTTCACGAAGCATAGCAAACTCTGGATACTTAAATATTGTTTTACGCTTCAAAAAGATGCTTCAGTGTCGCCGGCTAGTTAGCAGTTTGGCGTTACTTCATGAACGTAATGCTGTTTTCTGAAATGTTGGTCGCAAACACGACAAAGTGAACTGTCGTTTTCACATTATACCTAAAGCTCTTTCTTGGTATTTACAAACGATATCGGAGCTACATCAAGTTCAGTTGCGTGCGCCTGGAAATGTCTCATTGATAAGCCACTATGAAAAAGCCTCAATAATTAGCCGCTGTTTCTATGATGACGTATGATCCACATGGTAACCCAATAGATCGCTAGTATAAAAACATGAACAAAAAAACGCATACCCTGGTTTTCAAAACGCAGGAATGCCTTTCAGCTCCCTTCCTTCCCGCAGAAAAATGCATCACGTGATCTCACTTGTGCCTCAATGCCGATCTACGTTAGCGCCTTTAGCTCCTGTGGTAGAGCTCGCGCGGAAGGTTGTATACATGCTACTATGTGTTACTAATTTCATATACTAATTATATGCACTTAATAGACGATAAGCGAAATGCGAAGCACTGTCTCTTTGCGCTCCGAGAACTATAGCCTGCCATGCTGGTTCGGTCTAGAATACGAAGCCGCTGCCGTGCTGAGTAAACAGCGCTGCGCTTCCTGTAAAAAATGCAGTCGGGCTGCAATGTTGCGTTGCGCTATGCGCTCTGTGAGAATGTTACGATGCGCGTGGGAACTAGGCAGACATCAAACTTACGTTTACGTTTTGCTGAGCGCGAACGTTCAATTCCACCAGAGGCAGTACTATAGCTATCACGTCTAAACGCGAAGACTAGGTCACAGCGTTTACTTCGTGCACTGATTTTCCACAGCCATTCGCAGGCCGTTCGAGCTAAAATGACGATACAGGTGAAGTTATTTGTTATCTTGAAAGAAATGAGGAGCCAATTTGCATGTTTCGAGACTCTCCTGTAGAGCATATCTGTTCGATCGCAACTTACTGAAAGAAAAAGTGCTTTTTTTTGGAGCTGATGCTAGCCAGTGCTCCGCAAACTGGCAGTCCGACCGCAAAGAAGAGTTTTCATTAATTTACAGGCCAATCGGGTCCATACGCTCTCAATCCGTTCTAGCTACAAATATGGTCAAGCAGTGATCTACTACAGTTTACTCAAATCACCGTGCGCCAATTTGTGCTTAGTTCTCTACGTTTTCAGTGCAAATTAATTAATGTCTGGCGTTCCATTCTTCAGGTTTCCTGCAATCGCTATTCGCCCGGTGTAAGTTAGCTTAAAATGGTCAATTAGCTCTTTTAACGTGGTGGATAAACGCTTTTGAAGTACGCAAGTGTGCTGGCAACCTTTCAAGCCGTCCAGTTTTACTATTTTTGCGTCAAGCGGCGACAGCGTGTTCCGAAAAAAGTTATTCCCTCTTTCCTCAACTCTAGTAGTCAGTGAATTAAATGTACGAAGTCATAAATCATTCGGAATTTACACCTGCACACGCGGCCGTTAGTCCGGCCGCACAGCAGCTGTCAGGTACGCTTTTCATGGCAGTAGGAAAGGTTGCTACAATATAAAAACTAGGAAATCAACTAAATAACTGCGGTGTTACTTGCAATATTGTAAATAAAACAGACCTGAACATCGAAGCTAAGCAGCTCAAATTATCCTGGTAAACGTGCCGGGTTCCGTAACTTTGACACTGCAAATCCTATGTACACTACACGTTTATATTTCAGGAGACACTCGCACTACGCAGCTGACCGAGGGTCGCGAACGATTATTCTGCAGAGCACGATGCTATAATAGCTAGCACGGAAGAAAACATGCAGTGCCACAAAAGTTTATCCGGCCAAGACATGTGCGCATGCCGCGCTTAGCCGCTCCCTACTTTAACAGGCGGATGTTGGTCCACGTGAGAATAAAGTAATGACAATGCGCGAAGCTTAACCCAGTGCCTAAATGCCACATTGAAACGAGATCGGGACAGACTCTTTACGCATTCTCCAGTGTCGATTCCTGCCATCGTCAGTACGAAATTTCATGAGAAGCAGAAGAAGCGGAAGAAAGCAGCCGAACGAGAACGGGCTTGCATTCAGCAAAAGATGAGCAGTCCAACAGTGCAGCGGATGACTCGTAGCTCTTAAATTATAATTGCGGTATTCATGAGAGCTTCCCCGGCATCAAGAAGCACGCACAACCTGCGGCTATGCCGACGACGCAACGCGTGGCCAAACCAAGATGGCGACAGGAAGCTTCTGCGGCGGTGTTGCCAGACCACAAAACAGTTTCACAAATTTTGGGTTGTGCGCGCAACTAATTATATTATTTGTTAGAGTCTATATTAGTGTTTGTGATACAAATTCTGTCACTTTTGTGCGCTAGTTGCTGTCTGTGAAAGCAGAAATTGTGTGCCACCAGTAGCAGAGCGTCGATTCGAACCTGGATGCGTTGAGAGATAGGGGTTGTCTTCTAGTGGAGACGAAGATGGGGGGGAGGAGAGGCGGAGGATACAACGCGGATTGCTCGCCAGACAACAAAATGGACCGATTGTGCGGTCAACTGAAGCTATAGGTAGCCCCCATATCTTTCTATGCTAGTCTGTTACTCTATGTCGTCCCTTACCTTATAGAAGCATTGCCGATGCAAAGTCCACTATACCTGAATTTATGTGCGCTTTAAATCGCGGGAAAGGTCGCACAGGTCCAACACGTGGTCAATAACAGTTCCTTTTTGATGCCGGAGCGTTATATATAGCAGAAGCTATTTCTGGTAAGAATGTCTTCAATAACTCTAGTCACGCAGGTTGGTATTCCTGAATATTGTCTGTGCATCACCTGAGCTCAGATCATAATCTTTGTAAGACACATTAGTTTGTGCATATTACAACAGTATAGTTTACTAAAAAAAAATTGCGATGTTCTAAACGTGCCTCCTCTTTTCAGGCTTAACCAATATCTTGGCATATTCGCTCTCAAATATCAAATATTTGTGCTGCGCATCCCAGACAGCTGTCCCGGTTAGAGCTCAAAATAAAAGACCTGAAGGAAAGAGCAGTTTGGTAGGTCAAAATAACAAAACACACAAATTTTGCTTCACAATGTATATTAAATTTTGTGCATTATAGAACGTGGAATGGTTGACCAATGCATTCATCTTGCGTTATGATAACGTATATTTTCAAAAATTGAGCAAAGAAGTACAGGATGGTCTGTTTGTTTCACAGAGCGTATCACGTTTCAACTCAGATATTGTAAGAGCATCCCAAAGCAATTTCTCATCGCAAGAACTTGAAGCGGGCAAGGGTGTCGCAAGGCCCAACGCTCGTAGGAATTTACTGCAATGTTATTGCTATAGGGTTGGTTGAAAGTTTTCGTGCACCAGAAGAAAAGCACAGACGCTGGTTGGTGTGCAGGCTATAAATAGCGAAAAAAAAAAAAATGGCTCAACTGCGACTTTACATGAACTAACACTAATAGCAAGCGGCTTTGGTTATCGTATAATTGTAATAAATATAAAAAATGCAGACAACGTGCTGCGTTTTCTACAAGAGAGTGACTCTTGATTTGAACGCATCGTCAAAAACTAATAACGTTCCTTTTCAATAGATGCTAGTCAAGTCGCAGATTAAGGTTTTCAACGGTAGTTCGCGACTAAACGAAACATCTCAGAGAAAGAAACACGAATCATACCTAAACACTCACGTAAGATTACATTTCAAAGATCATGTGCATGGACTCAGAAAAGAACGACGAAATAATGCTACGCGTGGTTGCATTGCCCAAAATGCAACCTGGTTATATCGGTGTGCAGTTCAAAATATATGTTGTCTCTTCTTCCAGCGAACCGAAGGCAGCATCGTTCTGTATAGCAGTCAGTGTTTGGGCTTTGTCCACATTAGGACCGAAGAAACATATTCCAGGATGCCATTAAATCTTCCGCCAAAAGAATGTGTGGCTTAAGTCTTTCTGGAACTAAGAAAATTCGCCGCAACACTGCGTCTGTGAACGACGTTACTTTTTAAGAACTTTTTGTCCTCTGTGGTTAAGTAAATATTCTTTCCTCTCTTTACAATCTCTTCATTTTTTGATTGCCTGTCCGGTTAGCCACTTCGCGTATTGTTTTCTCGAAACCTCGAAAAGAGCCGATAAAACAATATTGTTTACAGAATTTTGAGACTAGTCCCTTCATGTCTATGTTAATAGTGCCTTTTGCAACATCCTCAAAGTCCACAAAATGATCGACTGCTAAGCCCTCCGCTGGTTCTAAAATTCTGCGAGGAAGAATTTGAGGCCTGTAGCAAATGCGCTCACCACGTTTCTGTTTAACGTGTCTTACTATGATAAACATGGAGAAAACATTATTTATTTTCACTTTATCGCCGCCTAACGCCGTCATATGATGTGCAACAATGGTGAATAGAAACGAACTAATGACTAATTAAATAATATCATTTGATGCTTGTGTATGCACTGCTGCCGACTGCCATTGGGTTTAAAAATAAGTAGGTCTAACAACTGCAGGCTATGTAGATTCCCAATCAGTGCTCGGACATAAACATTTGACCAACGCGTACAACTTTCAGAGCATCAAGGATGGTTTCGTGACTGACGTCGTAGTTGACAGAGGGCTCTTTCACAGAAAAGAGAAGCAGCAGGAATGTTCTTCAGACATGTTTCTTGCTGATCGATGGAGGCAAGATCAATATGCATGAGAGGAGCAACGCCATCTAAAGATCTATGCACGTTATTAATGCGATATCGTAACAAGCTTCAGCAAGGAAAAGGAAAAGATTCCGACGTGGTTAGTCGTAAAAGGGCCGGCGTGGTTATCGTAATTAAATCCTCTCATTGCTCGAGACAGTGATGATATCACAGCGTAACGCGACATGGCCGAAAGCTGATTGGGGGTGACGTGAAAGTGTGTTCCTGGGCGAGTTGTTGATTTAACGGTGTAAAAGAAAATAGCTTACAAAGACAAGACACGCAACACACACGAGCGCTGACTAACAACGGCTCGTATTTGAAGGTATTGAAGGTTTGCTGGCATGTCGCACGCAAAGAACTCAGTGCAAGCAAACTTTCAATATCTTTGTCTCGCCATGAGCTGGCCTATATTAATCTTGATTGGCGAGGTTGGTAGTTACTTTTTTTAGGGGTGTGTGGGGGGTGGGGTGGGGGGGGAGGGGATGGGGGTTTAGTGTTGGGGTTATTGGCTCCCCGTTTCTGTTTTCTGCGCACTTGTGTATTTATACGCTCAGGGATTAATACAGTCAGTTGCTGGTCAGCGCTCCTCTGTGCCTATTCTTTAAGTGCCTTGTCTTTCCGATGTAAAATCAATAGCGGGATAACATTACAAGCTCCGTCACATAAAATCCCTGCATGATTAGTAACAAAGCTCACTCATTCCTCGAGACAGTGATCACGTCACAGATTTATGTGACATGGCCTGGAGCTGATTGATTAACGGGGTGTGTGGTCTTGATACCACATGACATGGCCCACTGTGAAGGGGTGCAGATGACATGGCATGGCAAATGCATGGCGAGATAGGCGGTTGTTGGCTGCTTCGCTAGATTGTGTTCGGACGTTTCTAGACTACGGCAGCTAGGTGTCAGGTGAGAATGGAACCAGGTTCAAAACTGCGTCTATCAACCGCAGTGGAAAATCTTCCAATCTGAGTAGGCAACCACGTGAGTATGCAGCGTATACTGCGAACACGAGGAGGCAGGGTGGACATCCCGCATTGCTGTTATCATATTCTCAACAATTAGAACAATTTCTTTCTGTGAAATATTTGGTAGTACTCCAAGCTACCTTTGTATTCCAAATTTATTTAGGGCTTGTGGTCACTATATGCGACAATTCTGGACAGGCGTATTTTTTAACGGGAAATTGTTTGTGAAAATAATTTATTCACCTGTTGCAGACAACCACTGCAACAGACAACAATGAATATAGGCGGATATTTTTTTAGAAAGTTGGTGATTTTCGTTAACATGTTGTTTTATTTTCGAAAAACTTCCTTGCTAGTTTCTGTGGCATCTTTAATTATACTCGATGCGAGCAAAATACAAAATTTGGATGCGCACGGCATATTGCAGCAATCGGGTAAGTTTCTCTAAAACAAAAAAAAAACTTGCAATTATGTTCAGTTCCTCGACAAAAACTTACTTCCAAAAAAGCTGAACTTTATTATGAAACTCTGTTGCTCAAGAGGCCATGTGAATGGTGTGCGCTTATAAAAAAAAAAACGGGCTTATGTAACTGACAAATGACGGGGCAGGCGGCTTTTTTTCTTTTTCGGGCAAAAAACAAAAAGCCTAAGCTAGACGTTAAGTGCACAGCTAGTTTAAAGAACGGTTAGTGAAGGGAGTAAATTCTACTCGGTAATTTTCGCTGCAGTGAGCCATCTTAATGTCGCTGATATTAAATAAATTGTCAAAAATCAGACTTCAGTGCTTACAACCCAGCAATGTGTGATGCTTGTTAAAAATTGTGCCTCCACGAGACGATAACACAAGACAAATCCAAAGAATAATAGCACTGTGGTGTATCGATTTCTTCCTTCTTTCGAGGAGCCGATCATCGTAGTTTTAATGCATGAGTCAATTTGGTCAATCTTTCGCGAAATAAAAGGCTTTACCGCAATTGCCAGCACTTAGACACTAAACAACAAATGACTAAAATGTCGAGAGCTATTTTTGGCGCCTAGGCAATGGCGTTGTTTTCACTGTCCTTGAATATATCTACGGGAAGGGTGAAATAAAAATTTACAAAATAAGTTTCGATTGCATCAGCAGTAGTCTACTGTCGCCCTTAGCGCGCGTAGCTCTCGAGCACCTGACGATATCCTTTTCGACTATACACTAAATTATATTTTGATTCAATATGTTCAGGAACAATCACCATACAAAAAAAAAAAAAATGTATGGTGACCAATGGGAATCCCAACACAACCTTACGGGTTACAATTTCAGCTGCATTTTAATTTAATCTGCCATTCGAATTCCATTATTTTTCGCTTCATTTTTGAATCTCAATTACAACTTCAATTCTAGCTTAAGTTTTCATCTCACTTTCACAATATTTAAATTCCAATTAAAAGTTTATTTTTTACTTACATTCTAATTTTCGTCATATTTTGCACATCAATTTTTCCATTCCAAGTTCGAGGTAAATTTTGATTGAAATATAAAATGTATGCGATTTATAATTACAGTTATACTTCAAATTTTATTTTTAATTTCAACATCTGATTTCAGGTCTGTTTACAATTACCTTCCCCTTCCCTACTTCCGTCAATCCTCTTCTCCTTTTCACACCTGCTAGGTTTCCACGCTGCACGGCGTCACACCCTAGACAAACTTCGTACGCTGGATTTACGGAACCGAAATGCTCTCAAGCTGCTTAACTGGAGCTTGACGACAGCGGGTCATCTCTGCCACGCGTGCGTGAAGGGCGGATAAAATTTTCATTACTCCTTTTCCAATATAACCATTCTAATGAGATTGCCCGCACAGAACGCCCTTTTTGCTCGCGTGCCACTCTAAGAGATGTTTTTATAAACTCAGTAACAGCTGGGAGAAATAATGAGGATTTATCCTTTTTGTCAGTCATCCCCACCATGATGACGAGAAGTGACCCGAGGTAATGAACTGCTAAACTGCACACAATGCCGCGCTCATCCGGTGTTCTAAGCCCCATCCCCTCACCGCGTACTAGAGCTACTTCTTAATGACCACCCGCACTGTCAGTCAGCATCACGTGAGCATGCTGCAGCACGGAGCACCGCGGTTATCCGATCGGCTTCAAGCCCATGGTGCGAACGATTCCGTCAGGGGCAGAAAAGGGGCATGCCCTTCAGCGGCTCCAGTTCAGCCCATAGAAGCCCCTCAGTTAGGCGCAATTAAACCTCTTTAAAAGAATGACTTACTTGAAAAAACAAACACAATGAAACTGCTCACAATAGTCTCTGTGTCTTTATGGCTGACATGCATTCGGAAGTAACGTCATATTTCGTATTATATCATCTCATCAAATCTTCAAAAAAATTTGCTTACCTTTGCTTTTAAAATTTACCTGTTTTGCTATACGATTAGCAGAATTGGACGTACTACCGATGTAATAAGGTATATAAACACCTGTGTTTCGTCGATACCTCCTCGAAAACTGTTTTGCGTCGAACGTTAGCCCTGGTACTCAGCCAGCCGACATAAACACTCTCTCCGATATCTTGTTCCCATTCTTTCATCCGCAGGAAACTCAATACCTTACGGAATGAAAGCTGACATGGGCGCTGTCTTTTTAGCACTCTGTCAGTTCAGCTCACAACCTCAGGAGACCTGAGCTGGAATCTCTTTTCTCCGGAAACGAAATGTATTCGCTCCGAGAGTAGCCGTTCGGAGAGGCGCTTCACGAAAATGCGGCTGCATAAGAACGCATATATTATGCCTGTCAAAATGGTAATGACTCCGAGCAATAGCAGGCCCGGAAAAGGCTGTGACTGGCCTGCCTGCTAAGTGCAGCCCTGCTGCGTTTTGTTTATTTGTTCTTTTTATTTGTAGGAAGCGTGAACCACCCCAAAGGATCTTAGTCTCGGCTTTCCAGCCTGCAGGCAACTTTTGCTTCCGTGAAATATGCAGATTGTGGAGCGGATGATAAAAGTTCTTTCCCTACAGGCTGTTCCTCACGGGCAATAGCAGACACTGTTATTTTACCTATTCTTTTCAAATATTGTAAGCAAATGTAAAAAAAAAAAAAAAAAAAAAAAACCAGCTCTGGCTCATACGCCTTGAGCGCCATTCATGTGCTTTTCAAGGCCTGAACTTGTCCGATTTGGTTTCATAAATTATTTTTGCATAATCACTTCTTTTGTATCTGTTATCGACTGAAAAGTATTTTTTTTTCTGTGAAAAGTCCTATTATATTTGTTTATGATAATGTCTCGCGAAATGTTTGACCATGAAATGAACGAAATTGGAAAATATTTTTTTATTTGCAACTGCATATCTATAAAGACAATCCAAACTTTTACGCTGTAAGGATGCTTCTAGTGCTTTGTCCACTTTTTATTCCGTATTCACAGGGTTACACTCTATTCGTCCTAACGGAACATATGTGCATATATATCTGTGTTCGCTTCTTTTATCCTGTACAACGATTTGAGAGGCTATTTTTTCATCTGTGCAAAACATATTTGGGACTGATATCTACAATCATTATTGTTCTCAGAATTTCGTCATATAATTTATTGCTATCCCTAAGATAATAATACGGATATTGAGCAGTCTATAGCGTTCGCATAAAGGGTTAGCCTCATTCCTGCTGAATTACGCAAGCTCAATGACGACTGTTGCCGCTACTTATAAGAACACGAATATGTGCTCTATGATTGCTTTATTAAGTCACTACATGGAGTCAAACGCATAAGCCTGCGCCATCCATGAATGAAAAAAAAAAGGGGGGGGGGGGCTCTTTATTTGATTGCATAGGATGAAAGAAGCCTTTTGTAATATGAACGATAACAAAATAAGAATAAAATTCGCAATGACAAAATTGAATCATGCGATCTATATGGTGAATAAGCTGTGGCTGCTTCACGTTAACGTTTTCTCCGCTCTCGTTACAGCGTGGCCTTTCATATAAGGAGGCAGTTTCGAAGGATGGAGGTCCGCCGTCTACGCGTTGTTGCTGGCGCGCCTTTTCGCTGCTGCGCGCTACCTTATTTCGTCGGCCGACCTTCGTCGGTATCACTAATCATCTCCGCAGCCGCGGCTGTCACTACGCGGTCTCGTCTACCTCGACGTCAAGCCTCGATAGCCGAGCATGACGAGCGTCCCTGCATCACCAACAGCACTGCGGCACTGTAGCTGCCACGCCGTACCAGGGCGCTGGCTGTTAGTTTTGTTGTTGTATCCCCGGCCACCCACATAGTGCATCTTGACTAAGCACGCTCTTTGTGCACGCTTTCTTCCGAGCTGCATTCGCTCGTAGTTGAAACACAGAGCCGATTAGACCGGCTCGGACGTCTGATGGCCTTCGCGGCTTCAGAGTTAGGCTCCTTGCCGAAGCGGAGCTTTCATTTAGAATAACTTATACTTAGATGTTCCTTCTTATTCCTGAAACCAGGACGCAAAAGGAAGCAATTTAGGCCTTCTATATTTAATAGCTTCGAAACGCCCACAGCCTTCTAGGCTGTGTGTGGTGGGTAGGTCACATCCAATCAGTGCCCCATAGTCTATCCCTCTTTAAAAAAAAAAAAAAAAAAGAATTCTCTCTTAAATAGGTTCTGTCAGATACGCTTTCGTCGATGATATTTCAGCCTAAATTTGAAACAAAAAGCTTTCTAAGAAGCGCGTTTGTTCGTGTTGATTATTTTGGTATGCACATGCTTACCTGCACCGCTCCATAGAATATTGCGCCAGGGGACCTGCAGATGTTAAATACAAACATGAACATATATTTTCAAAAGCATGCAAGTAAAGCTTAAGTGATGTGATACGTGGCCTACAGGATTGTGAGGGGTTCCAGTCTTGGACACCAATTCTTTTAGACGAGAATTGATGTTATCCTATGAAAATTCCGTCTCCTTCAATCAATGGCAAAGTTGTTTAGAGGCTGTCTCGATTTAATAACACGACAACGTCAAAGGCCTTGTTCTTCAGAAAACCACAGTCACTGATGTCGGCGTCGGAGTTGCGAGCGACAAATGTGCGCTGCTCTGGGAAATGGCAGCTGGCAGCTGACATAGTCGGGCAGTGATTGGTGGGCCGAGGGCTGCGCGACGACGTCATGCGGCCACGTGACATGGCAGCTTTGACAGACAGGTCGAACTTGAGATCAATATTTAAATATAGGAGAGAAACGGAACTATCCAAGGTGATTTCATTGCTATTTAGGTATCCTATCCCTAGGCCACACAGGCATGAAGTTAAGCTTGGCTACGCGGGGCTTTATGATTATGCCCGGGTGGACTTTAACAAAATACGTTAGCTTACGTCTGTGTGCTAAGCGTATTAGCGACCAGAGGTTCTAATAAAACATTTGCGATTAAAAGAGTGCAAAGTGGATGTACAGCAGAGTGCATCTCCGAGGGAACCGTAGGTGGGAGCCGTACGCTGCCTTGCAATGCCCTTAAAGCGGAGCTGAAGTATCCCCCTAACTTTGTTTTGTAGTTTTTCTGGGGTTTATATCTATTTTAAGAATGAAAATAAACTATTGTCGAATGATTTTTGTGTCTGTATAGTATTCTACTTTTTTCGATTAAAGTTTATATTTGCTTTCTAACATGCTGCTTGTAATTACCTAGAACACTTTGACTGCCCTCCATGCGCCAACAGAAACCCTCTTCTCGTTGAGGCTTCCTAAAATTCAAATCAACTTGATCAAGATGCATCCGCAAGCCCAGTGCACTTGCCTTACCCTAATTTACGGCAGATTCTTGAAGAACTACCTACACATTAGTCATGAACCGACTTTTCACAGACGAAACAGCGTATTCAGAGCAGAATATTCATCCCAACCACACCAAAGAACTTGCGTTCGACTCAACTTTCACCGTCGAGATGTGCTTCCCCAGGCTGTCCACAAAGAATACCACGATCATGAGCAAAACACATATGTCGACGCAACGTTACCTACGGCAACTGTATTCAAATGGCTCTGTTTTTACATCCGCGACGGCTCGTACTTGCCCCCAAGTGAAGGCACAATGATGTGTGACAGCAGTGGCCATACATCTTGTGCTACAATTCATAGTGACTCGAAGCATGCGTAATTTTGCGAAATACCAGCTTCTTCCGCTGCTTTTATTTTTCATAAATCGAACAGTACCAATCGATAGCCGCACCATTTTAATGATTTCGAACCTCGCTCACACAGCGCGCCCACCAGGGAACAGGCCGGACAAGAGGTTGC
Organism: Amblyomma maculatum; assembly: GCF_055883805.1. Lineage (NCBI taxonomy): Eukaryota > Metazoa > Arthropoda > Arachnida > Ixodida > Ixodidae > Amblyomma > Amblyomma maculatum. The sequence goes on along the minus strand of NC_139347.1, from coordinate 24,590,478 downwards.
TCGAAGTCTCAATCCGCAAAAACCTGTCGGTCTGGTACTACGCCACCACAACGCATTGCTTACTTCTATTCCGGCCGTTTGCAGCGCGGATCATAAATTTCACACGAAATCTGACACGGTCATTTGGCTACAGCGTCAAGCGCTCTCACTCCCTACGCCGTTACTGTATGCGAACATGTTTTCGATATTTGCACCCCCGAATGCGCCATCTGTAGTCAACGCGCCGACAAAGCCCATGTCCTATAGTGTAAGATGGTTTTTTTAAACCATCTTGATATTGAGTACTTCTTTCCTATGAGAGGCTAAGCTGTTAAGCTCGAGCATTGCTGCTTTACTGCGGGTACTCTAGTGGGTCAACGGGGTCATGCCGAAACAAGGTGTTCTGATCATTTAGCGTGGACCTCAATTTCGTTTTTGACATTTTTTAAACTGTCCGTACCCTTCAGAACCCTTAGGTGGTTGATCCCTGAAGCTGGAAATGAATTTCGACACAACATGGCCAAATGACACGTCTCCAGGATTACCGGCGGCGGCATTGTTACTATTGTCGGAGAAAAATCAGGAGCATGCCTTTGACAGCCGCTAGTAGGTAGGTGGCATGGCCGGGTACTGCAATGTCGGTGAGAGCTGTGACGTTACGAGACGACATCACATATCTGTGCCAAGAAAAGCTGAAGATTCGAATGCCTCCTTTCAGACAGAAGGATGAGACGAAAACGTAATCCGCTGAGACTCTTGGATACCGAGTCAAACACGCTGCCCATAGGCCACGCTGGCACCTTTGCACTGTTTGGTTGAAGCGGGGCTTGATATCTATGTCTGGTGGGCTTACACATGACGGTGTAGCTTACGAATGTGTGCGGATGACTATGTACGAGATAACAGATGTGCAGATTAAGGACTTAGTGACAATCGAGTAGAAAGGGTTTGCCTGCGAAGAAATGCGTGTAAGGTTTCATGAGATAAGTTCATATGCAGGAGAGCGGTGATGCCGTTTTTTACCAATTTTGAATGATCCAAACAGAGACAAGCAGAGGAAAGTTTTGCATATTAACTCAGCATATAGGGCTCCCTGAACAGAAGCTGGAGGTAGAAAAACTGAAGTTCACTGTTAACTGCAAATACAATGTGAACCTTCCACCCGCAGCGATGTCTCAGATTGTTTAACAGTGTCAACTGCAACGATGCCTGTATTCGTTCATTGTGATTTTGCTACTACTTTTCCACTAGTGCATGTAGCCAATCACTCCAAGTTGGTCTGCCTTCTCATAGGATGCACATCGCTGCGTTCTATCCAAAGTCCTTTGACTTGCAGCACCCTTTGTTCGTTATTGGAGTGTGCTGGTTCCTAATGCAGGCAAGAAGGAGATGGTTCTTAGTGAACTTGCTGAATTTCATAGAAATGGTGTTTGAGGAAAAAAAAATGCTAGTGTTATTAATAGGAGATAACTCCCCTTTAGCGCGAAAGAAAATGCTATACTTTTCTTGCCATAGTAAAAACTTCTTGAAGCACTTAAGAATCCCTAAGGGCAACTGGACCCTTGGGGCTGGTTCTATTGTAGCGTTTGACAGAACCCCGCCGATCACAGAGTGCACAACAACAGCTTCTTCCGTGCTAAGTACGTTCTAGGTGAGCAGCTCCACTCGATGGCAATGGCACTCTCGTTGCAGCGCTCGGTCTCCATAGCTGCCGGCAGATTGGGTGTGCCATGATCTCTCCTGGCGAACGGGGTGAAGTCGTCATTGTCTCGCCCCTACTTTGCCAAGGGGAGAACAGCAATGCTAGATTAGCGAGCTCGGCTGGTAAGCGGAGGGGTAGGAGTTCGATTTCCGGTGGATTCCCGTTTTTTTCGTTTTTTTTTGTTTTTTTTTTCTTTTTGCTTGCTTAGAGGTTAGAAAGAACCCCGCCGGTATCTCGTGGAATCTCGCGGCCACATCTCACGGTCCCACTTTGTGGTCAGATCACGCTTGCGCGAGATATTCACCATGTGCCAAATACGGCTGTCGCCTTAAACTGCAATCACAATAAGGAGGACAATCATGACAGCAAACGCAAAGCAAGCAAATGATGCCGATTGCGGCAGTAGGCATTCGCTGAGCAAGAGAACTAAAGAGAAGCACCCTCTTTCAATGTCTCCAAATGTCATAAAACGAAGGCTTCCTGACATTGGGAAAGAAAACTAGAAAAAAGTGCCTAGCGGAAACGCCCTAATTTATTTTCCTACCCTGAAGCCAGAACTAATCTCGTTTCTGGAGAGGAAGGTTCTGAAATGGAAAGGAAAGTAAGGTACAGAAATGCTCCCATGAATTGGAGGTAGAAGTAAACTTTAGGTTAATTAAACATCAGGACAGCGTAAATACACAATATACGTGTATAGAGCACAATAAAGTCTGAATGTCGGTTCCTGTTCTTTAGACGTGTCTTAACTTGTATTTGACTCAATAATATTGTTTGTTGGTTTCAACCTTAAAGCTTTCTAGGAGCAGCATGCGTTTGCTTTGCGGGCAGTAGGAGGGAGATTTTTGTGCCTCTGAATGTTTTGGGATACAGCGTGCCTGTCACCTCAAAAGCGGGTCTGTGCGACACGACGCATGAAACGCACAAAATCTCGCCAGCTCATTTCTGGAAGCCTGAGGCTTTAAACAAATGCGGAATATTATTTCAAGCCAGAGAATGGCTGCACAAAACTGTATAAAAATAGATCAAAAAATCTACTTCGCAGTTCCTGCCGTCGGTGGCTCGGCGATGACAGTAACTTATACAACTAGATTTTTAGGCAGGGGAAATGTTCTAAAAGATAAGCGTTTGCGGGAGAAGTTTTTGGGCGCTCGACGCTCATTATACGGCGCGAAATGCTTAGCAACAGAGCGTTCTGGAATGGTCTTGCTTCTGGCGCCATGAAAAGAGAAACTTAGGCGGTTTGAAAAATGACCGTTCCTTGCGAGGGGAAAACAGCAGCACGGGATGATAATTTATCTTGAACCGACTGTCTCGTATGTGTCTTCGCTGTGACATCCGGGGAATATTTTCTTGGAAAGAACCTGCGGGTGTCATGAACGAAAACTTTGTTAGATACATCTTTTTTACTAGTAATCAGCGAGAAACAGCAGCCAGAAATGAAATGGTTGTTTAAACGCATCCACGAGCCAGGCATGCTCAGTGTCTTGCTTCAGAGCAGAAAGTGAATAAATAACTGAAGTCGGCTTGGGAAACCAAGGTCGAGGAGATGTTGGAGCGAAAACAGAATGAGCCATGACCTCTCTGTACTCACAATTATATGTGCGTTTTATTCAGAAAAGCTGGTTTTCTCATTTTTGCCAGCGATAAGAGCATGCATAAAAGAATTTCTAAAGAAACTGCTAGTCAAATATTTTTGCAACAGATAGATTATAACACACACCCAAAAACGATTGATCGCCTAATAATAGTGGGCATAGAGAACTATGCTGCCATATATTTAAGTGGCTAAGAAGAAAATATTAGGAGGGATGTGAAAAGAAAACAAAAATCCCTGCTTTCTCCATCTTCAAACGCAAAACATATGTGTCTACTCTAAAGTATTGTCGTCATTTTATGTCAGCAGAGCAGCCGTCAATGCTTTTCCTCTATGCGATGAAATGAGGACACTCCATCGTTTCCTGTGCTGAGCGCATTCGAACCGGTTCTCGCTGCCCATGAAGTCCCTTACCGTGTGAGGGTGGTGTCACATTGACGTGATTCCAGGCTGTTGAACGTTATTCTTATATGTTACGCCAAACTACGCTGACATTGAGGCCACTAGACCTGCACGAAGCCTCCAATTCCCTCTCAGTCTCCAATTTGTACCTTAAATTGCATTGGGTTTCAAGTCAGCAATTAAAGAGTGATGAATATTTCCGAAACTCCAGTGCTCTCTGCAGCTTTTTTTTTTTTCTATAAATCGTAGCACTGTTTTTGAACTGCTTCCCATATTCAAACGTATTTTTAGCTCAGCTTTGTGTATGTCCTTTGGAAGCATTCGGTTCCTTAGAATAAGGCTATTCCCTGCAACGTTTCTCTCCACTAAAATGGCTTGGTTTATGTGGTTTAACGTCCCAGCGCGACTCAGGCTTTCAGAGGCGCTCCACTAAGATGGTATTAGCAGTAATGTCAGGCTGTCGGACCAGGCACTCGTTATAGCTAATACCATTTCGGTGCTTTATTTTCACTTTGTATACAAAATTTTGCTTTAAATTCGTAAGATGTAAACGATGATACTCATGTGAACTTTCATTGTTGCAGCCGAGACACCGCCTAAATAATTTGTTTGGTTGAAGCCACAGAAGGTTACGAACACGTAGCTATCATTATATTGCCACCAATCATTGCCAGCTATCGCATGACTGAGAGCTGCCGTTGTGTCTGGGCTAACCCCCTGTCATAAAAGCTATCCTTGGTATCCCGAATCACCGTGTACGTGACAATATACATTAGAAACAGAGCTATTCCTGGTGGAACGTCTGTAACGCAGTAACTATGTGCGCAGTGACTGGGCTGCATATGTATAGCAAACGCTGGCTTTATTCGGCAACTATAATTAGAAGCACCTTCGAAGCAGGCAGGCAAAAATCAAGGCGTCCGTGTCCGGTGCGGTGTCTGTGCGCGGTAAAGAATCCCAGGTGGTCGCAATTTTCGAAGTCCTTCACTACGGCGTATCTCATAGAATGAGTTGCATTGCTTCGTTAAACCTCATAAACCAAACCAAACCGTGCCATCATTAGCAGCGCGCGTCGGGTACAATTTGTAAACTATAGCAAGAAACTGGGGATAGTGATGCCATTCTCCATCTTATCAGATAATGTATTTAACAATAAAAACTAAACATGGTTGTTGATATTGAGCATTATAGATACCTTCCCGAAGAATGGGTGTGGTGTTAAAGCCGGGGGTACACGTATTCATGAAAACGTAGCAAACCGTACCTTCAATCTATTACAAAACATGTTGCACCAATTTCGCTTTAGGAATGCGTATTTATTAATTTTGTTCTTTCTTGGCCCTCAATACGTAATCGGATATGCTCAATGCAGTATTTGAGCTAAATGATGTTTTCATGTGGTGACATTATACGGTTACACAATACTTTTGATGCTCCGATATATTTCGGTTTTTTTTTTTCGTCGATGGAAGCTAACCTGGCACTTAAAATGTTCTGGTATATGTAAAAAATTACAGGCACCTTCCTTTATTGTCCTTGAATTACTGGTAATTATGTGTAAGGCACTGCGGTTTTTCTATATATTTTTTTCTGCCCTCTTTGCGTCTTTATTTTTTTTAAGGCAGATATATTTTCTTTGTTTGATTCTGTAATTGTTCGTCCTAGTTGAATATACTTGCTTACATTAACACTTGAGAAAGTACAAAATATACTCAGCACATGTATTCTTCCTTTGCATAATTTTCAGCTAGCCGTCCTAGATCCTAACTGCGCATAGTTAGTGCGAGATATTTTTTCTCTCTCCCGAAAAAGTTCACATTTAGTACACTACGTGTTTCTGCACTCTACACCTATCAACTTCACTCCTACGTTCTCAAGATCACATAAAAACACTTACGTGAACACACATTTCCGGCATAAAAGCGAAAACAGTCTATTAATCTTATTTTCAGCGAAGTAAAGCACACTGATAAAGGTACTCGGGCAACAATATCAGAGGGAAGCTTAGGACCTTTTGATGTTGGTCGGTATAGAGAGGGTCTGAGTTCTAACGCAAAAGGTGGAAGTGGGTTGCCGCCCACACGTTTGAGTAAAAATGTCTAGAGTTTAGATCTGGCTGTGAAATAAATATTAACTGCATCGGATCGCTGCTGCTGAGGTATCGGCATACCCAGAAAGAGCTTGATAGCTAATTTTCACCCAGAACAACAGTCGCAAAGTCCTTCTTGTAAGCGGCACTTTCGCAACAACGTGCCCAAAGCTGAATTGGTCGAAGGCTACGGAACTGTGTGAGCTCAGCCTGTGTGCAAACCACGCGAAAAAAGAGCATAAAACCGCATGCAAGCGCCCATCACCCACACATACACACACGCGCGCACACATAGACGCACAAACCCACATACCTTTAGCACGTATACTTTCGCTACAAAATCACATCTCTCTCACTCAAGAAAATGACTTCTGTGCGTCTTCGTTCCGTACCAACTTATATTTGTTGATCTTGCTAAGCACGTGTATAAATATAAATTGTGTGCTAGAAAATTAATTACATTATGCAGAGATGTTGAATGGACCTAAATCTCATAAAAAAGGAATTTTTAATGTCGTTATTAAGTACTCAAAATAAAATACTTGCGCTCCGAAAGCGGACCCAACTTTCACGTGTGCTGAAATTACGACACAAGACGTTTGCGGCACCCCTCACCAATCTTCCGAATGTCAATGTGATTACAGCGTGGACTGACAAGGAAGGCAATAAATGCTTAGAAAAAAAAAAATATTAATTTCTACTAGCCATATTACAGTTATTCTAACGGAAAATTTACTGAGCATATTTGTTTTACTTTAGAGGAGGTTTCGTAATAAAGGTTTGTCACCCTATGTACTAGTTTTTTAAACTCAGACTTTTGCGCTGTGTGGCTAATTTGTAAACATCGAGTTTTCGTACTGGGCATGAACTTGAGGTTGCTTACCAGCAGCTTACCAGTATCGCTCAAGAGGAAAGTATACATCAGTAGCGTCTTAACTTTACTCACCTATGTGGCTGAAACGTAAAGGCTAAGGAAAACAATTGACGACAACGCAGACAGCTATGGAACGCAAAATGGTTGGTGTATAACGTTAAGAGGTGGAATGTTTGCAGAGTGGGTCGGAGAAATAACTCGAGGTAATGAATTCTATAGCAGAAATAAAGAAGATGAAATGGGCATGGATAGGGCATGTAGTGCGAAGAGAGGATAGTCGGTGGTCGCGAAGGTTAACAAATTGGATTCCAAGGGACGGAAAGTGTAGCCAGGTGAAGCAGCAAGTTAGGTGGGCGGATGAGGTTAAGAAAATCGCAGAGGTTAGGTGGATGAAACTAGCACGGACCGTGTTAGTTGGAGTAATATGGGACAGGCGTTTGTCCAGCAATGGGAATAATCCGGCTGCTGCTGCTGCTGCTGCTGCTGCTGCTGCTGCTGCTGCTGCTGCTGCTGCTGCTGCTGCTGCTGATGATGATGATGATGATGATATCGCAGAAGTGCAGAATAGAATGTGTTGATTTGAATATGCTTGAGATATAGCACAGCCGAACTGGACTGAACTTGGTACATTCATAGTCAGGAGTTCAACAGTGAATCGGCGCATTCGTACATGTCTGGGAAAGATTGTTAGCCCCCGATTTATCGCACAAGTACATACTGGACTGATGGAGTTTTAATATACTTGGTATCAGGGCAGATATGCTATTGGATTGGAAAAAACTCGGCACTTAGTGGATGGCGGGCTTGTATAGCTTGCTAGGTGGCCATCTGTCGATGCTGTGGCGACATCTTGGGCTCTAGCCACGGCTTCTCCAGGTCGTAGCTGAGCAGAAAGGTCTCCCACGGGCCCGCTTGCAGCGAATAGCATGTTTTCTATTCGTTGCTTGCGACAGCCATTAGTCTGGGGTAGAGGCGTCAAGCCAATATATACAAGGGTGTTCGCAGGAGGTCGTCGCATTATGGTTTTCTATGAGAAGGGGGGCTCGGAGAGCTGATATATTCTTTCTCATTGTGACACGTATACCTGTATTCTGCAATTGCTGTCGCAGATTTAGGCTTAACAGTTTTCCTTCGACAGCATTCTGTCCCCATATTGAACCAACTTTCTTGTCGTATTTTTCGTAGGACGTGCGTCACATATTTTGCTTTGGAACCTAAAGCGGCATACCAGTGGTAAAAAATGTAGTTACAAGTATTTTGAGTAAATATTGGCAGACCGACCGACCGACCGACCGACCGACCGACCGATCGACGAAAATTTTGAATTTGGTTGTAAATCTTGTATAAGCTTTTTTATGATGGACATTGTATTAGCCCTAGTGTCATCGTTTTGTCCTCAAAGGTATGCCGTACGGCAGGAAGTAACTAGAATGCTTTCGACTGCAATGGGACCCACGTACCAAGAACGTGTGGAGATATTTAAAGGATTATAGACGCGTAATTTTTGCGTTCGTGTTTTATCCTTTTCAATGATGCATAAGGCGTTACTGTACACAGATTACCACGTGATATCTGCCTACGACTGCTGAATAAATTATAATCGAACTTCTTTTCTCACCTGTTTCGGTTTCAGTTTTAACAGCAGAGTGATGACTGTGACGTCAAAGTCAAGTCCAGGTTACGTGACGGGTGAAAAGACCAGCGATATAATCTTTCCCGCGTTATTTGAATTTACTACAACGCTAAAGCCAGCCTGCCTCAAGAACAGGAATCACTAAAAGTGATGAGAAAACATTATATTGCTGTTTTTTTTTCATGCCGAGCATGATCGAGACCTTATTGTGACGTCAAGGTCATCTTTCGGCTGCTGAAAGTGAAACCGAAATTAGTGAGAAAAGAAAATGAGGTTAAAAATTATTGAGGGTCCATAGGCGAAAACCGTGTGGTGATCTGTATATAGGAAGGTCTTACGTATAATCAACAAGAAGAATAATGAAACCAAAATTTGGTGTCTTTACTCTTTTCAATAAAGTTTTTTGGCTAAGGAAGCAAGATTGATTCAAAGTGAACTAATGTTGTCAGTATTGCTTCACTCTTCATACAGACATGCGTTACGGGATGATATGCCGTTTTACATTGCATATATGCTTCTCTATGCACTGAGTGGTGCCTACAACACACTAAGAATTTCGAAAGCACAATTACCGGAGTCGTTGTACTTGACTTGCACTATTCTTATGCCCCAAATTTGTGCCCATTGTCCAGGTACTGTCAAAATAGTTTATTGGAAAATATTGTAACATGTAGAATTAACCCCATAGAAATCGAGCAGCAAATCTATACTCATCTACTGCATAACGGCGAAATGGCGCCGTAATAAATTAATGTTTATTGGTGCAGTGATTATTTTTACCTCAATTTCAGTTGCCAATGTTTTTTCACGAAGAAAGAAACAATACATTTTAAAGTGAAAATTTTAGCGCAAAAAGCAATTTTGTCCTGAAAAGTTGAAAGATAATTATTTCTAAGGTCCAAACTAAAATGCAACATTGTTCAGTTTCATAGATTTCCGGCACTTGAAACCAAAATCACATCAATATAAGCAAGAGGAAAGGAAATTCACACATGCTACCTCTTCATTAATTGGTTTATTTGTTTCGGTATACATAAAACGCGTCTGCCTAACCGAAGCGTATGTCACGTTTTATTATTCACATTTTATATGAAAATATGTAATCTGTACTCAACAGTTAGTTTAACACAGCACTTTATGAAACATTCTTGTAAAACCTTTTTCATCTGTATATAGATGAACAACAGCAGCGAACCATACGCATATAAACATTTAGGAAAACACAGAATTCAAATGCGAAATTCCAGAATCCTGTAAAACTTCATGTCCCTGGTTTCATTTGCTTATATACATACTGCCTAGTATAGTTCGGGCTATTCTCACAAATAAAATTTCGTCAGAAAGTTTGGCAGTATTACTTCGATTCAATGCTTTTAAAAAAGATTAAGCAGATTTGTTTATTTCAATTGAAACGGCATGTTTTATTAGCTAAAAACGTTTTGTAACACAACGCGTATTTTTCTAACTTCGTTAACTGCACTGAGTATATGAGCAGCATGAATTATTCAGAATGACTTCCAGAGCGCAACTAATAAGCACGAAGCAAGACAATTATCCTGGAAACTGGGCTCGACTAACTAAATATTTCATTTTTTGAATGTATGCGTTTTGAGTTTATAGACGGAGGCACCGCCACTCGTTCGTTATAAATTGAACCTCCAAATCGGCAGTGTAGATGATAGTAGGAAAAGCATTTGAAAAAATTGTCATATTCACGGCTATGATGTTCTTATCAAATGAAAAACTTAAAAAGCAAGTTAAAGCCACTAGACGCCAGTTTAATGGTAGCAATAAAAAACAACAAATGTTCTGTTCCCTGGCGACGTTTTAAGTATTCAAGTCAAAAGGTAATGCTTTGCTTTGGTACTAATATACAAAATAATTAAAAAAACTGCTGCTCGCGGCCAGATAGGGCGCATTCTTGGGTTCTCCTGTTCTGTGGAAGCAGAGTGAAGAAAGTAGGAGAACCTTGTGAGTTCTCGTGCTTGTATTTAGTTGCTGGTAACGTGAAGTATCAGTTATTATAGCCGATACATTTGAAGCTATTGCACCTAGATCAAAAACGTTTCTGATGTGACGACGAGTGATGAAATAATGATCGTTGATCCTCCTTTTCAAGCCTTACTGATATCATTTCAATGTAATTTAAAAATCATACAAACATGCGGGATTTTGATTTCATTTCTTATATAACAATCTTATTAAAAAGGTGTAGGGAAAAGTTGCTACAGCGGCATGAAAATCACTGCTTGGGAATTAAAGAATGACATCACATGAAAAAAACAAAACAAAAAACTCAGACGACTTACACCACAACATCTTTTAAATATTCGGAACACCGAGGAATACATAGGGCATAATAAAGTCATTTTCAACGCTTGTTTTGTTTAGTCGTGTGTGGAGCGAGTAAAAAGCCGGAAGGACGAACCCTAACGTTGAAGCATTTGTGATTAGGCCCTTTGTATTTTATTGATAAAACCTCATCCAGAAGGCAAAACAAAAAAGCCTTGTTGCAAACAATTGCAATTAATTTTTAATACTGCGTCATTGGTGGTTTAGAATATATCTAGTTAGGCCACTCTTAGCGCATTCTTTCGTTTAATCCCAGGGTGCCGGAAACCAAGTCACTACACCTCCAGTCATCACCTGCTGCGCAACGTCATATTCCACAGCTAACCATGCAAGCTTTCCAGCGTGAAAACTAAAGAGAAATGAGCAGTAGGATCAGGAAGAGCACAGAACCTACTGCAATTGAAGTAAATGATGAGTGAGTTTTGGACAGCGTTAAAAAAGGACCACGTTATTTACAGCGCACTTTGTCCTCCATTCGTGGCAATAATATCATTCTGCACTTACTTTTGCTTCAGCAATCGAAGTCATTGAAACATTATTCTTAGGGGTACAACACTGACAGTGAAAACATTGAACAAACACGCATTTTAATTTTTAAGGTGACAATATTTGTTGGAGAACAATAGTGTATACACAATGTCCTGTCGGAAACTTGACAAGCCCGCTTATGACGTATTAAACATCGTGTAAAAGCACTTGAAGATGGCCGTCGCTCACTCATCTTAAATGCACTAAATATGTTTTTGTCATCACAGCAACGTCAATAGAAAGTCACGGCTCACTTCCGCCGAGGCACAGTATGGAGGCTCTTTTATGCCGGCAGTCGTGATAAACTCACACACAATCGCACATAAACGGATTGTCGAGGGCACTTTGAGGGAGGCACACGCACACGCACACACACACAGACACCTCGGGCGCCCCACTATTGGTCGTCATGTGCACACACTCATGATGTTCATGGAACTGGTGAAGAAGGCATGACATCACACGCAGGTCTCCCTCCCTTGTTGCTTATTCTTGGAGTTGAGTAGTTCTCAGGTTATACTGTAGCCGGGCGTAACATGGATTCCCAGTGCTTCCAGTCGCTTGGCTGGTGACAAGCAGTAAAGAAAGATAAGTGGAAAGTAGGGATGCACAAATAGACAAATATTTCAGAGGCCAACTAATGTAATCTAAGCTTAACGAAACACATGCTAATAATGATCAAAGGCCGCAGGCCACAGCTCAGAAAACTGTCTTACTCAGTAAGCAAGTGTTAATTGTGGCGACGTTTCCTTGTATAGCATTAAACGCTTGTTTAGCTATGTGGCCTGGTTTAACGTGACGTTTTAACATCTTCTGTGTTAAGGTACTCTAAAGAAAATATAAAATTAACCAAAGCGAGTAGATTATTCCCGGAGAATATTGCCAATATATTTTTTTTTTGCCTGCAAAGGTCGCGCTTTGGTGAGGACATTGCATATAAATGTCCCGAAACCCCTGAACTTTCAAAGCATTCACAAAAACCAAAATGCGGTGACGTCCCTTATATGACACCATTAAAATAGGGCTCCCTAAGCAATTAGAGGTGCCAGCTCTGAAAACCAGTAGCACGGAGAGTGGCTGCAAATAGCCCGTCGGTCTCTAGAGCGGTGACGTACTGTGTCATAGCAGCAAGGTTTAAGCGGAAAAGCAGCTCTGCTTGCTCCGCGGCAGATCATATGTTTGCGCTACAGCGCTCGTGTGCGGTACAAACAGGCTCCGTCGGTGTGAAAGAATCTGCGTGAAGTTATCGAAGGCGGTGACAGGCTGCAGTGCCAACTGTTGATCGTGATCCCTCAGGTATACTTCGGCAACAATGAAGAGTGTTTGGCCTTTGGTGTGTTTTGCACTGTTGTGGAGTATGCACATAAACTTGGTGGGGTCTTCAAAAGTACATGAACAGCGATCCCGCTAAACGTATTTTATTCAACATCGCATCTGAAAGAAGAATTGTCTGCGCATCGGTCATCATACTGAACCCAGTGCTGTCAGTCAAGTGCTGTCAATAAACCTTGAATTGCCAAAAGAACAAGATAGCGAGGAATGCCTGCGTAGTAAAACGCAAGCTAACTTTTCGGACCACCAATTAAAAGCATTGCCCGCAATGAATCAGCATGCTACATCGGGAGGATTGAATTATGCCATAGTGAAATTATATTAAAGCAAGATTATTCGACGCTAGCTTTTACTAATTGTCCAGATTGACTTGTACTGGTTAGTCTAAAGTAGTGCGCGTTTTATTATGTGCAAGGCTCTACAAACCTCTAGAGTGCAGATCCCTGTCGCACTCTGCTTCGGACATCTCCTGATGCTCACCGTAGCTTCCACTGGTCGTTCGCTGAAATGTGTACGCTGCTCCTTCGCTGTCACTGTCGTCCGCAGAATGGCTTTGAAAAATGGAGAACCGAGGGGGTGGTTAAGCCTCGTGAGGCTCAAGTAAGTATGAAACATCATCCAACTTTTGGGGCTGTTAAAATGAGATTTTGAGCGATCCATAATGCGCCCAGTTTGAAATTGAACATCCAACCAAATTTACTTAAATTAATGAAACGCACGGGGTCCTGAATAGCATAGTTATGTTCTAGTGAAGAAGTCAGCCATTTTATGCTGGCGGGCTGCCCAATGCATCAGTAAGCACTCTGAACATCCAGTTTAGAAAAATCATTTTTGTTTTTTAATTTAAGAGAGCTCCGAATGGGCGGGCTGCATAATTTAGGTATAATACCAGGAGATGAAAGAAACACCTTTGCTCAGAATGTTTCTCTGTTCATAAGTTGAAATACATAGACAAGATGTAAAAATAGATCTTACGCCATCAGTCTCCTCTTTAAGTAAAAAAAATACAATTCCATTTTCTACCTTGCCAATAGGTGCCTTCCGTTTTTAAACGATGCATTTAGTATTTAATTCATTTGCTACTCATGGCAGCGGACAATCTGTCGGTCATCATTATTTACAAAAATCTTGTATCTTAATAACGAAATGACGCTTAGAAAATTGCCTTTGGAAAAATAATTATACAATATCTCGTCGCTGTACGGATACCACGCAACGACCCTATGAGATCCTCACCCATCCGATGCTAGACTTGCGGAATTCTGTGCTGGCCTGTGGTTCCTTTCTCTATCTCTCGTTATCCGTCGTCCATCGATAGTGAGTTGCGCAGTAGAACTGGAATTCGTCTTGGCTATCAAGACTGCAAAATGAAAGAAAAACAAGTCAAGTACCATTAAACAATGACAGTACACGAAACCTTTCATCTTGGAATGTCGCCGTGAGCGTCAGCAAGAAACTTACAAAGAATGTACAATGTTTGTTCTTGGTATAAAAATCAAAATAAACTTTTTGTTTGAATCTGACATTACCTGATGAAATATTTTTCCTGCGTTTTTCTTGGGGAACTTACCTGATTTTCTTGGTGTTTGATAAACATTGTTGGCAGTGTCAGCCGGGCAGTCTGCCATATAAGGGTAGCTCTCTTCCTCAGTCTGCATTGAGAAAACGTTTTAGCCAAATCATGTAGTCTGGACAGGATGCCAGAAGCAAAATAAACGTAGTGAGAACAGACTTTTGGGCCGCAAATAGTTTACCTATTCCATTCGCTGTGTATCAAGTTTTACTTTTCTATTTACTCGCGTTTGGTTAGAGCACCGCCATTGGCGGAGATAGCGAGGGCTTGGCTTCCCTCAAGCCAATAACGATTGAAAGTAAGATAAAAAGGAAACATTTAAATACATCTCTGTAAAGTGAAGCCGAAGATGTTAACTGATTTACTTTTTAACCACCAAAGAGAGGCAGGCTACCCCCTGAAACGTTTTTTAAAGCCTGGACACATCTTCACGACAAGAAACATCTAATAGAAAAGCAGCTTGTGAAAAACGTGAGAAATATAAACTTGTATTTTTACCTTTATTGCAATGCAAAATGAGCGGTATTCCCATTCAGATTATGTAGGCAGGGTTATTGAAATCAGTTTGCGGAAAGAGGTGGATACTTTTGGATGTCCGACTGTATTACGCAGCATTTGCGATGGAAAAGCAGACACTTACCCATCTGGGATAAGGTACCTCGTAGATGTGTTCCCTCCTGACTCTCTTCAGTGTTTGCACAGCAGCTGGAACGTTGTCAGCATCTGCGGGACTAACAGCTTGCTTGCCAAGCGTCTGTACGCGGCTCATGCCGTAAGGCGAAGGGTAGTAAAGCTGCTCCTTGTTTGGACTGGCGGCCTGCATGCTGCTGCCTGTCTGCTTCACGATGGACAAGCTCATCGCCTCCATGTTTTTGTCATCAGGGCAAGAGTCTGCGAAGGAATTTTAATAATGCACCAATTATACGCGGCCTAATCAATTTACCGTGCTGATGTTTAGAGGCTAATTCTTTCCGTTAGTTTCATGATGGCAAATAAGCTCTGGCAGCTGCTATATATCAAGCTCAAAACATGCGCAGTTGAATCGAATGTACCACTACACAGTGAGCTCGCATCATAATGCTGAATTGACAGCCGTTTTCGAACATAAAATATCCCTGAAGGAAATATACTACAGAGCAGAGTCCTCATATATTATTCATTTCAGAGACAAGCAGCTAATTGAGTTGATAATGCAGTACAAATGAGAGAATTAATAGCAATAGCCCTATATATCACCTTTTTTTATAGGTTTATGTTTTTTAAGTTATCCTAGCCCATGACAAAAATAATGTCCGTCGGAAAAAGACACAATGCTTAAATCCTGTTTTTCGAACAAAACTTAGTGTCTAATGCGTGCTTTGTAGCATAATGCAGCAATTGGTATCAATATGCTTCAAGAGTGCAAACAGCAGGTGACAATATCATAACAGCATTAACTCCAAAATTATTCGTTTTCGGAGTTTACATTTGGCCTATGCCAGTTTACCTAAAGTTCTCACGTATTATTATTTCTCCATGTGTTTACGCTTTCCACAAATTGCTCAACCTATATGCAACATTGCCCGCAGCGGTGATAACCTGTTCCTCTTGGAGTTGCCCAATAGTAGCTATAGCGGAAACCTACTTGATAGAAAGCCTACTTGATGTGAATATGTTCATCATTCATTCATGGAACGAAAAATGGTAGGGGTAACGTTAAGAGATAGGAAGCGTGCACAGTGGGTCAGAGAAATAACTCAAGTTACCGACATTCTAGTGGACATTAAGAAGAAGAAATGGACATGGGCAGGACATGTAGTGCGAAGAGAGGATAACCGATGGTCGCTTAGGGTAACAAACTGGATTCCAAGGGAAGGAAAGCGTAGCAGGGGGCGGCAGAAAGTTAGGTGGGCGGATGAGATTAGGAAGTTCGCAGGGGTCAATTCGATGCAGCTAGCACAGAACCGGGTTAAGTGGAGAAATATGGGAGAGGCCTTCGCCCTGCAGTGGGTATAGTCAGGCTGATGATGATGATGATGATGTTCATCATGCCAGCAACAAACTTGCCCCGCCTACCTCTGTAGTGCTCAGGCGTGGCTTGTCGTCGTCTACGAGGTATTATGAACGAGAGGACGGCCACTATGAGAACAACAATCGCCACTACACACACCAGCGGCACCATGATTCCGACGCTCTTGTAGAAGGCTGGTTTGCGGCCTTCCAAACTGTTCAATGGAGGAATGCTCGCTGAAATAGGAAAAAAAAGAAATGTAAAAAAAGTTTTGATGGAGCGTATATAATTTACACGTAAGCGCACTTTAGACTCTTGTAAAGGCATCGGCAAATAAAAGGAGAAACACTGCGTGGGTGAATAGTTTTGTTAGAAATAGTAGTGTTTTAAAACAAAGCACTGCGCCTCCTGAATTTTAGGCCACGTGTAAAAGCAGAAAATTCAGTTGGGACAAAAATTTGTTCTCTTATCTCTAATGACCGACTCTAACCTGGTTAGCAGAGCTGCAATTAAAATAAACTAGAACTCTTAAGATGAGCACGAACGCTTTCAAAATAGGCCGTTAGTGGTGGTCGCAATATTAAATGTAAGAGTTTGTATGCTGAACATAACTTCCAGATAAATTATGCATGAAAGATTTGGACGGACTGCTGTGAGTCCACAAAAATATTGGTAAAAATATCGGGGCGGGGCGGCATATTTGGCCTGGCGCTTAGGCAAGAAAAAAATCGGCACTGAAACCATCTCTCTTTATTAATGTTATATTTTTTTTTTCCACAAAGAATAGGTTTGAGAGCTGCGCTTGGCTCATAATGCTTCTTTGCTAGGTAAGACAAGGACAATAGAGTACCTCCAGTGTTCGTGAGCGTGCTGAAGGTGTAATCGTGCTCAGAGGTGCCTGCCTCGCTGTGTCCGGCCACGCGCAGGATGTACCACTTTCCGGGCACAAGACCGGACACTACGAGCACTTTTTGCTGGGCCGGGATTGCGTCGGAGACCAGCACCCAGTCCTGGCCCTCTTCTTGAATGCGGTACTGGACTGTGAATGACTGGATCGGACAACCCGCTGCACTCCAGCTGCTCAGGTGTACCGTCAACGTCGTACCATTCACGCTGAGCACAGCGTCACGCTTTGGGGCGATGGGCGCTGCAGTTTGCAAAAAAGAAAACACAGTTGTGTGAACGTCGCGAACATATACGTTTTCCCAAACAATGATCTGAAATCGCCGGGAGAGTATTTGTACGGAGTGGGAATTTGCGATGAAAGCTTTTATTCTAAAAACAAAACCGAAAAGAAAGAAACGCGTTTAGTGCTTTGATAAAATATAACGGTCAGCACGAAGCACGTTTCGAATGTAAATAAACCGCGTATAATTGTAGCGTTATAGTGATACAGAAGCGACGCAGAAAAAAAAAGAAAGTCGGAAAATCGAGCTACACGACGTCCTGTATGCTACCTCTACACCTGGGAAGGGAACCGGACCATGGAGAGAGAAATGAATGGGACCAGTGCTCTGTTCATTTAAGGAGTTTATCCTGGAACGAAGCTTGTCATTTGCTTTTGGGGTAATTACTTGCATGTAGAAAAAAAGTCAATTCCTCTGAAGTGTCTGCAAAATATACATTGAAAGAATGAATTTAATGTTGCTGTGAAATAAAATTCTAACCATTTGAAGAGTGCTAACATAAAACTAGGTACGTTTGAAAGTAGGAATTTTTGTCCGATTAGGTTGTGCTTGATAAATGTGTTGCCCTAATTTAAAGGTTCTGAGAAATGGTGGTTTGCTTGTTTTGTTGTTAAAAAGAATCTGTGGAGATTTTATCCTCAAACTAGTGTTAAGTTGTAAGCGCGGAACTGTTTAAGTAAACAATATTTTGTCAAAACTGCTTCATAATGCTTAAACACCTACATAAAACCTTTCTTTAGCTCTAGAGCCTGCTCAATGACATGTATATTCAAGCTTTCTTTTTTCATTCATCAAGAAGAAGAGGAGATAAACAGAGAACAATACGAAAATCTTTTTACTAACACGTAGCTTTATATGATGATCACTTACGCGCTCCTTGGGTTTTCGCAGATATCACTTCGCTGGGATCGCTTTTGCCCATTCTATTGAAAGAAGCTACGTAAAATTGATAGTTGGTTCCACAGAGCAGGTCCTGGAATGTGTGTGTTGTCTGATGAGCGGACACTTGATGCTCTTCCCATGTGCCATGCTGGACCTTCACATATATGTAGTACCCTGGAACAGTCATCCATAGTTATAGATTTAAACAGCCATATGGTATTAAATATACTTATAGTAGTGCAGTGAGTATACCAACGTAGATAAGGAATTTTTCTGCGGCTTAAACACAGCATGGTGGCATTTGTTGACAATTAAGATGCATTGTTCTCGCATATACAGTTTTGAATTTGAGGGACTTTTTCTTATATTATCGCTTTAGAAAGGTCGCTAGTAAAACGGAGCCAGCCGCAAGTTGTGCGCAAATTAAGCCAGAAGAAGAAAAAGGAAAAAAATACCCATTATAGCCGGGTCATCACCAACGTTCGTGCTCCACCGCAGCTGGATTGACGTAGAACTAGTGCTGAACACACTCAACGATGGGGGCGGCGGTGGATCTGCAGAAACAGCACCAAGAGCCAATAATTACGCTCATTTCTTAATTTCGCTTTGAAGCACATAGAAATATTGTCTCGTATAGGAAAGCGCTTGCGTTTTTGTGAAGATGTAAGGGTAGCTGGCGGTTACATAGCAACAGCCGCGTGACGCAAATTAACAGAAACGAAGAAATGTCATATGAGTGCTCGTTTTGCTATGTGCTAATAAAGTCAGGCGATCATGGTTTCATTCTGATCAACACCAGTCTTATCTTAGACTGTCACCTAGCCTAGGCGGCTAATAAATTTAGCAGGAGGAAAAAAAACAACACGAGATATACGGAAACATAATGTTGCAGTAATGTTTACTGAGTTTTATTCTACGCACAACCACAGTGTATGCACATCTCTTGAATTTTTTCTGCTGGCAGTCGTCAGTATTATGCAGCTATTTACCAATGGGAAGGTTCTCTTACACTGTAGTAGAAAGATTATGTAGAAAAAAGATGATGACGCTGTAATTAGTAGCTGCTTTATTTTTGGGTGTGTAACTAATACTGTGCTTTGCTTAGGTGGCCCGACCAATTGCGTGCGATCTATCCCGACAAAGAAATACCAAGTCGTAAAGATACCTGTTTTAGAGCATGTACGGGAGCATGTATAGCATGTATATAGCAAAGGATAGGACAGAGGCAATGTGAATCCATGATCGTTGGGTCCTCGGGGAAATATATATCTCTCAGGGAAGAGCAAAGCAAAGGCCAAACAGCCGTCTAGCCCGAATATTCAGACATCGAGAGGTGGCGGGGAGTCGCGAAATTAATCTGGACCGTGAGTGTTGTCTAATGTTTATTTTTTTTTATATATATGCACTGTGTTTGTGGCTTAAATAAAAATCGTGTTTGAGAATCGTGTTTCTGAATATCAGGACAGGCCACCATCATCTGTTTTCTAGAACTAAAACCGAAGTTGGGTTCTGCAGGGGCGGCATCAATAAATAATATTGTTTTCTAACATCTTAGAAAAGGCTGACATAAACAGCATTTTGTTTTAACTGGTCTTTAGCTTAAAATACAAGGTTACATTTGAAAATCGCGGCTGTGTGAAACTCTACTGGTAGTTTTACGCTAACGTGGCCGCTTCTTGCTATGCGCCCTTGTTCATCCTATAGCGGTGCAATAGCAAGGCACGGTGAGCGAAGGAGCTGAAATATTTATTAGATGTGGAATCACGAATTTAGCAAGACGTGCGAAAATGTCGAAAGGTGTGTGCATAATCTTTTAAACGAAGCCGCTTTAGACACTTCAAGTTCACTGTTCATGCAACAGAGAATAGCATATCGCGCCTATTACAGTGCTTTACGGCAAAACGCTTTATATTTTTCAGTCTGGTTACTCTGGAAACAGTGCACTTATTATGGTGTTGAGTGTGCAAAGAAAGCATCCGCATTAACCGCATATTGAGTAGGTCCTGTCAATAGGGAAGGGCTAACAAAACACATGCCCAATAACAAGGTGCAAAAAGACCAAACATGATTTAAGCAGAAATGCCACGAAAAACAAAAACACCGGGAAAGATTTGGGCAGTACGAAGTAAGGTGCACTACTGTGGGAGGAATAAATTAGAGTGCGAAAATATCGCCTTGATATTCCGGCACAACATTTTTCCATAGGTACCCAATGACCATCAGTTATCCCGAGCGCGGAAGAAACAAAACTGCGCCTTTTCTTGAGTTCAACTAGGCCTGGGGCTATGCTGAAGAGCACCAGAGTCGCTAAGGGGCCATAATATGCACATTCTGTCCTACTCCGATGTGATTATTTAGAACTGGGAAATGAAAAGTAAGGTGACAGAGCGTTTCGAAGCTCGTATGCAATCAGCAACATGAGTGGTATGGTATTCAATTAAATATGTGAACAGAAAGAGAGCGAACAATAGTAAGAAGTAAAATGTTCCCCTAAGAACCGAATACATTGTATCTAAAAAACAAAAAAAAAACAAAACAAAAACAAAACAAAAACAAAACACGATTAAAATTGGTATGCGATCGTTGTGCCAGTTGCCAATTGTTAGTGAAGAAAAATCGAAATGCCATCTCTCCTTACCGTTTTCGAAGGTTTCAAGGTGAATTTCCTCGCAAGGTGGGCCGGTCCCTTTGTCGTTGAATGCTTGCACAAGCACAGCGTACTTTGTAGAACGATGTAGAGACGTTAGTAACACCTCTTCCTTCATGCTTCCTGTCGTATCTACTGTCTTGTAAGTGTACGTATCTGTGGTTTCATGCTTTTTGTAGCCCACGTAATATCCCTTCAGCAGGCCATTTTGTAGGTCCTTCCTAGGCGGCTGCAATGCAAGAACACCCATGAGCCTATGAGCACATTTTGAGAGCTTTCTTTTCAGTGGGAAAATATAGCTGTTAGAAATAATAAATAACATTACTCTAACTGCATGGAGAAAGAAGTGCCGAAATATTGAAGTCAGTGTTGCGCCCAACTATGCGTACACCTGCATTGCACACGTAACATTTATACTTCCTAACAGATGAGCGCCATAGTTGGTGATTGATGCGTAGGATAAAGTTATTTGCTTGGACATCAAAATTAGTGCAGTGAACTCTATTCCGCGGCTGCGACTAGCTTATTTATAAAAACTGTGATTGAAAAGCCTTTTGAGCGGAAACATAATTAGGTCTTCATGTGAATTCACCTAAGGACGAGCCTCAAATGACTGTAAATATGCAGACAATATTTATTCGAATCTTAATATTGATGTCTTTACAGCATGCTCAATTTTCTCCATGTTATACGTCCTAATATCGGCCACCTTGCGCTTATTGATTAGCTTTGATATCTCGGCCAATTCGATCTGGTCTGTTGGATTGGAAGCTTTCATACTCTGGCGTTTCTTAATCAAATATGTCGTCTCCTTAGACAGCTTACCGGTATCCTCTCTAACTATCCTACCGCCTACTTCTACCGCGCACTCAGTAATGATATCTCTGAAATTATTGTTCCTTGCCTCTAGGGTAATGTCGCCATCCTCAGTTAGAGCTGAAAACCTATTCTGTAGCGAGATCCTGAACTCTTCTGCCCTCCCCCTCACCGCTAATTCGTTGATGGGTTTCTTTCTTACTAATCTGTTGCGTTCATTCTTCAGATTTAGGCTAATTCGGGACCTCACCATCCTGTGGTCACTGCATCGCACTTTCCCGATTACCTCTACATCTTGCATAATGGCGGGGGTTGAACAGATTATGAAGTCGATTTTATTTTTAGTCTCTCCGTTAGGACTTTTCCATGTCCATTTCCGGTTCTTCCGTTTGCTGAAGAAGGTATTCATGATTCGTAAGTTATTGCGCTCTGCAAGCTCAACTAGTAACTCCCCCCTGCTATTCCCAGAACCAATGCCATAGTCACCTACTACCTTGTCTCCTGCCTGTCTTTTCCCTACCTTGGCATTGAAAATGCCCATTAGTACAGTATACTGCGTCTTTACTTTTCGCATTGCCGATTCTACATCTTCGTAGAAGCTTTCAACTGCCTGGTCATCATAACTACATGTAGGTGCATAGGCCTGTACAACCTTCAGTTTATACCGCTTATTAGGCCGAATTACGATGCCTGCAACCCTCTCATTAATACTATGGAGTTCATCTATATTACCCGCTATATACTTAGTGACAAGGAAACCTACTCCTAGTTGTCGCCTCTCTGGTAAGCCTCGATAACACAGTACATGCCCATCTTTCAGTACAGTATATGCCTCATTCGACCTCCTAACCTCACTAAGCCCTATGACATCCCATTTCATGCCCTCTAGTTCCTCTAACAGCACTGCTAAGCTAGCTTCACTAGCTAGGGTTCTAGCATTAAACGTTGCCAGGGTCAGTTTCCAATGGCGGCCTGTCCAGCGGAGCCAGACTTTCTTAGCACCCCCTGCTGCGTCACAGGTCTGACCGCCGCCGTGGTCAGTTGTTCCGCAGCCGCTGGTGACTGAGGGCCGGGGTTTTATGGAGCTTATCATAGGAGGTTGCGGCCAATTACTGCACCAGGGTGGCCAACTCCTGTTCTGGTAAGGGAGTGCGTTGCCGGAGGTGTTCACCGGCATCAGGTCGCACCCCAAACCTGTTTATGCAATTCCATCAACACGCAGATTTTTTTTTCTTTCATCCGGTGGAGAATTGCGCGGCACCGGGATTTGAACCCCGGTCCTCTTGCATGCGAGGCGGATGTTCTACCGCTACGCCACCGCTGCACCTCTACACCACCGCTGCACCTTGAAACTGTAAAGAACGGGGGAAGCCTTAAAGCGGTAAAGAAGAAATTGGGCATAGGCAAAAACCAGATGTATGCGATAAGGGACAAGGCGGGCAACGTCATCACTAATATGGAAAAGATAGTCAAAGTAGCCGAGGAGTTCTATACAGATCTCTACAGTAGCCAAAGTAGTCAGGACCGTAATGAGATTGGCGGTAGGGAAAAACAGTCAGACGTTAAACCAGTGACGAAGGACGAGGTCAAGAAAGCACTAGAAACTATGAAAAGGGGGAAATCAGCTGGAGAGGATCAGATAACTACAGATTTGCTGAAGGACGGGGGGGGGGGGGGGGATATCGTGCTAGAAAACCTGGCCACCCTGTATACGCAGTGCCTGGTGTCATCGACGGTACCGGAACCATGGAAGAATGCAAACATTATCCTCATTCACTAGAAAGAGGACTCTAAGGACCTTAAAAATTACAGACCAATCAGCTTACTGTCTGTTACGTATAAGGTATTTACTAAGGTAATCGCTAATAGAATCAGGACAAGCTTAGACTGCAATCAAGCAAAGGATCAAGCAGGGTTTCGGAAAAGGTACTCTACTATCGATCATATCCATACCATCAATCAGGTGATAGAAAAATGCTCGGAATATAACCAGCCCTTATACATAGCATTCATTGATTACGAAAAAGCATTTGACTCAGTTGAAACCTCGGCGGTGATGCAGGCATTGTGAAATCAGGGGGTAGACGAGCCATACGTGAAAGTGCTGGAAGATATATATAGCGGCTGCACAGCAACAATAGTTCTGCATAAAGAAAGTAACAAAATTCCCGTAAAGAGAGGTGTTAGGCAAGGAGACACAATCTCCCCAGTACTATTCACAGCTTGTTTAGAGGAAGTATTCAGAGACTTGGAATGGGAGCAGTTAGGGATAAGGGTAGATGGAGAATACCTCAGTAATCTGCGATTTGCTGATGACATTGCCTTGCTAAGCAACTCGGCGGATGAACTGCAAATAATGGTTGATGACCTAGACAGGAAAAGTAGAAAGGTAGGCTTGAAAATCAATATGCAGAAGACTAAGGTAATGTTCAACAGCCTCGGGAAGGAACAGCAGTTTACATTAGGTAGCGAAATACTGGAAGTAGTAGGCGAATATGTCTACTTAGGACAGGTAGTAACCGGAGATCCGGACCACGAAAAGGAAATAACAAGAAGAATACGATTGGGATGGAGCGCATTTGGCAAGCACTCGCAGATTATGACTATTAGCAGCTTACCGGTATCGCTCAAGAGGAAAGTATACAACAGTTGCATCTTGCCTGTACTCACCTATGGGGCTGAAACGTGGAGGCTAACCAAGAGAGTTCTACTTAAATTAAGGACAACCCAGAGGGCTATGGAACGAAAAATGGTAGGGGTAACATTAAGAGATAGAAAGCGTGCAGAGTGGGTCAGAGAAATAACTCAAGTTACTGACATTCTAGTAGAAATTAAGAAGAAGAAATGGAAATGGGCAGGACATGTAGTGCGAAGAGAGGATAACCGATGGTCGCTGAGGGTAACAAACTGGATTCCAAGGGAAGGAAAGCGTAGCAGGGGGCGGCAGAAAGTTAGGTGGGCGGATGAGATTAAGAAGTTCGCAGGGGTCAAGTGGATGCAGCTAGCACAGAACCGGGTTAAGTGGAGAAATATGGGAGAGGCCTTCGCCCTGCAGTGGGTATAATCAGGCTGATGATGATGATGATGAATATTGATGCAAAAAAAGGTGGTCTACATAGATGATTTTAGTTTTGTTGGCATTATTTACAGCGGCTATGCACGCGTGCAAACATCATCAGGTTTCTGAGGTGGAAGTGTGATCCAGTTATAAAAAATAAAAAATACTCACCATTTACCGCGATTTATGCTATTCAGCTCAAAGAAAACAGTTTCGCTCACCTCCCAAGTAACCTTTAATGTTGTTGATGACACTGGTGTTGCCTGCACGTTGAGTGGTGGTCCCTCGGGAGCTTGTGGAAGAATAAATGTATTAAAATGCTGTCAGCATTACGCAAGCACACTGCTCGCCGTGTCTAAGGCGGCAATGCAAGAAAGGAGGACGATGTAATATACCCATGATTTCACGAGTCACATTACCTTCTTCGTCAGTTGTGACTTGTATCTCCTGGCTGTAGTCTCCTGCGCCCAACAAATTTTCGGCCTGAATTCGAATTATATAGGCGGTGACTGGCCGCAGCTCCCTCAGAGTGATTGTTGTCATAGTACCCTCAATCTTATTTTCTCGAATGTCCCCGCCCCATTTTGCTGAAACAGAAAAAGAACGGCTTTTCTGTTATAATTGAAGACTATGAGCTGGTGATGGTCTTTTAGTTTCTTAAATGTGCAGGATTATCATTACATAATGTTTTAATGAAACCACGCATTTAACGGTGATGTAGCCTTGTCTCGCATAATACGCCGCACCTGTAGTAAGGTGCAATGTTTTGAAATTCTGTAGTTTTTAATAAAATTTTATTTTTAATTGGTTACTTTCATTAAGCTAGACATGTTAACTAGTTTATGTTCCTTATGTAGGGCAAGACACGTACCCTAAGTTTTGATTTGTTGCTGTTTACTATCGAGTGATGGTGGTTAGTACTCGCTGTAGCCAAAGGCGGCCGACGAAAGCGAAGTTCTTATTGGCAACTTTACCAATCAACCCGCTCATACATATAGGAGACTAACCCTGCCGGAGTAATTCTTTGATAAACATTTTTCTTACTCCTTCGTAAAAATACAGGTGAAGCGCTAAGAAGAAATTATAAAAAATAGAAATTCAAAATACACATTCGAAAGCTGTAATCGTCCTAATGCAAAGAGTGCCTATAAAATTGAGAAAACGAAATGAACTAAAACGCACTTCCAGAAGTTTTACTCTGTACGCGGTAGGTGGAGATATGGCTGTTTCCTGTGTAGGGCTGGTCCCAAGATATCGTCATAGAGCGGCTGGTCACATCAGAAGTTCGCAGGTTGAATGGTGCACCAGGAGGTTCTGAAAAACAGAGATTCCCATAAATTGTACGGACTTGTGATGCGCGCTGCTGCAGACGGTGGCACGAATCATATAAATTCCAAGCTTGTCTCTTTGAAAATAAAATATGTAAGCGTTAAGCAGATACCAACTTATTATAATGTGCAAAAGATCTACTTTTATCATTCTGTTAGAATTATGAAGAAATAAACTCCAATTGCTGCGACTGACTTGGTTCAAAGCGAACAATAACTTTTCGATCTCATGTAGGATATTGAACAAGTTGCATGTACGTTTTTAGTGATTCTGATATAACACAAAATGTCTAAGCACCGTTGAAAACAGTTATTCGAAGGCGGCAACTGAGTCTTCTCTTGCTTACACTCTTACAGGCGCGTCTGCTTGATATGTTGCTGTATAATGCAGGCTCTGTTCCCAAGAGGGCTTACCCTGCACAATTAGCTGTGTTCTCGTTTCGTCCTTTCCGTGTTTGTTTTTCCCAAGACAGGCAAAGAGCGCCGAGTCTCTTCGGTCAACGGCCTCGATTTCCAGCTGGGATACCAGGCTGTCTTCAGTTTCACTTGCTCTAATGTCGTACCTTAAATTAAAAAAGGTGAATGAGCATTGGTACTCAAAAAGAGGCGAGAAATAAATATTGGAATAGGCAAAGGCTACTAGAGTTTCAAATAACTGTTTCTTATACTTCGAGCTTCAGCTGATAAAATTATCCTGTGCGCGACCAAAAACTTGGTTTATTATTTTGATTGTTTAGTAACAAAATAACAATCTGTAACTCAATGATGAACTAGTAGCGTTTTCCAAACCAGTCCGGTTTTTCCGCTCCTTGCAAATCTAGTATATTCAATATGTCTAAACGCGTTGAATTCTAAGTCCTCTTAAGTTGCCCCTTTTTAAGGGACATTAGTATATCTAATGTGCAATAATTACTTCACGAAGTGCATTTTTCAGAGCATTAATTTTTT
This sequence comes from Amblyomma maculatum, assembly GCF_055883805.1. Taxonomy (NCBI): domain Eukaryota; kingdom Metazoa; phylum Arthropoda; class Arachnida; order Ixodida; family Ixodidae; genus Amblyomma; species Amblyomma maculatum. Next base: position 24,563,564 of record NC_139347.1, on the reverse strand, counting down.
GCGATACCCTAACAATATCAGGGCTGGGAAGCTAACATGACAACAAAGAGGGTTCTTTGGGTGTTAGAGGGACTATTGAAAACGACATGCTAACCTTTGCGGTCAATGAGAGGGTGCTTCTGATAGAGCACTGCTTAAATATTTATGACAAATGGCGTGAAGCAAAATAAAACTTACCGCTGGTCATGTGTGGAAGCGATAGGTTGGCCATTCTTGCTCCAACTAATTGACAGTGGCTTTTCTCCGAAAACTTCGCACTTTATCCGGGCCATGTTCCCCTTTCGTAGCGTCTTTGAACTGAACGCAGTCTTAAAATGTGCCGATACTAGCAAAACAAAAAAGAAACAATTCTTCGATGAATAGTTCCGCTTCAGAATGAGAACAAACGTTTTCATTCCGCCAGCGCACTCGCAAAAATGACGGTGTGTAATTTATATCAAGCTATTAATTTATCTAAATATGTTACACGATGGGTATGTCCTTTTGCATGTTGAATATGAGCCAGAGGCTGGTCGCCCAGAGCTTCTTTTACGCTTTTTCCTAGCGTATAGACGAGTGGAGAACTGTCCGTAAATTATGATTACCGATGAAACGACTCCCGGAAAGTAAAAGCGACGAAAAGCTAGAGTCAACATAGGCTTTTAACGTTTTCTTGATGAATTATTATATCACCGTTGCCATGCATTATTTGCGGTGATAAAGATTCGCAAATATATCGAAGATGTGACAGCCGTGTTACTTAAATTATTAACAATAAAATGTCACTTTTTCTGCGTTATAACAACTTTCACAAGCCTAATAATTTTATACTTACAGCAGTGACAACCTGCACACCCTGAGTTTATATCTAAGGACGCCGATGGAGTTAACCAATGCCAATATGTTAACCAATATTAAGGTGCGGGGTGTTCGTCTCTCAACGTAGAATGCCCTTTTTACTGCTGCAACAGGATACCAACAAGGTTCGCGACTTGCAAAGAGCCCTCATCTATGTAAAGGCATTAGCAAGGAAGTCTGCAAGTGCTGCATTTTTTCAACAACTGCTGCAAGAACTGGTAGGCTGCAAGGGCGCATTTCTCAATTTAGAAACACGTACTCAGGAAGAAATCGTCTTTCATGCTTCAATGCACGATCAGAAGAGCTTAGATTAACGCTACAATAGCGGATTCTCTGCACAGGGAGAGCTGAAGCATCGGTTTGTACCATCGTTAAAATTAAACAATAATTATCTGGTTCCTAGGATTCAAGCACTCCCGTTACCCCTTCCTGACAGCTCCATTTCCATCTTCGTTCTGACCCATCACATTCCTACTACCCTGCTCTGTACGCCAAATCTAGGATACTGCTTTTTGTTCTTTGTTGCCACACAGTCAAGTTAATTCCTACATCTCCTTCTCTTCACCCACCTCCCGGTGTGCCTGGTTGTTCTCGGCCTAATTGGAATGCCAGCTTGCCTTGGTCAACCAGGCGAAGTGTATGTTGAACACTTAATTTGCATTCGTATATATACTCTCTTTCTCTCATCGAACTGTAATGTCCTTCATTATGTCCACAAGCCACAATCCTAATGCTTTTGAAGAAGGAGGCGCAATTAAATGAGATATCGGTTGATCTTCTCGCAACGACGGTATCAGTATCTGTAGCGAGAATTGCATGCTAGAAAAAAGAACGCTTTAATACACATTCCAGCATCTGAGAAAAACAGGAAGAACGTTTAGACGAGTAACTTCCGCATTTTTTTTCTGGCTGTAGGCCATCTCAAACTCAAAATTGTTCTTTACTCACCATGAACTTTGAGTTCAATCACTTTGCTGATTCCAGATCCCACACTGTTACTCGCCTGGCAGAGGTAGAAGCCAGTGTCATTCCTTTGAGCCTCTCGTACCATGAGCGAACCATTTTCCAGTGCATGTATGTGCGAGTTGCTGATGATCACTTTATACTCTGTAGGTCTTGAAGCTACAAAGATAACAAAGCGTTTTTGCAAAATAGGCATTAGCTGCCATGGTTACAAATGCGCACTCCAGATTTTATTTAAACAAAACGCCTCTTCAGAATATAACTAAAAAAACGTTCCACTTCTGTCTACGCACAGAAATAGATAAGGTAAGGGCTATTTTTTTTACATTTACTATATTTGAGTACATTTTCGATGATCCTCTTTTTGAAACATGTTTATTAAAACTGAACAAAACTAAATGAATCATCTTAAGCACCAACCTGACGATTTCTCCCACCAAATCCTTGGAGAGGGAGATCCCTCTGCTTGACAGTCAATGATGACGTTCTCACCAACTACGGCTGCTTTATCTCTTGGTGCGACTTTCCAACGAGGCGCCACTGAGATCAGGAACATAAGAAAGAAACTATATTGTAACTTTTATTTCGCTTTGAAGATTCATGTTGATTGAGATTCCTGGTACCCTAAAATTGAGTCGAGAAAGGAACAATGTTCTGTGACTAGAATAAAGTGACTGCATATTTCTTTTAAGGCAGCAAAGCTGTTGTCTCCGAGAAGGTTCCTTTCTAAAGAACAGCTCTTAAGACAGGCTGATCTATACAATTATTGTATTCGCTAAAGATATACATATATTTTTGCTATTATTAACACTGAACTATGGTAATGATATTAAAGTTGTAATTTATATAAAATGGTACCTATGAAACATCTCACTGCACTAAAGCCTATAAAGCACGAGTCCCAGTTTTTTGCCCCTTTTAACTGGGCTAGAAAACCTCTGTAGGGCTCCGACCATAGGGTGCGAAGTTATCACTTGCGTCAGTACAGCAAAAATTAGACAGAAATAATTTAAAGCTAATTTGCGGAAATGAGATAGTGAGGTGATTTGTAAACCTAACAATTCTATGTGGCTTGTGAGTTTAAACACAAATAGAAACTACACATGTGACAGAAATGCAGGATTCTCCAGGAAAGGGACATTGGAGTAAAATTTAGCAATACTTTTATCAGCAGCATGAAGCGTAATCATGTGTCTACCAAACGGTCAGCGAAAAAATGCTGTCCATAAACTGAACGAGCAGTTTGAATTAAGTGCCGTGCAACGCTGTAGCGTTTCTAACTATGAGTACGTTCATGTATTATATAAAATAGTAATGAAGGATGAATTACGTGGCGCTGCATACAGTGTCGACTACTAACAACACTGGATAAGAAGAAGTCTGCGTCTCGTTTTGTGTAGATAGGTTTATTCAAAGCTTGCCGACACGAACCCCTACTTATCGTGAGCAAAAGCTTACAGTGTGCTTCAACGAATGAATCGGCCTTTGATATCGTACACACGCACTACTAAGCATGCTGGCATTTTTTGGCGATGTATATTTCAGTCACCGAAAAACATTTGCAGTTGTAGGTGCGCGACAAGCAACAAATAAACTGGTGCACGTTAGCATTAGAGCTCATTTGTCACGCATGAGGTAAATATTTATGCGGAATGGACGTGCTTTGAATCGAGCTTGAGAGGCTACGATGCAGTCTGAATACATATTTTGGGAACAACATCGAACCTAGCAGGGCTTCACTTACCATTGACAACCATAGTGGAGGAATAATTTGCAGCGGCTGCCGAGTTCGCTGCGACGCACGTGTATTCACCGCGATGCTTGTAGCTAACCTGATAAAAACAAAACGAAAGACAAGAAATAAATAACAAGGGGCTTCGGTGGGACAGCCTGAAAGAACGAGGCGGATATCATTGTTATAGATTAACATGTCGCACCACGCATATATTTCCCTCTTTGCTTCGCTTGTGACATAGTCAACTACTCAACGAAGAAGAAAAAAACGTTGCTTAGGATGCAGGCTTCGTCAAAGCATATACTTTACTAATGGTCCAAATGAGAGTTGACAACACCCACCCTCTTGATGAAGAGGGTGGAGGAGAACTCGTTGCTGGCCTCCACCTTGATGTTCCTGCCGTCAGGCGCCAGAGGAGCTCCATCTCGCAGCCACCGAATGCGAACCGGACTGTCTCCTTCCAGCACAGAGCAGGTGACGATAGCGCGCATGCCTTCCTTCAGATTGGATGGAAACGAGAAGGGACCTACAACGGGAGCCACTGCAAGAAGAGTGTAGATGTGAAGTTAGATGCTCGGCACTTGTCACGAGTTACTTTTTCTTTAGACTATGGTGTCTACTACTTGGGGTGAAACGTCGGATTTCGCATCGCTTGGTAATAACTTTGAGCTGGGTCCAAATGATCTTGACCTAATTAAGTGTAGGTATCCTCTGAAGGCGAGGCAGGTCAGCGCTTTACTTTCTCCAAAAATGAATTTAAACAAAAATATATAGAATCGCAGAAATAAAACGCAGCTTTAGCTCCCCCTAATTTAAGCCGTAAAACAGTGTACAACTTTCCAACACCATATAAAAGCATGCTTAACAGAATTTTCGCTCATATAACTAAGTTCGAGCCATGCTTAATCTTCCACCAAAATTTTTTGTGGTGGAAGATTAACTCATGGCCTCCAAGCGCTGTGCTCTGGCGCGCCACCGAGCCGCTCGTCATGTCGTATTGCAGAGTACCGTAGATAAGGTTGTTATTGCGCAAGACCATCGCGCACACTTACACGAAGTGTATACTGCGGATAACTCTAGAATTTACAGTGCAATACAAAGCGTTGTCTGTTCATCTCCTGACTAAACAATGACGATAGTTAACACTAATTGTAGAGAAATATTTACAGGTGCATATATAACGGAGTACGGCTATACGACGGAATTATCTTCTATTGGGGCGGCGGGTCCGGCTAGTTGATGCATGAATGACATATGGAAAGAGCCTGATAGAATGACAGCAAAGGAAGGCAAAGACAAGGACAAGCACTCGTGTTTTTCTCTGTCCTCGTTTTCTGAAGCGATTTTGATATCTTACTTCTAGGAGACATCGCAAGACGATTGGTCCTGTTGGCGCCTTCAAAAGTGTTTTGGCTGGTCTAACCCCTCATTGTGCGCGAAGTGACAAGGGAGCGCGGTCGATATTTCTCTGACGTGCAGATGACAGCCAACTGCAGGCTTGCCTTATCGAGCTAACAGGGGAGTGCAATGTGAGTGGAACAGTCATCCGCCATAGCTTCAGATAGGAAATCCTTTTTTTTTTCTCAATAGGCTACCGCTCTTTATCAACTCAGTTCGGTTTTCGCCCGTAGTTTTTGCGACTTCGCAGAGTCGTGGTATGAGCATAATGTATGCAAAAAAAATACCAACAATCTCAATTTTATGTTGCTGAGCGAATCTCTCACGCTTCAGAATATATGCTACCATTTAAGTGTACTGGTTCTGAAACTAGCACATAATATAAGTAAATAACAAGAGAAACGAAAACGCTGAGCACTTCAAAGTGCCAGTGTGGTGTGCTCCAAGCGACGTCATTAGCAAGGCCTGCTAGGCTATGATCACTAAACTGATATCACGCAGCAGTGCCGATATAAAGTCCTGCACACCCACACGCACGTGTTTTGAGTCTTTGTCTGAGTGCTTTGCCGGTGCGTTCGACGTTCTGGTCTCATGTGTACTCGGAGGGTAGGTCCTAAAAACGCTCTTGTGGGCGCGTGTTTTTTTTTTTTTTTTTTTATGCCAACGAAATGGAACGGCTAAGTGTAATTGAGCGAAGCTTTTGGGTGCCTGCTGTACAGAGAATATGAAAAGGGAATGATTTCACGCTACAGTAGGACTGTGGTAGGCACATGACAGCGCAGTTGTTATCAGCTACATAACCTATATTTATAGACATTATTTTCCCAAACTGGAAACAGCCATGTAAATAATATGGCTTTTTGATAGCGAGCACTACGTAACAGACACACATAATGGACCCTTCTATAGTACTTCAGCGCAGAGAGAAGATGTAAATAAATAAAATAATATTAACAGCTAAGCGCCCTGTGGAAGATTGACTTAGAAATAGCAGGCCTTAATAAGACACCTATATACATTCATCTACTGGACATTAATCTATGGCTCTCCAGCCAAGGCCCATAATGAAAGGGAAGGAAACGGAGCTTTGTCCACGTCCTATGGGGGGCAAGTTATTGATTGTTCGGGTTAAGGCTGCGTAGATGTGAAGCGAGTAAGTGAAGGGGAGGTGCAATGTCGCTATTACTAAGGCAGGCCGCTCCTCATGCCACATAGACAAAGGCGTATCTTCTTCTCTGTCCTGCGTTACCTTGGCTGCAGTGTCACAAAACGTTGCTCGGCTGAATAGTAATATGTTGAGTAGTTACACACGGAAACAGGTGTAGGCTTTGGATGCTTCGATTGCGATTATAGTTCATTTTGTTACTGTATTCCATGTTCTTCCGCATTTTGGCATTGCCTCCCTCCCCAGCTGCCACTGGAACCAGTCAGTCACAAGGGCAGGTGATGAGAAATGATCATAGTCGGCAAAAAATCTTTATTTTTAGTAGCTTTAAATTCACCACATGTTTTTAATCCACTAGTTATGAACAAAGTGACAGCGCAAAGCTTGGTCAATAGCTTCGTGAAAACAACGCACGAAAAGGGCTACTTTACTGTGCTCGCGATATACCTTGCACACAGACATCTCTGTTCAGCGTAGCGTGCCACTAGCGTGTCACAGAGGGGTGAAGCTTTTTAACCCAATTAAAGATCATTGCAAAACTCCTATATATTGTTTTCTTGCATAGCAGCATGACAATCAAACGATCTCGCTCCCCTGAAGTTCAAGATGTGAAGCATGGTGTTTTAATTTTTCACATTCATAGATTGTAAAGTGATTTTGGCCGCCGACGTATTTGATTTTTAACTTTTACGAAAGCGGGTTTCAACCTCCTAAGAGTTATCTTTTACGTCAGCTGTTTTCAAACGCCAGACAATTGAATCGAGTTCTTTCTTGTGTCTCAAAATATTATTTGCCATGCAGATTAGTACCATCCAAATTTCCGAAGCCCTACATTACGGCATCTCTCACGGCCTGAGTCGCACTTTGACGTTAAACCCCATAAACCAAACCAAACCCCTTTGTCGCAAAATGATTGTGTGCATAAATCCCTATGTGGAATAAACCTACGTGGGATAAAAATTATATATATTTGTATTTTTTCTCATGCAGTTTCATCTCAGATTTCAACCAAACAAAATACGACTGAGTCATCACAGACGCACGCAGAGCTTGGGACACATGTAAAAGCTGCAATATTTATCGCTCTTTATTCATTATATATTCACAAGAATGCTTACGAAAGGCTGCCGAAAAGCTAACACCACGAAAGAGGGATAAGCAACGGTTATAGCCCATTTTTCTTTATCGCTCGCGAGTCAAAAGCGCGTGTACGACAGCCCCGCCGCCGCTCAGCGGCTGATACTGAAGCCGAAACTGCGTAGGAGAAAAAATTCTATTATATATTATTTTCTGCTTTTTCGCGCAATACACGTGGCACGTCATGTTAGGTTAATGGGATGCGGATCATTACATAGACAGAATACAGAGTAACATCTTCATGTCTGTACTCCTTTGAAGATGTGCGGTTAGTAATCTCGTCTGCCTGCATTTTGTACGCGTGCATAAGCGGACATCAATTATGGATACGTTGTTCCCATCGACAGAATAGTCATGAAATAATAACTTTGCAGGACGAAATGACAACCTGCATCGCCCTAACTTCGTGACCCAGAAAGCCATTTGCCTAATAGTTTGATTATTATATATACAATGTGTAGAGGTACATGAAAACCTGGCTTTCTGAACGAGTATCCGAATTATCCGAATTAGCGAAGTCCTCGTAAAACGGGTGATAAAACTTCAGTGTAAATAAAAGGACAGTAATACGCTCGACATAAATTTCACTAACGCGCAATTTCAGAACAGTTTTCCTGCAGCCATTCGCTCTCTTTATTTTCTCATCGTGGTCAATCTTACAATGCCACATGCTTATCTTGGACCATCTCAGAGACGAGAGTCGGTAGGCACTCTCTGGAGCCAATACTCCCAAGATGTGGCGTATTAATTACATTCTATTTGAAAAAAAAAAAGTAAATAGCGGTAACGTTTTCTTTAGACACGTTTTATTTTATAATTTGGCGCTTAGAGATAGCATTTAGACAAAAAATAAAGAAACAAAATGGGAAATGAAAGCAGTAGTGCGCAATACCAACCATTAAAAGCAAATGAATAAATTCAGTAGCACAATGTTGTGAAAGAGTTATGGCCTTCAGGAGCAAATAGCAAAATTTACGAAAAAAAAAAAAAAAAACGCTTGTAGTCTTCCATGTGCAGCGCCTCACGGTGCAATAAAACTGCTTTCGGAATAAAGAACTACCTCGGCCACTCACCCATGACGCTGACGTAGAGCTCCCCGGAGGCCGACCTCCCCGAGGGTCCAGTGGCGACGCACCTGTATCCGCCCTCGTCTCCGCTCCGCTCCACCCGGTGCACGGACAAAGTGCCGTTTCGAAACACGCTTTGACGCTTGCTCTGCGGGAGCCTGGCCTCTCCTGCGGCCGGGACAAATTGAAAGCATGAGAAAGGCGCTGTCTGTTTTTTTTTTTTTTTTAAGTCGACCACTGTTCGCACACAGAAGTTTTCTCTTTGTTTTCGGGCAATAGCTGCTAGTGATCTGGAAAATCGTAAAGTAGATGCGTCGTGCTATAGAAACTAAGCCGGAGATGATGTGCATCGTGTGCTGCTATACTGTAGAAAATGGTTGAAAAGAACCGTTGAAGGAGGGAAGCGTTTCCATTTTGCGCCTTTTTTTCTTGCCTTCTTCAAGGTGCGAAAATCCGCTTTGCGGTTTATGTATACGGTTACGTAACAGTTCTTTTCTTTTGGTTTAGTTTGCTTAGAATCTCCAGCGAGTGATCCTTACCGCGGCAAAAACCAACATCCAGAGAAAAATAACTATGTAGTGCGCAAAATCTCGTCATAACGTCCGAATATTAGTAATGGTATAGTATAAAAATAAAAGATATATTTCAGATCGTTTCTCATTAACAGAAAGCATTGCGTGTTAATGACAGGCACGCTTCAGGGCTTTGCTTAAGCATCATAAACGGAGCGAAGGTTTTAGATGGGTAGCTACTTGTGTCGATTGTTTCGGTGTGCACCAAGAAGACCTTTGAACCCGCAGAGGCTGCTTCGGAAGTAGTCTAAAGGATACATTCCCAGCTCAATTTCAGGAAGGGCGAAAATTGCCAAAGCGATTTACCCGCTCGATATAGAGGTGGTAACTCAGAATTGGGAAAAAAAGGGGAAAAAAAAAAACAAGCAGTGGGTGCTCGGCATAGACGCATAATAACTTTTTGATGAATACTATATAACGGCTCTTCGGCGGCACCCTTCATTAAAAAAAAAGAAAAAAAAAAAACATGGACTCCATCTACATTGTCAAGGCACTTATCTGATGGCCCACAAGCGAATGAGTCCTGTATCTCCGTTACGATTACGGCAGCCTTAGAGTGCACGCTCTCGCTTTGAGGAATCTGGTAGTTAAGTAGTGCGCACAAAAGCTGGCAATAATGCAATAATAACGATTTTCAGACACCGTCATAAAAATGATTAAAGTTCTTACCTGATGGATGGATGGTCGCGCTACCTAAGGCAAATAATTATGGACTTCTTAATATTAGACTGCTTTTATTGAACACCCAATGCCTGTGATGACATTATTTGCTCATATTATCCCTGAAACACCCATAACAAACATACAGAAAACAAAAAAAATTACATAAAAGCGGTTTCCCACAGAGAATAGCAATGCTTGTCAAGGCATTACTCTTTGCAAGCAATCCAAGAATCTCATTTCTTACAATGTGTCTTCAACCTGCAAGCTCTTCAACGCTTAGATCAGTACCGAGCAAATATTTTTTTTCAGCTTCCTTCACCCACGAGGAAGGCGGTTACCGTTGAGTCGTTTTTGCATGCACTCGCATGTGGTATACCACATGCAGGGTTTGATCCTCAGCTGCACAGGGCTATCCTCCGCTGATACAACGGATACCAGCTTTCCTTTGCTTTGGTACTCGGTTGAAGTTCAGTGAACCGCTTGGAGCAGCGATCTTTGATCAGACATTGAGTAACGAAAACGTATACCTTGTATCACGCTGCTGTTTGGCCGAAGCTCGCCTTGCGGCATAAATATTTGTCATAATCATCATATTACGCGCTCGCACTGGAATACTAGGTCAGTGTGTCACGGCCCGTCGTTACCCGGCTTTTTTATTTTGCTGTTTCTTTCGTCTCGGTGCTCACCTCTGTACCAGAGTATCTGGCTGAGCGGGTATCCAGCTGCCGGGCAGTGGACCGTGAGCGTTCGACCCGCGAGTACCGATACGTTTCGCATGGCGCGAACCAGAGGGGGTCCGCGCACGTTGAGTCGAGCTCCGTGGGACATGGTCTCGGCGTCGTTGCTTGCATGGCACTGGTAGCGGCCGCCGTCTTGTGTAGTTGCTGCTGTTATGTTTACGAAGCTGTTCACCTGCACGTGGAAAGAAATTCTATAGAATAAATAAATAAATAAATAAAGAAACGAGAAACGACTCTTGTCATTTACTTTTTAATAATAAGAATACTTGGCGTCAAAGGGGTGACATAATCAAGAGCTAGGAGTAAAAGCTTAAACAGAAATCACCCTTATGTTATGTACACATTTTATAGTAGCAATTGATCGTAGTCTTGAATACAACCATATTTTAAAGGACTAGGATGACAAGCATGAAACGTCTCTATAGAAGAGCGATTACTTCGCGGAGTTCAGAAAAACATGAACGCCGTAATTTGTATTTTTTAACAATCGTTGCATGAAATATTTGAGACCTCCGCTTAAACCTAACAAGCAATAAAGTCGCGGATTAGTTCCAGTGCTCGTACGTGTTGTAGATTTTTTAGAAAAGTCTATTTCTATTACTTTGTTTTTCGATTGTTCTGCAAATCTTTTATAATCTACACATATACAGGGGCGGACATAAGTAAACGGAGCACGCTTTTTCGTTCAAATTAAAATCCCGCCTTCTACACTTGAGATAACCAAACAATATTTGTCCAAGTGAAAGGGCACTGGCGTCTACTATCGGTTCGCACCTACCACAACTGCCAGCATCAATTATGCATCGCGTGAAAAATGGTAGAAGGAAAAAGCGTGCTCCGTTTACTTTTGTCCGCACCGGTACATTATAAGCAGGCATACGTTGTGGTAGAACAAATTCTAATGTGTTTTTTTTTGGGGGGGGTTCGTTGCCGACGTACCTGGCCATCGTTTGTGACGAAGTCTCCAATGCGCAGCCGCATGTTCTCCACGACAGGCTCACCGTCCAGCGTCCACGTGATCTGCGGCAGCGGGGCCCCGGTAGCAGTGCACTTCAATGACACCGGGGAGCCTGGGTCTACAGTTCTCTCGGCGAATCGATGTGTGAGCACTGGGGGGTCATCTGCACCATTAGCGTGGCGTACCGGACATTATTAAGCGACGTCGATGGGGAAATAGTAACATGGATGCAATGCGGCATTTACATGAACGGCGCCATCGCAGTGAAACGCACCACAATTCCCCTTGGACTGATAGTTGGCGCACTAATCGCACGCGTTACTTGATGGCGTACACAGTTCGATCAAAAAGGCGTCGCTATCACTGTAACCCAGTAAGTACTGAGGAAGAAACGAGTTTCAAAGATGCACAATTTAGTAAAATGTATCAGTCGCCGTTACTGTTGCTGTTCGAACCCAGGCCCTTTGTGTGACAGGCGGGTATACAAGGCATAGACCACTAAGTGTTCGTGGTACCAACGGTGCTAGGTGCACACCTATGCACGCGTCGTAGTGTGCATGACGTTATTGAATGCGCACCGATATTACAGTAATAAGAATTCTTAAAACTGAAAAAATTTCAAGGAAAAATTAAAGAAGTTGCGGAGTGAGAAGACGGTGTTTAATGCGCTATCGCCTCTAGTTTTAATCTTAAGCTTAAAGGGCAACTCCGGAGGATTTTCGACATTCGCATATTGGGACCAATATTTTACACCCAGATTTCTTCTCCGTCTGGACTCATTCTACCAAATTCCGGCGCTGCACGATATTTCATTCGCGCGGCACGTGATTTTAAAATGTGCAGTTTTGTGGCCTCAGTTCAGACAATTTCTCCGGGCAACATGACGTTTGTGATGTTAAAAGTATTATACCCGCGTTACTGCTCTTCAATCTCATGATCAATAATTTTTGAGGCCTGGATTAGGCTCTTTAAGATAATTTATGTACTCCGTCATAATTTCAAGACTTTTTCTTTTTTATATATGACGTCACCGTTTTGCCAACTGGATCGTCGTTTTTGGCCATGAAACCAGTTTCGCTTTCGCTTTGCTGCTCATTAGTTTTAAACATAGAGCTCTATCGGAATTAGAAAAAAGCTTTCTGAGTCGGCGTCAGGACACCTTGCGGAATTTAACGCGAGAAATAACCCAAAACGATGAAAAAAACCCGTGGAGTTTCCCTTTAAGCGGCCTTCTAACATTGCAACAAGGAATTTCTATTCACAAAAAACTGCTATCAACTTGACCAATATTGCTAAATGCTTATATTCTTCTACACGGGAGAAGTCAATAAATGCACTGGTTTAACCTATCGGAGAAACAACACCTGAGACCTACATCGTGCCTATTTAGGAAGTAGGCAAATCCAAAATATATTAATATTTACCTGCCGGCATTGATATAAGGGGTGTAAACGGGGGTTAAGGACTTAGTACTAGATGACCGCTGAAATGAAGAGCTGTGGTTTTACAGTGGAAATGTTTCAAAGTTTCCGCATCAAATATCAAAACGAAAGCGTATCTCGCATAGCCTGCGTCGCTATGAGATGTTAAGCCCCGTAAACCAAACCATTCAAAGGAAAAACTAGTCGATGCTTATTGCGGAATAAATATTCACTAGGAATATAACATTCTAATTTACTGATACGAGAAAATATAGTAATAGTTTATTAATGGTTTTGGAGGACTTTACTGGTACATATAGTCAACAAGTGGTTGGAAAACTATCCTGCGTGAACACATATGACAGTCTTGTTCTAAATCGAGCAGGTCCATAACATTTTCCACAAAAAGAAGTCTTTTGTGCTTACTAAAAGCCTAATTCAGAGCTACTGCCTGTAACACAGAACATCAAAACTGCTGAAATCAAATCAGTCTCCGGTGTCACATAACCATACAAAATGTCCTGCATTCAGCTCACATTCAGCGCAGCGAGTACATGAATGCGTATACAAGCAGAGCTGTCCGCACTACATTCTTGCTCCCAGAGTAGTTAAATTTGACTCATTCCCTCCACAGGGTGCCCTGTTGCCAGTAAGGATTTCTCCTCGCAATAGGATTGACTGAAAAATACATTGCAGAAACGCACCTGCTCTTCTGGAACAGCAAAATATGGTCCCCGGATGAAATTGAATGTTTTTCTTAAAGAGCGTAGGCTTATGTATTGCATCTGAATGTGAGCATTTTCTTAACATACCTGCTTACTACTAGCTCTAAAAATCACGTCAAAAACAGTTCATTGGTCACAGCGAATCTTTCTTGGCGCGTCCGGTAACAAGAAATTTCCATACATGGTGCCAGCTGCGCCAGGAAATCAGTGAAGCAACCACTTATCGAGCACAACTCATCACCAGGCGTCCAGGCGCACTGTCTGGAGAAACAGCACAGTCCGAGATAGACAACTTCTATATATGCTCCTGCCGAGCCAATTTCTGCCAGAGGGGCTGAAGAAAAGTCAACTGGGACATCGTGTCGTTGTCAGGACAACTATATCCGGCAGAACTGTATCCGGAGGTGCACTCTTACCGCTGCCAGTTGAACAGTGCAACTTGTTTTTCTGGTGTCTTTGAAAATGTGGTCATGTCTGCTATTTTATTTACTCAATTCTTACATTTCCCCAACCTCTAATGCTGCGTGCATATGCAGGATTTATTTCTTACTCAACACCAGTAAGTCACCAGACGCGCCTAAGCAGTTAACCCCCCCCCCCCCCCCCCTAAAAAAAAAGCAGGAAAAAATAGCCAACAGGATTGTTTTGCCTAGGAACCGGTCAGGGAACCCCGCCCCATGTAGCTTTCTCTCGCCCGCTAAGAAAAGCTGTCGCCGTCAGTATGTTGTGAAGCTTTGAATCATTGAAATCTGTAAATCGTTCTGCAATTATGCTAACCGCATAATCACTAAGTTTTTAACTAGGTAAAATGTTATTGGATTAACCTACCGTCGGGCTCTATAAAGGACGCCTGCAGTAAGTAAGCCACTGCAACATTAGTATTGACTCTATCGTTCCCTCAAGCGCGCCCGCTTACACACTCTAGACACTATTACGCCTTTACTTGGAAAAAAATATGAAAGTCATGGTTGGTTAAAGGCTAGCCTTTCACCTCACAGTCATTGATTTCCATTCAATATACCCTGAAATTTATGGATGCAATCTCTGCAGTTTTATTACCGTAAGATGATTTTGAACATAAAAGGTTATTTTTTTTCGCGGTGAATACTTGGGAAAGGTGGCAAAATTCACAGTGCAGCGAAAACATTTCTGTTTATTACGCCCATGGCATGCATTCGATGTTAATGCTGGAATAGATCTAAAAGAAAATAGCGTAAATTAAACGCGGTAGCATAAATAAAGCATTGCTTGTTTAGTAAATGCGTGTTTTCGAGGAGAGATTCCAGATTCCTGCGAAAGAGGAAGACGCATTCACTCTTGGAACCATAACCAACAAAACGACACGTTCCACGATAACCTGCACTGCTGAGCGATTTATTTAATGTAAAAACTTTACTACGCGCTTCCGTTGCTTCTTCGCGTACCGAGTAATGTTAACTTTGGACCGAGAACAAACCACTTAGCCGCAGCTGCGGCCTCACCGAGGCCGCCTCCACCGCCGGAGCTGCGCGCTCTTCACTGTCTAGTTAATAGCCACGACGTCACTCAACAACAGCTCCGCCGAGGGCGCCTTGTGTTAAAGTTACCTCGTCTCCGCCGGCGCCGCCACATTGCAACAGCTCTAGACATTGCTTCGCCGATGGGTATAAAGTTATTCTGCTGCCATAGCCGTCATTCAGTGACACAGCTTGCCGAGAGGTTGCCTCGCAGAGACGAAGAAAGGCGGGTCGAGAAAAAAGTGCCGCTTTTGCTTTGGTTACTTAGGTTTAGACGGGTTAAAGCCTTCTCTATTTTTTCCTTGGACCCACGCTAAATGTTGCCCTAAGGAAGGTTAAGAATTCTTTTGTTTTTACACACTAAAAGATTTTTTTTGTTTATACAGCCCCTCGAGATATGCCCATCCAAAACGCTCCAGTAACAGTTCTGTCAGCTCATCTTTTCACTGCGCTTAGAATGGTGTGCTCAGCCCATTTTCAAATGTTTCCAGGTTAATTGAATAAAACCAAAAGCAAAAGCAAGAAAACTATGCCACACACCTCCAAGAGTGACCTCTGCCGTGTCCTGTGCCCAGTCGTAGTCGTTTAGCGCTAAGCACTGGTACATGCCCTTGTCATCCCGCAGCACATTGGGGATATGCAGCGTCTCCTTCGTGAGCATCTTCACCCGGGAGGAGACCACGGGTTGTCCGTTCTTCAGCCATACCACTGACGACACAGGGTGGCCGGAAGTGGAGCAGTTGAGTGTCGTCGAACCACCCTCAGTGGCCACTGTGCGCCGTGGGCGTACGGAGGCAGCTAGCGGTGCTGCGAGCAAATCAGGGGCTCATCGGTAAAAACCAATAATTGTTAACAAGGAATAGCGTCTCAGTGCCCGTTATAAATGTCGGTCATGAACGGAGCTGTAATGGAAAACTCTGGATGAATTTGAAGTTTTTGGGGTGCTTTGTGCACACTGTTGAACCACTGCCATATATGTATATTTAATTCCGTGTCTATATATATTCGGCAGCTAAGACCTGAGTGGAAATTGTAAATTTGTAGTCAGCAGCAGAATTCGATGGCAATTTAGCCAAATCTAACGAGGTTGGCGCAGTGAGGTAGATGTCGGAATTTTTGCAGTAGCTCACATGTCTTCCAAAGAACGAATTCGTCGTTGCCTTTGAAGCATTTTTTTTAGGAAGAGCTTAATACTTGACCAGACGGCGGAGTCATCTCAAGAAGCTTCCTAATAGCCTCCTTGGCAAAGCGTAAGCACCTGTTTAGGCGATGATATGTTTTGTGAAAGCGAATGAAAAATGCTGCTATATTGTGCCCACATGCCCGAGAAAATGCTCTCGTATTGTAGTGTTAAACAAGAGTAGTATAGTTGGGTACCTCCCTTTGCTATCTAAGGGGAAAAAGTTAAAGCGTATTTTTTATTGAGGTAATACAGAGCAACAAGCGCTAATAATGCCACAGAAGGATCTCACAAAGTAAACTTTGGTAGTAAAACTTTGTCATGGCTGACAGAGGTTGTGTTTTCCCTTCCATGCAAATGACTTAATATTTCACTATGGGCAGGGACTGTCGACGTAGTCATCTCATAAGGTACGCCTAGAGGTCTGCAAAGACGCCAAGAGTTTTCACTACAGAGTGCCATTGTATAGCTTCGGATTTTTATTTAGTACCACGCAAGAGGTGCATTAGTATTTTAAATGGTACAGCGCAATATCTGGTATCTGGAAAAAAAGCACTGTGCGATGCCTAGTTCCTCCCATTATTTGCATTCCGCTGAAAGCTTTCGACAAGTTTTCATGGTTCAAAAAGCGAACACGTTGTATGCTACCCAATTCTCATTTTCTCCTTAGATGACCCTGATTTTAGATCAGAGGGCTATTCGGAACATTAACTGCACATAGACTGCTACTTGATGATGCAAGAAAATTTGTTTTTTATTTATTGCACAATATGGCTTTTCCTGAAATACCGTTCAAATGTATAAGGCTTCGATGCCACACTCACGCTGCTTTATATATATATATATATATATATATATATATATATATATATATATATATATATATATATATATATATATATATATATATATATATATATATATATATATATATATATATATATATATATATATATTATGTTATTAGTTGTGCGAACAATAAAAAGGAATTGAAAAAATAAGTTCAGTTTTCTACAGCGGCCAACTTTGTCCCTTAACTGTCAAGAACGTGACACGCGAGCCTGAAAGCAACTGCTTATCAGGCTGATTAGGACGGTGATCCCTTATACTTCGCTTATGCTTAGTGTGAGGCTCCCTCAAAGATGCTTCCTGTTCGTAATTTGACTCGGCAAGATACAAAGGAGATGTGAAAGGGTCATGTATAATCTCCTTGCATACCGAATGTATCATCGAGTTATTTCAGAACTATGAGCGCGACTGTCACATCTCGCACGCTCTCCGCCTTTCCCTCTTCCGGGTGAACGCTATCTCGCGAACTGACAGAGGCAGTAACAGAGAAAGTAAATTCGGTTGACACTGCGTACAAGACTACGTGTCGCTCACCGGTGATTACGAGTTGTGTCTCCATGTGATCTTCGCCGATCGTGTTGTTGACGATGCATACGTACTTGCCCGCGTCGGATACCGAGACTCGCCTGAAGAGCAGCGTGCCGTCGGCCTGCGAGACGCGGCCCGCCGAGTCTAGCGCCACCTGCCAGCCGCCCTCTACGCGATGCCAAGAGTAAGAGGGCACTGGGTAGCCCTGCGCTGCGCAGGGGATCTTCACGCTCTCTCCCTGGCGGGCCCGCAGCATTGGTCGGCGGTCGGTCAATCGTGGAGCCGTGTTCACATGCGTGTCTGCGGAGATGACAAGAATGGTCAAACAAACAAAGGCTTACTAAGAGGCATTATTTACTTCCACTCGCAATGATCGCAAAAATAGCAGATGGTAAAGGGGGCATAAAAACTGCAATAAAAGAAAAGACATTTACGCGTACAACTGCTTCCCTTCATATAAACAGCCAGTCCGCTAATTTCAGTACAATGAAACAGAACAGTGCATTACTCTCTTTAGACGCCTGTAAAATAAGATATATTTTTGCATTCAGAACTTGAATTTACACGGCTATAGTTTAGTATTGATTTATCATTTATGCCATGGCGAGGAATGTGTATTTTTTTTATGCAGTTGTATTTACTAGTGAGTAAACCTAACGTCGTTCTTTTTCTTTTTTTTTTTTTTTTTGTTACTGCGTTTTCTTGGCAAGTTCCACACCATTTGTGCACTCACAAGGGAGGCAGTGATGCAACTGCTATGTTGACCACGTATTGTCTCTGCAGAAAATATGTTGCATTTCTGAAGAGGTACCGAAATATGAAAAAAAAAAGAAGAAATCTGCATAGCGTCCAGCCACGGTATACAAAGTCGGTCGGCAGTGCAACTAGCTTCCTTTCTTTGCACAGCTGTAAAGAGCGGTACTTTAACTAGAACATTGGTTCAGACTTGTTGGTCAGAATGCATAATAATCGAAGAAAAAAATTATGATAAGCAAACAAGGTGCAGAATAAGCGCTGTCCGTGCCGCATGTGTAGAAAGCACTGATACCGCGCTCCGCTTCAACCTTGCATTTATGAGGAGAGTAGCACAGCTTAAATGTGTGGTCCTTAGCCTGCGAAATATGGTGAAAAGCTGCTTGCCAGCATTGCGCGGCGTGGCACCTGTCAATGAGACGTCATTAGAGGCTTCCACTTTGATCGATGTTTTTTAACAAAAAAAGTCGAACTGAACTTATAACGAAAGTATTATTATTATTATTACTAGCTTTGTATAATATCTTCGAGAGATTATTACTTATGCTGGCATGAGTAAGCTATGTATCTACGAATCCCTCTGAATGTTTTTGTTTTCTCATCATTGCAGGTCTGTCGAAAAGAATTGTTATCAGAAAGATCAGCAATGTAAGTTCAATCATGCGTCAAAACAAGGCTGAAGGAACGCCTCAACACAAACACGTAACATATAGCACACGTTAAACATCAATCATCATGGCGGGGGTCAAAGCAGAAAATTGCGGCAGCGATGAAACAAAATCGTGATCGCAGGATACTACTAGTGCAGAAAATGAAGAAAAACTCTAGCTTAGAAATAACAATATAAAATATTCCTCACGGGATTAACGGCTCTAGCCTATCAATACCAGGGAAAAAATTTAAGCTAGCATTTGGTTACGCTCTTTATTAGAGAAACTAAATATGGCGTCGCTTTCTTTCTCTGGTGTGCTTTACCGTAAAATGGTTTTATCGGACATATACATAAGACATCCTTAAATGAGCTCACGCAAATGGAATGTTTGTCAGAACAAAGAAAGTAGAAATAGTGAAAATAGAATAGAAGAAATAGTATTTGGTAACTGATATCACTTTCATCGTCACCGAAAAATATTTTTGTTGCCTTTTCTACTTTTCCAAGAGTCTGTAAAAATTCTCAGTCATCAAGTGGAGTGTTGAGGCATTGAACAGTAAGATTTGGATTGTTTAAAGCAGACGAGAAGCGCTAAAGATGTGTCTTTATAGCAGTTTGAAACTCAAGGGATAATATATAGCCCACAGTGAAACAAGCTGAGCGTTAAAGCGTAGTGACAGTATGGACTAATCAAATACACAAGAAATAAAGCTTTGATCGCAAAGTCGTTATGGGAAGTCAAAAGCATGTTGGCGGGACATCTTGTTTCATACTGCCGCTTCTGACCTCACTCATTTAGCCCATCTCATCTGGCGTTCTGGCGTGCCATCCCTTTATTGTTTGTCTTTTGCCAGTTTTGGGATCAGCTGGCAATTTACAGAAAGTTTTGAAAACGACTTCAGCCATCAGTTTAGGGTGCCTGAACTCTGGTTATCTCTCTTCGCGAAGCGAAACCGTGGAAAACATAAAAAAAAACAGAGATTGAGCATAAAAACTAAACAAGGACTATGAAAGTACCAGAGCTTACTGATCCAAACTCTGCCAATTTCCCCCGAGACCAGCCTGGTCATACGAGAGTGCAGCTCCAGGATTTACATAAGAGGTCTTAGCGTGTCCCAAGCGTGTCCTGCCTCTTTCCCTCATCTGTCTGATCGATAAAAGACTGCGTTGCTACCGTCGATAATAAATGGGTCGCCACTTCATCGGGCGCAAGCGGAAACACGCGAACATTGATCCGATGACGCTATGATATAGCTCGGTAGAGGGCGCGGAGGCCCGCAAGCAAGCATGGAGTGTTGGCAGTCATGCGGAAGTGCCCCGTTTTCGCTGATTATCTGGTTGGACGAGCTGTGCAAACAGGCGAACCTCAAGTGGAGATACATTTGAAGAACTTACTGAATTGAATTCAGGTCGCCAGGCAGCGAACCGAGTTTTGTCTATTGTGTGTATGGGTGGGTGCGTTTGCGTGCGTGTGTGTTGGGGTCAAGTTTTTAGGCATAAGTAAGAGCTGATTGCCCAACTAAGAATTTTAATGAAAAGCAGACATTCTGCGCGCGAGTTTATGGGCATACTGTGCCCAAATACTCAAAGCGAAAGTATAACAACACTTGTGATGCACAATTATCTGTAGCGACATAATCATGGTACATGCGTTTTCAGAAATAAAGGCTGGGCGAAAAAAAAAAACGTGTACAATGGCATGCGGGATAAACGGAAGTAAATATTTATTTATACTAGGGCAGGTAGAGAAGGAAACTAGCAGACTAGATCATCGTTCTTCTGCCATAGTAATCTAGTGGTATACCAGTAGCAGCATAGTAGGCTTGATTAGCTTATTTGAAGAGTAGGAATACACTAAGACATCTGACACTTATTCAAGAATCTGGATTCTTTGACCTTGCCTTAAAGAGCTTCCAATATATTTTTGCCATACGTATAATAGGTCTTTCTTATACCAAGCGGGCGTAATATTGTCGTGCATTTTGTAAACGTACAGCTCTCATTCAGTCATTCTTCGTCTCTACAAATTGAAATCAGTAAGATGTGGCGGGGGTTATTGCGTAACAAGATTTCTGACGAGCACGAACTGCTACCGTTTATTACATTTGTAACGCATTGTGCAAAAAAAAAATGAAAAGAATATCTCCTTGTGGGCTAGTCGATGACTCGTGATAGAAAGAGAAACAGCGTTTCTTCCCTTTCGTCATAGTTCCTTTAGCGCTGCCAATTTGCACGATGAAAATACTTCCCGTTCCTTACTATAGACACACAACTAGGGTTAGTTAGCTAGCCAATGCGACAACACTGCAATGACAAGTGCGTAAGAAAATCTTTGTGTGCGTAGGTTTTGGGCGAATATTGACGAACCTTATCAATGCAATTTTTTTTAGGAATCCTATTTTGGCCGTGGCTCACAGCTACGAGGGTAACCGTAGCACATGCAAGTAGTAACGAGAAAAATGTAAATCAGATGCAGACGTTACCTATGATAATGAGCCTTGCAACTGTTGTGCTTCTGAAGACTTTCCCAGTCAGCCTGTGCTTGACTTGGCAGTAGTATTTGCGATGACTATCTGCGGTGGGGTCGACTTTACGGATGTGGAGCTCGCCAGATGGAAACACAGTGAAGCGCCCACCTGAAAAAAAAAAAAAAAAAAAAAAAAAAAATTCGGAGGTCGCATAAACACCAGGGAAGCATGCACTGTTTTATCTTAGCGTGCACATCAACCGCTTTTATGATTACGAAGAGAAATAGGCATCGTCCGACAATTTTTTTTAAACTCAAATACAAGGGAATTTTGACGATTGCATACCAAAATATGGATTTAAACGTTGCTTGGCTAGCCAGCACCATGTCTCCTCTTCTACACTGGACTATAATGCCTGTCTTGAAGACGGACCTACTGTCCAATCGCGAACTTGCTCCCTATGCGTATTCATTTGATAGTTTGAGGTGAAGGGTTTGAGGAAAGCCTGTCTGGTCGGGATGGTACATGTCGCAAAATAATTGACTCGGGTCTGATCCCACCATGTTTGGAGCGAACTTAGTTTCACAGACTGAAAGACTCAGTCTGAAAGCTTGGACAAATCAGAAGTTCCCATTTTCAGCCTCGCCTTCAACTTCAATACTGAACCTAATCCCGGTGCAAGAACAGTTGTTTGAATTTCAGAACGTGCTGTAAACTCAGCTTGGGACAAAATTAGCGGTCTGCACTGCGCAACGTTTGAGGAATCTGACCGAACATTTCTACCTAGCTGAAACCCATACACGTGTAATCAGTGTATTTTTCAACCAGCGTACAGAGTTATGAACTCTCCTATATGATTAAGTACATACAAGCGTGTCATTAGAAGGCAGCGTACTTATAGTTTTAGGCCCTCCGCCGACAAAGATACGGTGCTGTCGGATAACTATTACATAGAAGACGGTGACATATATGCTTCCTTGTATGATGTTCGATTGAGAACGTTCAAAGAGAACTGTTGATGGTTAAGGCTGACGTCTTTCATAAGGCATCCCTATAGCCCCTCTCGCTATATTGGGATTTGTTATTCTATAGTTGTTCGGCCCCTGACATCGATAGTCTCCCAAAGATCAGCAATTCTGAAACCTGATTTTGCCGTTCAGTGGAATTTGCGCGTCTCCCCTTCAAACTTACATAAGCTCACGTGAACATCAGACGCCAAAAAGCTACGCATACTAACACGAACATGTATTTCCCGGTACCCTTCGCTCTAATGTGTAGCGCTGAAAAAATAGGGATCCTTGCTATGGACGTTATTTGACGTTCTTATCGAACTGCGTTGGCACGGGATGCATTCGCTCACGCTCTTCATGAGAGAGAGAGAAAATAAATATCGCATGTTTTCAAATAGTGTGCATAGCTCATTAGGTGGAGTGTAAAATTTGCCTTTTTTACGGTGTTTGCCTCTTGTGAACATCTGATCTCGTCCAACTTAAAACTATGGTCGGTTACACAGAAACTCAATATTCTTGAGCATTTGACAGAATATCTTAAGTCTGTCCATATTTGTATGTAGTGTATAGCATAAAGGTTGCTGCTAAAGACTCAGCAAGAGCTCGTCATCAGAAAACATCGAAACGGTGAATAAAGAAACCTCTTGCATGTGCAATCCACACAGCGTTCATCGGAATACCTGGAGTACTAGCATAGCTTGAATGGCAGGAGTAGTAAATTTTCACATCCAAGGATATAACAAATGCCAAAACGATTCGCCTTGTATTACAATGAATCTACGGGAAAAGGAAAGGAGGAAGACAAATTGCTTACGAACCAAATAAAATCTCCTTACCTGTATCGGAGTCACCATGGATTACGATACCATCGTCTCTAACCCATGATGTGACCGTGACGTACTCCTTAATGAAGCTTGGTATCTGGCAGCGTAATACTCCTGTGTTGCCTTTGATGACAAATTCATCGTATACTTGCACATCGAACTCCTGGTTGATGGCTGCGAGAAAGAAAAAATCGGCATTGAAACAATCACCCTCTGTCGGGCTCAATTGTCTGTGCCAATACAGGCAAAAACATTAGCCGCGTCATTTCAACGAAGTCGCAGAAGTGCTATGATGGTGCAGGTAGTTCGAATGGCGACGCATGTTTGGCAATCTCCCTGCTCATTTTAACTGCAAGTCTAAAGTACAGGCATATGTGTGTCCACTGAAGCTGACAGGCAAACTGGCAGTTAAGCCCGCGGAATGTCCGCCTTCGAAGATAGTGTAATTTTATCCTCTCTCTGCAATATTTCCACACGTGAATATCCGGCGTGCTTAACTGCCAGCATCTGGCACTGTGCAGTGTGTGTTGCTGTCTCCGTCAACTTGCATCTGTTCGTCGTGTATATATAACACACCGGTATCGCTTTGTCCTCTGCGCATTAAGGGGTAAAAAATATAGTGCTCGATCATATTGGGTCCCACCCACCGAACTCATTGATCTTTGCCTGAACACTGCTTGATTTTAAAAGCTATCCGTGAACCAAAACCGTGAGCGATGTGAAACATGAAATGCTGGAGGGCATACATTGAATTTAATTAGAGCACGCTAAATCATCGTAATTTTGTTTAATTATTTCATCAATTACTTCCTCAATTTTCTCTCTGTTAACAAACTAGTCCTCAATGACATTCGATGATTCAGCCCCAATACGCGGTCCTGAACTCTCGAAGGGCTGTTTATCAGTCTGTCGTCACGGTTACTGAGCCGTGACTCCGCGATGTGCGCACATCTGTCCACACTGCTGATACGCACACTCGTGTAGGCTTTCTGTTTTGTGTATGTGCGGTGTCTCAAGTAATGTACGGCGTAGATTTCGCAAGAGCCCGTTTACGAGTAAGAACAAAAATCAGGTTTTATCAAATAGAACCAATGTTAACCCTACAGGAACTAATTTGTATTATTCAACCAAGTTGATATTGTGACGCTCAGTAATAGAGGCAGGGGAAGATGAGGATGACGAAGAAGTGGCTCGTGCTGGGACTCGCAAGTGGACTCAGCTGGTTTCCGACGTTCACCTCCAGGCAATAAGACCTCGCTCGTAACATCTTGGTGGAGGTGGGAGTGGACGTTTACCAAAACTCCCGCAGATAGAGATCTCCGGCTTGAACCGCATTGAAGTCGCCGTCTTGCTGACCTGCCGTCAGCTGTGCCTACGATGTCTCTTGACAGCGACGCTCCGAGGTTCGTGCCTAGCAGCTCACGGGCTCCTCCAGCGTGTTCACGCGCTCATCCAGCGAAGACGTGAAGGAGTGGTTCACTCATTACCAGCGGGTGAGATGAGCAATTATAATAAGTGAGACTCTTCTGCCCTGCTAACCAACCTTGTTTTCAAGTTTGATGACACGTCCCTAAAGTGGTGCAGCAACTACGAGGACATTTTCACTATCTGAGTCCGCTTTGTAGAAGAGATCAAAATGTACTTCGGAGACTCTGATGCAAAGAACAAGGGAGCTGAACGAGCGTTCTCTCAAAGACCTCGTGTGTGCTACTGCTGCGGTTAACCCGGCCACATCTCGAGATTATGTCCTCGCCGCCAAGCATCACGTTACGGCTCCACGAACTATCCTGAGCCGCAGGATTACAATCCTGGCTCTTCTAAGCGTTCGCGCTACCCTCCTGATTCCTGGGGCCCGTTACATGTGCCATTTCAGGATCTTTCAGTGTCATCGGACAGTAGCGTGGTACTACCTCCATTCCTGCACCCACTTCTCCCCATCGCCCCGGCGCCGATCGCCGCCGCCGGAAAACTAGGCGCGACCGATGGGGGTGAGGTCGCTGGATGTTCGCTGTTGGAAGAGATACTCTCGCCTGTGCTGATGTTTTTGAACTAAGTCTACGTTTCAGTTGATGGTTTACCTGTCATGGCTTTAGTGGATACCGGAGCCACCATATTCGTAATGAGTGCTGCTTTTAAGCGTCGCCTAGCAAGAAACGTAGTTTTTCAGCGCGGTTATGTGTTTAGTTTTCACACCTTTAAACCCTCTCTTCCAATTCTTGATTTTTTAAAACTATTTCAAATAATTGATCAGTTGAAGTATAAATCTTCTTAATTAGCATCGTCCAGGATTGGTCTTCCTTTTATGCATTTTGACGTCTTAGAAATCCCCTTTCCCCAGTAATTCTTTTTTTAATTGCTCTATTTAATTAATTGGTCAACTGCGCTGTATAATATTGCGTAAGTAGTATCATAATGTTTTGCCTTTCCATTCTAAGCATTTAGACACCTTTTAACCCTGCTTATTTCATTTTTTCAGATCTTTAATTATTTATTTAACTCGTCATCCCCTATCACACACCAATCACTCTTTAATCACTAGAACCACAAGTTACCTTGAATCGACTTTTTTTACGCAGCACCTCATTATTTCCGACATGTGCTAAGGCGTACTACTACTCGGACGCCGACGGCTTTTCGGCCTAACGACCTATATAAGCTGTCGCATAAAATATTTCAAGATAAATTCATACTAACGTTCTTGAAACACCAGGAAGAAAGTAATTTTAGTAATCATGAATCAGCAACAGTGGAAAAAGAATGCGCTTTCTAGTAACCGGTAGTGAACATGCTCGACATTACGGCTATTATAGGGCTCAGTCCTGATTCTAGAAATGTACTCGTTTTTAATCAGCAGGAATAAAATGAAGAATCTATAATTTTAAGACTAGTCTTCTTTAGTCTTCTTTCTTTCCTCTCCCTCAGCCTCAGCTTGTATTTCTTTTCTTTTAATCGTAAAGTCAAAAGTTATAAATATATAAAAATTTCGGATTGAGGTAAGAAATGCTGGAATGATTAATATTCACTCGAAGAAAGTTACAGATCCCAGCGGAAATCAGCCAACCTTTTTCCATTTATTTAATCATTCATTCATCCTTCATCTCATATCCTACTGATGCCCTGAGGCAATAAATATCGACTAAAAAAAATCTGTTGCGGCCGGTCGCTGCTCGCTACAAAGGTCAAGTGGCACGCTCCCCGTCTGTGAGGAATGAACTAAACCCCTGTGGCTGGGTCTACGCGCTGCGAGCGACCGGTTAACAATCTGCTCTCGTTAGCAGCGATCTAAGCCAAGCAGTCTCCTGTTTTGCTATTGCCCGCCGACAGTTGGGCCCACTGGGACTCAAGCAAAAGCAGTAGCGCGACGGCCGTGAAGCCGTCAACGTGAAGCCGTCGCCGTTAAGGTGTGTATACAACCAAAACACGTTTGCTCAGAAAAAGTTCCAGCCAACGAGGGCACGAGGCCGGCTAAGCAGCATCTCCCCGCTTTTTTCGCCTCGACCATGTGCGGATCAATGGTCTTTGGTTCAGGCTTCAATAGTACGCTGTCCTTGCGAGAAGAAAATACACAGAGAACAACAAAAACAAAAACAAAGTGAGAGCTGTGAATACCTTAGCCATGTCGAGAAAAAAAAATGCTGACAGTGACAAAAGAAAAGGAGGGATAAAAAGACATCACGCCTTCTGAGAAGCTAGATGGAAACTTAAGGGGCCGTATGCAACAGAAAAGGCTTGCGACTGAAGCATAGTAGTTTCGTGAACCCGGAAACCCCGGCACATCAAAGGCACGGACCTGTGGGGTTTCATGCTGGCACTGAGTATCAACGCAACAGGAATACGATAAAAGACACGGTACGTGTTAGCGCCGAGCGTATACAGGCTTGGAAACAATGGACAAAACAGAGCGATGCTGCGGTAGCCGATGTAAGAATAAATACGCGTATAGAAAGGAGTAAACATTGTGGTGATATCGTTGTCAAACTGCAGTTTCGAAGAACACCGCACCGGAAGTGAATAGTAGAGAAGGGGAGAAACACTATTCGTTTAGTTGGTGTGGCGGTTCTCAGAGTTTGGGTACCTTTCTTCGAAGGATAATTAATTTTAGGAAACATAAATAGAGGGTCTCTTGGATGTCTCTTAAGAGAACGGCGAAAGCCTACCCCTCCTCTCCTGTCATTTGCCTCTCATCGTTTGCCTCTTATCAGCGTTCGCTGCAGTGATACACATAATTATAATTGGCTTTCTGGAAAGGAAATATGCAGTATATGTCACACTTTATTCGTCAAGTGTGACTTTGGACGATAAAATATCGCTCCTGTCGCGTGGCGTTCCTTGGCGCGCGTTGAAATGTGGGATTTCAGATTGCAGGAACGCTAGACAAAAACACATCTCGCGGGATCTCGCGGAATATGACAGATTTCGCGCACAAATCTCGTATGTTATTATATAGATCATAGAGATCAACCTTGTCTGATCTCATACAGATCATATAGGATATTATGGATCATATGTGTATGATGCAAATAACCTTGTACAACTTGATTTGTGTGAGATCATACAAATATACACTTTTTTCAATGGGGTGATCTTAAAAAGAAATGTTGTTGACAATCCTAGTTCTCAAGGAGGACGCTTAAGCTAGTTGAGATAAAGCAACCTGATTTACGGCTACAACAAAACAGCCTTGATGAAAGGCAACTAACATCGGCGTGGTAATGGAAGTGATTCTCTACATTTCAATGCATTTTGTCTACGTAGCGTACATCTTTCGGTTGTTTAGTTCTGCCATTCGAAGTATGAATTCGGACTCATTTCTCCTTCGTATAGGGATCACTGATGGGTTTATATTATGTGCTCTTTTCGTGTCTTTTCGCTATGACTTCACATTAAGCTGCCCTCTGTGAGCATGAGTAAAGAAACGAAGTAAAACATTTCGTTCAAACGCAGTGCTGCGTCGCTTTATTTGAGCAGTTTAAGGAAGATTAGCCTGCTAAGATGCATTGTACTGCTGCTATTCTAAAGTCACACGTCGTCTTCTAGCGTAGTTAGAACTACATAATTTATACTGGGTATCTGCTCAACTCCTCCGTTATGTTATATGATTTAACTGAGTATATACATTATGCGACTCGCTTGCTCTAATTTTGCCACGAAAGCTTTTTTCAAGGTCATTGCACTGTGCACGCTATGGTGTGAAGTGCCTCGTGATCGAGACAAACCCCTCCGAGGATGACAACACTGCTGAAATACTTATTTGTCGGGGTCGACAGCAGAACGTCTGTATCGAGCCAGCAGCCCGATCGAGCATTAGAGATCTCTTTCTCTCTCCTATTATTTCTAATACACATTCGACAGGATTCAATTGTGGCCGAACGGGCCAATTGCAAAAGGTGCCGCCACTCAAGCTGAGTGATTGCCGGCGTGATCTTGCGACCCCTGAACCCAGACTGGTCAAAACATCCTGCTCGACGCCTCACTTCTGCAATACTGACAGCAGTGTGTGATGGCGACATCCTTACGCATCGCTTATGGCGTGTAGCTTAGTGGCGTAAAACACAGCAGTGCGTGCTACACGATGCTTCTACATGTTGTTGAAGTCCAATACGGCTGATGCACTCTAGAACGCAACGTGAACTCTGTCAGGGGCCACGGCTGACAGCCACAGCTGTTTGCACTAATTAAATCTGCATTATACTCGTGTGATTATGAACATTGTTCTCGACAAATCTGAGTAAAACTGCGATTTTGTTCCCATCATAACGGCGAATGTGTTTGAATCATTACTAAATCCTTTAAATTAATCGGTGTATTTTTAAGGCGACAGCTTTTCTAGGCTCATGGTCCGCAGAAATGTCCCCACGAAGTTTTCGGACGAACTGACCGTTAAGAATACAAATCTGTCTTCACCAGGAATCGAGGCACGATCCCTTCAATCCCCAGCCAACTGCGAAAACCACTACGCCATGCCGGGCTCCTGAGGAACCGATGGTAATTCTCCGTTATCAAGTGTGACGATGATAATAACGATGACAATGGCGATGCAGTAAGTGGCAAAGGTAATTGTGATAGTAGGGATGAAAATGACGGCACGTTTAGTTGATCATAATTATTGTACAGATAGAGGTGATGACAATGACGATGGAGTTAGTGAAAACAGTGCTGTAATGCGGCTTTCGCGATTTCCGCTTTAAGCAGACTTGAGCGCAGTCCTGTAAATATTTCTGCTTGCCTACTGTAAACTATTACAACGCTCATTCTTTCCTTCTCGTTGTATGAAATACTCGCATAAAAACGGATCTTGTTTGTAGCAATACTAAGGAAAATGCCGACAGATACAAAAACAACAACCAAAAAGGAGACATTATGAATGAGATCCTGTGAATAGAAAACTTTCAATCTACGTTACAAACTGATTTTTAAGCTCTTACATGATGTGCGAGAATTCTGCAAACTTTCCTCACTTCTTGTGAAAGGCGCTGGAATGGATAGGAACATCAACAGGACAAATGTGGGAGTTGGATCGCGTTCAAGGCAGTCGAACCGCGTGCGGGGTGTGCGTATTGGCCAGTTTTCACAAGTGTTCACAGTGACATTTGTAAGGCGCAGCCGTATCGCATTTCTATACTAACAGCACACAGACAAATGTTTTTCTTGTGGTATACTCACATTCCGATAACTATCTCCTTTAGCACGTATTCGGCCTTAAATACCAAGGAAAGTAATAGCGAGGCACAGTCGACGTCACCCTTGTGTAGAGCGCTCGGGAGACACACGTCCATAAAAATGAGGCCAGACAGCGCCGCAGCTGGTAGGTTCTTGCGGCAACACTCGAGTGAACGTGGTACCACATATAGCCGCAACCAAGGTAGACACCAGTATCTAGCCCGGAAGTCTGGAGCTGGAGTCTGTTTTCGGCTTTTGTAGTCCGATAAGTCTTGCTCGAGCACTCTACACAGGGGTGACGTCGACTGTACGTAGTGAAAAAAATATGCCTAAGGCGTGTAAGGTGTCGCACTATATGACAAGGGACAACGCGAAGTGAACAATGTCATGCCAAAATGCCAAAAGTAAAAGTGGTTTTGCGTTTTCATAAGCTCCGGCTGCTATTTCGGCCCGTTAAACGAAGCCTCAAATATTTGTGGTGTGAATTACCTTCCTTTCGTTACAACTTTACTTCCTCAACCTCGTTAGCACTCGGAACCCTGCAGGTTTTCGCAGTGCATTTAACCCAAATTCGAACAACGTAATCTAAGAGGCTACCAATATTCTCTCCTGGGCAAGCAATTTATTCCTAATGACAAAATACTTAATGCACCAGCGTATTTAATCCAGATACCAACTCGAATAATACGAGTGCCAATACATTTAATCCGGGTTCCAACACAATTATGTATACAAACGGCAGCTGCTTTAATCAGGGTGCTACCAATTTAATCCTTATCCTACAAATCAAAGCGGAAGTTACTTCATAGGAAAGAGAATGAATGTTGAGTGCATAGGAAATGCAGAATGACAAATATTCCCGCTCATTATCAATTATCAGTGAATTAAACTATCTTCTTGAAAAAAAAAAAACATTATACTGCTTTTTCCTGCACGTACTTACATATTTGTTAAAAAGCAAAAAAATATAGTGTTGTACAAACCATATCGACGAAAGTGCGCATAGTAGAAAACAACTAAGTTTTATGGAAGACGGCACGCTTTGTGCCTGCGTTAAGTAAATGCAGGATGGTCATATGCATTTGTACGACGGAATTTACCTGTATGTTCATGGTGCGCGCTCGTATATAACAAACAGGTGTTATTGCTTGCCTTTTCGCTCACGTCTCGTGAACGTTAGCCAACCGACGTTTCCTCCTCGGAAGGCTTTGACATTCTAATCGAACACCGAAAACCCCGAGCACCGTTCAAGCCCCCAAATGCGCCAAGAAGAAATAGTACCAAAGTCACCGAAACGACAGGGTTAGCATTCTTTATGTGTCATGGCGTGGAGATTCAAGAAAATGTTAAAAATCCTCGGTATCAACACAAAACCAGCAAGATTCATTTCAGCGACTAATAAAAAGGCATTCAAAAAAGCCGGTCTCTCGGCTAAATTTTGAAATAAGGCTCCAGCTGCTCTAAAACATACTGTCATCGAGAACTCTACATACACGCTGGAACAGATATAGCAGCCATTGGAAGAAGAATTGCCCTGAATGGCAATTACCCCAAATACCATCGATCGCCTATACTGGACGCGCACGGCTGCTCTATGAAGTTAGTAAGTGGCCGGTCGACCGCAAAAGAGAAGACGTCAAATGCAGGCGTAAAGCACACGGAGAATGGCTGTATGGCGAAAGGCCACGCCTGTTTTGGTTTAATGTCGTTGCGACCAACTACAACATATGGAGCTCAAGAAACTTCGGCCGCGACATTACTGCGCAGCCTGCCTGCCTACGACGACTGCTGCCAAAGGAGCTAACTTCAATGCATGCTGGCAAATGACGTCATTCAATGGCCATCTGTTGACAAGATTCAGTGTTGTGTTCAGAAAATTTTGGGCCAAAACTTAACCTAGCATTCCGACTGAAGGACCTGGTGCAAAGCTGTTCCTATTTTGATAACGTTTACAGTCACAGCCATGCAGAACAGGTAACCCTGGCCAGTCAGATGCGCTCCATCAAGCCTACTTACAAGCTACAGCCCGTTATTTAATCCAATAGAATAAGTGTTTTCAAAATTCAAATAGAAAAGCAGAGACTCTCTGAGCGAGCAGAGAGATTTGGTGCCCACTGCTCAGCCAGCAATGGCAGAAAGGAAGCTTCAGCTGCCCGGCTCTACTTGACACTCTGTGCAAACATACAGAATGTAGAATGCGCGCTGCTTTCGACCACCATAATTTTCTTTCATACTGAGAGCATATTGAAGACGACTTGTAGAAAGTATGAGCTGACGCTATAAGCCGCATATCGTTCTCCAAACAAGAAAATTGCAATTCAAAGCCTGCCTGAATAGCAGTCCTTGCAAATTAAAGACTATTGCCGGGGTTACAAAGCTGGAATTCATCTGCAATATTTGGGTCACTAAGTTATGTGACAGATCTCAGGCGTATAGCTCCGCTCGTTATGCCGTGTATGCGCTAATAAAGCTTTGAAGGGAAGGGCCGGCAGCTGTGGCTGAGTAATTAGGAGTAATTAGGACGCGAGAACGAATGCCTGGCTCGGCGGCCAATTTTAAATGGAGGCAAGTGAGTGAGTGAGTGAGTGAGTGAGTGAGTGAGTGAGTGAGTGAGTGAGTGAGTGAGTGAGTGAGTGAGTGAGTGAGTGAGTGAGTGAGTGAGTGAGTGAGCGAGCGAGCGAGCGAGCGAGCGAGCGAGCGAGTGAAAAAAGACGACAAGCAAAGCGCCCGCGTGGTGTGCGATCTCAGTGCATGTTAGGTGGTAAACATTTCTGGAATCCTCTACTACGGCGCCTCTTTTAGGCTCGAGTAACTTTGGGATAAAATCCTATAAATGAAACCAAACGTAGCCAAACGAATCAAAAGGGCTCAAGGTATCCAAGTATTGTCGCCTTGTTCTTGTTCATATCACACTACAATTTACGCATTGTTTTTATGCAGTGGTGTAGAGTTATCATGGATTATGAGTAATATATTTTTTACAGGCTACAGCTTGGTTAAATGGCCGATTGTTATATTAAGACCCCACTTGGCATCATCATGGAGATTTGATGCCCCTAACTATCCAGCGCCGTGAGTTCATAACCAGATAAACAGAACACGGCATTAGTACTTCTTTTGCATATGCGCTGAAGCCGCA
Organism: Amblyomma maculatum; assembly: GCF_055883805.1. Lineage (NCBI taxonomy): Eukaryota > Metazoa > Arthropoda > Arachnida > Ixodida > Ixodidae > Amblyomma > Amblyomma maculatum. The sequence continues at coordinate 24,530,624 of NC_139347.1, read as the reverse complement.
AATGTTGTCAAACACTAAGTTCTCGCATTTTCTTGGAAACCTTTATTTTTAGAAGAAATTGATAACAATGCGAGGAAAGTGAAACAAAAAATTCTGAGAGCACTCTTGAATCGACACTGCAGAAATGCGAAAGTCTCAGCGTTGCTGTTGCACAGGATGCATCACGTTTGTTCTCATTACGACGTTATTAGCAGAAGTATGATATAGTTTTCATAATCCCGGGCATGGCGTAGTCAGTTTAAGCGCTCGGCTGGGAATCCGAGGGATGGAGGTTCGATTCCCGGTGGAGACCGAATTTTCTTTTTCTGATGACGTCATTTGACTGACAGCTATAGTGTGACCGGACGGAGGCCGACCGTATGAGCCATTAAAGACTTTCGCCGTAATCTATAGCAGTCATGTTGCTCTAGCGGCGCATGGTCTTACAATCATCTTAACTTCGCTTTATTACCAGCATTCGTGCTTTGAAATATATGTCGCATCCATTTTATTACATAAATCAAAATATTTGCCACTCAGATTGAAACAATTGGCGCTCCAATTAATTTCGTTGGTCCTGGGAATAAATGACTGCCGCTCGGAATATTCGGGTTGACATTTAGATTATATAGGTTGGAGCGAACTTAGAATAAATATTTTGCACTAGGATTGCATTGCATGGCGTGCAGATTATTCGGCTGGCTATTGGAAAATTTTGCTTAGTTCTTGAATTATATTCAGTATGAAAACCTGGAAATACATAATCATGATAGAGGCAGAGCCTCTGGTGTTCAAAATCTCTAGACAGGCAGTTCTACTGTGCGTCTGCAGCAGCCCGCGATAGCCGAAACCTGAATCAGTGTTGTATGCGACAGGCTAGACGAGTAAAGCATGCCCAGAAACGTGACGTTGTGTATACTGAATTATGATCATTTCAGTAGAAAACATGCACAACGGTAGACGAAATACGAAATAACAATTTGATTTATGCACTAATGCACACATCAAAATTCCGATAGAAGTACCTGCAGGTTTCTGCGCTGTATAAGACATGTATATCATGAATTGAAATGGCATGTGACTTGTATAATAAGCACGGGCCCGCAGGACAAAGCAGCAGGCATATATTGTGCGCCATCTTGATATGCATTTAGGCGTTCTTAAGACATCGCCACAGTTGGAGTCTGAAATTTGCTTTCAAAAAAGACTAGACAAGAGATAGCCGTTGTCATCTAACAGGGAAGGGAAAGAATATTTGCAATTTCTACGACATTCCGGCAAGTCGACAGAAGAATAAGGTTAAAGAGTGTAATTTTTAAAGAAATGTTGGTTCCCAATTCATCTGCCCAGCCATCAGGTTGTCAGCAAATTACACATTCCACAATAAGCAATACGGTTTTATTTCTGGCGTACATAATTAAGCGGCACGCGAGCCGTGAACTTCCTCAGGATTAAGACATTTTTATTCGTTGCTGATGTGGAGGCGTTAAAATTGCCTACATGTACAATGGTGCTCGCGTACCTTAGAAAGCGTCGCGGATCTGTAAGCTTTAAGCAAACTGACATCCCAAACTGTCCGCATAATAATAGTTAGGCTATGAATATTTTAGTTGATGATGCCTAGCTTCATTTTCCTTCCTCTTTTGCCGCTGAATATTGCTGCCGTCACAGAGCTGTCAACTTCTGACGCTTATAAAATGTGACGTTGTAGAAGTGTGTTTAGAACTCCCTGTTTCTCATAAATTGAAAAGGTTTTATCAACTACCTGCGGCCCCTTTTTGAGGAAAATAAAAACTTGTTGTTTTCCAGCCAGTATGCAACGATTGTTCTAAGGAGAACTGCGCAAAGCCATATAAATACGGATGGATTCTGTAACCAGGGCGATACGCGCGATGAGGTATGCATAAAAGGGCGCACGTTTCTGAAGAAAAAGGGAAAAGAGCCGTGCCAGCCAATAGCGGAATTAAATGCGGTATAGAAGGAATAGTGAAAAGGAGTTGTATTTTAAAACGAGAAAAACGGCGTGTGCAATGTACCGATGAAGAATAAGTGGTTGGCACAATGGTTTGATGGGAGCGCTGAACCTCTCATTCTTCTGAACAGCGCCCGTTTACAACGGAGACATCGCCCAGAGGAAAGGAATTTCTCGGACAATTGGCTCAATAACCTGGAGCGCCGTATTTCTGCGCAGGCGGTTGACTTCGTGCAGGGGACACGGATATGTTTGCTGCCCAAGGCCAGTAGTCTTTCAAAGGGACCGAAACTGCGATTTTAATGGAGCGGCAAGGGAAAGGAAAAAACTGAAACTGATTCAGAGCTGTTCAAGGTCACCTATGCTGGCCTCTAGTAATTTTTTTCGTTCACTGAAGACTAATTAGCTACTTTCGCATTTATTGGCTTGAGAGAAAAACTGTCAATGAAAAAATTATAGATCTCGAAAAACAGGTAGCTGCGGTGTTTCCATCACATTAAGACTTACGCCGCCTTATTTACAGGCCTTCAAAAAATGCTATCACTTGACCAGCTGTTACCTTAAAACATTTACCAAGTGCGTACAACAAGCTTCATGGTGGAGAGCAAGGCGCACAAAAACAGATTTTGTTATCTCGGGCGCGACTCGATGTTTTAAAGTTACGCCGCAGTCACTAGAATTGTTTTTTTTTTTTTTTTTTTTGCGCCAGGTATCGTTTTCGGCTGGTAATAATATGACTGCGTAAACGCTAGTTTGATTGAAACAACGTAGCTACTTGTGTTTCGAGAAGACCTGCAACTTTTGCATTGACACTTCTTCTCTCAAGTCAATAATTACAAAACACAGATTAGTCCTCACTAATTAAATAATTTTAGTGAACGAAAAAAAATACTAGAGGTTAGCCTAGGTGACTCTGAACAGCTCTGAATTTGTTTTATTGTGCTAGGGCTAACCGTATCTTTTTTAAAACCTTGGTCCAAGTTAGCTGGGAGACCCTATATAAGCAGCGCAGGCACGTGAGGTATTTTACATTGCTTTTCGAAACTTGTATTTTTTATCGCACATCAGTCTGCAATCGGTCAGCATGAGCACATCTGAACAAAACCAGTTGTGGCGAATACGGAGGTCCATAATGTATGGGCAATGGTGTTGCCTGCATCTGCAGCTGCTGTATATTCTGTTTTTTTTTTCGTACTAAAGATAAAATTCATACCATGGTTAAAGTTATGTGGTATCAATATTCGGAATCACGTAAGATGTACGACAGGGACATCTGGGAGGCTGTTGTGCAAAAGCCGGAGAAAACCGCCACCGGTCCTAGAATCATTCAGGCTTGAGCATAGTATGTGTGGGGACATGCTGCTGTTACATTATGAATGTATAACGACCATACATAATTCTTGCAGATATTGTGCAATGTACAAAGAGTACCATCACTTCTAACTTCATCATGAAGCGTTTTTTCAATGACCTAAAGTTTGGTGCTGCTGAAGTTTAACCCGACCACAAGTTTTTCTTAATTTATTCACCTTATCAGACCGTGTTCTGGCAGAAATTGTAGTGCACTGGAATCAAAACGTTATATGTCTCCCTTCTGTGAGTTAGGCTATTTCAGGAGAACTATTCGGAAAGAGTTTCAGAAGGGCATGCAGATCATCCTATTCACCACATCACACGACCATGAATGGTGCATTTCTTTCTTATGTCAGATAAAAATGCGCTACAGCAAGCATGTCCATCAGGGAGATAAGAAACGTGTTCTTACGGCCGACGATGAAATTAATTGCTTGCATGGAACCAGCTACTTTTACCAACCAACCTTCGTTTTGGAGTTTCCAGAGTAGTGTCGCGCGCACTACCTCAGGTTCGAAGGGCGTCAAGCCGCCAAGTCAGAGTCTTCGAATATCCTATTTACATACCCAGGGAACCACACGTTGTTGATGGTTGTAGATGATACAAAACGATTTGTCTCGAAGAAATCTATTCCAAATGATGTTGCGATGGACGATAGCTCCGATAGATTAGGGAGTGCGGAATCCAGGTTCTCCCGATGCTCCATAGATAGCGCTTTATTCGGGTTCGAGGAGTGCGCAAAGGGGGTATATAGGGAATTTTTCGTCTAAAGATTGCTCAGATGCGTGCATGCGGCGATGGCGGCGTGACAAGAAGTGGTGAATTCGTGTGTAATACTTGATGTGAAAAAGATGAATAAATAAATGTCAAATTTACAAACAGAGGCACGGTTTAAATCATTCTGTGTTCTCAAATACTGTAATCACTAAAACCCCATGAGCTAACACTTTTGCACTTCCACGTCTTTAAACTCTGGCGGCAGCAATTTTTTAGATTAGTCAACTAACGAATAAGTGCTTGGTAGTATATTAGGTACGATATTTGATAGGAGTATAGAAAAAAAGTGTGGCGTAATGGCTAAAGCGCAGTTGCCGGCTTCTAGGTATTTCTTTTCTGTTGCTGAAGGGATTTTGGGATGCAGTATCTACGCGGGTAAAATTTTTGCTAGCCAAGCCGGCCACACACACAAAAAAAAAGATACGTTGTGAAAAAAAAAAAAAAAAAAAAAACATTCCTTTGATGAGGCTGTTATACCATTTCTACGCATTAGAGTGCAATACTTATCTCATTCGCTTTGCTATCAATAAAAATGTATATCGTTTTGCCGTGTCAAAGTTTCTCTGATGATTGTGTAGCCAGGCTGATTTCATCTACCATGAACTAGGCCAGCATAGATGCTCAAAAAGAGCACTTTAGGTGCAACACTAATGACATTAACCATTACGCTTAAATAAAATTCTCGCATCTAGCTATGGTCCTATTCATGCACATAATAGTTACACGGCAGCTCATGACGACTTAGTAGAATCTCTCAAGTCAATAAGGCATTGCCTGCCACCTAGATTCAAAAGCCTGACCGATGCAGAATAACATGCACCACTGCCTATTTTTACCTCTTGTTTAAACAGGCATGGAGTAAATCGTTCTTCACTTGCCCCCCTGTTTTTTTTTTCTTTTTGTACATTGAGCTGCAACTGTACAAAAAAAAAAAAGCCAAATGCGCAGTCAAATTAAAAAAAAAACACCTAAAACTCAAGATAGCCACAACAGCAAAAGCGGAAGGAAATAAAAGTTGATCGCAGCAAATGTTAGCCGGGACGCAAGAAAGGCGATTTTAGATTGAGGCCCCCGCATAGAAACTCGAGACGGTCATGGAACCAACTTTGTCTAAGTAGAGTTAAATCAGTTCAAATCAAAGCAATTTCATCGCGTTCAAGGAAACAGTGTCGTGGTCCTTGATTGTTTAACCTCTCTTACTGGCCATTACCAGTGCCATTACCATCGTCAAAGGGGCAGCCCCCTTTTTTGCATGCAAATGAGTATTCAAATGAGCCAGGCCTGCTACGAAACTGGAACGGCGCGGTTCTCACGTTCTCTTTAGTCACGCTTGGCACAGTAGCACGGGGAAGAGTGCTGGAGCACGCAGTGGCCAGAGGCGCCGTAGCGCAAGCGTCATCACTTTACCGAGGATGTGGCTTGTCGCGCACACTAATCCCGCTATCCGCTCGCGCGGAGCGGAGGTAGTTTTTCACACGTGGCGCAGTCGCAGTAGTTTGCAGTAGCTTCTTGCCTTTTCGTGATCATGAGTTGGGTCGGCAGAAAGTAGTGCTGACGTTTTTCTTGAAGGTTCACGCTAGTCAGCGTTACCAATTTGTCCTCCTCCCGTCTCGTATCATGTTGGCATGTGTCTCGTAGTTTTTTTATTCAGCCTTTAATGGTGTCATTGCAGAAAGACGTACAACTTGATAATATAAGAAAAGGAGGTTGCGGTACAAATATCCCAGGATATTTTTGTGTTTCTTGAGTGCCGAAGTAGAGCAAAAAAAATTTACGGCATGCAGCCTCACAAAATCAACGGTAAACCTAAAGAATACTTTTTCTGGATAAGCGAAATACTCAGACTATAGTGATTCTAGGCGTTTTGCGTTTATTGACAACTTTTACGCTAAATATTTGAGAATAATTTATGCACATCTGGGAGCTAGCACTTCGACCTTACGATGAAACGAATATTATGCAACACCGCCTGTCTGTGCAAGTGAATAACGGTATTGCTCAGGCTATCAGAAATGAAAATAATTGATATCGTTGCGCTTGCTTCACTAGTAATATATGGAAATTACAGGATATAGCTTCTGTGTCACTTACGCTGGCTTTTCACCCCGTCTTATGAACAGAAGGGAACCTGACACTATAAACTGCTAAGGTAAATGCGAACTAATTCATCATGGTTTAAATGGTTTAGTGCACGTTGGGGAGGGCTGCAGAAAGCGTTGATGATATTTGGAGTAAACACAAGTGACTCTACTTGAGGATGTTTTGCCATGACAAAACTGCACGAGCGTATGCATGTAAGACGACACATGCCGGTGCAAAATTATAATAAAAGCTGTAAAGCGACGCACAATATGTGATAAGTTATAGAAAGAAAGCACGAACATCGCGGCAATGCAATGCGGCGCATAATATTCAACTCCTAAAAGCTTGACAGATGAAAATAACGAAAACAAACAAAGTTTATGTCAATTGAAGGAATTACATACCCGCGATGAGCAATGCAGGGTACGTCTCAGTAACGCTCACATTTCCTGTTCCTCGCCTTTTTCAACAATTAGGGAACAAGACAAAGAAAAAAAAAAATCTTTGTGTTGGCTGCCGGACTAGGGCAGTGTAATGTGCTACCTCAACGCACGGCATCTTGCCTATACGGTAAATATCCGAAAATCTGGCCCATTTGTGCATCCATGCAAGCACGTGGTACCCCTTTAGATTTATTTAGTTTACCATTTTAGCCACACTGGAAATCAATCATTTGGCCAGAGAAGTGATGTTTAATTTGCAAAAATAATAAGGCAAGCACATGTTTAGTGAGAAGTACGTACATAAATTTCATAATGCACCGCCGAAGGTATACAAGGTAAGTTTTCAATGCCGAAATGCAACGAATTAACATAATTGAAAACCAGCAATGGCAAATGAATACCACTAGCGACAGTTCGAAAGCAACGAACTGTACTTGAGCACGATTTGGCGAAAATCAACGGCAGTAAATATTCAAAATTTTCTAGAGGTTCTCTCATAGTAGTTCGATCGAACAATTGCGTAATGCAATAATTTTTACAGGAAACACGTTGAGGGATAGACCCCCTAAATGAATGCCTAGAAATATTTCACGTAACGTAACACGAAACTTCACGTAAATATTTCACGAAGACGAAGACAAGTTCATTTGTCGAAACGTTGACTCGACCTGCGAACTGAGGCTTCTCCCCCATCTACCCTTGTTAAGTGCTCTTTCATAATATTCACGTAACTAACGTCGCACATGATGCAGGTAACATCTACACAGTCCTTGAATCATGGTATTCACTATGCGCCGTACTTTAAACTTCCTGAAGTGAAATCTGCAAGAACACTGTTTTGCAAGTCGATTCGAAGCTCGATGAGCAACTTAATTTCTATCTGACTTTTGATTTAATGCACCACCAAGAACCGGCCCGCAGATATTTGAATATTACTCATACGCAACTATTTATCCTGTGGCCTAAGGTAAGGTGCAGGGACAAGCATTCTGACGCTTAGTTTGTTGATTTGGAAACTGCCACACTTTGAGGTAAGTTCTCTCTCACTACCCTCCAATCTTTACCACGGAAGTAGTTAGCCACGCAAAGAGCAGAAAAACTTCCAGACGGTTTCAAGGCATTACCGATGTATTCAAATTAGGTTCCCTTAATCAAACGCTGGATTTAACTTCTAAAGATTTTAAGCTTTAACACAAAACAAAACTTAAACCAGGAAGAAAATTTTGGTATCTTCTCTTTCTCAGAAAAATTTCCATTTTGTTCATTTCTTGTTAACATGATAGGCATACGTGCACAAAAAGAATCCTCATTCATTCTCAACAGTTCAGACAAGGCGGTCTTTTGTTACTACTGGTAGTCTTTTTATACACAGATAGAGACCAGACGGCTAAAGCAAATTCGAGTCGAGCGCTCCCACTACATTCCAGACTCCTGGAAAACACTGTGCTCACTATGCGTGTAGTTTCTTCTCACTCAGGCAGGAGCAATTCTTCTCCGAAAGGAGAACAGTGCTAGCAGTGTAAGAATAAAGAAGTGAAAGGAGCCGACAAAGGAGATGCTTGCCCGCAGGGAATCTTTTCAAGGGGGAATCACATCAATCGCATCTGGAAGCGACAAGTTGACTTTGACAAATTGTGCTGATCAATGAAGAAGCTTCCGCGCGCAAGGAAACAGCTCCAGTCTACGCTATCCCAGTTTCCTTCTGTACTCTTTCTCGTCTACATTCATCACCTGTCACGTTGGCCTGGAGGCGCACTGTTCTTGTTTTTTCGCCTCCCCATCGTCTCACTTTTGCACTGATCACGTCAGGAATACTATGGCGAAATTCTTGGAGTAACGTGAAGTAAAATTGAATTCTTAGCACGCTTGTACTGGCACGTAAGAAATGGTTTCCATGCGAAGGTAATTTCCTGCTCCGCAGGCTTACATTTTTTCAAAACAATGTTTTCTTATGCACTGTGCTGCGCAGTGAACGTCTTCAGCCACAGGCGTGCACTGAGCGTAATGCTATTTGCATTTTCTGTCCTCTTTTCATAGAAAATTTCTATCCCTCTCGAATTAAACTTTTTTTTTTTTGCTTTTCATGTCGATTGATGCTTTCGCGCTACAGTGCGCCAGTTACTGCTTATTATTATTCGTTCACGTAAAAGTTGCTTTCCTTGTTATGAAAGGACACAGTACAAAGACAAGCTCCAGACTTACTTTTTTTGCGCGCTTCTCAATCCAATCCGACATCTTACAAATATTGACACGTTAGTGAAGGACCGGAAAGCACGCACAGAGGTAGCACGAATCGTCATGTTGCTTTTAGCACCAAGTAATGCATGTATCTTACGACGCCGATTGTGCGGTAATGCTAAGTTTTGCTCATTCCCTGAAATCATCAAGATAATTGAACATCATACAGAACCACTGACAAATAGTTCCCAGCAATAAAGAAAGCGCCTAAGATTCCTTTTGGAAGGGGAGGCCTGGATGGGTTCCAGGTTAACTCATAGGCAGGATTTAGAAAACTTCAGGTCACTTAAAAAACAACCAGTGCACTGATTTCTTATTCTATTTTTTCCCCACTGTGGTACATTTTAAGGCGAGAGCCTTTAATGGCTCATCGTTGTCGTCAGCAAAAGTGTCACGCTTTTGGCAAGAGCTGCCAACTCTGGTCGCTCCTTTCATTTGAGAGGGTGATATCAGAATCAGCCTGCCAGAACCTTTTGCATTCTCGTTACATCTACGACACGCAGGCACGTCCGTATGGCTTGGTTGAAGCGTGACATTATATCTGAGCTGGTAGCTTACGCTCTCGCGTTATATCCTTAAAAGATGAGCTTAAGTGTCCACAATAATTAGGCGCCTTACACAGATAGGACTTACACTGATAGGAAGCGTTAGTACAGCAAGCATTAGCGGCGTTTGAAATTGATTTACCGGATAGAAAAGGTGCAGTATCTGTCACAATAATTTAATTGGTTCACAGAAAGGAAAAGGCACAGCCTCTGTCACACTTTTTTCTGTGGGCACCTGAACCGCGTCGTAAGGGAAGGGAGGAAGGTGGGAGTGAAAGTGGAAAGAGAGAAAGAGAAGTTGTAGGGGACGGCTACGGAATAGTTTCGAACAACTGGATATCTTTAACGTCGCAAAATGTACCATGCCGTAAAGGAAGGGAAAAACTTGAAACAGTAGTCACCCTCTTTACTTGAAGCATCATTCACCGCCCCATTCGCAACAAATGTCTAGCAGAATGCGGCTCTCAGGTTTTCACCACTTTAGTCGCTAAAGTGTCTCGTAATTTTAATGATGACACAACGCCTGCCGTCTCAGTTTCTATACTGTTGGTAGCGCTCTTGGGCGCGCTTTCCTTGCACGATTTTCCCATTTACTGTGTGAAAGCTCCTTAGGAAAGCCCAATATATTATAGTATGGATGCGAGAGTTGGACTGTGAAAAAGGCTGACCGCCGAAGAATTGACGCGTTTGAATTGTGGTGTTGGCGAAGACTCTTGAGAGTTCCTTGGACTGCCAGAAGATCAAATCAGTCGATATTGTCGACCATAAATCCTGACTGCTCATTGGAGGGTCAAATTCTAAAGTTAAAGCTCAGCTACTTTGGTCATCTGATGAGAAGAGAGGAGTCGCTGGAGAAAGATTTGATGTTGGGAAAGGTTGAGGGTCGCCGGAGAAGGGGTAGGCAGCGAACGCGATGGTTAGATGGCATCCTCGAGGCACTGCAGATGAAGTTATGTGATGTTATGAAGATAGTGAGAGACCGGAAAGCGTGGCGTGACATGGTCCATAGGGTCACGAAGAGTCGGACACGACTGAACGACTGAACTGAACTGAAAGTTTGAGTAAATTATGCTTGCCCTTTTGGTGGTTTCTTTCCATTACAGCAGGTACTTTATTGAAAGAAATAAGTGAATCGAAATGGCGTTTTATCTGAACCCGATTTAGGTACTTTGAGCTAAAAGACGCGTTCAATTGAGAAGCCCATGTTCAATTCGCTGCCCTCACGGCCGTTAATTAATAGTGCAAGGGCTAAGTCATATTCTCTGCCCCGCCTGCACTGCGGTGCTAAGCATCAGTTAGCACCGCGGTGCAGGCGGGGCAGCACTGCTATGCTATGTGGCTACGGGACCTTACAAACTGTCGACCGGTAATTGTACGGTTATGTTACCTGCCAGCTAGCAGCTGCAAGAGACATGCTAGTGATTTTTCGCTTGCAGTGACGCAAACGCCAAAACCGAATTTTGCGATGAACGGGACTTTTAACTTCTCGCGATGAAAAATATTGTATGACATAGTTTCCGTTTTAGAGAACATCAATCCCACCGCCTACAACGGTGCAACGGACGTGCCAACAGTGTTGCCCAAACAACACACGAAAGAAGAGAGGGCGAGATTGATACCCTCAGAGTGGCACCACAGTGAGCAAACAAGCGCAAGGGCCGTGTTTACCCGGCCGAACAAGCCGCTTAGATTGGATCCCTGTACCCATCCTGCAGTGCAGCCAGTCTCGTTCCTTTGTTTACAAGTTTGAAAGGCAGGATGCCCTGGTCCGCCTTTGTTTTCGCTTTTCTTTGCTACTCGGCGCACTTTTCAGCCTTAGTTTCACGAAATGTAACAAGCAAAATAGTCATTTTTATTGTTGAAAACGGAAAACCCGCAGTACGCCATGCAGTTTCACACTTGAAAAGAAGAAAAGCGTGATGCTGAGTCGCAATTCCCTTCAGTTAAAGTGCACAGTTTGTTTGCTTACAAAAAACAAAACAGGTGGTGTCGCTGAGATGCTTTCCAATTTGACGCATTGTTGTTTGGGCCGTCTTATGTTCTTAAAAAGAAATTGTTGCAATAAAACAAGCCTTTTTATGGGAGTTTCTTCGTGAGTAAGTGTTAGAAATCTAGAGAAACAAAACCGGGCAATACGTTCTCTTTGAACTTTGCTGTCGTTTCATGCCCGTGAAGGCAGCTAAAAATTCGTCAACATTTATACCTTGTTTGATCTGATTGGTAAAAAACAGCGAAAAACAGTTCTGAAATCTGTGGTGCATTTCTCGTGTTGGTTCAGCGTAGATCCTACAAAGCTCATAATAATAGTTGGCTCACAGGAGGAGAAAGGCGCAGTATCTGTCACATTTGTTTCTGTGGACACCTGAACCGCACCGTAAGGGAAGGGAGGGAGGTGGGAGTGTAAGTGGACAGAGATAAAGTGGAGTCGTAGTGGAGGCCTTCGGAGGAATTTTGGCCACCTGGGAATCTTTAACGTACGCTGACATCGCACAGCATACTAATGCCTCTTCGTTTCGCCTCCATCGAAACGCAGCCGCCGCGGTCGGGATCGAACCCGGGTACTCCGGCACAGTAGGCGGGCAAATGTACCACCCAGGCGGGGCAAATGTAAGACGCCCGCCACATTTTGCATTTTAGAGGAGGAAGAGGAGCTTTGACCGCCACTACACTTGGGTAAACAGATGTCCAGCGGCCTCCTAGAATGTTCGGAAAGATTCTGAGAGACCCAGGGCTTCCTAGATGTTGCCTAGCCACAACCAGCCCATTACCAGTTCTTAAACGTTTGAACACCTTATTCCAGAACATTGGTGCTGTAAAATGAATGTAATTTTTCGCCTAATTCCAAACCTTATGCTGCACCGGAGAAACATAGTATTTGAGAAAATGAAATGACATTGATAGGTAAACATAAAAAAGACACCTGCTCACGGCAGCCGCATGGTAAATACTCGAAAACGTTTCTTTTCGCTGGTAAAGCTCTGCGGCTATCCGCTACTTACCGACAAGGCAGAGACAGCCGACAAGTACCCTATAACATTTCGAATTAAAAGACTGCGCTTCAGTCTGTTCAATAGCGGAAATCGCGAAAGCCACTTTACAGAACTGTACTCACTGACTGCATCGTCATTGTCATGCATACTATCATCATCATCTTTGGCGCTACTATCATTATTATCAACTGAATGTAGCGCCATTCTCATTACTATACCATCATTATCATTACCACTAAATAGATTGTCACTATCATCGCATACTGTTATCATTATCATTGCCACTAATTGCCTCATCATTTTATATGGAGACGGCAAGAAAGAGGAGAATTAAGATAAGTTCCTCACATGCCTGATGTGGTGTACTTAGCGCATTCGGCTGGCGATCGGAGGGGTAGGAGTTGCATTCGCGGTGGAAGAGTATTTTTTTTCTTGAAGGTCCTGGCTTGCTCATCATGCAAATCGAGGACAAAAAGTCAGTATGAAGTATGAACGGCAACTGACCTAGTTTACACGTTCGTGGAAAATTGGTTGCTGGATACGAAACTATATCATGATTAGAAAACGAGAAATAATTACAAGCCAAAGCACACGAACTTCATTTTAGTGTTAGCATCAGACATGCGGATTGAAATGGAGAACAGTTTTTATACCAAAACTCATAACTTATTCCTACCCGTGCTGCTTTGGTCTCCTCTACCAGCCACTGTGATCTGCTTTGCGGCCCGTTTTCCAAATACCAACGCAGAGAAGTCAGCTGGAGCTATTTTTCAGACTCCAGGGTAAGAGGACAGAGTAGACTTTGGACGGTGAGCATTTAACTTATCGGTGTTGAGTATTCGAGACTTTTAGCTGGTCTCTTCATTTGACAACACATTGTAAAAAGTTTCTCCTCCCGGTTGTACAGTTTACAATCCCACAGCGTTCCGTTAAATATGACACAGGTAAACCGTGTTGGCTTCCCCTTGTAATCTGGCTGATAGCTAGTGCCTCCTTGCGTAATAAATTGAAGTCATAATATATTTATTTTGCAACTGTTTATTGCTTTTCATCCGAATGTGGTTTGTTATCTTCAATGGTAAGCATTTTCTTTTTTATTACATGCTTAGCTATATTACTCTAATCGCCTCGAAGGTGAACAAGTTTTTAATGATATAGCGTCAGGTCCGGTGCCGGTGTTGGCGTTATGAGGAAAATGTTAAGAGCATGACACTGGAAGGCGGTAACTGGCAGCTGACATGATGCGCACTGAGTGGCAGAGGGTTGCTTGACGTCACGTTTGGCAGCAACTGCCAACTCCCCTTTCATATGGAAAGTTCATATCAGAATCAGCCTGCCGGGACCCTTGCATTCACATTACCACTAGGCTATGCAGGTACGCTCATACGGCTTCGTTAAAGCGCGGTTATATAAGTAGGCTGGTAGCTTACGCAGTCGCGTCTTACCCTTACGTAAGGAGCTTAAGCGCCAATAATTTTTTTTTCTATTCTGTTTTTACTCTATTAATAATATACCCTTTTCTTGTATGTTTTCATTGCATATGGTTAATTTGATTTTACCCCCCCCCCCCCCCCCCCCCGCCGGAATTATCCGCGGCAGAAGCTTGCGAAATGATTACCAGCGCACTTATGTGTGCCTTTAAATGTTGCTTACAAGTAATTGCTAAGAGTTCATGTAGTGCATGTACTAGCATTTAAAACTTAAATAAAATCCTGATCATTATTTCTGCAGGTAAAAGTGAAAAAGGATAAAACCAAACCCAATGAAGACCAATGAAGTTTCGGTGCTAAGAAGTTTATTAAAAGGAAGAAGATAATTATCGCGAAGAAGTATGATAACCTCGTAAAAACCGATCGGAAGAGCGCTGCCCTGGATTCTATTTTGCGTTTCGTTGTAACAAAGGCCAGCGATTCCTTTCATCGTCAATAAAATACTGATAAGACCATACCGCTTGTGCTTTCCGGGGATAAACGCCCCTCCTGAGGAATCGCTAATGAGGAAAAACTGCGTCCGTTTCTTTCTCCTAACTTGTCTCGCACGCAATGAATGCGGGGCTCGTGGCTCGAATGCTGCTCATCGTATGCGCGCATTAATTAATGTGCTCTGGGGAACCGCGGCAGAGAATTGATATTAGGGCTCCCTGCCTGCGCGCTAAGATGAAGAAAAAAGAAAAAAACACACTGTAAGTGGCATCTAACAAGTACCGGAACTCTTTTCAAGACTTCCAGGATGGCACGTGCATATTCAGAGATACCTTTTGTGTTCGAATATTCTTCCCTCGCATCGAGCTAAGCAGCACCATCCTATCCGTCCGATGCTAATTGGAGTTATGGTAAATTGAATACTAAGTTGGAACCTGCACGTTTATGTTTCCTTAGAAGTATGGGAGTTTGGAAAGGTTTCTAAGTTTTTGCATCTTTAAGAAGATTTGCAATCGCTTTCTTGTTAACATAAGAGAGGAAACAAGAATTCCATGTGGCAAAGAAAATGTGCGGCCTTTCGCTGCCGCTGTACAAACCGATCTAGCAGACCACCACCCTTTTTCATAACACTGTTCTGGATATAAGAAAAAAACAACCTGAGAATGGCGGAAACTGAATTCACCCTGTTTCAAAGGGGACGCTCTTAAAATCTATCCATCCATCCTGCGAACAAGTCTGCTGGGTTTTAAAAAATACAATTATGCACAAGTAGAGCTATATAGGCCTTAAATTAAGTTGTGACAACATAGTTATCCGAAAAACAACAGCAGGTTTGAAATTTTGGCCTCGATTCAGGGTGCACATTCCTAAAGCGCATTTTAGAATGGTTAAGCCGAGTGCACACCATAATTATTAGCGCTCTCTTTGAGGTTCCCTTCGTCCGTTGTTAGTACAGATAAGCAGGGATGATTACACACAAGATGTAACTAACTAAAGTCTTTGTATAATTTCCTTTCGAATTTTATATATTACCAAGATATTGTTCAGTATAATTATTTGGGAAGAAAAGGTTATCCATAAGCCATGATAAAGCTATATTTATGCTAAAAGCTAAAATGATGAAGAGTACAGCAGGGTCATGTGCGCTTTGTGAAAGGAGGAGGAGGAGCAGAAAAGGAGGGCGGAAGGCAGGGATGTTAACCAGAAAGAATGAATTCCGGTTGGCTACCCTGCACTGGTGAAGGGGAATGGGGGATTAAAGGGGGAGGGTAGAAGAGGAGAGCAGGTGAGAAAGTCACAGTGTGTCAATCAGGCTGGTTTCTTAAAAGCGAAGAAGTGCCTTGTAGGCTTTGAGTGCAGATGACTTTTGTGGCCATAGTCCCAAGATCTTCCCTTCCGCTAAGGGGTGAGCGTCCAGACGATCCAATGCAGTACGTAGCGTATTTTGTTCAGTTCCAAAACAGTGCAATCACAAAGGAGGTGCTCAATCGTTTCATCAACGCCACATCGTTCACAAGCAGAGCTGTCAGTCATCCCGATCAGGAGGGCGTATTTGTTTGCGAAAGCAACGCCAAGCCATAGGCGGCGCAGTAACGTTGTTTCACGATGTGTTGTGTAATGGGGAATACGCAGGCGCAGTCCGGGGTCCAATGCCTTGAGGCGACGGTTGGAGAACTCTCCGCCAAACAGCGAAGCCCGCTCGCTGTGTCGGTTCTCGTTACCGGAATTTGAACTGGAATTCCGTCGTTGTTGGCAGAACGGGCAGCGTCGCCCGCATAGTTATTTCCTGCAATGCCACAGTGTCCTGGCAACCACTGGTAGATGATGTCGTGGCCTTTGGTTATTGCGGCTTGGTGCAGTGTGCGGATCTCTGCAATTAGTTGTTCATTTGAGCCGTGCCGTAGTGCCGCTTGTATGCCTTGAAGCGCTGCTTTGAAGTCAGTTAAAACTGACATGCATTGGATTTCTAGCAATCGATTGGGACGATCGCTCGGTGGCCCCGGGTAATGCTACGAAGATGACGAAGCGGGCAGTGGCGCGGGGCGGAGCGCTCGCGCCAGGCCCTCTGGCCATTAAAGCATATTTCATCGTCATGTCATCACGTCGTTCTGTTTCTGTTGTGTCGCCGTGTTCCATCCCTTGTC
This sequence comes from Amblyomma maculatum, assembly GCF_055883805.1. Lineage (NCBI taxonomy): Eukaryota > Metazoa > Arthropoda > Arachnida > Ixodida > Ixodidae > Amblyomma > Amblyomma maculatum. Next base: position 24,514,179 of record NC_139347.1, on the reverse strand, counting down.
ATGCCACCACGTAACAATATATTTAAAAAAGGTAATCACCTTTGATTGTTATTATTCAAAGGAATGACAGGAAAGTTTAAAGAATTTAAGGAATTTCGAATATAGCTGTGTCTTAACAAAAATGCAAACAATCCGTAATTTTGACTAGAATTTCAAAGACTATCTTGAAAGAGGCAAAAAAGGAAAATGGAAGAATATCATGCATTATCTTTTTCAGCTCACAATATCACATCTCAAGTACCTAGCATCTCGGGCGTTACCGGAAAAACCTGAATGACGGTGAGCAGAAATTACGCTGTCCGCTTTGTTAGATTATTTCAATTCTATTATTTCAAGACAAAGCTTAGCTTCTGATATTTCTGTAGCTATGCACACATATGTGATTTAAGCACGCTATAGTTTCGTCTGAATTAATGGTTGCTAGCAAAAGATTAGTGTGATGAGGGTGCGGCATATAAGGATAAGTATAAAACAGACACATAAATATCTTATCTAAGAAGACATCTAAAAAGGCTGGTATATTGAGTCACGGAGGTATTCAGTCACGTTTCATAGTAGAAAAAATCCGAGAATACACTGCAGAAATGCGGAAGCCTGAGAGTTGCAGCTGAGCACGGTGCATCGCAGTTGCACTGGCTATCATCAACTAAATGCCCCGTCATTATCATTGCTAGTGTCATTATTATTACTACTAAGTGCAGCGTCATTGTCATCGCTACATTGATCCATACGCTAGAGGCGTGGCGCAGTTGGTTGTAAAGCGCTCGCCTGGGATTACCGAGGGATGGAGACGGGATTTTCATTTTTCCGATGAATGAGGGTAGAGCGGACACGTTCTGTCCACAGTTTCTCCGGACGCTATTTATGAGCCAGGATGAGGCTGCGCGTCAAGCAGATCTTGACGCACGGTCAGAAAGAGAATGCTTTAAGGAAGTCATTGCAGTCTATTGCGAAGCTATCAAACATATGGATTCAGCACCTGACGCTCTCCAGAAATTTGGAACATTGAAGGCATTCATATAAATATATATAGTCATGTTACTTTAGTCAAATAAGGCTGATCTTTCTTGTGTAAATAATGTATATTTGAGTGCAATATAAAGCCACTCAAGACCTGTTAAATGCCTTCGCAATAAAACGAAGCTGCTCTACAAGAGCGACAAGTTGATGGTCGTGGTAATAGCAGAATTCTTTTAGTGTTGCCCGTGAATGAAGCAGAAATTGGATCCGTCGTGTTTCAGTACAGGCCGAAATGAAGTATTCGCGCATCTCTTTTTTCTTCACATACCGTTTTCTCTCGGATATATCTAAAGCACAACGGGAAATGATCCACATATACAAGATAATAGAAGGAAATATCTGTGTTTGGGCGAGTTGGTTAGCCATGTTGGTTCTGAAAAGCGCATAAAATAACACACGGAGAACAGCAAAAGACGGGCACACGAGCGCTTACTACCAAACATTTTATTTCATGCGAGAAGCAGAATATTTATATTCTTGAAGTCACATGCGTATGAAAAGCTAAAAACTCAGCGTGAAAAGGAAAAACTTTATCGAGCTGCACATGTAAAAGGTGCACGATATGCCTTCTCTTTCTCAGGCAACATAGTCGATGGATCACTCACGCAATCATTGCGAGTTCGCGCTATCTCTAAAAACTCAACAATTTCGCGCGTTATTTTACACTTGTTCTTATAAAGAACTTCACATTGAGGAAAGAGAGGACGACAATCCTTCTTGCTTTTGCACTTGAGACAATGAATGCTCATGTGCCATCCTTTTTTGTTGTCCACCACATAATTATGCTCACCTAATCTCTCATTTAGGTATCTACCAGTTGCCCTATATAATATTTACCACAAGTCAAAGGCCCCTTGTACACAACCCCTTCGGTACATTTTACAAACGGCTTTTGATGCTTGATCGCGCAACCAGACTTCATCCGGTTTTCTGAAGTGCTTTGCTTACATAGCGCGCTCAGTTTACATGTGGCAGAGAACCAAACATTGGCATTCACACGGCTACCAATTTTTGTAAGGTTGTGCGAAAACCTGTGCTTATAGGGAATGATGCATATTTTCTTTTATCTTTTGTCTTTTCTGGCTCTTGATGTGACTTAGTTTTCCTTTCGTTCATTTTGACGAGTCCTTCTGCAACTGAAACCACCATTAGCAGCGGGTAACCACCATCTTGCGACTTTTTTGACTGCAAGAAGATGCTTTCTGCAACAACATTAGGGCATGACTTTTTAAAACAATTGACGCAACCTAAACGACCTATGTTACGTTTAATGAGTTTACAGTGCGCAGAGCTGAAAGGTAAAAGTACTTTTCCATCCCTGGGATGATAAATCTAGCAAGTATGATCTTCTAAAAGGTTAACATGATATCGAGAAAACTTATGTCATTGTTATCAGGGAGCTCATGTGTGACAAGTGGAGATAAACAGTCCGAAAAAAAATCTAAAGCACTTCCAACGACCTCATCGAGGGTGATTAAAGATGTGTCTAAAAAAGATTAAATAATCATCCACACAATGAAAAACTTTAACACCTCTACATCTTTCAGGCAGGCAAAGAGCCTCCTGCCCCAATTAGATAAAAACAGATCACTTAAAATGGGAGCCACACTGGGCCTTATACATATTCCCTGTTTCTGCAAAAACAGGTCATCGCCCCACCTAACAAATGTAGAATTAAGATATGTTTTTAAAAGGTCTAAAAAGCCGCCAAAACTCACATCCAATGAATTCTAGAAGGCGCAAAGTTAGAAGTAAGCGCTTGTGTCCGCCTTTTGATTTGTCCGCGTATTTTTTATGCGCTTCTCAGGATCAGAAGTAGAGCGAAACTCGGAAAGAAGCAAAATTACTACCCTTATTTGTGGTAGCTATTCTGGCGACCAAACTCACCAACGTACCCGCTCTTGCCAAACGTGACCGGGAGAGCTCTCGCATGTGTAGCAGATTCTTATTCGGTAACCACTTGAAAGTGATGCTGATATATGCCGGCGGAGTGCCATATGATACAGAGGCTGAAGCATACTTTGTTTTAGACGTACTGAAGGCCTGCTTGTCATTCGCTGGGTTATCTTTACGACAACAGTTTTTCATGACTCGTCATAGGTGTCATTCTTCAAAGAAAACGCTCTGACTCCCCGAAAAATTGTAGCCCTTGAGCCTCATCCGTGGCTATCACATGAGCCGATCACAGGCACTCAAAGAAGGTTAGACGCCATTGATTGTTTCCGATAACCTTTAGGCGCTGCGCACGAGCGCAGTAGATCACAATTGGCTAGAACGCTCTAGCGGTTTGATGCGTAGCGAATTATTTAAATCTTACCGCAGCTATTTATGAGGGGCAATGGGCTTGTGCCTCTGCGGCTCGCATGACTTTGTAGCGGCTCTAGAGCGCAGGTATTATCAGTTAAAATCCGTGCCTACCTTATAATTTCATTTCATTTCCTCCGTAGAGCACCACTTGAGCGCTCTAGACAAGCGTGATCGACTAGGTACATTAACTTACTAAGATTATCCACACTGGTGGCGGTATTTTTGCGGTGTAATAACAGTACTTTCATAATAAATGACTACGAAACAGATTAATTCTGACAAAATATGAAGATATTTTTATGCTATAACAATCGGCAACCAGTTTTACACAGACATTTCTTCTGCCAAGTAGTCTTACATAGCGCACGAGTGATCACTATTAAATGCCGGTGGAAGTCCAAAATTCCACGATATAATTCGGGGGGTCTCATTTCCGGCTGGGTAGAGACCTGAGAACAGTTGAAGCTCACCCACCGGCTCTGACATAAACGTCTCCGCTGACGATGGAGCCGACGCTGTTGCGAGCCCCGCACCGGTAGACAGCGGCGTGAATGTCCTGGCGGAAGTCCTCGGCGCGGAACGGGGAGAAAATGAGCGCGCCATCCTGCGGCCGTACATGTCGGAGACCCGGGATGTCCGGCGCGGGGCCCTGGGAGCCCACTCGCCACCACCACACTTCGGGCCGAGGTGATCCCTGGGCCTCACAGGGAACCACCGCCTGAGACGAATTGAGGAACTCCACGCGGCTGGGCGGGGCTCGGGAGAAGACCGGCCCGTGCCGCTCCTCGCGACCACCGCTAGCTGCGTGGACAAAATATGGCCGTTATAAGCAGATGAGGTAAAATTTTGCGGTTGTAAATAACTATGTGCGCTGTAGCTAATATTCCCGTTTTAGGTCTCCATTTTTAATTGGCATGTTTTTCACACACAAAGAAACCGCAGTCTCAAACATCGGTTATCAGCAGATATAAGATAGAGCCCAGACAGTGTAAATAATTTTTCTTGCAACGCATATTTCCTTTTCACTGACGAATAACTTTAAAAATGTTATGCGAAATGAAGTGTTGAACAGGGCCCTGTTTCCTAACACTACTTTCTTGTTCTACATAAGAGGTTTAGTTGAACAGTTGTGACTACAAGGAGCACGTTGGGAGCCAGATCTGTGCACAGGGCCATATGAACATTAACTCACGGAGGCGTACATTTGGCTATGGTACCAGTTGGCAACAATTGCGACTTGAAAGGTTAAAAAGGCCAGTTATTCAACAGTGTGGGATGTGCTCGCAGTTTTTGTAGCAAGAAGAATTAATATAATCTAAATGCTAGCTAGAAACTTAGGAAGCCGGCGGAATACACTTGAAAGAAATTTATTTAACCAATGCTAATTGTTCTGGAACAGACATTTCGTTAAAGTGAGAAAAAGTTGCAGGTCACATCTTTTTTGAACATCTTGTGAAAACACAAAACGTTGTACATTTCATTTTATGAAAATACTCTGAAAGAAAATATTCTTTTGCACAGCTTGTGTAAAAGACAACAAATATATTTGGCGCAAAATATATCTGAAAACGAAAACCAAGCTTCGATTCACATCCCGATGCTTTCGTCTTGAGGACTGCACATTTCCGACATATAAATATTTGCGTCGTTCGCCAGATTTCTTTTTCCGTGCAACGACATTACTGCAGCAGCAGGTGCGAAAACATTTAAATAAAAATAGTGCACCAAATTTGCTGCATTCGGGAAAAACTCGATCAAACGTCCAGGCCACATATGCGTGAACGCAGGTGTCTACTTCTGTTGCACAACGCTCTTAAACTTCGCTCCTCTTGAGTGCACTCCCCGATCTCGCGAGGGGCCGCAGATATTGCAAGAAGCTCGGAAACTTGAAGTTCTTTCGCGTTGTTTGCTCACGTACTTGTCTACTTTCTCGCTTTGGGATGTCTAGCGTAGAGCCAGCTAGCCTAGAAAAGTTTGCGACAGATTTGGTGAAAGAAGTTTTGGGAACATGTTTTGTACAATCACAGGCTTCTCTCTCTCGTCACCATGAACGCCGGCCTGCGTAACGCAATGGCGCACAGCATTACGTTCAACCTACTTACTCTTCTTTTTTTTTTTTAATATAGTCGGAGACGAGGCCTCGCTTTTTACCTTAGTTTTTCAGGTCAGTAACTTGCTTTCAAAAATGTTAAGCTGAAATCAGCAAGTCGCGGAAAGGACTTTGGTCTGAAGTTTCACAACAAGCTGCTCGGGAAGGATGAAATATTCTTCTTTACAGGGGCACATTTTGCCACTGACTTAACCTATGATTTTTTCTCACTCTCTCTTTTTCTCAGTCGGACACTCTCTTTAGATATATATTATGCTCCACTATTGAGAAAAAAATGAGAATATTTTTGTGTATTTATTTAGATTCCTCTCTTTGTAAAAAAGAGATGAGTGACTGAAAGGTTTGTGCAATTCACGCGCGCAGCACACTTTCACGCTGACAAAAATAGTGCCTTGTTTCCGAGAAGAACCATTTTTATGCTGAATTGTTTGTTTTATTTATTATCTAAAGTTGTTTTCGCAAGAAAGAATTAGCAGCGGTCTCCGTTAGTAAAACATGCTACAACGCCAGAGAATCAATAACTGACAGCCACCACCGGAGAGCCTTCTAAAGCATGCTTTCCATATGTGGTACATTCGTCTATATTGATTTGGAAAAGTGATGCTTACTTGCACACGTAAAATAGACTAGCCAGTCAGTTCCGTACAGTTCTCAGATGTGGCCGATATTACCTAAGTTTCTAAAAACTATGCTCGAGGCTTCGAAGAAAATTCTTAAAATGTCGAGTTCAAAAAGAGAATGCTCCGCTGTAGGCGGATAAAAAATGATGGTCGATTACCCGCCGTTACATAATGAAAAAACATCATGTTTTTTCATCATGTCAAGGTACCAACTCGCCCAGATGTCTCTTCTGTTACCCGCCGTTAGCTCAAATGTGAATTTGGAGCGTTAGTAGTTCTTCGGTTTAAACCTCGGTCTCGGTTTGGGTTTGCATATACCCTTAACCATGTAGTCTTAATCTTGCGTATTGTGTGAAGGGCCACTCAGTAGAGATAAAATCTCTGCATTCATCAAGGATGAGGAGAAAGAAAGAAACAGGAAAGGCGGGGAGGTCAATCGGCTAAGACGCCGGCTAGCTACCCTGCACTAGAAAAAAATGAATGAATAGATATAAAAGGGACTAAAATGCTAAAAGAAGTCACTAGGCGCAACACGCACTGTAAAGTCATAGCCTGTTGCGAAAGCCCGACGCTCTGAGGCATCGGAGCAGTGCCAAAATCCTACGAACATGCCCGCGTGGCCTATGAGTAGCGTGTCTGAGTCGAGATTTAAGGTTCTAGGTGTGTTCGATGTACATCTCAAAAGTGCTTCCTGGGGTGTCACTTCACAAATGGCATAATTACTTGGTCTCGGGACGTCTTACAAATAGACAACCACTCAGTACCAACCCATGCCACTTGCGAACTGCCGCCTGACAGAGGCACGTTTGTTAAAATGAAACGCCAGACAAGTAAACATTTTCGAAATTCCGAAGTGCGGTCTCAATGCCAATGCACAAGTATGTCGTCCAATCAAGTAATATGTGCGTAAACCACAGCTGAAACCCGCTGTAGAACGTGTTTATCAGAATCAATGGTTAATATCAACGTTTTACGTAAGCTGCTGCTATGGCCTTTAAGGCCGAGCGGGCTATCGTGCAACACGATTTCAGAGAGAGAGTGCGGAGAGCGCACAACGCAACACTAGCAACGTGCATCACATAAATAGAATAGCGCGCGATAGCGGAGGATAGCCTCCCAATTATAAAATATATATTGTAATCGCGGAATGTACGCCAAATAAGTGCACAGTGTACAGTGAAATGCTGTATTTTTGTGCCAAAAGGTATACGCTGTTGAGGCGCATCTACTGTCAGCACATCTCGCTGCCGGGTAAGCACATTTCTCGACATCTCCTGCTAAGTGACGGTCACAGCTTTGGCAAACCTGCGCGCAGGAGGAACTACCTTAATGCATCGCAAACAGGCGCAGTTAAAAATATCCCTTCATATTTTCCCAATAAAGTTCTATACTCTCCGCAAGGTCAGTGCTGTCCTTCGCTAAAAAACGGCTACAGATTGCTGGCAATCGATTCAGGACTGTATTGTCACTTAGTGGTGACAGAAAAGAACACACAGGCGTAGCGGCGCGGAAATCAACCATTTATTGAACTGACTTGCGCACCTAAATTAATTGAACAACTCGGCGGCGGCGATAGCAGCAAATATGCGCACTGGTCGTCGAGTTACTAACACCCTGTCGCCCCCCTAAACACTCAATTTAAAGACGGCGAAGAAACATCTTGATAAAGCCGAAAACAGGGACTAGCTTAACCCGGAACATTATATAAACAGATGCGAGTGGCTGGAATCATTCGAGATAAATTTCGGAGCACCTTGCACGGAAAAGAAAATGATAAAGTTGCGTCTTGCGACAACGAGCATGAATAAACAAGTAATACAGAATCAATTCGTGCGCTATAATCACAGTGATAAGACCGCATGCCGGCGGCTGTCAAAAAATAACAATAAAGATTTGAATAATTCGCGGCACTGTGCTCAGAAGTGAGGCCTTAAAATCTTGTTCAATCGACCTCAAGAACGCTTGAGCGCACAAATGTTAGAAAGTGCTTGTCGTCACCCAAGACCGATTTAAATGGACCACTTGTATCGGGCTCCGAGTATGGTACATGTATAGTCAAATATAGATTGTTTGTTGTTTACTGTGAATTAACATTATTGCGTGTATGTTTAATGATCGCTGTTTGCTGTTCTGCAGGAAAATGGCTGTTTAAACCGGCTCTACATGAAGAACAACATGATTTGTTGTCGGAGGCACGTGGTGCCAGCAGGGGATGAATACCACCAGTAGCAACACCTCAGTTATTGCTTATGCGGTATCACAGTGCTTCGAAGTGATATTCCGATGGGGGTAAAAAAAAGCAACAGACTTGTGGCAGTGCATTAAGTGCTCTGACTTTGAAGCTCAATTCGCAAAACGACTGATAATCAGTAGGAATTTGTTTTCAAATGCGAAATAGCGTCCTTAAAGATAAAAAGAGAATAACGATGTTACAAGTTTGTTAGAGGCAGTGCTGCAACATTACGACTAACGCACGCGAGCGATACGGGTACCTTCATAATCGCATTTCTTTATCTTCGCATTTCTTTGCGAATAAATGATATGGCTATGGACTTCTCGATTTATTCTACTTTCTTATTTATTCTTCTTATTTATAACAACAATTAAAACTACATCATAATATTAGCGAAAATTAAAGCACTCATTGGAGAGCTTTACGCGTGAAAGCGTATGCGCCAACCACCTCCTCCGATTAATTACTCAAATAGAACTGGCATGTTAACCGAATGCACCGAACCGTGAACGTTAGAACAGCGAGCATCGTGTGCTGCAGCGAACCAAAACTACGAGTCCGACGCGCACACGTTTAATATCCAATATTTATCGCTTATGGAGAACGCGTAGTTGTGGAGTTTGTGGATAGAATTCAACACGCGAAATGTTCCCTCTGGGAAACGCGTTCTCGGGACCAGAAGGCAATAAGTAGACTCCTTAATCAGAGATTCGTCGCACAATTACGGCATTACACCTTGAGATGATATCACGCGCTAAAAGCCAAATGCTGAACCCAAGGCTCTAGCTTTATGGGTAATCTTTCACAGAAAAGAGGGGGAGGAAGATAGAAAGCTAAGTTGGCTGTCCTGAAGATATATGGTAGTCAGTATTGTGGCTGATATGATTATTAAAGCCTCTCAGGGGACATCACGTCTCCTTCATGCCTATTACGGGCACAATTGCGGTGTCATAAAGGTATTTAGGCATACAGTCGGAAGATTTATTCGTGTTCCCTTGGGATCACGCGATATCGGAAAAGACGTAGGTCACTGTGCATAGATTCTGGCTGTATTAACTGGCATATAGCAAGCGCGGCCCAAGCATAGGGCAACGGGATACGCCTTGCACGCATGACATTGCTAGCGACTTAGGTTCTGTTTAATGCTATATATTGAATATTCACACAAGGCGGTAAGATCATCAGTTATATGGAAGCGCAAAACGAGGCCTACTCGCTGAGCGGAGGCTCTAATCGACTATTGCATTTGCTTCGCTTACGAGAGATACGAAGCAGGCGTGGTTGCGTGCTTGTGTATTGTTTAGTAGCAAACTGCTAGGCTAGGGTGTTTTTCTGGTTCTGAAGGCCTTTATTGACTGTTATGCCGTGCAGCCTTTGATTAAACACAAATGTAGCAATTAAATCGGGCTGCTGACATGGTGTCTATTTTGCCAACGTGTTTGGGGGGGGGGGGGGGAGGGGGGAGAGAATTTCGATTAGCGCAAAAAAATAGCAAGTAAGAGAAGCTTTTTTTTTATATCGACAAAACCGAAATGATATCAACGGAGGCTGATTTGATGGAAACAGATGTAATATTAGATCCTGCACATATAAGTAACCTACTCCTACAAATTATATCTCTCCGCCGCGGTGGTGCAGCCGTTAGGGCGCTCGACTTCTGTGCCCAAAAATGCGGGATCGAATTCGGGCCTCGGCAGCCGCTTTTAAATGAAGGCGAAAAGCTAGGCGCCAGTGTGCTGTGCGATGTCAGCGTACGATAAAGATTCCCAGGCGATCAAATTTCCGGAGCCCTCCACTATGGCAGTTTGTCATGCATTCAGTCGCTTTGGGACGACGTTAAGCCACACAAACTAAACCAAATCAAACCAAATTATTTCGTTAAATATACGAGTTATTCGAATAGAATTGCACAACAGTTATACATTATTCAGGTAAGCAAAATAAATTGAAGAGAATTTTACAATAACTATACATTATTCGAATAGAAAAGCAGCACCATTCCAGCATGGTAAGTAGAAAACATAAGGACGCGAAAAACCGACGAATCCTCAAGGCTGCTCTCTTTGAAGCTTTAACAAAGAAAGAAAGGAAGAGTTTGTGCACAGACAAGCCGAGGTAGAAAATATCAGTCCCCAGCCCAGTGCGCTCAAGCTCAATGAAAATCCAATATAAAAATTCGTAGTCTATCTTCTCATCAGAAATGAGCAAACATGCAATGTATAGCGAGAAAGATGTTACCATCAAAAAAGAAAAACTTTTGAAAGTGGCGCAAGCTATCGAGAGGTGTTTCAGGAAGCCCGATGGTATCAGCCTCCATTTTCGCAAATTAATATGATTCTTGGGCCCAACAACAACATAGTCATGGCAAGAGCGCCTGCATCAAGCTCCATTATAAGATCGGCTGAACGTGCTGAGCAAGGTTTTCTACAATTTTCCACCAGTCGCAAGCGCCGTGCGTTGAGCAATAGTTTATAAATTTAATGGTAGCTGCACACTGCACACTCCATAACTGCCACGTGTATTGCCTGCTGATCATGCCCCATTATTTGCCTGCTTCCGTTATTCGAACTTACTACAACAGCGCATCTCCAAACTGTCAATGGTCTCCCGCACGAGAGCCGCTGCGCCGCATGGGGAAAAAAAAATACACCCTCGAGGCGCTTAAGACTTCTTACGAGCGATAAGGCGAAAGCCTTTTTGGCTGGTTCATCTATAATGTTTATTTGACAGAACCCTGCCTATCGCAGAGTGCAGGACAGCGGATTCGAGATGCGTAGCTCCACTATAGCTGCGATGGCGCGCGCTCGTTGCGACGCTTGGCCTTCATAGCTGGCAGCAGATGGCGTGCGCCACGCTTCCTCCTGGAGACATGGGTGAAGGTGTCGTCGTCGCGTCTCTATATTGCCATGTAGATGGCTGGAAAGCTAGACAAAGAGAAAAAAAAATGCTTCTCACGTGGTCGTTTAACGCGCTCGATCCATGGTCGGAGGAGTATTTCTATTCCAGGTGTAGGATGATTTGCTTTTCCTGAAGGTTAGACACAAAGCGCCGATTATATCCCGCGGGATCTCCCGAACACATTTCGCGCCATTTCTGCGCACACTTTCTGCGGACATTGCTCAGAGCCATTAAGGAATATTTGTGATACAGCACAATTAGCAGCCCTAAACATCGTTGATCTGTAATCTGGTCAGAAATCCCAGCTTTACTGCGAAAGCCCTTCTACCCTAGCGTGATGGACTTTGCCGATTCCCGGATTCAGTTTGCCTAACAATGGGTTGCTATAGCAGCAACCAAGCCCGACTTTGCTATAAATATTTACGCTAGGCTTGCTATAAGCGACCATAATTACCTTGAGCACTATGGTTGTGAACGTTGTCAATTTCAATGGTAATTAGGCCTAATCATAATCAATAAACCTCTGCGAATCACAGCTCAAAAATAAAATCGGAAGTATGAACTCACATTTACGTGATTACTGCTTCCTAATCTTAATTGACATGCTAGGTTTTAGTCAAGCTTAATTAGTCTAGCTATGCCTAAATCTATGTCAAGTCACTTTACAGCAGTACATTACTATCTGACAATATCCACAGTATTACACAATTTTAATCGCAGGGAAGCTTGATGAGGCGTAGTTAAGCCTTATATGGCTCACGAAGCCAACTTAGTATGAAATGACTTCTAGCTTTTTCACTTAAGACGTGCGCTTGGCTATGGCTAACCGCTGTCATCTAAGGCGCCTTTATATGCTCACGATTAAAATCCTGCGTTCGCGAGATCTCGCGAGATATGTCCCCGAGACTTCGAAATAAGTTCTGACGTCGACATACTTTCCCTCGTTAGGATGTAACAATAGGTTTTGACGTGGACATAATTTCCCCTTTCGGTTAGTTAGGTCTTCGTTCTTGCCGGTCGAGGAGAGGAGTCCTGAGATGCCGATGCAAGGAAAGAAATGATATCGTAAGAAATCTAGAAACATGCAAGGAAGAGGTAGAAGTGGTATACAGAAGAGGTAAAGGGAAGATGTGGAAGAGAAGGAGGAGGAAACACTTTCCAATCTTGTAACTATTTTTTCTTTTACTATAAACGGCACCATTTCGGAGTTGATTGCAGAGGGCTATCGAGAGTGATTCCGAAAGCATGACTTCATAGCGTCGCTTCTAACGAGTAGGGTTCTGCGAATTGCACGTTTTTTCGAACTCGGACCGAATATATACTGCCCAACTATGATAACAAACATTCAAGAGCCACATCTGGTCGACATTTCTTAATACCTTCTCTTACCTCATAGACCACCTAAAGTTCAATTTGAGACGATAAAGGCCTTACACGAAAACAAAAGCTAGTGCCGCGATTTAGAGCGAAATTTAGAGCGTCATCTGCCAAGCGATAGGGCTCCACGGCTTCGTCAAGCTGTTATAACAGCTTTTAGTCGCGGGACCCGTCTAGGATGTTTTCTGGGCAAGTAAAGAAATGACATGAAATAGTTATATTTGCCGGATGCATCCTCGTCCCCGCATATTTGAGATATGCTGATTGAAGAAACAAAGACCAAAGAACGAGATCTGCAGACTGCCTGCGCCGAACTTTTGATGCAACATGAGGTCGGAACGGCTCGTTACTACCTTCTTTTTCAATTTGGCAGGCGCTGCTGACTAGCTTCTAGATAAGGTGAAAAGGTGATATCCGAATCGAGCCTTCCAGAACCCTTAGATGCCATGTTTTACACGCTGCCGGGGTTGGTGGGGGCTTTTTATCTGCTTCGCTGCGGGCACCTTCAGTATGTATAGGGCCCATCCTGAAACTAAGGAGACAATACACGACACTTAGTGCGCATAGGCTTGTTTGCGAAGTCGGTTTCAGAAAACTATGAGCTGTTTGCTTCTAACAGGCGAAGCAAGCAGATGTGCGTTAGCATGCACCTATATTTCGTCACTGCGTTAAGGAAGCAATGGAGTAAACGTTTGAACAGTAGTACGCGGTGAAGTTTTGCGCTAAATGAGGAAATTCTCTACCAAGACACGTACGACATTATCAAGGCAGCATGCAGCCATTATGCGTTATGTTGGTTGCGAGTTTTCGGCTTCTGAGCACCCCAATGATTGCACAAGATTTCGAGATTATGCATCGATACGGATAAGGCATTGATACGAACAGCTAAAGGCTAATCAGTGTTCATTAAAGCATGCACACAATCGATACTAGTTCCCTAACCATCACCGATGGAGGCTCGGACCGTTGCCCCTCGTGGGCACCTTTACTAACATCTGGAAATGAAAATATATTTGGTTCACAGGAAGGGAAATGCGCAGTATCTGTCACACTTGTAGCTGTGAACGCCTGAACTGCGCCGTAAGGGAAGGGAGCAAGGTGCGACTGAAAGTGGAAAGAGAGAAAGGGGAGCCGTATTGGAGGGCTACAGAGTAATTTCGACCACCTGGGGATCTTTAACGTGCGCTGACATTGCACAGCACACGGACGCCTCTTCGTTTCGCCTCCATCGAAACTCTGCCGCCGTGGTCGGGATCGAACCCGGGTACTCCGGCAGAGTAGTCGAGTGTCTTACCACTGCACCATTTCAACAATTGCGACCTGCACATTGCATCGGCGCCGTGCGCTCTCTCGACAATTTTTAACGTGTTTCTGTAGAAAATTGCCTCAGATTAACGTAAAACTTCAGCGCGTAGCGCTGTTCCAGCCATTTTAACGTGTGCTCCGTTGTTTATTTATTTATTTATACATACTGCAGACCCAGTGAAGGGTGCTGGCAGGAGGGGCAATAATTCCAAAAGAAAACAGAAAAGCATAAAGCGCAAAAACATGAACATAAAATATACACGAGTACAAGCAAGACAGCAAATCAATGCAATTTTCCCTAATACAGTGCACGAAACATGCTTACAAGGTCAAGCTAATGCACTTGCTTTGCCTGTTCGAAGCAAACAGAGGTCTGTGCATCGTGAATTGACTGCTCACCACCTTCACCCGAACCAGCTTGAAAATCTGGCGCATGTGCACTCAACTCCAAGACGTGCCTACTTACTTTCAGCAACCCTGTACAACACTATCCTCCTCACGAACATGCCTTTTGCCAGGTGATGGAGGGAAGAAAGTGAGACCATTTATAGTTACCATTTAACAGAATAAATTTCACCAAAGTAGTGCTTTTGCACGTTAAACTAGCTTTAACCCTGTAATACATCTGCATATTTTAACCAAGATATGTTCAAGTCACTAAAGAGTAAAAGACCGGATAATACTGCCGCATGTAGAGTATGCTTGGGACTTAAACAAAACGTTTAGTGAAGGGCTCCTCCAGTCTTCAAAATGAAATAGTGTTGACCGCGATACTAACTTCCAACCTCTGTTTGAAGGTGAAACCAACTCAGTAGCATTAAGATGTTTCATTAAGGACCGCCGGTACAAAGCGAAGAGAACAGCAACAAAACGAGCACAATATTTTTGCTTGGCTCACGCTAGCTAACAATCACCTCTGCGCGAGCAATCTTGTTGTCCTTGCTGAAACATTAACCAAGCAGATAAAATATTTCCTGAGCTTCCGGACTGCAATCAGCTGGCATTAGTCTTTCCTCTCAAGGGAGGAACGACAGCCCCTGTTCTGGGAGGGGGTGGGCGTGAATGAGAAGAAAGGCCTCTTTATTCTTTCCTCTCAGCGCAAGGTTTCCCGAGGGCAAATCAGCCGTCTCTTGCCCGACCATCTCCCTCGCAAGCCTCGTTTCCTTGGGCGCATCGCACGCCACCCTCTTCCGGTTCACTCTGTTTTGCTGAAGGGAAGCAATAATCCTGGGAGGTTGGCCAAGCTTTGACCTCGTCTGTTGTGGCTGCTGGGCATCGTTACTCCTCATACTTGGCCTTGTCTGGGACGAGAGCCAATGCCTTCTACGGAGCAGCAGTTTCCCTCCCTACTATCCAGCCTCTCTTCATTTGTTCTCCTGACCGCCTGTTTTTATTGTGCTTTCCTTTATTTCGGCGTGTTCACCTGAGCTATGAATGGGGGCTGAGTGGACGGACCCCGCGTACACAAAAGTTCTAAGCGAACTACGCTCTTTCGTGTTCAGGTATTGCATGGGTGCCCTATACCTCGCATGATGGACGTAGTCAGTCTAACACAGCGAAGCTTTTTAGGAGGATGTTAGCGAAACAACGAAGCATTCAACCCCCGAAGGATGAAAGAGTTACTCGGCGTACAGAATTACTTCCACAAGTGGTATTATTGACAGAGTTTTCAGGAAATTGGATGCAGATAATTGAATTTTGGATTAATGCTACTACTGTGGAATACTGCAGAACTTCTTATGAAAGAATGTCTCCCGGCCGCTAGAGACCAAAGCTTTTATGTATGTGGCAGCAACTGTGCTGAAGCAGCAGGACGCCTCATAAAGTGAATGTTTCAACTTTACATTTTCTACTTAGAATGTGTGAACGGAAAACTAAATGTGAAGTTCGATGCCCTCTTGGCACATCATTTCAATTTAAGCGATGACAGATTGGAAACAATTTTTCAGGGGAGTCTCATCCGCGCATGTGGCATCATTCTAATTTTATAGCTTGGCATCCTCCATCCTACAGGGCCGATTTACTTAAGTTTGTGTTGCGTTTACAATGAGTAGATAAAACTGCATTACACAACAATGGGCCCATTTTTGAGGATAATGTGTGCAAGTGGGGGCTATTTTAGGTAACCTTGCATTAATGTGTTGATAAAATAGTCTAAACTTTCAATGCGTAGCAGAGGTTTGGTTCTGAACGAAACGATTAAGACTCTCAGAAAAAAGCGATTTGGTGTTTTTTATTTTTTTTTTAGACAGGAACATAATGTTTGGGGGAGATCTGCACATGTGCCTTTTGTTATATTAAAATTATATGCAATGCGAAAAAAAAAAAAAACGTTGTGTTGATAAACACTTTCCCAAAGTCTACAAACTTTCTGGGTGTGTGCCTGCAAGAGTGCGTAATAAATATCGGACGTTGTAGTGTATAGGACAGCTGTGTGAACAAGAATTGGTTGCAATTTCGCAGGGCAAGAAGTTATTCCATTGTATTCAGCTTACTTTTTTGAATTTCTGCCATCGCTTTAATTCCTGCCATTGCACATAGTCGGCGTGCGTGAGTTTTGCGCGCCAAGCCAAATGTGGAGTGAAAACGGCTAAATAAAGACAAGGCAAATTTTCACACAGCAGCGTGCGGAAGAGTTGCGGAGTCCCTCCGTTGAGAGGGACTATTTTGGCTCCTTTATTAAGGTGTCTCCACTTCTGCCAATCCCTTTATTTCTGACAGTTAGGACACAGCAACTATTTGGTGCGGGAAATATAACTAGGCAAGGAGACGGATAGTTATTACCTGTCCCACTATATATCTATTTATTCCACTTGTTTAAACGTTTTCGATATGTGGCCAAATTTTGTACGTCCAATGTCTAGAATAGCTAGCAGTATATAGAGGGTTGATTTAATTCCGGAAAACCTTACGGCGCTCCTGTGTGTGCAATGCAGTGCGCGTAGCCGTATGTGAACTCATGTGAGGCTCAGGGTGTCCCTAGAACAGACGGTATTGAAGTGCTACATGCTCAGCAATCTGTTGGTTTTTTGACGCACCGCATGTGTTTTGACTTTCATAGCCAGCCGTCTCACAACTACTGCTCTGCACGGTGTACCGCGTGCGTACGATTAATTATCTTTTCTTCTATCATTTCATGACTCGTCATTACAAAGGTGGTTTCCGCCCCGCACAAGAGACTTATTAAAGAGTGGGGATTCACTTGAAGGTGAGTGAAAACAAACTATTTCCCTAACCGAAGAGTTATCTCCCATATGTCCCCTAAAATATTTTGCCTACAATTCACACTGCGAGATGAGAATACTCATAATCATTACTCCCGGAGATGCAAGGAGACCCTGCAACCCCAGAATTAGGGAAAATCCTGCTTACAGACTACTAGGAGACGCTGCTGCGCAATTCGTGCCCGGACGTACAACATCGGACTCTCAATCGCACCTGTGAGGTCGCCAGTAGGCTTGACATTCTGGCCATCTAGTAGGGCAACGTAACCCAGTCCACTATAACTATCTGCCCAAATAAAGCTTTCGTTTGTCTTCCTTCTCTCATGGCAGAACACGGTTCGAGCATGGGCTATGCGTATATAGCCTTTAGCTTGCGCAGCGCCGGCTGTCCTGAGGTCTTGCAATCTCGCGCGCGACCCCTGTCTGATAGCCCTCGGCGCAACAAAAGAAAAAAGAATAGAGCAGGTGCCGGCTGCACGAAGGAAAAGCGGCGTGGGGGGGGGGGGGGGGGGGGGTGTTACGTTTACCTCCCACGCACCGGGACTTGCATGCGCTAAGCAACCAGTGCACTGCCGCCTGTAATGACGAAATGTGCAGTGCTAAGACAATTAGGGAAGACCATCATGCTCTTTTGTAGACATTTCTTATTATAATTATTGCCATACCCTTATGCGGTCCTGTCCCCATATCATCTCCCTGTTTTCCTTCATTCTACTATATCTATTCATTCTGTTTCCGCCACCTAAACTTGGGTGATGGCGAGCGCAATTTCAGTTGCCGTGGCTGACATAAACCTTTTTCTGCATTTTTTAATTTTTTTTCATTAACCTAATTGATGGGTATTACTATTATAATGTGCAAGTTTTACATCACTTGCACGGAATCAACTGCGAGGTAAGTGAAATCTTTAGAAACGATTCCGAGTGGCGTTGATGCGCGCTAACTTTAAACTTCCGACTTGAAAAAAAAAAAAAAAGCTTGCAATTTATTAACCTCTCATTGCCCAGGGTGTGCGCGATGCACGGTTGCGGAACACGTGATTCGATCAAGTTTGTGTTCTTACTGCCATAACAGCAAGAGATGTAATACGCGCATCTCTTATTGCACATCATGAAGACCATGGTATTTCCGCCAGATTTGACGCTTGGATCCCGGATTTACAGAATACGATCATTCCGTGACCGCATTTTTACTCAAAGCAGTTCATGACTTGCTAATATATTGTACTGCCTTTTCAGCGCATTTTTTAAACGGGATGTGAGAAAAAGACATCACTTTCTAAGAAGGTGCGCATTGGTAACATGACATATTGCACACGAACTCTCGTCATTTTTTTTCCACTGTTACATGTAGCTTGATTCTCTATCTCTCTTACTGACTTGATACTGTGGGAGAAGAAGTGCCTTAGAAGCACATAATTCACTTTCTGTACCAAAACCAATTGTTCGGTACCTTCCTCACCTTTCTCCGCTACAAAAATATGCTATGTGAACATTTGTTTGCCAGACAACGTGGTTGGTGATACCACAATAAAGCTCGAGCGGCCTCTAATAGACATGCTAAAGCGTGAGTGCACCTTACGCCTTCCGTCATGCCCCCGCTTCACGCGCATGGGTTCTGGATAAATTCAAAGCAGGCTTTATAAATGCAAGGGGCACAGTGGGAGGTCTCTCTAACTCACACGAGGCGAGGGGGTTGTTGTGCCATTGGTTGGTGTCGAAGCAAGTTTAATAAGCAGTGTTTGCACAATGCTCGCATATCGCATGGAATCTGTAGGAGAAAAGAAACAGGAAGTGTCTGTGGAACGGGAAAAGGGGTTGAACTATAACGAACTGCCATGAAAGCAACCGTAGCTGCCGGGAGAAAGGGAACGAACGAGAGTAGCAGGGGAAAGAAAACGCGGCTGGGGAAGCTTGCGTACCCGAGTCGCCAGCCGCTTTAGTTATTCATGCGGTCCTGCGGGAATGGCGCCTGCGCACTTTATAAAGGGATCGGTACGTACGCCACATGCCAGAGGCCGTTGTCATGTTCGGTGTCTTGCTAACAGTGACCTTTATTTTTCTCGGCTTTGCGAAAGCGCGTGTCGGTGACGCACAGAGCACTGAATGCGCAAACCGGAGAGATTATGAAGGCGTCTCTCTCCGACCTGCCTACCGCCATGGCGACCCATGGGCTTGGCGTCACGCTAGTAATACACAAACTGAGCTGTTTCTTTTTCTTCACGCGGAATTTAAAACAAAAGTAATATAAGAAAGTGCATATGCCCAGAGAAGACGTGTTGCGAAACCGTTTCAACGCTCGAGGCTCTAGACTCGCTGTTCTTGTCATATATTACGAATAGTTTGCCTTCGCAGTCGATGGGAATAAGAATAGGCTCGTCAAAACGCATTAATCGAATTAGAAGCAAATCTCGGCATTACTGACCCGAAAACCGAACAAACATATGTTGGCATTTCGACTCGTGTGTCCTATATACTGAATACAAGCAAAAATAAAGATTCAGATCGCTTATTCTTAATTGCGTCACATGGCAGAAACGTCTACAGAAACCGGAATTGTGGCGCCAGACGTGTTTAACTGGGACTGTGGTCTGGAAAAAAAAGTATTTTGGAGAAAGTTATTACCCTGAAGTCATGAGATGAATACAAGGGAGTCGTAAGTTGTTGTTTCTTGAAGCAGTACAAACGACGTTGCTGTGTTATCACCTGTGGCAAAGCCTACATAGCTAACAAGAGCACGGCAGACAAGGATAACGGAGAGAAGAGACACAACAGGGCTCACTTCAACTTCTGATGAACTCCACGAAGGAATTAAGGTACATATAAACACGCAAAAAAGGAGAAAACCAGAAAAACAAGTTGTCTAAATCAGATGAACTTGTTGCCAATACCAAGAAATCTAAAGCCTTTTTTTTCTCTAAATTTCACCATTAAAATAACTTTATCTAAGCCCTTTTGGTTTAATAATAACACAATAGCAATTCTCGATAGCTTTAAATCATTGAGAGTCATTCTTGATGCATGTCAGAAATGAACTGAATACATAGCATATATTTGAAACGAAGTGTGACAGTCTGCTGGTGTCCTTTGCAGATGTCCCTATGAATTTCCTCGAAATCTAAAGCTAGTAATCTACAGCGCAATATTTAAATCTAATAATAAATATTGACATTTAGTCTGGGCCAACACGCCAAGAACTAACATTATTAAACTACTAATGCTTCAAAAGGAAGCGATTAGATTAATTGTGGGGGCTAGTTACACTGCTCATAAATCTGTATTTATTTCTTCTGTACAAGATTATTCGTAATAATATCCTTTTTGAATACAGGCTAACATATTATCTCGGGTTATCTCCTCCAAAAACAGCTGTTTTCGTACGCCCCTCGCTAAATTAAAGCCAAAATACAAATATATCTCCACCCAAAGCACTGATAAATGGGTTCTGCCACACACAAGAACAAATTATGGAAGACAGATGCTACGGATCGCATTGACTCATTTGTTAAACAAATACACTTAAAAGGAAAATATCTTTACCTCATCTCTGAGAGCATTAAACTTACATTTTATTACCAGAACCACGTAGCTTCAATTGTTGATTTTCTCTTGTGGTCTTCTGTTTGACGGCCCTCCGAAGTTATTTTATCTATCTATGTTGTCGTGCACGTTTTTAATTCTGTTTTTTTTTTCGAGCTGCCTTGCATGCCACTTTGTTATTTGTTGTTTTAGTGCAAATGCACTACTTAATGAGGTCAAACCGTGCCTTCAGTAGGTGCGCCACCGAACCAGTGCCTTGGCTTTCCTGCAAACCAGTTACTAATGAAAGCATTGGTTAGGTATTTATAATAATAAATAGGGATGATGGTATTTAATAACAAACACTAATAAAATAGTAATACATGTTAATTAGTGAGATAAAAGAATAAAATAAAATTGTGTTGGTTTAAGCATAGCTTGAACTTAGTGATAGAACGAAGGCTGTGAGTGTTAAAGCAAATTTTTCTGCGGACGCCTGGATTCAATGCGCCGCCGTCACAACGTTCGAACAAACCTTCTGTTTCACCAACTCGTTGTTGTCGTTCGCCTCTACCAACTACCGAGTTATCGGTATTTTTCGGCTTCTTCTTCTTCTTCTTTAGTTCTTCACTTCTTATTTTCTTGTTTCTTTCCTTTTCTTGTCTTTTTTTAGTTCTTTATCTTCTTCTTTTCTTCTTCATCCTCTTCTTCTTGTTCTTTCCTCCTTCTTCCTCTTTTCTTCTTCATCTTTCCTGCTACAACTACTGGCCCAGCTTTCGGTATATATCACGTGGCAGTTGCTAGGCAATGGTCACGTGGCATGGTGCAAAGCTGCCACACCGACGGCTTGAAAACCTAGCGCAGTGTAGCTTTCGCTACGAAATGAAAACAAAAATAACAAGAAAAATAAGTAAAATAACATATTCTTGCGGGCCATGGTTGCTTGCATGAATGCACAGCGCAATTGCTACGGCACGTCGGAACACGCCAAGATGACGAGTGAACCGCGTGCTTCTACTGGCTCGGCCGAAGAAGTGCGCCGCGTCCGGCGAGCTTATTTGGAACTGGAGAAATGCCTCCGTAAACGAGAACACGTTGCCTAATGTGTGTCACGGAGCCCAACCAAATCGAAACTTGGAGCCAGAAAACACACACACAAAAAAATCTAATACTGACTCGCAGCTAACCGAATTAAACTGTGCTTTCGCACGTCTAATTCGGTTTAGCCTTAGTTGAAACCCTGCTATTTTTTAGTAACTTTATTTATTGTCTCAGAGCATAAAGGAATATTTAAAAAGAAAACCAAAAGGGGTACTAAATGAAAGAAAAAGGTTGGCTGTTCTAATAAAGTTCAAGAGAGACCGATGATAAGGCCCTTGCGTCCAAACAATGTACGAAGATGGGTGGTTCGGCGAAAGGCCGCTGAATACCTTGTAGCGCTGAATACCTTTTTACTAAAACATGTTTCATCAATTAGCCCAGCAACGCGTTTTGTTAGGCCCACTGCCATCAGGTTTCGAATTCTCGTCGGCTTCAGTGCCGGGCAAACCCACAACAAGTGGTGAATATCTGCCTCAATATTTTCTGATTTGCAAACAGGACATCCTGGACGTTCACAACAAGTGGTGAATATCTGCCTCAATATTTTCTGATTTGCAAACAGGACATCCTGGACGTTGATAGAGATGTCGGTATTAAGGCCATGTTCGTGTTACAGCAGGTGTGAGGGCAACCCCGACCCGGATACTCCGTAGTGCAACCTCCTCTGCGCGGGTAAGACCGCTGATGAGGGTTACCGTACACACTGGGACAAGGGCACGCGTGCGGCGCCGGAGGTGCTCCTATCTTGTGAGAAGCAGTGTGGCATCATCCATAGTGAGGAAGCTTGTCATTGATGACGGTAGAGGCACATGGCGGGTTGCAGAATCTGCAGAGCTTTGCGAACTGAGTAGGTCACGTGGGACCCACTCAATTCGAACGGTTTACGAGATGCGAGCTGCCAGACGACGTATATTCTGGCAGCTTTCTTGGTTGCGACTGACGCGTCGGAGCAGACGTGTTGCCTGAAAGGAGTCGGTGCGGATGGCAATTTTGACTGTGTGTAGTATTGTTATGATGGATAGAGAGCAAAGCGCGTTTTGTACGGCAATCAGCTCAGCACAGAAAGAAGAAGGAGGTTCAGCAAATTGATATCTGGATTTGCTATTAAGCGCCTTCTTACAAGGACAATGAATTGCAGTTGTTGTTCCACATCCGTCAATGCTGGCATCTAGATATGTAATTATCGAGCCTTGGGGCAGCTTTGTATCTTGTTCTGCGATCCTTTCACGAAGGAATGATGCCGCATACATTGTGGTTGGTCGATGAAGGTCAGTAGGTTTGTTTACACTCAGATGAACAAAATTCTATGGAGGGACAACTGGCGATGGCGGCGACAATATTGTGTGATGTAGCATAGGCCAGGAGTGCTCGCGGTGAGTGCAAAGAGGCTACGAGCATCACGGCGTTGCCAGCTCATCTAATATTGTTGAGCTGGGCGTTCTCTTGTAGTGCCACGACCGGTGGGATACGGGAGAGACAACTGATGGTTCTCGTAGCCTCTCTATTTACTGCTTCCAAATGATCCCATTGAGCTTTTGTAAAGTACTGAAACTGTGCTTGATAAATGAGGCGTGGCTGCAGAACCGCTATCACCAAATGTCATGCGACATGTAAGTGAGCGCCACCGGTTTTAGGAGCGATATATCTGGTTAAGCGTAAGGCCTGCTTCGCCTGCTTTTTTGCCTGAGAAAGCCAGGCGGTTCCCGTTCCCGGTTGATGGAAAGGCAATTCCAAAAGTTTCAATGTCGGACTTTCTTGAAGAGGGATTGCAGATAGTTGGAGACAGATCGGCGTCGCACCGAGTTTACGGCGACCCCAGCGGTTGGCGACCTACGGGAACATAGTTTAGCTCGTGGAAACATCTGGGCCGACAGATTTAACATAATTGGCAGTAATAACTAAGGCTGACTGGAAGGCCGCCGGTTGAGTCAACAGGTCAAGGTGTGTACTCCACACAGTAATATCATCAGCATAGAGCAACAAGTTGACTTCAGGGAGGTTATGTAAACTCCATGCAAGGGTACTGAAGGCAATGTTAAACAGCGTTAGCCACAGTACCGAGCTGTGCTGTGCTCCTTCGAGGGCTTAAAGTTTCGAACAACTAATGGCTTGCAAAGGCTGGGCTGACAGAAAAAAAAGGGCCACATAATGGGCTTTTTCCGCACAAGGCGGACTTACTGTTGTCCGATGGCGGAGCTGATCACAGCCACATCGGAGCAGCTATTCGAAACCTACGACCTTTTTCTCAAACATTTCACCCCAAAGAGCCGAGCACCAGGCCGGGGGAAAACTTGTACCCATTGAAAAGCCGGTGGGTACCCGGCGGCACCAGGGATTGAACCTGGTATCTCTCGAACATGAGGCGGATGCTCTACCACAAGGCCACGCTTCGGTGACGACAGTACCGAGCCCTGGGGTACACCGCGAACAGGGACAAATGATTCGATGGAATCGCCCTTTAAGTTTTTATATTGAGCCAGAGGAGATTTCACGCCAGAGAGTTGTAACGTTTCGTCAGCGGTTCATCCCTTTTAATGTGGAAAATAAAAGTTTTTCCTTCGTTCTATCTTTCTTTCAAAACACATACATAACCTTCCCGCAAACATAAAAAAAAATAGAGAAATAAATGAGAAAGACAGAGTAATAAAAATAAAAACCTAAAAACATTACATCTAAAAGCAAACCTGGCGTACACGGCGCGAACTTGCTCTCACGTGTACAACGTACACAACAACACTCATGTGTGCTCCATGCAACACTCTATGCATAACGGACAAGCATTCAGTCCGCTACCTCGTGCGATCAGCTGATATAAGCAGTCTTTCGGAAGTCTAATTCTGTTTGTGGTAATATCACAGACTGGCAGCTGACGCAGGTATCATCAATATTATCTACGTTAGAGGTTTCCATAATTCTATGCGCGAAATTACATTAAAAAGAATTACGGTACTGCTAAGGATTGTATTGGCTGAAAAGAATTTTTGGCCAAAGGTTAGAGGAGAAGTTTTAGTAAGACACGTTAAAAACGTGTTTACGCGTGATACGTGAATCTCATGAGGCATGAACAGAAAACTAGTGTTCGTCACCAAACGTTACGATATATTTATTTTCTTGCTTCTATTTGCATTACCAAGCATACCGGCTGTGTATTTACAATGTATCAAATGAGGCTTAAATCCGAAAAAGGGCTAGCATGCGTTAAAATGCGAAATACCATCATACCGATCAGCTTCACGTCTTGTAATGCACCAACTTACGGCGAAACCGAGTAAGGAGGCCTTTCTTTGATGCCACGCATCAGCAGCCGCTCGCAGGCTTCCAGTTGCTTTCAGAAGAGCCACTTCTCTGTATCTTTCTAGTCTTTTAGCTCCCGCATGTGGAGACGTGGTGGCTTGCTCTGAACCTCCTATCCCGTTTCATAGAAGGTATAAAGAAAAGTGAACAGAATATGAACAGAAGAGAAAAAAAGCGCCCACTCCAGAATTGGGACAGTAATTGGCCAGCAGCCCCAATAGGGGATTACGAGCGCTTCCTCGTTCCGCAACGGCCCTGTCACAGCGAAATGCCTCGAACTTGTCCTTCGGTAAAGAAGAGAGAAAGTCGAGGGTGCTTTCGGCCTCAGCCGCTCCTTCTCTTTTCCACCTCTTGTCGGACGCACCCTTCCTCCTTCGAGCGGCTGCTGATCCTCTTGCCAACAACTCAATGGAGCCATCTCTCCCATGGGGACGCTGCCGCCTTGAATGAACGACAACACGGAGTCCCATGGGATCTGGCGGCGCTGCCGTGTAGCCAAGCGAGAGTTAGTCCCCTGTTTTGTTTTCTACGTATTTGGAGGACTTCTTTGTTTGTATTTGTGTATACGTATTGCATTATTGTCTTACTACTGCCTCGGAGGCCAGATCGCTTTCTACGTATCTTTCAGCAAGGGAGAAGCAGACAGAGAGAGAGAGAGAGAGAGAGAGAGAGAACATCTGTGTACTGCCGAGTATTTATTTTTCTTGATATGTGGGTATGTGTGCGTGCGTACATGCTTCAAGACAAACAATCGATAGAGGTCTGTCTGGTTGGCCAAAAACCTAACTTGAAATAGAAAAATACGCAAACCAAAAATAATAATTAAATGACACGATGTTTCAGAACCTACAGTTTTCTTTGGTCTGGTATGACAGCAAGCGAATTGCAGCTTACCTTTTCAAGCCCTCCTGTCGGATGACTTAAAGAGGCAACATGTAACTCAGCACAGCAGTGTGATTAAGGAACCGAGTAGATTTTGAAACATCGTGTTTTGGCATTTTCTTTTATTGCGTAAGCAATACTACGCCAGGTTTCAGCCCGTCGCGTAAACCCGGCCGGTAGCCACGTTTGACCTTTAGAGCGACCGCAGATGGGCTTCCTCTTCAAGCCGTCGGGTGAACCCGATCGGTAGCTACGCCGCGCCGAAGAAGAAGAGGGAAAAGAAGAAGAAGAAAAATAAGAAGAAAGAGAGGGAGGAGCAACAGAAAGAGAAGGTACGTCGGCTTTGCTTACGCAACCTACCAGGTTTAACTAAAGCTAAACCCCAGCTAATTTTTGGTTGACGTTTCTCTTTGACTTCAATCGTACACCCTTCAATATTCTTAACAATATTATGTGCTGTATCGCTATACGCAATGTTCAAAATTCCTTTTTTGGCTTCGCCGCTTATATATCCATGCTGACATGTATTTCATGACATGGTATTTATTGGTCTGTTTTCTTTAGCAATATAGTACTTGCTTGTTTCACTCAGAAACAATTTATATACTCATTGTCTATTGAGACATAAAGCTAGCAAGCAGCACACACCACAATAATTCTTCGATATATCTTTACTCATAGGAAACCAGATCGATCAGATCCATTGCGGCGTGTGCTGCTTACTTTGGCAGTCTGTAGCTGCAGTGGAGGCGGGAGGTTTAATTTCTTCTGAATGATTCAAGCAAGCTTTCCATTCTAGCATGCTATTAGAGAGAAGAATACATACTACGCCATGCGTTGAACTGCTACACAAGCAAACAAGCTGTGTAGCTTATAGAAGCGCTGTACATGCTGCACGTGTTGAAGCCACACATGGCATAATTAAACTATGAAAGGGTGTGCACCTAAGAAAAACGGTACACGCTGTTTTGTGAGTTGAAAGAGAAAACGGAATGCTTTTAGTTCATGTATGATGCTTCGAGGCACTGTTCGTGCCAATAGCTTTACCGCAGGTGAAAAGATATGTGAGTCGATAGCGCAGGCCCCACTACTTACGGTGAGCGTTTGGGTAGACGGATCTCAAGAGTAGCCGCTGAAGGCAAACAACACCTATTGAGTACGCACTGCTCTGAAATTGATGCGTAATACCTGAAGGATAGATTCTGGTGAGGATTTCTGCATTTTGTTATTACTGCACTCGTTGCACGAAAGAAAGACGCAATCTTTCAACTCGGAAGCCTGGGGCATAAATTTTTTCTGGTATTTAATTCTGGCCCTTTGTTTTTGCAAACTTCTTGAACGGAGTGAGCTAAACTTCCATTCACGCAAGAAAATACTATCAAAAACAAGTTTGCAGTATCTTGTTTAATATAAATGGACGAACGAATTGCATGGACAGCAAAGGTGACCTTTGCTGGTGCCACGAACTTCACATCGCTAAGATTTTTCGAAACTTCTTCTGAGGACACGTCCCGCAAAGAAACTGAATTTGGAGAATTGCGATCAAATGAATCTACAGAGAAAAGATAGAGCGGAATAGGAACGGCAGACGTGCCGGAAAGAGTGAAGTGAATTATAGTGTGAAACTGTTACGTTCATCGTAAGCACGTAATCAGCAAACAAACACATTACTCGAACGTTTACATAAGAAATGCATTCTCAATAGAAAAAAATGAGTGCGATAGAAACCTTCTCCACGTGCAAGAGAAGCAGGCGCTTCGGTAAGGACAACAAAGCCTTTGTTGCTCACAGGACAGAGAAAAGGGTTGCTTTTGTCCTTATATAGCGCACATACCATTAATAGACGTCAGCTGTTACTGCGGAAACTTGGAGTGCTTAATGCAACTTTGTTTCTGGAGCTTGGCTTTGAAGACTAGCAAATACACTGTCTCAAACTGTTTCGGACACCGGACGACCTTTATATTGCCACAAGGGTGTCTGGAGACTTATTTCGGCAGGGGCACTCAGTTTTAATTTAGTGTGTTTCTGTATTGTCAAGACGTTCTTATTCTCACTCAACGCAGGCGAATTGAAAGGATTGCAACAGGATCGGGAGTATGAGCACAAATGTCTATAAAAAATTGCTGCTTGCTGTAGCAACTACACTGGGGAGGTCTAGGTGTGCGACGTCCTATATAATGCATTATATGTACGCTGTTATGCCACACGTCGAAGTCATTTATAAATATAGAGGTCTGTTTTAACCGGATCTAGTGGGTCTGGCACAAGTAAAAGTTAATAGAAAAGTATTTGCTTTTTCTGTGAACATTGCTGTAGTCTGCGATTTTCACTATCTTCAAAGCTATCTGCAATGACCATTACCATATACATACTAAATTCGAACAGAATATGGGTCAGTTATAAACGATAAAAAAAGGATAGGGTATGGCAAAGTATACTTCCTAATAGAAAACAAGCACAGGCATGCCCACTACATGATTATTGTCCACACATTCAACACTACCCTGTGGCTTCATTGAGATGAACCAAAAACGAAGCAGCAGTAAAAAAAAAAAAAAAAAAGCAACTCTAAAGAGAAACAAGGCATGTAGTACCTCTTTATGGTGCACAAAACATAAATGTC
Organism: Amblyomma maculatum; assembly: GCF_055883805.1. NCBI lineage: Eukaryota > Metazoa > Arthropoda > Arachnida > Ixodida > Ixodidae > Amblyomma > Amblyomma maculatum. The sequence continues at coordinate 24,485,667 of NC_139347.1, read as the reverse complement.
GGATGTGCTCAGTTACCTAGGACTTTACGAACGCTTCAATGAAATAAAACATAATTTAATGTCTTCATACCAGTTCGGCTGTGGAATTGGAATGCCGACTGAGCTTGCTCTATTAACGCAAAAGGAATCCATAATTAAATCTCTGGAAAGAAAGACCTAATGATTGGTATATTTCTGGACGTCTATAAGGCATTTGGCTCTTTAAGCCAAGGCGCACTGTTGTAGAAGCTAGAACATTACGTTTTTAGGGGCATGCCGCTAAGTCTCCTTAAAGTCCATTTTAATAAATGATCAGATTTTTACCCTCCTACTCCCGATAGCCGGTGTTCCTGAAGGTGATGTTTTAAAACCGTTGCTATAAGATTTATCGCAAATGATATCGTAAACATCACAAATTCTAATTCCTTCATCACCTACGCAGCTGATTTGAGCGTTTTTATATGGTCTAATGGCCTTATTAAAAGCTCCACTTTCCAGCCAATGCCACTCTTGCGAAGTAAAACCAATGCATTGAAGTGAACTTACTTCGCATTAAACCTAACAAGATTAAAGTCTCTTTACTTTGGCCCAAAAACATCCATTAAAGCTTTGACTTCTACATTGGCACAGACAATATCGCACTTGTGGCAGAGACAAAGGTGTCATATTTGGCGAGCACTTGGTAATAAACTAGCATGTGAAGCCTGTTACTTTTTGTAATTTAGCGAAAGTTGCTGGGATGCTGTCTACAGTACTCACGGATTGAAATAGGACACTCGGAGCGCGTGGCCGTCGCTGCATGCAGCGCCGCCCGTGGATGCTCATGGAACCAAGGTGCTGCATTGTGGTATAGCGCGAGGGGAGAACATCTAAAAAGCAGAACTACTCCTTCCGGTCGCCAATAGCCTGCCTGTTGTTCACCACACTGCCTTGCATGCAGCGACGGCCACGCACTCCGAGTGTCCTATTTCAATCCGTGAGTATTGTACCTTCCGGTATGGCTTGTCTGCAAATGTTAGGCTCCTGACATATAACTGCCTCTTTGCTTCTCAAATAGATTACTGTTCTTTAACGTGGAGCACAGCATCAAAAGTAAATATTAATAAAATGCAGTTACTTCATAAAAGGCTTTCCGCCATGTTGCGGCAGTTTCATTGGACGGACTATCAATGCCTGTGTATTTTTTTTGCTTCAGGTATTGAAAATTTTATATTTCTTTAAATTGGACAGCTATCGATTTATAACACAATGCAAGACTTGCTTGAAGGTAAATAACTAAAATATATTTGTCTCTGTTTCAATTAAAACCGCCTTCTGACATGCAATGGTGTCTGCGGAACCAAGATTCGTGCTAAGTTCCATTTTCTAAGGCGGGTCATGAATGGAACAGCATTGAAAATCCTATAAGCAAGCATTTGAATGAGCTGATCGCGAAAGTTGTGAAGTTATGCACTATAAAAACAGCGGAACTTTGAGCATCAGCTGAATTTTGTTTATATGTGAACGCAACTTAGTGCATATCCAGGTCAAACATCACACATTTTCATAGTAATTTCGGTACCTCATTGTTGTGTGTATACGTCATTGTGTCCAGGATTGTTTGGACTGTAATCATAATGTCAAATTATTTCAGTGGTTGAGTTGATGATGCATTTTGCTACACTGTATTTCAACTGCATGTTGTAAGGCACAGGGGCTTTGTCAAGCTGTCCCCTGACAAGCGTTATGTCCCGGTGCCTTCCATTTGTTTTTAGTTTAGAAGAAAATTTGAGTATTTTGTGATTGAAATGTTATGATTGCAGAGCTCTTGATTACTGACGGACAGGAACTGTGTGATTTTGTAAAAAGGGTGAACGGGTTGTGGCCGTAACTGTAATACCCTGGCTTATAGCAGGGGTTAATCTTACATGAAAAAAAAAAAGTGATTTAATAGGCATTGACTTGACACCTAAAATTTTTTCTTGGCCTTGAAGAGGTTAATAATGGCTAATTTGTCTTTTTAAGACCATATTATATTTTGCATATGCTTTGTTTCCTTAGCCGAAAGTTGTGTTGCCTTACAATGAGCATTTGTTTTCTTCTTCGGCGATCAAAGTACTAATCAAGGGCGTGTTAGCTACCCAACAATACAAAATCCCTGAGGTAGTTAAATCACAATATTCGGCCCTTGTATTTCGGCATAATCACCACCAAGCGCGAGGGATGCTGGCTATAGCACGTATTGACGTAAAAATGAAAAGACTCGTAGTGAACAAGGCCCCTGATTTGCAACAGCCCCCATAGGCATTGTGCAGGCTGATACAGGCTCATATGTCATTGTCTCAGGTCGCTCCCTTACACGACGTTATTGCGTTCTGTGGGCAGCGCAGTGTACCCCAACCTCAATACCGTATAAACCAAATAAATAGATAAACAATTTGCAAACCATGGCCGCAGAAGAGCACAAATCAGAAACGCGCTAATGTGTTTAAGAAGCACCTAATGCCTTAGAAGGAAGGGCACCAACAACCAAAAGAAACCCCAACTATGGCCGACTGCCTTAAAGTAGAACAGCATTTAGCACTCCACGTCGGCATAAGGTTCATTTAGGCTTGCGACAGGAAATAACAAAGTCAAAAATGAGAAAGATAACTAATGGCCCTTGAAGTCAAGCGTCGAGGACGCCGGGGGAACGCGAGGGGAAATGAATTATGGTGTCAGACCATCAGTTTCTCATTTATAATGCCGCCCTCCCCCTCCCCTCTACGTCCTAAAAAATTGCAGCTGGGAGAGCAAACTAATTTCAATACTGGCTTGCATGAAAAACCTCCCACTCATTAGCGTGATGAGGCCATTTGTGGAAATACAAAGAAACGATGTAACGGTACTGCGTTTAGCCAAATGTGCATTTGGGCTCCGTTTTGCTAACACTGCTAGTGCGGTTATTCGAACAACTCGCTGTCTGCCTCCCAAAGTTTGTATCTTTAGAATGTGTACTCAGTGCTCATTTTTAAGGGCAGTTGATTTGCGCTTATGTATATTTGTAGGGCGTCAAAGTTGTTCAGAGTATGCACGAATTAAGGGCCCACTCTAAATGGCCACTCAAAACCTTATGAAAGCAGGACCAATTAGATAAGATAGGAGCTAGAAGCTACTCACACAGGAAAGCATACAATAGGTCTTTGTGTTGCTTCATTTGAAGTAATATAAAAGTGGTGACAATTTATTGCAAAGTAAAATAAAAACAAACCACAGGTTGACGGTTTGATACGAACTAACGACCTACCTCCGAATTTCATTTTTGCTGCCTTAGCACTTATCCATGGTGATGGCTGTTTATTATATTCTTCAACCTCCTTATGTGCTCACGTTGCGTGTAACTTGTCCTTAAAAACATTTGTTAGCGCCACGCTCCTTCAAAGCAGCGGAAATTGAACCCGCTGTGGGAGTGTTACGTAAACCAAAATCTAGCGGGAACGGTAGAAGCTCTGTTCAAACCCTCTAACGAGTGTCTGATTTGACGCCCGTGTTAAGCTAATGAGCAAACAAATTCAGAAGAAATAACGGATCCTACCACCGAGATATCCTACGGCCGCTTGATGACGTCATCTTCCTTTAATGCCGTCGTCAGCAATTTTATGACCAACTTTTGTTAATTAACGCCAACGGTCGCAATCGGGCATATAATGGTGTTGCACTAAAAGCGCAAAAGACTTCACGAATTTAGCAACACATTAAACGCGCTTCACAGCGAAGTCATTGAATCGAGCTTCATTTAAAGCCCTTGCAGAGACCCGCATGACCAGCGCTGGAAATATGGCGGGGAAGAGGATTCCGCACAAGCAAGCAGTACAGACCCCAACAAAAACAAGAACAATTAAGCACCACAACGCGCCAACGCGGCCGCACTATAATGCGTTAGCATTCGAACGCTCAGTCGAACAAAAAAGCGAGAGCGGATGTCAATGGGTGACAAGCCGTGCAGGAAGTGTAAATACAACGTAAATACCGGCGAGATTAAAACCCGCGGTGGAACAAAAAGACGAGCGTTGCATGTGGCTGCTTTTGACCACGCGGCAATCGCCGCATACTTCCTTCCTTGCATGTTGAAACACCAGCCTCTCACGCTACATGCTTCCGAAATCGTCATTGTCATCATCAATGTTCATACGCGCGCGATACAATCCGGACTCAAGAGCGCGTGGCCACCTGTGCTTGCCCATCAATGTTCGAAGGCGTTGCCACTTTGCCGCCTAGAATTCACGGCACTCGATCAAGCATGTCAATAAATTTTCAAGGCAACTCCATGCCGAGGAATATGTACCCCGATTTTAATCAGCCAAGACGACAAGCACGAGCGGAAGCTATAAAAAGGCACTACGGCGGGTGCGAGGGCGTGTTCTATGTCGATGCTGTGTGTCCTGAACGGGGAATGGCGTCCGTTGCGAAACAAAGCGACCACCGAAGTAAAAAATAAATAAATAATAATTTTTCCAAAAAATCCCGCTTCTTGCAGTGTTTAACTGCTAGCCTCATGTGCGTTGGCACAAGGTTGTGTCACTGCGCAAAGAGAGAGACACAAATCATTACTCTCACGCGTCCCACTCCGCAAAATTCCACTGAACGCCACTGAAGGCAACTTCATTTGAGTCGGTGTGTAGGTCGACAGAGCACCGCCATCCATCCGATGCAAAGGTTGTTGTCCTTGACCTCGAGACATAACACCGGGTATACCATAAATACGGATGGATGAGACACAGGCACTGACTGCCTGAATTTGTTTCCTATATAGACTGAAAACCAAATAAATACATGCACAGCATGAATATTTAGTTGTTTCTATGAGGAAGAGATGATAACTGTTTCTAAATAAATAAACAACGTTTGTTGCATATTTAAGACTTTTTAATGTTTTGAAAAACGTGCTGTCTTTCAGGTCAACGAGAAATTCATGCCATAATTCAGCAGTGTTTTCATAATCGACCGGCCCATCTTTTTTGATCTTTGCTAATCTTGGAATAAAAGTGATTAGTCTGTCGTGACTGGCCTCCTCATCGATGCCTTTATTAGCGTGATAAAAAGCTGGGCTAAAAATTTGTGCCATGTCTTAAGAAGTGACCACAGGAACACAATAAAAAATTGCGCTAAAGACGGAAGTCTGGCTACCTGAATTGACTGATGGGTTGATTGATCTCTTCGCCCTCTGATCCGTTATTCGTCGGCTTTGTCCCGCTGAGGGCAGAGATAATAGATACCCTAGTCTTTTGCGCCAGGAGCAAATTGCTCCGGCAAAATAAAATCAAATGACAATGGTCAGAAACTGATGACACATCTGCCATACGATCAGGCGCAGAGAGAGCCATCGCGATTCATTAAGGTTCAGTCATAGCTCTGCTCATGGAAAGCGGATCGCACGATGGAAGCGGCACTGAACGTCGCATCGAAACCAGAAAACTTCATGCGATGACGATAAGTGAAATTCAATCAGGTGAACTTCGCTGGCACATTGTTTCTCTTGGCCAGCCACGTTGTTTTTCACTGTTTCAAGGCCCACCACTGCGTGAGTTCGACGATGCCTTCTATTAAGTTCATAGACATATTGCGCTAGGGCGGAGGCGTTCAGTGATACGTCGAAAACCTGCACCGCAAGCCGCAATACGTCTCGTCTCATCGCTAACTTATTCAGTGGCAGTCAGCATTCTTCCCTATTTCGTTTCGCCAACAGCACCGTCCGAGGCCTCTTTTTCGATTGCCTTACTCGGCATTCTTTCAGCCGGAAGTAAAGCCTTTTTTGCAAAGCAAGCCGATACCGCGCGTTTCGATTTGAAGAAGACAAAAGCGCCAAACTCGTCTTTCAGTAGAGAACACCCTCGGGCCCCTCGAAAGAGCATACTTGCTAAGCGCAGGAGCCGCAAAAAAGTAAAGATGCAGGGAAGCACTATCGCGCGTCCGCACAAGAGTAGTAAAGAGCACTACCGCTTACCGGGGATATCGGTCGGTGTGTTAGTGCGTGTTGGTGTAAAAGAACGGAAACAAAAAATGTGCCGTTCAAAACTTTGAAGGGCAGAAGCGAAGGCCTCGAGAGGAGACAGAGCTCTCTTTTCGCCTCTACGTGGGCACTAACGATTTCTTCCTTTCTTGCGGTCGCTCCTGTTTGCAAAGAGTGGTTTGGAAGATAGGACGAATAGGCAGCGATTTAGCCGACGTGGAGTGATGCAGGTAGAAAAAAAAAAACAAACAGAAAAAATGAGGAGAGTCGAGAAACTATGCCATGGCGTAGAATTTGCTGAGGTCGCAGAATATACTTCTCGTTGTTTTTTTCTGTGCAGCTACAGCTCCTTTTCTGAAAAGGCGTGCCTATCATTTATCTTATTATTTTTGTAACGTTCCGGTAACCGGCTGAAAGCAATCGCCACTGATTGTTTTCTCTTTTATTCATCCTCTACACATATTTAATTTTTTTGGCGCTACAAAGAAAAGCGCCATTAAACTTAGGCACTCATATCTGTGCAACACGTGTGCATGTTTTATGCTCGTGGCCCTAGTGATCGACGAGAAGTCAGCTTTATACTACTATGATTTTAACCGAAATATTAAATTAGATTTAAGCGAAATGCATCCTCTGAAACGTTTTAGCTTTTAGAGGGCGACTAGAATAATTGAATTGTTTTTTCCTGGAATAATTACCGGGTGGCTCTAGTCATAACCTCCACATAGAAGACTGGGATTGGACAGTTCAGTTTTTAATTTTCGTGTGAGTGCCAACAGAAAGTTTGTCTGGACGTTTGTCAATAATTGCTATACACTTTGATGTCCCTCGTCATTAGTATCCTAGGTATGTCATCCATGTAACCTAATCCTTATAACAATTAAGGCCTAATTTGAGGTGCGAATCAAGACCCACGGACAGGACAAAGAATCCCTTGTAATTCACGTCAAAAATTTCGCGTTTTCATGGAGTAGAAATGTGCGGTCGAATAAGTAAAGATTTTTTATGGAAGAAACCATCAATAACGTTGGAGAAATAAGCGCCAGTATTCTTACGTTGTTTAGAAGCCCTCAGATGTTCAGAACACTAACGTCACCATCGTTACCAGAAACAAATGCTGGGCGGCAGTTGTTTTGCTCAGGCAAGAATTTGAATTCTGAGATGCCTATTGGCAGCGTGCACTCTGGCGATAATCTTCATGCCAAGCAACAGAAGCAATTGTGCAAGTATGCCTTTCTCTAGCTGCCATCCTGATTTATTACGCTATGGGAGCCCGCTCTACATCTGTATACTTCTTCAATGGTGGCAATTTGCGTAGCGCTTTTTCCTACAATTATGCATAGTTTTCTTTTAGTTTTTGATTTCTCAGAAAACCAAACATACTTTCTGCCTAAGTAAAAGGCTTTTCGTCTTCTCAAGAAAGAAGTTTACGGCCGCATCAACAGGAACTCTCAGTCACAAAGCAGATATAAGCATTCTACAAGTTTATGCGAATGACCAAGCACGTCGCTTAAGAGTAGATTTCTCAGACGTCTAGGGTTTCGTCCAGCTTGCGTCACAGGAACCAGCTGCAATCTTATGATTTATTCAGCTGCGTTTTGTTATCAGCGGTGACTGAATTTAAGTTCGAAAGTGCTCCATGAAGTTACGTATACAGTAAGAAAGAGGGGTTGGGGTGGAGTTCGGGGGTGCAGACGGCGGAAGAAGAAACAACGTTATTTATGAATATACGACGCCAGATACTTTGTGTCTCCGACAACGAGTAATAAAATGAAACAGAACGTCATCCGACCGGAAATGGGGCATATTACTGTTTGTTGGTTGTTTTACACCCAGAATGCATTTCTGGTGCAAGATCTAAAAGCATGTTATTGACTTCTCTATAAATTAACAGTGATTTATAATGCTTACGCTAGCACCAAAGCTAAAAATAAAAAGGAAAAATAAACCACACCATTTGGGGAGAAGTTTTGCAGGACTGTAAAAGTAGCTTCTGTTGTAAAACGACTTTTCAATGTGCAGCCCATATACGCACGAAGGGTAAAATATCAAAAATCCTCTTAATATTATCTATGAAAAACTGGAACGCTTGTCGAGTGATACAGCAACTGAAACTTCTTTATTTCAATATGAAACAATGCTTTCAGTGCACCTTGGCTGTCCACATACACCGTAACATTGTTTTCGCTATTTTCCTCTTAAGCAAATTATGTTTTTCGTACTCAACCTATGCAGCCGTTAGTGAAAGTAGTGCTGTTTACTTCCGTTTGTATATATAGTTAATAAGTGAATTTAGTAACTAATATGCGCCAAGATTATGTTTTTATGCCGCCTGTGCCCCATGTAACCCTCACTTGCGCATTTTTGGTACTTAGGTAAAGAAATAACAAATATATAAATAAAACAGATAAACATCAATAAATAAATAAACGTATACTAGCAGCAGTATTTATCTCGCGCTCTGTAAATCACCTCCAAACATGATTGTCTTTAAATTCTTTACAAAGAAATACTCTCTAACGTGTCATTAGCAGTCCACCCTCGATTAGGAAACTCACTAGCAATGTCTTTAGCCTTCTAATGTAGTCCAGGTAAGGTTATGTGACTCGCATGCAGCCCGGTGCTGAAAAACCATGGCCGAGCAAACGACGATTACAGTACCAACAGAAGTGAATGTCCCGAGTGCTCAATGTCTTAGTTCGAAGAAGTCACCCAAAAAATAGACAACAAAGCATTACTGCTATCGAGGATCCGCACCCTTTCCAAATCCCACATCTAAAGGCCTAAAGCCTCCCCAATCTCGCGCTAGCAGCGCCGGTGATCTCTCCATTACTTGACAAAGTTCCTCATATCCGTCGCCTTTTCGGCTTCGTGCACGATCGCCATCGACTCCCGGTTGCTCCGCCCTTCCCAAAATTTATTACACCACCCTTCGAGTAGCTGCTCGGATTACTACGCGGGCAGAAATGACAAAAAGGTAAAAAAAGAAAAAAAAAAGTCACTTGAGGCAAAAAAAAAAAAAAAGAAACTGTACTTGAGATTAAAGTAGGCGACATGATTGCCGCACGGAAAATGAAATCCATTTTTCTCATGGACTTCAACTGAGAGAGCCCTCCTAAAGGTGTTCCAGCAAAACTGTAGCAGTAAAAATGGGAGACGTTTAATCGAAAGTTTCGTTCAAGGAATAATACACAATGGGCTGAGAGCTACTAAAAACACTCAAATTGCGTTTCTGGAAACGATTGCTCAGTCTCAAAATGCTTGGCTATTAGGGAGTACAGTGAAGGAACCTAGCTTAAGAAAAATTACCAGTACAGCTTTCAAAAACAAAGTATGCTCCTGCGTTTCTTTGCGGGATACTTTCAAGCAGCACTTAGTTTTTGTGAATACGCCGAGTGGGGCGCTGGGCATGATTCAAACGAACGTTATAATTTGCACGGCAGGGATTAAGTTCAAAGAAAGAAACAAGAATTCTAACAATTTCGCAAATAAATTTTCTCTGGGCGATCGATCTTTAATGACGTTCCTGAAGAATTTATTTTATATTTTCTAATTATCTTTATTATGAAAAAACATCAAGAGAAAGGAATTATCTGTGAAAAACGAGAGAGCGATTTACTAAGCGATAACCAAGCGCGCTGCCAATTTTAGTACTATCTGATCGCATCAATCAACTTTCTATGACATACTGATGACTAAGCGATTAGGCGTACAGCAAACAGTGAAATTATCAGTATCTCTGTCAGGGTGTTATAAGCGCAACAGCAAAGGCTGATCTAGATGATTTTGAAAAAAGGCTCAGGCACCAACATGAGGTTGCCGTGGTGAGGCTGTCCCTTGCGTCTGCTTGGCATAGGCTGTCCGACAGTGCTCTTTTTCATTATGGCTCAGGTTTTATCATCTTCATAGCATCGCATGATGTGGCGCCACAACTCTGGGGAAATGAAATGCGTGACTTGGACTCGCAGGCGCTTCTCTTTTGGATTTTTCACTGTCATCTCGCGAATATCCGTTTACTGCATCGAGTAACCCATTCCCAGAGTTACTCAAGCGAGCGACTGAGCGAAGCCAAGCTCGTGAAAACTAGGGAGTGTTCTAATCTATAATTAGGGTTCACGTGTTGAGGCGTGCAATGAAACTATTCAAGATAAGGCTTCACTTTTCCAGGAGGATGACGAGGTTGCACTTGTCATTGCTTTATAGCAACATATGAGTTCCGTTAGGTGCCAACCTTTCTACGTTCGGTACGATATCATCATTCTGCGAGATAAGGTCAAATTTGATCTTTCGTCTCCGTTTAGGTGCAAAACCCCTCAGTGCATGTCAACAAAGGGGGTGTACTAAGCTAAAGGAAGTAGGGCTACTTTATGATCGCATTGCATATATGGTACTACCTACGAGACGATTCGTTCTGCACAACACGTAGTTCTGCGATATTTTGTTCGAGAAGAAGTCATAGTGAGCGAGAAATTTTCAGGTCTTAAGGTATCTTTGATGGTAAACAAAAGATCGCGTGCAGTACATCCTTTCAATCTAACATACCGCAGTTCAAGACGTCCTAAAGTATCTAAGACGGCCTAATGCCTTAAAGGACTATAGAGAAAGTAATAATTTGTTTTCTCAGTTAGCATCAGTCAATGTAATCCTAATCACTGCCACACCCAAACACTCTGTATCCTTTGGACTTATATGAAAACGAAGCGAAAGTCACAAAATTCAGCCCCGACAGCTTTGTAGACTGTTAGTTCATTGAATCCGTGTGACATAAAAGCGAACTAAGTTTCAACTTCCATGAGCAATATAAATCATGTTGACTTTGTACTCAGAGCGCGAATGAAGTCTTCCTGTTTGGTAGCCAAATAAATCCAGATTTGAGAAATTTCGCGGTATAAGCAATGATGTTTCTAGCCTTGCCTTCGCGGACCGATAGTTCCTTTCTCGACGGCCGAACTAAGTTAGCTAAGATTATTCACAGCTCTTTATATCCTCTTCGCGCTTGTACGCCTCACTGCGCAAGACAAAGCTCTGTTTAGGCTTGCTGCATCGGAAACAGCGTAGCCGTCAAGACAAAATAAGTTGGCACAGAGGAAAGAACGGATCCCCCGCTTTCGTGCCTTTGCGCGCATCTTGTGCTCGCATCGCGTCCATGCGGGAACACAAGCCTAAGTAAGACCGATAGGCGCCTCTGCATTTGCCAGGCTGGGGTCCTCGATGTGCGTGAAGCCGCCCCAGTGTCCCCAGTTCGCCGCGGTTTGTCCTTATTGTTGACGCTGTGCTGTTACTTTTCCTGTGCTTCTCTTTCCACTTACCCTTGCTGTAGAGCGCCATCTGGCTTCGTGCCTTTAGGAGGCCGCCTGGGCACGTGCAACAGACCCGTCAGCAAGCGCGCCTAATAAGAAAATATTGTAGCGCTCAGTCACAGAGATCTCCATCAGCAGCCACAGTGGAAGCTCGGCGGTACTGAACCCTGCTATCACGGTTGGTTGCAGACAACCAGTGCTGGTCGATACATAGCCTTGCCATTCTTCCTGTACTGCACAGTATGCAACTGTCCTTTGGTGCTCCCTAGGCTCCGTACTGCGACTTTGCTAGAGACGCCAGAGACTTGTTCACGGCCTTCCTTTTTGCATGAGAGCACAACTCTCTCATAAAGGGCGCTTTCGGAAGTTATTATTTGTTGTTTTTTAATATCAGATTACATTTTTCTGGCTTATCTAACTGGTTCGCCATACCTTTGATCATGTAGGAGACAGGAAACTATTCGTACTAATCAGATCTTCACATCACAGGCGTGACTTTTTCTACTACGTTAGCCCATAGCTGCTATAGAAAAAGCAGTGCAAACACCTGGATGCCTCTGATTGCTTTTAATTCCCGGCTGTCCCCGGCTATCGGTATGCCAGCTTGGCGCCCAATCTCTACCGCGCGCTCTCTTCCAAAAACATCGCCTTCCTCCTCATCATTCTTGAAGATTCCTGCATGAATCTGCAACAGCTGCCACGCCACCGTTAAGCCGTCGTGTGATGTCTGAAACTTACAAGCTCCTTTGAATCAGAGAAGCCCATTCGGTAGTTTTTGTGACGTCACGAAACTATCATGGTCGAAACACCAGGAGCTGCGACTTGGAGAGCAGTTCTGAGGTGGGAATGATGGTAGCGGTTAGATCTCGGATAAGAGCGTCACGCCTAAGCTATGCAAGCACGTGCCCATAGCCTGGTTAAAGCAGAGTTTTGTATCTACGCCGGATAGTCTCACGTAATGCCGTAGATTGGTAGTAAGCATGTGCTACCCGAAATCGAAGAGAAATTTGATGTGCTAGAGCGATTAGTCCGCATTTTGCGTAACCGCGCTCAAACTTTCAACTTTTTCTTTTTTGCCGTCATGCCCTGCGCATTTCAAAGAAAAACTGTGTCATACAAGAAACATGGAGCTTTGTTTCCTTTATGCTGTTTAACGCCCCGAAGATACTCTGGCTGTGAGAGACAGCGTAGAGGACGGCTCCGAAAATTTCGACCAAATGGAGTTCTTTAACATGCGCTAATTGACATCGCTGATTCACATCACAGTGTAATTGGAAAGTACATGAGCCCTGTATGCTTTTCGCATCCATCAGTTCAGCGTCCATCACGGCCGGGATCGAATCCGTGTATTTGGGGTCAGCATTCAAATGCCCTGACCACTCAGTAGCCACGGCGGGTTGGGCATGGAATGTGAAAAGAATGCAATGCAATTGACAGGAAATTTTATTGCTCATGTTGTTTTAATATTGAGAAATTACAAAACATGTATGCTAAGGGCACTACAGAGCGAATATGTCAGCATAAACGATGTTGACATCATGGCTGTCAATTGTTCATGATTGTTTGCATTGCCTCACACAGAATGAATGCAAAACAGAGCGAACATTTCAAAAAGGCGAGCTTAGAACAGTTTTGTTTCAATATCTCTGTCTTTCCGTTTTATTGAGAAAGCGGTCGTTATGACTATTCCTTGCGTCACGTATTTTCTTTCTTTCCTGAAATTCGCAGCGCACACGCGCTACGAGGGTTTCCATTCACCTGTTGTCGAGAGCGGTTGAATGCGTTTTCTGAAATTCCATAATGTTTATATTCAATGTGCTCGAAGATTTTTTTCTTTATAAGATCATCTGCGTCGCACATTACAATCAGGAATAAAAGTAATTGCAGTACCAATACTGTTGCCCTGTATTTTGTTCTGCCTGTTCTGCCTATTTCGCGCTGCCTCTTATCATTATACACTTCTGGGATCAAGAGGCTGGAAAAACCTGGGTACCCCAAGGGGAAAACTTAGAACGGTAATGCACCACTTCCAAATTCGCTCTTCCTCTAGTGAATTGTTCTGAGCTCACATTAGTGATAAAACAACAATGACAGGAGACACAAGGTCACAAGCACAATGCTATTTTGATAAATTAGGGTTGGAACTCTCAAACGAAAACAAGATGGTGGCTGTCTTTCAGTGACCGAATCAAGCGAAAAAAAAAAAAAAAATGAACCGTGGCCTAAAAAGAAGCGCGAAATGTGAATGCCTATTTGATAAATTGAATTAGTTGGAGCAATTCAAAAGCAGCCTTGTCAAGAACTCCTGTTTTCTTTTGAGGTAATCCCTTGCAGTATGCTGCTGTGCCGGGACTTAAAAACTCCCAAAAGATTTAATGCAACATAAGTGGAGCGGAATCTTTAGCGTTGACCAATTAGAGTAAAAAATTAATGTTACCTGTAGTCTTCGTACAAGGTTGAGAAAGGCAAGAAAACTGTTCAAATATGAACTGTTGAAATACCTTTCGAATTATAAGAGGAGATTCAAGGATAATGCAGTGTTAACAATGCCAGTGGAGTGTTTTAATTGAAAAATGGCGGCGCCTGTGTTGCAGAGCACCGCAGTTAAATAAGGTGGAGATTACGTTCATCACATTTGTGGGTGTTGAACCTAGGCTGGATCCGATTAATATGCTTTTTGGCTGCTAGGAAGTAGCCATATAGAACGCCGCAATTTTATAGCAATGCGCAGTTTGTAATGCTGAGACAAACAAACGCACTTTGTCTAGACAGAATAAAAATGTCCATAAACGGCTAAGATTATTACCATTCTAGAGTCATTACACAGCACGAAGATTTGTCTTTCAGTTTACCTCTATAGACTTACAATAATCAAAGTTAATAATATCTGCCCAAGCATTTACGCTCATGCGGAAGAATCTTTCTTCTAGGTACTCCCCTATAATGATTTTTTGAGAAAAGCACTGCCTCGGCGAGGCGAATGGAAGAAATGGAGTGAAACCTGGTTAGAGAACAGAGTTACGACCAGTCGTGAGTCTGCGGGGGAAAAGATAAAGAAGCACCTCGAAGTGAGCTACTTGCTTGGCTAAAAGCCCACTTTTCTTCACGAGCCAACGTCCGAAAGAAAAATACTCTTCTACCTCGGCACCATGTAAACGAGCAAAAAGTAGAAATTTGTAACTAGCTGGAAAGAGTTCCGGGGAAGTTTGATTTTAGTGCACAAATTGCGGAACCGGGAGTAACGGTGTGAAGGTTCTGAAAAAAAGAAAAATATTTTGGTATGGGAGGATTTCACTGTGCCCACTTTTCTCAAATTGGCCTGCGCTTGCAGGTTCCTGACACACGCGGCTTGACAAGAAACGTTTTAGCAACGGAGGCATGCTCACAGAATTGAAGACTAAAATATGAACTAAGGAAACATAGGAAAGAGCTTGAACAAGGTTTCAGCCAATGTGCAGAAAAAGAACCAAAACACAAGCAAAAACACAGTTCAATAAAACATGGTACTGGGCTAGTTGGTTATTCATACCTGGTAAGAAAACAGCGCAAAAAAGACAAGCATAGGAGAGGACACGACACAAAAGAACGCTACAAGAACACAATTGCAATCGCGTACAAGGTGCTCGAGAGTGTTCAGAATACGTTTGGATTGTGGGCAGGTTTTGTTTATAAAGTTTAACGTCCTAAAGCTGTTCAGGCTAATAGGCACGCTGTAGTGGAAGGCTGCGGAGTAATTTAGACAACCCTAGATTGGTTAACTTGCATTTACATCGCACACTACATGGACGATTTTGCGTCTTGCCTCCTTAAAAAAAGGGCGGCGCGGCCGGGATTTTATTCCGCATCCTTAGCTTAAGCACTCGAGTGCTGTAACCGCTTTCGCACAGCGCTGTTGAGAATTAGAACACGACAAAATGTTGTTCAACGGCACTAATAAATCAGTCGGTGTGTTCACAAGTAAAGTGCACCTCTAGGCATTACATCGTGCGTAAACGCTGTCGCAGAACCTGTTGAAAGGGAAAAAGCCGTCTGTCCTTTCCTACTTTATAGCTACTCGAGCCCATACGCTTTGCTGCGCTAGCTTCAAATAAAGTAGCAATTCATTACCTTTTAAATGTCTTCCCTCGTTCAAATACGCTACTCCAGCACTGCTTCGTAATGGAGGAGGAGGAAGATGAGGAGGAAAGGCAGGGAGGTTAACCGTGCTTCGTAATGAATTTTGCCAAAAGTAAGGTGCTCGCGTCATTGGATATCCTGCCTACTCTGATCGCGCGTCCTTTTGGGCCAGTCGTAGATAGCAGCACAGACTGTAGGAGGTACTGCAGGAGGCTTGGAAGAAGCACAAGTTTGGAACGGCTCACCTGGCTTAAGCCTGACAGCCGCTATCTGGTTCAAGGTTTCACTCTCCTTTGAGTAGCAGTGAAATGACGGAAACTAGTTTTCCCCGCCAGTTGCAAGCCGTTCAGGGCTTATGCGCTGACTTTCGTTCTGGTTGGCCTCGCTGCGGTAAAAGATTTCTTCGTACACTAATCGTTTGATTTCGCAGCAAGTGCTCGACGTTGTGTTCAAAGCGGGACACACATCACAGTTCCTGTACTTTGCACTACGAACTCTGTCCCTCTCGAACAAAGCTGATGATCTTCCGTTCTATGCTGGAATGCTCTGCTATATTTTCCTCGGTGGGTTTAGCTTTTCCTGAAGCCGCTGGTTGCATTTAGGTTGCCGAAGCTGAAGCAAGACGTCACTGAGCTGTGGACGTCTCTCTCCGAGATTCGGAAGGAACAATATGTGATGAATGGACGTTTTATTCTGACACAAGTGTTTGACGACGAAAATGTGAAACTTGAAGAGGCATCACTTTCCGGCGACCGACGTATCGATGTATTCACCACCTCTCGTGCACCTTTTTTTAGACATCATCTGCAAACCCCTTAGGGTTGTTCAATTTGGAATAGTTCCTCCAGAAACATCTGACCGTACATGGGAGGTCTCGCCGTGTTTTCTATGCATTCATGGACTTTGTTGCTGCAGTGCCTGCTATCGCAGTGCGAACAACCCGGCATTTTAGTACTGTTGGCGCTGTTAAGTTTTTCTACGTCGTCACTTACAAAGCTATATAAATGCTTCTCAACGCTGGCTGTCTCCTATCTGCCAAGTTCTTTGGGATTATGTGTCACTCTTTGAATCGGCGTGTTTTTGGCACTTCTAGATCACTGGTGAAATGCAAGTGGTTTCGCGACTGGTTCGAAGAGCTTTATCTTTTCACGCCAGTGAGGAATACTTGGGTGAACCTTGTGTGCGCGTCGATTCAACGCTAGTGAGCTTCGATAATTCCGTACGAAGGATAGCCGATGAAGATTTCGAGCTACTGAGCCACTTGTACGTCTTTCAAATGCACTGGCAATGCCATCAAAAAACTGAATCGCTGGGTGCTGTATGAGAGATAGATGAAAGTGCCGTAAGCAGCTGCTTGTGACAAAGGAGAAGGGAGACTCTTCTCCAAGCTGGTCATATGAAACGTGCTTGTGAGCGCTGAGCTCGTAAACACTCTCTCGGGGCTAAATGTCTGTCGAGAGCGTTTAGGTAGTATGTCCTCCTCGTTGATGATTAAGCGGTCCTGGATACTGATGCGATTCTCCCATCAGGAGACTACAGGAGCTCTGGCAGGATTAAATTATTTAGGATTTCGGTGATATGGTTCTCTTGCTTTCCAGCCGCCTGTCAATTCTTGAGCTTCGGAAAGCTGAAGGTGGGGATCTGTTGTCCGTGCGTTCATCTCTTTATCGCTTTTACGTACAGAGCCGCCATGTAGGCGATAAGCCGATATTTTGAGCACACCGCAGCGTTCATGCAGATCTGCTTCTGTAGATCATCTCTTTACCCTCTTGTGAGATCGTCCGTGAATGCTGGTATGCGTCCCAAAGAATATCAATGAAGTGACGGAAATTTAGATGGACTCGCGGGCTCTGTTTGCTGTTGCATTGAAGTATGTGGTAAGTGCTCACTGGTAGACGGAGATGCTATGGCAAGGACGGTTGGTGGGGTTGGTTGCACGGTGGGACGATATCGGGTTGAGAGAAAACTCACCTAGCTTTCTTACATGGCAGCCACCTCGGCTTTGAACTATTGATCGTTGGCTCTCTTGAATATTGTTCATCTAATTTCATGAAGTTGTGCCTCAACTAGATGATGAGGTTAAGGCGAATAAGATAAGCTTCCTCGCGAATGTGTTCTTTAGGGATGCTTTGGAGAAATATTCACGGCCTTCAGGTGAGGGTATGCAGACACCGCTGACGACGGCAGAGTTGCTTCAAGATTGGGGATAGCTGCTGCCAGATTTTGACCTCCCCCGAATTTAGGCATCAAATTATACTGCTCATCCAAAGAATTAAAAGTATCTAGGATTCTGCCTTTCGCAACTGTGGAAGCCAACAAGATCAAGACCCTGTGCTTGGAGCGGCTAGTTCGAGGCACTGCGTCACTCCTACTTCATTAAAAAACAAAAACAAAAACAAAAACCTAATGAGATAGGCCGGAGGCCTAAGACAAAAATAAACATTGAAAACTTGCGAAGTTCATCTGAAGCAAGATTTATTCTTCCTTCGGACGCCGCTGAACTTCTGTCCTCCTACTTCCCTCTTGGAACAAGTGTGCGCTGTAGTGAATGCAGCAACGGCGAACAAAAAATTTCAGGGGGCCGCCAAACATAATACGGCGAAAGAAAAAAGCAGAACTTCATGTAGCCAGCAAAACCAAAAAAGATGCCATATTATTCAGAGATCGACGCTACTTGGAAGGCTTCGTTATCTTTATTTCATCTTTAATACCAGATTTTCTCTTATAACACTTCCGTGCCCAAGCGTAGAAGAATACACCTGCAATTTGTGAGAATTAAGCTGTTTTTTTTTTCTGATACGCGTTAACAGACTTCTGAAATGCTTAATAATTAAGGACATCAGGTTTCTGGAGCTAAGTATAGAACATGTAATAATGTTTTCTTCTTTCCTTTCTAAGACAAGCTCATTTTAAGACAAGCTTCGACTAGTATCTGTTCTTTCGCACCCAGTAATTGTTTGCATAATTTTCAGCCTTATAGAGAAAATGATTTAGCGAGAAGAAAGGCTTTCCTAAAAAAAAAAAAAAAAACAACTAGTTCTGCACACTTCCACTGACGGATTTACATCAAGTCAGACAACACTGAGCGCTGGTACCCACCGATTATTGTTTATTTAAAGGTTTTTGCGCATTTGAGCAGCAAGATATGTTTGAAATGACGGGTTATGAAAAGCTAAAAGTGGCTTATTTGCCGATGTATGCCTATGACTGGGAGGATATGAGAGCGATAATGACTGCACAGAACTTTCCGGTTATCCGTAATTGATTTTATGGCATTCTGATTGTTTTGCTTGCTACGAAAAAGCAGAATACGTACCACCAGAAATGTAGAGTAATCAATTCAAAATGCTTTTGCTTCAACAGGGACCGAAGTAAAGCGGGCATGATCTAGCTGATAGAAATTAATTAGCATATATTTATAGGAGCACTGAGGGCTTCGTAATGGGATAGATCCAAAGGGGCCAACAGTAAGGGACGCAGGGGAAACACGGATGCTATTACTGTGGTCACCAATGCGCAATAATGATGTAATTATGGAAAGAACGGACCAGAAAGTCGAAAAAAAAAAACTACCATATTAAAACGGGGCCATCCTGTCAGTGTCAAGTGTTGTTGCCGTTGACTTTCATGGCATATACTTAAATAATAAGGCTCTGAGTTTGTCTATTTTTGTTTGGTGGTTAGCCTAACTAGAGACTCGAATTTAGCAGCATACGTGTGACATGTAGTGTAACACAGATGTCACACAACTCACACCTTGACTTAACTGTCGTGGGTGTTGAAGTCATTCGTTTAAGAAAATATGTTTTACGTCCGCCACTTTGGACAAGGATAGCTCTGGCGATTGCCCTCAAGGATAGGCTGCACGCAACATAAATACCTAAAAAAGTAGAACATTGAATAGTATTTGCCGTAGCTCAGTCAGTAGAGCATGGGCCGCGTAATTAAAATGTCGTGGGTTTGGATCCCTCCTTTAGCATGAGGTTGTTTTTTCTTCTAGTCAGCTATTTTCACACATTATTGTAGCTCAATGATAAAAGCCAAAATATCCGCTATAATTTTCACGTGTCATTGGCTGTTTGCTTTTCCTGTATGAGAGACATTAAGCGTTCCGAAGAAGCATATGTCGATAATAAAGATGTACGCAAATTTTAAATCCGCAGAACATGCCCATCTAGAATGCAGCCTGAAAATCGACACTTCGTCTTGCGATTGAAATGTAGACATTAAATGTTTCGAGAAAACAACCAAACAGGAACTTGTTGATGCCATAACCTAGCAAACAAAGAAAAACATCTTGCTTTGCAACAAACACGTAAACTGCTTGTTGAGAGCTGTTGATCATCTCAAATTGTCTTCTTCCTCTCCTTCCCTCCAACCTGTCGAAAGGGCGCATACGAAATGTTGCGCAACACGTCTCCGCTTCATTGAACCATTATGTAGGCTAAGCCTTTGAATAGAGCTCCATTGAAGGGAACTAATTTAGATCTGGAATAATCAGGGCTTACTCTGACGCACAGTAGCCGACCATTGAAGCTACTATAGCGCAGCTCATTCGGTGTGACACTTCAATCGATATCTCGCAAGGCAACATCCGAAGAGAGGGCATTGTGTAAGTGGCCGATTGTGGAGCCATATATTTTCCCCTGCGTCTAGCGCAACAAAATCTTTGGGAAAGCACCTAATCTTTGAAGCAGTAAACGGGCAAAGAAACAACAAATATCAAAAGCTGTATCCCGGTACAGGCTCTAATGCCTGGACATTCTTCTATGGTATGATTCATTCATTGAGCTTTTAAATAATATTAAACGTTGCCATGTTGTGGGCTCGAAAATCCTTACACGCCAAGCTGCATTCCTAGTTTTTGTGGCTCAAATAATATGAACATTAGTTTTGCCTTCTCCTTACATACTATTACAGTGTAGTATATATACAGAAATATCAACAGCGTGGCGCCTACGCTCTCGGCGGTTCGCATTTCTTACCGCCACGCGTTTACCTGGATTATAACAACAGTAAGCTAGTGTCGTTCATTGTTTTATCACGGGCCACCAGAGCGTGATTTCAGAACTCCTAGATACAAGACTGTGAGGAGTTTCAATAGCGCAGCGGGCTGACGGGCGTTGTCCGCATTTTTTTATTAAGCTCTGCAAATGCTTAGATAATGCGCGCCTTAAGTATTGCTCTCTAATTTGAAGAATGCTCAGTAAATCACCGTCAATTTTAAAAGGCTGACAACTCATTTATAGTGTTTGCCATTGGCGTAAGGATAGGAGCAAATTTTTTCCAGTATTTTCTACCAACGCAAACTCAGGTAGGAAGGAAAGGAAGCAGTGCCGCAAAGAGTATGCCTTCGGGGCCAGGATAAGCCCAAAGATGCGATGGAAACCTCTATCTAAACCAGCTAGGTTTCAGACAGAGCTTTTAATGTCTACTGAAATAACTTTATTAAACGCGGAATACATATTATGCCGCTATACGAATAAACAATGCTTTTGAAATACTCAGGTCCATTTCGGCGAACTCTTAGTGTGTATAGAGAAAGTAAGGCAGGAGCAGAAATTAGGCAAATGAAAGAAAAGAGCTGTCCAGTACCATTTCTCTAAAATCATTTTCATAGAGCCATCTACCCAAGCGCAGCCACACGGCTGCTTATGCAGCTTTTCTATGTAGCCGTACGGCGGCGCTTGAGTGGATGTAAATGAGTAATTACTTCCTCATTATTTATTTGTGGGCTCACTACATCGGATTTTAACGAATTAAACTTCTTGGGAGAAAACAGCCCGCTAATCATTCAATGCTTTGTACCTATTTCGCTATGATATACACAATTTCCAATATAGAGAGCCGTAATATATAACGTTTTAATTCCATTCCTACTTTAGTGGGTCCTCTGGCGTTGGTTAGGTCAACACGACGCAAAGCAGAAAACAGCGGGCAGCCACTCACTTATATCACAAGATAGCAGGTCTCGTCATCAGCGATTATAGATCGCCACTCCCTCATGCGCCGGCTAACCACTAAGTACACCATGCAGCCAGTGCTAAGGCCCGTTAAGAGAGTTAACTGCTCAGCTGGTTGGTTGTCACACATGATTACAGAAAATGCAGCGCAACCCAAAAACACACCGCAAAGGCGACACCACGGGTGCTTATTCCAACTGTTTAATCAATAGAAATTAAAACACACACACACACACACGTATATATATATATATATATATATATATATATATATATATAATCTACAAGTCCAATAGAACCGTTGTGGATATTCTTTATTGTGGTGACGAGAATTGGAGTTATGATGACCATGGGCGCGTTGTTTTTCCATCCGCTTTGCATTTAATATTCTTTATCCCTAAAATCATCATAACACCAATTCTTGTCAATACAAAAAAAAAAAAAAAACAAAAGAAATCCCCAAAGTTTGTCTTTCACTTGTAGACTGCTGGATGCTTTATATTCTATAATAATGAGCCCCTCATTTGCCCTTCAATTATCGGGTACACACACACACGCACACACACACACATATATATATATATAGCCTTCTCGGCTAAAGCGCATGCGTACAAAGTATCAAAGGCACGCCTTAATCTTATATAAGAAAGCGTGTCAGAAATGTTTGCTCATCGTCATAAAGAAATACCGACGTGTCACTCATACAATTCGAACCTGCTTGCTTTATATAGAAGGCTTCTAAAGTTTCGCGAGCCGTCTGATGCCTGCCTCTGCTCAGAACCCTCACGTCGCGGAACAGTAGTGCACATTTGGTGCAAGCCCTACAGTGCAAAACAAGTCACTCACCCTCATTGTAATCATCTTCTTTTGCATGTTCCCTAAGTTGGTCATTCACGCAACATCCCGTCTGTCCATATAGGATTTTCCACAAGACAGTGGTATCTTAGCGCACTTCTGGCAATGCCTCTTCTGACGGCCAATCATTTTTTAACTTTCGCACGTTATGCGATGGCTTAGCTGGGCACGCTAGCGGGGGAGATGGGGGGGGGGGGGGGGGGCAGAAAATACTAGCGGCGTACATTAATAAGGTTTGCCCCTCCACTACGGCGTCTCTCATAGCCTAAGTCGCTTTGGGACGTTAAACCCCACAAACCAACCAACCAACCAACTTTTTTTCATCCAGAGAGAAATTTTGTGGACGGCATGGTCGCTAATGAACCAACGGTCTAGACGCTTTCAAGGAGCGCTTGAAACACAGCTTCGTCCCCCAGCTAATACTCGCTAACGAAATCTATTGCAAGTGGGAGATAGAACGTTAGACATTACGGTCCCCAATATTTCATCATCCAGTCGGCGCGGGCAAGTCTAAACCATCTGGCTCCTGAGATAGATGTTCTTATTCGCTTTGGAAAGAACCTGGCTACCTAAAAGCCAAGCACTTAGGAACCAATAATCTAAAAGTGCTCTCAGCTGCTTGTTCAGAATCTACGCTCGAAGTTTGAAGCATTGAACGCGCTGCCAAAAATTGGGAATTCTTGATGCGTTATGGGACAAGTTTTCCAGTTTATGGATCTGAGGCAGAAATACAAAACGGTACTGTTTTAATAGTAACTATTTTGTGTGACGCATTGTTGGAATATTGAGAAAATAGACTTCCACAGCACTCGCTTTGAAAGCAGGAAACAAAAGTGAGAAGGCTACAAAAAAAAAAAAAAGTGTCTTACCTGTTGTCGCGAGTCCAAGAACAAGGAGGTGAACGGTGACCAGTACTCCATGTCTGGTTAGTGCTTCCATTTTCCTAAATTTGAACGTCAATATTCAACGTATCCAGAACGAAGCTTACTTCAGACACAAGAAAAGCCACACGGGCATAAGTATGAACACGACCATGCCGTAAACACACAGCTCATTTCCAGCACAGACAACAGCTTCCAAGATTTCATTGAGGCGGTGTCAGCGGTGCGTTCCGTTATTATGCCGCACACACACGTTTGCACGACGTAGTCAAACTGGCGAAATGCACGATGCAAGTATTTTCTTCCAAGGTCCAGCCGCTATGCAGCTTTTATTCACCAGGTTGTCAGAAAGCCTCCGTTGCACTTAGAGAGCTGCGATTCATGAGAACGTAGATTTCGAGCATCAATCAAGGTCAAACCTGTAGACACACAACATATCACAAGTGTGTTCACTGTCGTGGAGTCGATGCTAACACAGAACGTTCGCCAGTTTGGACAAGCGAAACAAGTTCTGCGCTTTTCGAAAACACTGCTTCGCCCGAAGTAGAGAGAATGTTAATGCCTTGTAGTTGCCACCTGCGACACACGAAGCGCTACGGTAGAATGTTCCTGTAACATGCAGACAGATGCTCGAAAAAAAAAAAATCAACACGAAGGATATACTTTCACTCTCTCCAACTCTGCGCTAGCGAGCCGGTGAAACAAGGCGTGCTCCTGCACTGGCCGCATCCACGCGCACGAGGCGAGCGGCTTGGTTGGGGGCTGCCGTGGAGGCCCTCGCACGTCGGAGCCCGGAGCGCATGTGAGCCCTGGAGGCTCTGTCGCGACCTCTCTCCCTCCCGCTCGCTTCTCCAGTTCCGCAGTCCGGGCCGTGGCGCGCGCTCCGCAGATTGGACGGCAGCCGCCATCATCCCCGGATACCGGGCCCTGCATCGACTCGCCCTAGCGGTGGCGTGCGAGCGCAGCGACACCCTTGTTGTATGGCTCTTGCGCGCGGTTTTCAGGTGGAGCCTTTTAAAAATATGAGGCATTATACAGCATGGTAGAGGCAAAAATGAGTTATTCATTGAATTCTATGTAATCTCGAGATGTACTCCTTCCTCAAGGCTTGTTTCTGACGCATACAGAATGGTTTGTTCTGCCTAATAAACGTAACAAATTTCTGAAAGGTAAGAGCACCTCTAGGCCTTTTACCGCCACACGTTATAACTTTTGAAGTTGTAGATCAGCACTCCGAATTCTAAAACAAAAACCACATATTTTTCAAAAATGTTGTTCCGCGCTTCGAGTAAACGTATCCGTCCTTTTATTAAAAAGAGGAGGGGGGGGGGGGGGAGCGATAGCAAGGCAGAATGGGATAACTTTGTTGGTGTTTCAAACTATAGTGTAAAGCACTGTAAGCGTTTCGAAAAATGGGCTTGTCCTCATGGTTGTCATATATGAAATAATAAAAACAATTGACACATGATTTCATAATGCTGAATAAACCTTGCAGAGCTCAACGCTGACCCAAAAGTACTTGCTAATGTGTAGGATTTTCTTGTATTTTTTCCTTAAAAAAAGGGCATATATCTGCCAATGTCAGTGAGACAAATATTATGAATATTTTGTGTAAATATTCACCGGTCCCACGGGGCTAATATTAGTACAAACCCAAAGACATGACGAAAATAAGAACGGACAGCGATATATAGCCAGCCAGCTGCATACGAAAGCCTACGTCTTTGCTTGTTTGCTGAAGCGCACAAAATACACTAGAAAAATTGAATAAGAATGACTACATGAAAATGTTCTTCCCTTTTGTAATCATAAGGGCCAGCGGCGTATAACTGCAGTTACTCTGAACGAAAAATGAAACGCACACGTGCACAGCCAACGAATCAGTTTTTAATACCCTCCTTCTACGCGGAATGAGATTTGTGAGGAACGTCGTTTCATCTTGCCCAACGGCTTCCGTCTTAGAGCAGTGAGCCTCGAATATACGCTAGCCCGTACTTCGTTATTAAATTTGACGGGAGCAAACTATGCTCAAGCGGAAAGGTTGGCTGTCGCACAAAAATGAGACGAAAGAGCAGTGCTCCAGTATAAAAACTATTTCTTTTTTTCTTTTCAGTTAGTGTCAAAAGCATTTTTTTTTTTTTTCAATTGAAACACTTCGCACGTGATAATTGGCCTTCTTTCATGGCTGCTGTTTACCACTCAAGGAAACAATGAATAAGAAAGCACTACGCTCGATTTCGCTTACTGCCAATGTGCTAGCTAAGTAATAGTTTAATCGACATTTTTCTATCATTTCCGAATCGGACCGGAATTATGCAAAACATTCTTGCGAAAGAAATGACGCAGCTAGTAACGCTGTCCCACTTTGAAAATGTTTGCTCTCAAGTTTCATAAGCTGCTCTTTTCTGTTGTAGAGCAAACAAACTTGATTTCTTCACTTTAGTCTTTAACCATAGCCTTTAATCTATATATCCATTTTGAATAGATAGATTAAAAAACATTACAGGTAAAATAGGCGCAGTATATCAAAACATTGCAAATTCTTCCGTGCCATCGGAGCTTAAGAGCAAAAGATGAGCTAGAAACATTCTATATCATTACCTCTTAAACAGCACAAAGTCTTCATTTCAGAGAATTTTATTTCTTTTTTTTTGCTTGGATACGCAGTACTGTATCGGTACGTAAAGACAGTGGTGAAATATACCGGCAAAATCTCCCGAACAATAGCTCCGTAACGGCCGGCCCGTAGAAATACGTAGGCTAGGACAGGAACTATTGGAGATCTGAATATACTCGCTGCACCCAGCTGCCGAAGCCTAGCTGACATTAGCTCGAAGGAAGAGGGCTAAAGAACAGGTCATGCACTAGTGCCAGTTTTGCAAGAGCGTACTTGAAAGAAAGTTAGACAAGTCACATTACGCAAGTAGAGCGAAGCACGCGCTATCATAGCCGTAAAAAAAAATCCTGTCGAAGCGTGTTTCATAACAAGAATGGGGAGCTCAGGGGCTGGTGCAGCCAAACGCGTTGCGTTCCGCCGAGGCATCCCCTCGATATTGAAAGAGAACAGGGCAAGATTGAGGAAGTGGGCAGCAACGCGCCCGCCCGAGAGGAGGGCATGAGCGGCTATATCTTGTTGACTTCCTGACGCACTCGCTACGTATTCGTTTGTTGGAGCCTCCCGGGGAGATGACGTCAAACTTTTGATCTCTTATGCGTATGACTACTCCGCAGTGGTGGGTAGCAATGTAAATAGATTTCTACTTTCCTACACAAATAAAATAGCAGAGAAAGAGGACGTCCTCCTTGACGGGTAAACGAAGAACTTTCGCGACAGCATCCCAGTGGCTGAGAAAAACGCATTGTTGAACGAACAACTAGATGGTCTGCTGCAGCCGAAGCAGGTAGTGCGTTTGGCTAAAAAAAGCTAAAGCTGCGGCCCTGGAAAATCAAGAACAGCGGCTTCTTAGTGTAAAGGGCTTTTTTTATGGCGACTGCGTGAAGTACAGAATTTGATTCCAACATATAAAAACGAAGAACGTGCTTAACTCTTTTACAGCTGTAGTGTACCCTCACCCATCCCCCCCCCCCTTCCCTCAAAAAAGAAGAAAATCTGCCGATAGAGATCCCGCGAACGTGAATGATAACGTAAATCACGACCGCTGAAAGCTTACGTTACTTACTTGTATCCTGTCAAGTGTCCTTTTACTTGCGTAAAGGATATAACATACCTGAAAACCACAACCTTTCGCTTTTATTAGTCATTGATGAATACACCACGTAAAAAGGGAATAAAAAATCATAAAATTGAGGCACACCATTGCCACGGTTCGAGAGAATTCTCACGCTTATTGTAGTTTATTATATGCGTTATGGTGAATTTTGCAAATAAACTAGAAACGTCACGATTACAGTGCACAAGCGGTGAAATCCTCAACTGACCAATAAGGAGAAGTTTTCATGAAAAGAAAATTCGCAGGACATAACTCTTCGATAAAATGCTGAACGTTTTCCTCCGCAAGGTTTTGTCCAGTGTTCGTAAGCCAGGAAAATTACTCCCATCCATGTTTATACTGTACCCTGATGTCCTTGATAAGGGCATCATAATACTTGCTTCTTGCTTTTCGATCTCTTGCTTACACATCTTGCTTACACAACAAGACATCTTGCTTACACTATACATTTTCGAAAGAATTGTAGTATTGCAAAGGAGCGCACAGAAACAGATACATCAAATGCAATGCGTGCTGTCGTAAACCTCTTTTACTGCTCGGTTTAAGCTCATCGAAGGAAGTGCTTGGTAGAAGATAAGAGCGAACTTTATAACTTATACATTTGGAGACTTCTTCCCTAGGGCTAGAGCAATAAAAGCTTCCAAGTTAAAAAAAAAATGTATATTTAGTCTAATAGGAATAACGAACTCGCATCAGTTCAGACTAAAGGCGATAAATGAACCAGTGGATGCTGGGCTTTTTGCGCACTGCAGGGGAAATTAATTTCCATTCATTTGAAGGGCCTAAAAAAAACTTCTAAATTTAGTCTACTTTTATGATTGAATCAGTAATGAATTTACAGTAATAAAGTTGGAAGTTGGGCGAGTTGAATCATATTCATAATGAAGGTAGCGCTAACAAAAGAGGACCAAGGAGTAGAAGGACACAACATGAGTGCTTTTTCGCAACTAAAGCTTTTATTAAAAACCACTGAATAAATGCCCCTTTCATGAAACTAAAAACAGAAGAAAACAAACGTGATAGCATCAAGAATTAAATAACTATGAGATGGATATTTTCAATAAAAGGTTTGGTTGCAAAAAAACGCCCGTGCTGTGTTCTTCTACTCCTTGGTACTCGTGTTTTGTGCTACCTTATATATGAGTAATAATATTCCATGAATTTCAACTCTGGATGTCCAGACTAAAAGCTTATAACTTATTCATTCGTAGAGAAATATGTTAAAGAAATATCAGCGGTGCTGTAACGCTGATAACTTCGCATCGATTACATTAACATACGACAGACGTCTGTACTGAGAACAATTTTTTGTTTAAATTAGACTGCTTTATAAAATAACTTCAGAGTTTTAATTATACATAAGAAACAGAAGTTTCTGATTAGTGCATTGGCAAACGTGCATCCCCGCTAATAACCTCATGAATGATTTAAGACAGTAATGTACTGCCTTTTTTTTTTTTCAAAAGGACTTAAAAATTCAGCCGCTGATTTATTAAAAGAACTTGTAGCTTCCACGAGGTCCACAGTTTTTCTAAACCAGGTTTCTTCTTGACGCACCTCTCGATGTTCTGAGTGGCAGGTTTTGTTCGTTCTTCACAGTAACACTAGGGTACATTACAAATATAACATTACGTAAAGCGTTGGGGAATTTTTTATTACATGGTAAGTGAAATGATGTTGCCATCCATGCAAAATCTTTCTTCGACCTCTCATGTTTCTTCTTTTCTTCCACACAATTAAAATAGCATAAAATATACAACCTTTATAATGAACCCAATTAGTGAAGCTGCGAAGTCCTGGAAAGTGCTATACGCTGAGACAAAAACTTGCCAGAAAACCGATGAGCAGTGGCAAGTAAGCCTAGACGTCGTAAGTTAGGCAATATTATTCCCCCCAAAAAAGCACCGCCCCCCCCCCCCCCCCCTCTCCCCCGTAATGCACGCTGCGACTGGAGAAGGAACAGCTGCCGCGGATGGTAAGATAATCATACATGGCAAAATTACTTTTGAAAAGGAATTAAATTACATTACTAATTACTTTGCTGAAAATCGCAGAAAAGTAATTAAATTACATTGCTCATTACTGCTGCCAAAAAGTAATAAAATTACTTTACAATTACTTCTACTGAGTAATTAAATTACTTTTAAATTACTTTCTAGTTTCCATCCATGCAAAAACTAAGCAAAGCTAGTAAACAAAACAACAACTTGTTCTCCAGACGTGAAGTACACACGATCGTCTTCCCGCCAAATTCCGTCCCAGAGAGCTATTCCTTCTCTCTCTCCTACAGTACGTGCCATTACAAAAACAAGTCTACCGCAAACACACACACACACACACACACACACACACACACACACACACACACACACACACACACACACACACACACACACACACACACACACACACACACACACACACACACACACACACACACACACACACACACACACACACACACACACACACACACACACACACACACACACACACACACACACACACACACACACACACACACACACACACACACACACACACACGCGCACGCACGCACGCACGCACGCACGCACACACGCACACGCACACGCACACGCACACACGCACACGCACACACACACACACACACACACACACACACACACACACACACACACACACACACACACACACACACACACACACACACACACACACACACACACACACACACACACACACACACACACACACACACACACACACACACACACACACAGTCGAACAGTCCTGAAATGACCGGCAAACCCAGCGTCTTGCTGGCCCGGAGCTGTCTCCGCCATTTGAAGGGCCCGAAGAAGCTAGCTTATTTATTGCTTCCGCAGTCCCAAGAATCGATGTCGGCACATTTGTGCTCATTGCTCAGTAATGCTCAAGCCCCGGTGCCTCACGTCATGGACCCTTCTGCCTATCTCCCCGAACCCCAATCCTCCTTCGCCCCGTGGTGTTGAGTGTAACCAGGCACCACTGTGCCCTAGCCGACGGAACAGGGAGTGGAGCTACGCCGCGCTCCAAACTAGTTTTCAGCTCCAGCCTTCTTGCACCATCTCTCCCTTCAGCATTCCCTTGACGCCTTGTATCCTGCTGCTTGGAGAATGGTTGAGGTCTCAGACGCACTGTTCTGCTCAACCCTGTCCCCCTTTGCCGATCCGTTACGCTGACTTCGCTTGCCGCACGCCGTTCCTGCTTTCGCGGCACTCTACTTCGTCATCTATTGAAGGAGTAGTGGCGCATTTTAGTAAAAGTAATTTCGAACGGAATTAATTACTTTTGCTGCGAAATTACTGCCAAAAAGTAATTTATTACATTACTAAATTACAAACCAGAAAAAGGAATTCATTACATTATAAATTACCGAGAAAAGTAATTAAATTACAGTAATGCCATTACCGTAATTCAATTACTGCCATGTATGAAGATAATCACGAAAACAAAACACTGCTTTTAATAAGAAAATGCCGATAGCAGGCATGCAATTGCTCGCAGTAAAAAAAAGCAAGCGAGTGGTGGCTTTAAATAGAATCTCCTTTTACATCGAAAATACACCGTTTCAGGAAGCATTGTCAACAAGTCCGCATACTACCATGCTGCTACAAGGCCCGCTCTTGCTGAACCTCCCTAACTACATAGCTCGGAGTGACGGAAGGTGTCACCAAATAAGTTGTGTGGATCGTGTGACACGCCAGCCTCAGAGTTTGATGATTCAGGCTTCAACACGCACCATGCATGAATATATTGCATTTGGGAACGAACAGAGACTTCTATATTTCAGGAAGTCACAGATGTTAAGGGCATGGGCATTTGTGTAAAATATAAAAAAAAAATGTCGCATGTTTTTCTGGAACCACCAATAATCTCTGCACCAGCCGTATAAGCAAATTAAGGAAATATTTTTCACATGCCATAAACGAAACCTTGCTGTTCTATTTGGAAAACAAAAAGTACAGGAAAACAGCACCAGTGTTTATATACCGCAACCTAGACACCGACTTTGGACTATGCAGTGATGATCTCTTCCCTAATCAATAATTGTATCGTCACAAACATTATTGCAAAAACAAAACAAAAAACGAATGTATTATTATTCAGCCATATTTGGTATCAATATTGTAGGGGGATGAGAAGCGGGATGAAAAATTGCACTCAGATTGCAGTATTAGGGCCCTGCGAAGAGCAGTGCTCATCCGCTAAGGCCATTGTCATCCGCCGAGTTCAAGTCAGGTCTGGTACTCCTGGAGAGGTTGAAAGGGCAAACAAGACAGGTATTTCTCCTATAGGACACAGAACATTTGTACGTCAACTAAAAGAATACGAAAACTGCGAGCACATCTATTTTATGTCTAAAGCTACGTAAGCGTTTAAGGGCTCCCTGGCCATTGCAAATGGTATTATAATACGAAAGTATGAGTAGTATATGTAAAATACATAACGATAGTTAGTTAATATGCTAATTCTTAATTATAATATTTGACAATTGTAAAAAGTAAGAAATAAAAATAATATCAATAAATAAACTAACAAAAACAAAAATAAAGATAACAAAAATAAAGTAAAATCGAAATATACGCACTGAAAAGTAAAAAGAAAAATTTAGAAAAATGTCGCGGCAGCGCTAATGTTTTCGCATTCTCACAATGCAGTTTCTGCACTCACCTTAAAGCTTTTTTTTTTTGTTTCGATTTTTGTAAGCTTTCTTGGGGACTAATTACGTTTAGTTTGTCCTGAGTCCTGTCTGCTGTTCCAATTGAGGACATAGACAGACGCAAATTCTCGTAGTATAAAAATAATCCAAGCACGTAAAGCACCTGTGCCATTACATCGATGAAAATGACAAACATCTCTGCTTTCTCGCCCAAAAGCCAGATTTTCGGAACTTAGCCCGATTTCGCATGGCCAGTTTCATGAAAACATTCGGAAATGCCTGCCCGGCATTGACGAACCAGAGACGCAAAAGATGAAGACAGCAATGGTGAGAAAGAAAGTGTCTTAATAATAAAATTTTCTTTCTCTACAGTCTTAAAAGAAAACTCCCAACGCAGAATTGAAGGAAAGACAACATCAGAGTCAGCAGGTTTCTTTTGTTTCATCGTGAGCTTAATCTCTATTTCTTTGTTAGTCAGTGTGCGTTCCACACTGAAGGATATGTAAAAACTTAGACTGAGAATTTAAGAAAAAGCACATCAGGAAGCGGAAATTGAGGAGATTTTTTTTTACCAGCGGCGTTTCTTGCGACACGTGCGGAAGTGCGTCCGGTGAGCTGCCTGAGCTTCCGGTTTCTGGAACTTTCATGCAAAGACGGGGCTATGAATGCTATCACGTTTTATAGGCAAGAAAACTGCATCAGTCGTTATGAGTTTGCGAGAATGGCTGTCAACACCATCGCTTTCATTTTTGGACTTGTTTTTTCTTGCATGTTCATGGGTCGTTATGGAATATTATGTTTCCGCTCTTGCTTCTGCATCAAACGAAAAAAGAAAGCACTGGCGAGCACGTCCCTCATGTCCAGAGCGAAAGAAAATGCAATAGCGTGCACTTAAACTTATAGGAACTCATAGGAATATAGCAAACTCACAGCATTATTCCCTAACTGCAAAATGTTGGGCGCACGGAGCATGCACTCTTTTGCGGGAGTGGGGAAAATTACCGAACCAGAGCGCTTCGTTAATTCAAATTTTTAAGCCTTCTCAAATATGCTGTTCAGGAAAACACTTCCAGGATGATGAAATTATTCATTAGCTGGAAAGTGACTTTAGAATTGACTTGCTGTTCTCCAATATATGCAATCTATATTTAATGCAGGCCGCCAGTAACTGCTTGAAATAACCTTTGGTTGAACCAACATTAAGACACAATGGGAGAACATATGAAAACTCTGCATGGTATTTGGATTTCATCTAACTGTCGGAATACACGTGTTTAATTAGGTGCAAGGAAACCTTTTTTCGTCTCCTGTTATTTAAGCCTCCTCATCCCATTTGCACTGGTGCTGCATGCATCGTTACTGGTTTATGCGGTGTCCCGTATGACGTCCAACTAAAATTAAGTGCATTGCGCTGAGTGTTTTCAAGTCGTGCTGCACGTTCGTTACCATGATGGGCGACCACGCTAACAACAAAGTTTACAGAACGAAAATTACTGAATTCGCATTATCAGTTGAATCAAAACAGATAAAAAATTTGTTCATTTTGTCGTTTTATTTGGCTATTCTTTCTCCTCTCAGCAAGCACTACCTGCTGGCTAAAAACAAAATGATAAAGCAAAGACGAAATTATTAGAAGCAACAAGTGTTTGGCTGGCAACCAGTTACCAGACACAAAAGCAGGCTGACTGGCTTTACACCAGCAACGGTAGCAGTAGATTTTGATTTAAATCCGAAAGTGCTGAACGAGACAAGCAAAAAATAAATTATTTCTGAAAATAAGGAGACCCAAAACCCTAGGTCGTTAGAAAAGCACGGGCAAATGTACCAATTACTCGTATTTTAAATGCATTGAAGATATTTAACGCAGAAAAAATAAACATTGCTAAAAAAGAAAAAAAAAAAACGAACATGCGCAGAACTTGTAAGCAGTAGAAAAGTAAGAAACATGGATGCACACAGATATGAAGGAACATTTCAGCACGTAACTTAACGTAAGCGTTAGAAACCGCACTAACGAAAGACGAAGAAAATAGAGCGCTGTTAATAACGAAATATTAAAAAAATTTGCACTTTCCTCTTTTGGGTGTGCATGCGTATATGTGAATTACTGAGAAGCAGTTTCCTCTTCTTCGCCTTTCCACAATGGAGAGGAGATGTTTTTCACTCTAAATCGAGACTAATTACAGAGTAGAACACATGTTCAGCCCACAATACGTAGCTTAAGAAACATATTGCACATGGAAGAAATTTCAAACGCAAATAAACAATAAACAATAGGCAATTCAAGTCAGAGAAAATTGCTAACCTCTAAAAAATGTTCAAGGTTTCAAGGTATAAGGACGGTGATGTGATAATGCCAGACACATTCAAATGGGACGCAAAACTGGAGATAATTCGTAATCAATAAACAAGCAATTGCGCGTAGAAAGACAAGGGTAATTCAAAACATGCATATATGTGATATTACGCAGTGCTTATTGCGACAATAGTAGCAGTGATGAACCGGTAATTTACTGCAGTGCAGATAGCTGCGAGACAATAATGGAGACACTCATGTAGGGAATATTGCATCGAGTCGTTCAAACAACGTACAGTTGCTATCGAGGATTCCACTGTAGTCGACAACATATTTCAGCGTCATGATCGATCGTTTTGTAGGGCATGTGTGCATCACGAATCTAACCGTTTTAAAGAACGAATACATTTCAATAAAGGCGGTCAAGAGCGTCTTCCATAAAATTCCGAGTTAGCTCCTTTCACCATATGCTTTTTTCGTCGTCCTTTGTTTACTGCGCCTAGTAGTCTTCATAATTATCTTGCTAGCTGGCTGAATGGCCTTCTTTACTGTGCTTGGAATCTAGGCAACAACCCGTATGCTGGACTCTTAGACGTACTTCTAAAAAAAATTAACATTATGAAAATTCTAACACAAAGGGTACATGCTAGAGAGCAGCAATCTAGTTGCTCACCAACGTCTGTAATGCTAGACAGAATAAATTATAGCAGACATGACACAGTTTTCTTTCCTTGCACTTTACGCTATTTCTGATTTTGCTCTGATCTAGGCACAGCCCCGCAGAAGTCTCATTTGGGTACACACGCACAACTTAAAAAGAAAGCGAGATGAAAATTTGTCGTCTATAAAAACCACAATATAAACGTGAGCGGAGCACCCTGATATCAATACGGGAGAGCACGTCTTTGGAATGCAGAACGCAGAGACCTCGAGCGCGCTACAGTACGCGCCACTGCGACCATTTGAGCGCGTTGGGGGTCAGTGCGAGCCAACTTCTCTGGACACACCAGATTGGAAACGCGCATCGATCGGCTCGAAGCGAACGAAACCTGCGACGGCTGCTCCCAGTGTTGGGCGAGATTGGTTCGCGTATATAGCGAGCGGCACGCGTTTGCCGCGGCTGCCACGAGAGAGGAAAAGTTTTGGTGCTAACGTTGGGGCATTCAGTTTTTCCCTTCTGGCCGCCAGGCATTCCGCACAGCATGCCAGCGGAGATGTGTGCAGACTTTTTCCCGTCCGCAAGAGTTTCCTCTGCGTGGTCGCCGCACCGGAAACGGCTTTGCCGTGCCCAATGTACATACTCTTTCCCTAGTGGCGAAACAAAGGAAACGTAACCGAAAGGTTTTAAGTAAGTCCGCCAGTCCGCTAAAGACGCTTGTTGTGACCCCGGTAACCATCTAACAAAAGCACTGAAGCAATAACGTTTCCTGTACAGTAGATTTATTTGTCTTCTTCCTGTACAAACATCATGCATTTGCGTTTCTTTTTTTTTTTCTTGTAGGCACGAAGCCTGCGGGGAAAGGATTCCCCGTTCACAGTTCTTTTGAGGCAATTGTAAGGCTTCTGCTTTATTTCTTTCATTTAGCTCTTCGCCTTAATCAATGCAAAGCCAACGTCTAAGAACCTTGGTAAACAATAAGGTCAGTATTTCGTACAATTTCACGAGCAAATCTACAGCAAGATTGTGTTTAAGGCTGTTGCACCTCGTGCTCAGTATTTGACGTAAATATGCATGCTCCTAGAAATTCTCTGCTAGCGCATGTTTCAGCGGGATCCAGTTTATGAGCGCAAGTGTTTCGCGTAGTTTAGGATTGAACCTTGTGAACCAATGGACCCGCAGGTCACCTGTTGGAAGGTTTTTGTTTTATATCTGTGCATTTTCAAAACAGCACATATTTTTTTTTTGTTTTTTGACAGACTTCTCTACTCTGTGGGAGCCCTGCGATGAAGCAAAAGCCTTTATAACACTGTGTTATGAAGCCCTCCACTATAGAAACTCTTTCTCTCTTTTCATTTTCTCTCCCACCTTCCTCTCTTCCTTTACGCCGCGGGTCAGGTGTCCGCGGAGAAGTGTGACCGATACTGCACAACTTCTGTCGTGTAAACAAATTTCAAACTCCACTTTTTCCTACTTTACTGCTTCTGCTTGTGTATGCTTAGTGGGGCTGTGTTCCAGGAAGCGCCAAATAAAATACACAACATGAAGCCTGAATCGGATGCCTGTGAGGTCAGCTTCGTACACGAGTTAATCGCCTGGTGAAGTGCTCGGTCATGACCGGATGGGACATCATGATGATATCAGGTCTGCTCATGATGTCACGTCCAGTCATGGCCGATGACGTCATTTAGGAGCACCAAATCTCGCGGTATCCCGCGGAATCTCGCGCAGAAGTATGACTCATCTCGCGGAAGCCCACACGAACGGACGGGCAATGTGAGCCTATAAAATTTCTCGCCTTATTATTCGAATGCGGCCTCACAATCACTGTGAGGTGTGCTCCTCATTGGATTTCTATGCTAGACTTTACCCGATGCTAGCAAGGAATGAGCTTTAAAAGGAAGATTTTTCCCGCATGGGAAGATGGGGCCATTGCCATCGGTATGTTTGCAGCAGAGTTTTACAGAGATTCACAGTAGCCTCATAAATGAAAGTGATGTTCCAGAAGACTGTACAGTATATACATACGGAAGACTAGGGCTGAAGCGTCATGAATTATTTTAGCTGTCGTGAGGAGTTTTCGTTTGTGTCATAGCGCTCTCGTTTTAGGTGTGCATGCCTAGTGCGTAAAGCCATGCCATTGTTCCCACCTTCGTAAAATACTGAAAAATGTGCCTAGTGCTCGCCGCTTCTACAGAGCTACCACTCCAATTTTTTTACTGAAGAATATCAAGGACGGGAAAAGTCTTCGAACGCTGGAACTTAGAATAGTGCATAAAGTGTCATTGCGGGAATGAAAATGAAATTAGCTTGCAAGAAGCCGCGCTGACTAAACAAAGCCAGCGTTACGGACCAAATTTTACGCGAAAGCATTTGAAAAAAGTACCGCCATGGTATACTAG
The DNA here is from genome assembly GCF_055883805.1 of Amblyomma maculatum. Lineage (NCBI taxonomy): Eukaryota > Metazoa > Arthropoda > Arachnida > Ixodida > Ixodidae > Amblyomma > Amblyomma maculatum. The sequence continues at coordinate 24,448,834 of NC_139347.1, read as the reverse complement.
TGAATACTCGGGTCACTACAACTTTATCAAAGATTTAATTACAACAAGTTCGTGCTAAAATGTAGCCGTTTAAAGCAGCCTGAAATATGTAGGTGCTCTGACATTTCTCGAGGGCACAAAATAATGACTAGTCTCTCGCGCTATATCTACGTGCTCTAATTCAAGCCAGGGCAACTTCTAAATGATAAGATCTCCAGCAGCTTACTGAGGCGATGCCACAAGACAACTTTGTTATGAGCGCATTTTCGGGGCACAGGTGCCGATGTCTCAAACTCGAGTAATTAGGGCACGAAGCAACACCGTCAAGTATGGACACTAAAGGGCCGACGAGGTCACGTTCAGCCGAAGTTTTCTGTACTCAATTTTAAAACCACAAGAAACACGTGGCACGCTGAAAATGAAGTGAGGCCTCGATTTTTGGTTTGCGTTTTGTTTTAGTTAAAATCAAACAATAAAGTTTCCGTAACAGATGTCACCAAGTTGTCCATATAAAGGCTCGTAGTGTGGCAAGCGTCAAAGTTTATTTGATGCATAGGACGAGAATATGAACGTAGCTGAGCAGGCAAAGTACACTTTTTGCGGCAACAGCTTGAACCTCAGCCGACAAGAAAGAAGACGGGCACTGACCGGTCTTCATTCTTGTTCACTACGATTCGCACTGTTTCTACAAAATATCACGCCAACTGGCTCGCATTTCAGCTTTACTGAAGTCTCCACATTCCACAAGGGCAGGTTTAAAATAAATACTAGTCTACAGCATGACCGCATAAGCGGAACATAGACTCTAGTGATCTCTTTTTGCGCTTCGGGAATGAGTTTCCCCCATAAATATACCGCTTTTAGTAGATGCGTATGCATGCGTTCCCAAGAAAATACAATTTGGTCTTGAATGCAAGTGGTGAGTGCTGAAAAGTAAAGGTGACAGCAACATATACAAAAACGTCGTTTGAACGCTGCGATTATTATTTTTTTACTTTTAATTACACTTCTATCGGCCTGAACTAATCAAATTAAAAACAGAATTAGCGTATTATCGACCTAAAAAAGAATTACAAGAACTCAAGTGCTGATATACAAATTACGAAATGCCCGAAACATCGAACTTCTGTCTGTTCAAGGATATCCCCGGCGATGATGCTGAAAGGTCGGGGATATTGCTCCATTTCGAAAGACCAGCAATAAGGTCAAAAGTAGAGGCTCGGAGAATTCCGGGGAGCGAGGCCAAAAGTAACATAACAATAGGTGAACCTGTGTTCTGATACCAGGCTTCGCAAAAACGGAATTCTGGACACGTCTTAATGGCCGCTCCTCCGCATTCCATGCGGGCGCATCCACGAGAAGCGCTAGGAACAGCAGATCATGTTTGTTGTCGTTTGATCCGGGTCTCTTTTCGCTCGCTCGAAGCCTGGCCTTATCAACGTGACATTTCTGCCGAAGTCGGCACCGTGGGATGCTCTTAGAGATCAAAGGCGAATCGTTCGCATGTGCGAAAAAAAAAAAGAACTTCGACAAAAATGTGTGCGCGATTCGGAGGTAGAACTAAGAAGCTTCGTGTTCCGATAAAGGCGGCTTGAGTGAAAAAATAGTTCGCGTGCCGCCAGGGAAGATGTCAGTACAAGGCTCACTCGATGAAGCAAAAACGAGCAATCCCACTTCCGTCGCTGCTCCCGAATTCTTCGTCGCCTGTTGTTTTTCTCTTTGTTTTTGCGATCACCTAAGACCGGGAGAGAACTTCCTGCCTGGTCGATAGAAGGAAATAGTGAGCTATGTAGGAGCTCTCACTGGCTTTACATTCCGCGACGACGAAGTGCACGGAATCCGCCCGCTTGGTTGGGGATCCCCGCTAAGCCGAGGCGTGAAATGAGAAGGATTGACCTAAATACAGCTGAAGATTCTGAAAGAAGTGAAAAGGTGCACGGATTACGGCCTCCGGTGTGCTGTGTGGTGTTTTGAAACAGGGTAAAGGAAAACCAGAGACGGGTAGGTTTAGCGTTTATTTCTAGCGCAGGCGACGGTGCACCGTAACGAAATGCGCACCGATGGTTTGTGGTGACAGGACGAGGGATTCAGTAGAAAAGGATTGCTTCTTCCGTAAACGGAACATATCCCAAAAGTGAGCTGATTCTTCACAGCACTGCTGCTCTGAGACCGAATAAAAATCAAATGCTTTTTTTCCTACAACATTTCAATAATGGAGGCTTTTTAGTCGTGCCCCTTATTCCAGTGAATGTTTGCTCTCTGTAAAAAAAAATCTTAGAACAGCGTTTAGAGACTTGCGTTATATAGACTTGTTCTGTCACTCTCCCTTCCCTTTTGCACCAGACGGATGCTGTGTGCGGATTTACATGAGCTTTAATAGATTTCGCAAGAGGGTTTCTTGTTATAAGCACTACTGTCAGTGGGAAAAGTAATCTTATAAACATTCCTTGCAGCGTGAGGTGATGCTGACAAGCGCAACACTGGAGGGCGACCAATGGCTGACTCTCGGTGCACATGCACTTGCTGCCATCAGTGGGACATAACACCTAAGCGATCATGAAATATATCGTTTTACAGAAAGTTTGAGAAATATATGAGGAGAGGTACGAGCAAAAATGAAATCCACCATTTTCTTTACTCCTGTAGCGCAAGGGAGTCTTGCTGTGATTTCGACCGATTAACACAGCGGTTCTAGTATGCTTTTTGTAATACTTTTATTGCGAAAGCAATACTACTCTAGGTGGAACCGTTCTTCACGGTACCCCGTGGCCATCGCGCCACGCTCCGCTTGACCTTGAGCCACCGCCGAACTTAACAAATGACGCGCCGTCGCCATGGCAACACCGTTGCCGTAGCAACGCGGTGACGTTCGCTTGGTTCATCATCATCATCAGCCTGACTATACCCACTGCAGGGCGAAGGCCTCTCCCATATTTCTCCACTTAACCCGGTTCTGTGCTAGCTGCATCCACCTGACCCCAGCGAACTTCTTAATCTCATCCGCCCGCCTAACTTTCTGCCGCCCCCCTGCTACGCTTTCCTTCCCTTGGAATCCAGTTTGTTACCCTAAGCGACCATCGGTTACCCTCTCCGCACTACATGTCCTGCCCATGCCCATTTCTTCTTCTTAATGTCCACTAGAATGTCGGTAACTTGAGTTATTTCTCTGACCCACTCTGCCCGTTTCCTATCTCTTAATGTTACCTCTACCATTTTTCGTTCGGGTTGTCCTCAACTTAAGTAGAACTCTCTTGGTTAGCCTCCACGTTTCAGCGCCATAGGTGAGTACATGTATCCTCGCTCGGTTATCCTCGGTTATCTCGTTTCTCGGTTATCCTATGCAAAATAGGAATTTAATATTGAATGAACCTGCTTAGGAATGGCAGTGAACATCAATCAGGACCACGAAAATGAAATGCCCAGATGAATATGTATAATATAGTGCCCAATTGGCAAGCACTCTCAGGGGGTGAGTCGCAGCTGACCAGCATCCCTTAAGAGGAAAGTACATAACGTCTGTGTCTTACTTTAGGATGCAGGAAGTCTAAACAGTGGGTCAAAAAGCCAACACAAGTTACTATTATCCTATTCGAAATCAAGATAAAGAAATGGGTATGGGCAGCGCAAGTCATGTGAATTTGTCAAGATAACCGATGCTCGCTAAGCGCAGCAGACTGAATTGCAAGGGGAGGCGAGCGGGACATGGTGGTAGAAGTTAAGTAGGCGGATATGAAGTTTGCGGTAATCAAACGGACGCTGCTGACACAGGACAATGTTAATTGATGCTAGTGGCCGACACCTTTGCTCTACTGTGGGTGTAGTCAGGCAGATGATGACGTTGCTGCATCTATTGCATTCAGCGTTCACCTATGAATGTATCACCTGCTTTCAATGCTATCGGCGTATACTCAGTCAGAGCGGAAACAGTAGAGTTTTGTGCAAATACGACGGATGCCAGCCGCTGGTGTCTTCACACTACGTGCACTACGCAAACCTATGGGCACAACATGCTTCCTGCCGTTCGGAACCCCCACGACTAGAAAGAGAGACAGGGGCTGTATCATGCATGCCTAAAGCGCAGGCAGGGAGAGGTATTAGTCTAAGTCCGACATAATGCCATCTTGCAGAAGTTGCAGTCATGTCGGCCTCGATAAAGGTGGACAAGGTCATGCTGCACTGAAGCTCGTGTCAGTTTGCAGCGCTCGGCAAACGCGTACGAGCTAATCTTGGCGCTTCCTTCACGACGCGGTTTAAATAGTGCAGGCGAGTTTTTTACTTCCCTCACCGCGAGAAAAAGAAAAAAAAATTAACACAGGTTTTAGGTTGGTTAACCACGGAAGAATTATTTACAAGTCATTTAGTCTTTAGCATAAGTTTAGTCTTATTTCACTTTGATTTGCCGCGTCCTTCGATGTTTACCTAAGCATTTAACGAGTGCGTTGAACTTTTATTAGAATGAAGGAAGATTAATGCATGATCTTAACAAAACATTGTCAGAGAAGATAAAGATAATTTAGGTGACGCCATCCTAAGCGCAGTTTGAAGGACTGTCAGTTTAGCAAGGGAGGTGGCAGCTTAGTCTAACGCAGTGCCTAGAGAACCTCATTTCTCTGTCTTGAACCTGCTTAGAACCCAACTGATGGTTAGTATTTTTCAAGGGGTTTTCTTGAGAAGACTTCAACGCAACCTTATAAAATCTAAGAAGGCAGTTAGTGGCGCTTTTGCCTTAAAAAGGTCGCATCGTTATTTTATTGCCTTTTTGATTCAGAAAGCAGCTAGGTAGACATTATCAAATATGTGCGCGAGAACTTACGGTGAACTGACCTGCCTGTGAAGACATTATTTTTACTTTCATAGCTGGCACGTTTTAGATGTGGGAGACATGCGCTATGCCTGCACCCGGCCACGTTAACTTGGTCCTATTGTGTGAGGGACGGGCCTTGCCTTTCGCAGCGGATGCCATCAGTGCTCAATTCCTGTATTGTGCTGATATTTTTGTGAAAGGAAGGGAGCCTAAGGGTCGGGTTTTAATATTGTCGCACTGTCTTTAACTACTCTTTATTACTTTCGCCTTTTATTCTCTTCCTCTTTCCTCTGAAGACCAGCTGCTAACGTTTCTGTTTGTTTTGTTTCAGGTGGTGCTAAACCAGTTCGTCGCAGCTCAGGGAAACAAGGACTTGTGAGAGATAATTTTCAGGTCTTACCGCACGTGATTAGATGTCAGGATAATTCAGCAAGACGTATCCTAAGCTGGAACGTTTAAGGGCACGCTAGTATTGCGAGCCTGGCTAAGCTTCCTATTGAGCAGTTTAACTATATCTGGTAGAGTTAAACATGTCGGAGGCTCCCTAGTTTAACAAGGTTATATTAGAACCTAAATGGCGGCAGCAAATTGGCAGCTAAATTCAGCTTGTGTACATAAGAACCGGCTATGCCATAGCAAAAATCAATTACATTTTTGCTTGTCAGCGATGATGGGTATTGTATGATGTTTTATTCAATTACTTTGCTATAGAGCGCAGGACAATGCAGTTTTTTATTGTCCTATTGAATAAGCATGCTCAGAATAATTATTTACTTCATGAAAGTTCTCAACAGCTGAGTCAATGTCTTATCAACGCGAACGTTTTGTCCCATAAAGAAAAAGGCATGACAACATACTCTTCGCAATATACAGTCCATTTACTATGATATCAGGGCCAGAAAATTTGTTGTTACGGAAAAATAGGCACCCACCTTCGGGGAGCTGAACAAAATACTTTGTGAATGAAAGAGAGTGTTGGAAACATTTTATTACACAACACACTCTCAAGGTGCAGTCAATTAAAAAACAACATTATTTTGAGAAATGCTACTAATTCTCAAATAAATTATGAAAACAGCCCAGCTTAACAAAGGACCATCACAAAAATATTTCTAATGTCATTTTTCAATGCCTTTTTGTTTTGGTTTTGTACGAGCAGTCATATTAAAAGGACTGTTTTAAAAGTAGAGGACTTTTAAAAATAGAGGAAAAATAGAGGAACTTGAATAGCCTTATTTAGGCAGCCCGCACAGTCTCGTTTTGCAGCGGCTTTTACTTTTTTCATATTTCTGACCATACCATACGCATCTTCCCGAAGTAGAATGTCTTGTAATGTGAAGTATGTCTCACAAACATTCTACCAAAGTGAGGCACGGATCTTGAACTAAATGTACGAAAGATACGTAAGATAGTCTCTTGAATTTCTGGTCTTTTGAAACCAAAGTTGCTCAGGCTATAAATATATAATGCAACAATGTAAAAAAGGCTGCCCTTTCACGCAGAGGAAATCCGTTCTCTGTTGCGCCGCTCGCTTCCTGAACGATGACGTATGCTTCCGGTAGCTTAGTTTCGGACACGCGCAGTTCAGAAGCTTTCATTGCCTAGCTTGGGAGACGTTGCAATCACAGGAAGTTGCAGGAATCTAAGGAAGTCTCCGGCTTTATGGGGACACAAAGACTCCTTTGAATTGACTTCCGGGGAACGGCCGCGCTTAGGAAAGTTTCACACAAAATTCAAGCTTTCCCTATTGCTTTAACTTCCACTTACATAAGGAGGGACGCCTGCTGCAACAAGTAGATGAATACTTACTATATAATGTTGTTCAGACATTCTGCTCCAGACTGTTAAAAAGTTCCTTTCTTCTTTGGCTGCACAGTTGCAGGAGGAGGAGGAGGAGAAAGATGAGGAAGAGGAAAGCTGCACAGTTGCAGCTTCACTAACCACGTACGGGATGATGTGCTTACAGATGTGTGACAGTGTTTAATCCATTCAGCCTTCAACAGGCGTAGCACATTATTCATCATGTCGGAGAAGACCTATTTTCCAAGACTACGAATGATGTTTTGAAGGAATTGAGTTGCGATCTCGAAAGATGCGTAACCTTTGATGGTCGGTAGTAGCCCGTGAGACGTTTTGTAGCTAGAGTTACATTGGTCACAGTCTCGCCATTTCGCCGTGCCTGTCCGTGCCTGACAAGCTATCCTAAGAGCGAAGAAAGAAGAAGTCGTGGAGGCGGTAGCTGGCACCTGACATGATTGAGCGCTGAGTGGACGTAGGGCTCCCTGGCATTACGTTTGGCAGGAGCTGCCAACTCCGGCATCTCCTTTCATATGGGAGGGTGATATCACAATCAGCCTGTCAAGACCCTTGCATTCACGTTATTCCTAGGCCACCCAGGCACTTTCAAAGGGCTCAGTTAAAACGCGGCTTTTTATGTTGGCTGGCAGCTTACGCTATATCGTCATCGCGAAGGTGGGACTAAAAAGAGAGCGAAAAAGTTGCCGTAGTGGAGGGCTTCGGATCACTGCGCGATATATGCTTTCGCCTTATTTTAGTGGTCAAAAGTGCCCCCTATTGCATAAATAAAGCTGAGACCGCAGAGCAAACTACTATGTGCAAAAGCCATGTCTTTAATTTCAAGCCGAACCTAAGCGTAGCCATGCAGATCGCTCTCGCGTAACTCCAGGTTTAACCAGAAGCTAAAACACAGCCTATTTTTTCTATGAACTGAAGCTATTACTACGGGTTGTCCTTACGGCATGATGTTTAAGGTGGAGGAAAAGCAAAGCAACTGCAGAGCGATTTGAATACGTGGTGTGACTAGTCTGCATAAACAGTAGTGAATGTGCATCTTTCTTCTCGGTGATTACTTTCCGGCTTATATTTCGATAGGATTTCGCTTTTTTGTGTTTTTGTTTTTTGTTCCGATGTGGAGGTCAGCAAGCGAACGGTGGCAGACAGGTGCGTGTTAATGGCTTTTTTGGAAGATACCTGTCGGCAATGTCGGCCATTTGCGTGACAAAAACGCTTACCTTTCTCTCCCAACCTGCACCGAATTGGTGACAGCCACTGAATTACCAGATCTTTTGCATGTATCCCGGAATGGACCCTCTTTTTCGCCCCCTTTTTCATATTTGTTTTTTTTTTTTTTTTGCTGGTTGAATGTTTGTATCGGCCGTCTTTTGATGACTGCGCTTTAGATTGTAATATTTGGCCCCGTGACTGTCCCGTGGTTTTTAGCATTTATTGTGCTGCGTTTTCCTCGAAAATAAACAGTTGTTAGTCAGCACCCATCCTGTTGTCAGTGTTTCTTCTCTTGTCTCCGTCTGTTTTTGCGTTGGTCATTTCGAATCATGTCCCACCAACTCGTCTAATTGGCAATTTTGACTGAATGTGAAGGAGATACACAACACGAGTTTTCTAAAAGAAGTGAAAACCGTGAACAGAGAGGAGTTTTATGACTTTTTGTTCACTACGATAGCGACTTTCAGTGCAAACAGCGTAACATTTTGTCAAGCAGAACACTAGTGCGGCTTTCGTGGTTAATATACAAAATCAGCGCTCTTCTCACAGCCTACCCTATACTGAAGAAAAATTGTTTCAAGCGGACAGTTTTGAGCGGCCGCGGCGAAAACCTTGCCCCGTTTTTAAGTTATACAACCTGCGCTTGTTGCTGTGGTCGTTGCCTTAGTAGCTAGCGCTAGTTGCATTTTGATGTTGTTTTTTATGCATACGTCTTTTACTCGCTTCTGATTCTTCAGCGCTCCTGCTCCGTGGGTCAGTGTAATGGCTCGCAGCATGTGTAAATAAAATAATATAATCTTGATTACCTCGGCTATCTCGAAGAGCTGCAGGCGAAGAAGGAATTTTATTATGGGAACATGGCTTCAAGCCATTATAAGGTATTTTTATGAGCACAGAACGCTGCGGTTTGTGTTGTTTTAAATATATTGCTCTTCTTTACCCGCCGGCAAGTTTACAGTCGAGTTTTATGTCCTCGCACCGCGCAAGTACTGTAAAGCCCAGTCCAGACTATGCGTATATGTAAATAAATATAATGGTTATGGAAGTGTTTCATACTCATCCGGAAGAACGGAAATAGTGCACTTGGCGTTTTTCTTGGTTTTTATTTAAAATCTCCTAACCCATATCGAGCGACAATTTAGACTTTTGAGGCCACGAGGAGTCGATCTATCTAGCACGGTGTAATGTTCCGACTGACTCTTGAGGAAGCTCTGGCCCTGCGCCACCGCTACAGTTTAGGCATAGTTGTGGAACGGTGCTTGTAATATCTTGCAAACAAAGGTTTTCACCGTGAGCTAAGTCAAACGAGAACCCTACACAGATATTTTTGTTTGGGGATCAAATTCGTGATGCCTTGGGAGGAAAATCAGAAAACGGTAAAAATAATGCGCGGGATGGTGTTTCAGCTAATTTGCCGAGAAGATCGAAAAAGTGCGAATAGCAGCAGAAGTTTGGTACGAAGCCCTGTTTGTATTTTTCCTCCTTCGCGTCAGATATAGGAAGATGCTTCCTCAAGCCTTATAGATGGCTCTTTGGAGTAGCTGGGGGCCAACATGAATATTAATGCTATTTGTTCTTATGTATAGATACGCGTAAACACGTAGCCCTGCTTTCGTTGATTTATTGAAGGATTTTTTTTTTTCGGCTGTAACGTGCGTCTCAACAGATCTTGCAATTTGACGAGGTCAGGACATATCGAGCGTAATGTTCGCGCCTTTTCGTTTGGTGTTAACGCATTCCTTTTAACTTTTAGCACCATTCCTGACACAGCGTTGGCGAGCACCATATCCAATACATCTCGCATGGAAGCGAAAATATTTGCAGATAAATAACTCTTAATAAACTACAAAAGTTGTATTTTTTGTGGCATTTCAGTGTTGTAATCACTCTTTCGAAATTTCAGGATATTATTATTGCTCACATTTGTTTTGAAGAAGACTTGACTCGGTATTTGTTATGCACTGCCCCTATGCCTTCATGAAAGTGCCGCTAAAAAATACAGCACTCCTAGAGATAAACTCATCCGTAATGCGCATAAGAGAAATAAATTTTAAGGTGGAAAATAGCAGCGTTCCTATAGGCGATCCCCCAAGTAACATATTTCATTGATGCCTTTCCAAGATACAATGTTCCTCTCCCAAAAGCTTTTCAACCAGGTTTTTTACCATGCCAAAAGCAAACCTTACCATACCTATAAGAGCAGCGATAACAAATACATCACATGATACAGGCGTGGTCGCTCCGTCAAGCGACGCCATGTTAACGGATGCTAACCAATATGTGACATAATTACGCCATTCGTAGGAGTGCTTTTCGTGTATAAAATGTTAGCCCCGTGAAGTTAACCTTCAGACGGGTTACTCAACTGTTGACATGAGAAGAGAACTTAAAACTCTAGAGCAAAAGCGTTTTTTGGTTGGGTTATCGACCAATACCGGAAATAACATTCGGCTTCGCTCTCTCATGCTAAGTCAGTAATGTAATTTCAGCTTTATTATGATATCACTGTTTGCGGCAGATAATTATATCATAGATACTGGCGTCAACTAGTGCCATTTTCCTTCTGGCAAATAAGGAGCGTGGCCAAATAACAAAAGAAACTTCGACCAATCAAGACAGCTAGCCATTGAACAGAGAGCGGAGAGCATATAACATCTAAGCTCAAGGTTATATTTTCTTCCCCTGTACAGGAATACCAAGTGGCAGCCCTCTCACGGCCTATTAGTCCTTCGTCCTATACCACTCATAACGCGATCTGAACTAAATTTCCTGATCAGTGGAGAACTAAGTAAACCACCAGCCTTACCTTGTGCAAACAGTGATGTAAAATCGTAGCCAGAATCCCCAGGCACGTTCGTTACATTAACGGTCATGGTAACACGAAAGCTATGATTTTAATTTGTGCCTTCCTCAACATATTTTCGAAGGTCCAGAAGTCACGTCACTAGATGACGCCCTTAACTAGAAACGATGGACACCGGAAATGTTGCAATACTAAATAGCATATCGGGGAATAAACGGCAGAATGAACTGCGGACGGCTTTGAAATATCCAGAGTGCACATGTAGACGCCAGCGACAAGAAATTGTACCAGGTTCCGCAACCATTATACTTAAGTTGACTAATATTTGAAGCTTGAATCGGCACTTTTTTTTAATCTTTACATAATCAATGTGCCGCAGGATCAGCAGAAAATATAGAACACGTACGCACCAAACTATGTCGTTCTTTGGCAACATGAATATATACTTTCTCTAAGATTTGCGTGCCCTCAAACATTCTAAGATGCTTGAAGCATATAAAAAGTCTACATTCTATGAGTATTTCTTTAACGTCACATGCCATCAATAAAAACAAACAAACTTGTAAGCAGGCAAGCATCAGTGCACTAAACCCGATATCATAAAAAATAACTTTATTATTTTTGCTTGTGTGTTTTTCCTCGAACTCGTGACGTTAAAGTAGCGTTTCTCCTTAAACGCCACCGCACTGATCAATAAAACAGCCTTGATAGAAACCGCACTCTTGCTGTAATGTGTGGGCTTGACATTCCTTAGCGCACTTCGGCTCTTTCTTATCACGCCAAAACTGCCTAGAGGTCGCAAACCCTTGATTGGTATGAGTGCAAGAAAGTAGCCTCGGGCGGAAGAAGTACAATGTTCATGAAATTGCGCGTAAATTTTGAAATTAAAGCGGTATCCGTCTGGTGTAATATGTGCATGATTAATTTTGGAATGATCTGCATTTAGAGGCCTTGCCCGTCATTATTAGCGTATAGTATTTATCCAGGACCATGCGCGGGAAAAAGTTCTAAGAGATTAGGATGTAGCGCATTTGGCAACTAGTCTCTGATAGCGATTAGCAGTTTACTGGTGTCATTAAAAAACAACGTATATAAATGCTTTATCTTACCAGTACTCGTATGCGGGGCACAAACACGGGGGCTAATGAGCAGGTTTCAACTGGAATTAAGTACAACGGAAATAGGTATAGAACAGAAAATCGTAGGTATAAATTTACGATACCCGGATCTTGCAGAATGAGCCCGAGAAAAATTGCGAGTCAAAATACGAGTCGCAATCAAGGAGAACAAATGAGCATGGGCAGGCAATATGATGCAAATGAAAGTTAACTGTTGGTAGTAAAGAGCAACAGATGGGATCTCAAGCGAAATCAAGCGTAGGGAGGATTATTAGAACGTTAGGTGTGCTGGTGAGGTTAGAAGGTTGGTGGAGATCACATAGATGAAGCTGGAAAAGATCGAGTAAATTGGAAGTATATGGAACAGGCCGTTGCTCTGCAGTTGGTGTAGTCAGGTTGATGACGATGATCAGCCATTAGCACCAAACATTACAGTAGTACATTCATACCTTATAAAGTTAATGTTATAACTGACTTCACAATTGCGTATGAACCACACGTGTTCTCACTGGATCCTAAAGTTTAGCGTCATTGTCATCGGTTCCTGCAGTACTGGTCTACCCTCGCCGAAAGACCAGTATTACTGGAGCATACGCTCACCTGTGCGTATTGCACCGCATTAGTGCAGATATTGTAAGGCTGTCAAGCTCTCCATTTTTTATGCACCTCCTCGCGTAACCGCTGCAAGCAAGCCACTGTGGGAAACCTAAAGATGAACTTCCGTCCTTTCTCCAAGATGCCTTCTTACTGGCCGCCATCCTGAACCGAGTGCCATAAAGGCGATTACACACACTGCGCTTCGTGACGCAGAATGCAGCAGCTTGAGTAATCGGCTGTGCTGCTAAATTAGGTATTTAGTAGCATACCGCTTGCGTCAATACAGAAAATGCTGTCTTTGTGATTAATTCATACGTCATAGCGTCGTGCCTTTCTTCTGACTACATACAGTATTTCTTCTCTGTCAAAACTGACCTTTGTATTATTGCACCAACGACACAATCTTCTCTTGTTTGCTTTTTCTTTTTTGAAAATTGGCACGCACTGGCGATTTGAACCTCTGCGCATCTGGGATATTTTTGGTGTCCCCGTGCACAAAGAACTGGAAGAGGAATATGTTGTACCGTTCTATAGCGAAAGCAGTGCGAGAGAAATAAACGTGAAAACTGGTAAAGCAAGTGCCATTTTGCATTAGCAGGGAGGAGAAGCCACCTGGCAACTACCAGGACTGATTTCTGGATGCGGAGAAGAACCACCATACAGTATGCCGCTGTTGACAGGTGTCAATAATGAAAGAAGGAAATATTCCTTTCCCTTTCTAGGCATGAATAACGAAATTTTTAACAGACAGCGCTTGACGACTGAAGCCGCCATGTTTTTCTTCGACGAGTTTAAAATTTTATCGTAGTTATTATTCATAAAAATTAGTAACCTTCCAAGGGCACCTTAGTGCCGTAGCAATATTGATTTAGTTCGGCAAGACCGTTTACGTAATTGCTGCTTGAGCAGAAATATGACTTACTTATGTTTCCACAGAACTATATATCGCTGCAAAGATTAATAGTAAGCAGAAAGCACGGCTGCCAAAGATAAGACCGCAGGAGATTGAAACTGTACTTGAAAATGTCTTCCTTTTCTGTTATGCAAGACCTAAGCAGCCAAACATTTGACAAACTCAGCTTACGTCCATTGCCTGATTTGAAATGCTGATTGCCTCATTATTTCTTAAAACAAATGCGCTGTAAGCGCTTCTAAAATCTACAAAGAACTGTTTCCACAGAGACTATGAGCTTGCAGCCAGACAAAGAGTGGTTTTGCAAACAGGCTCATATTGCAAAAGTAATATTTTTCTGACTGTAATTTTAGGCAGTTTCAAAAACATTTAGTAGTCATTCGACTGTTTCCGGCAAAACCTTGACCAGTTATTAAATAGACTTCAAGGATAAAAGAAAATTTGCGTATAACGTTTTTTCTCTACTTGAAAGCATCCTCAGTCTGGCTTGTCTTTAAGACTATGTCTTCGGAAGTAACTGAGCAAAGTATTGTATTTGTATTAGGTACATAAGCACAATAGAAGTTTGGCAAACGAATATGTCTTTAAAAAAGATTTAGATGCTTGAAAGCATCTGGGCATGTTGACAATCCTATATTGGCAATCGCTCTGCTAGCTTGTAACCAAGTCTTGCATCCTTTTAAGCATTTTTAATGAGTGCTTTAAACCACATAGGTTCAGATATGGCTTACCTATTAAGGAGAAAGTCTTTATAGGCTCATGGGTGCGCACAAAAAGTGTGCGTTCGCGCGAGGTGTGCGAGGTGTCCATCCCTGCTAGCGCTAGAAAGAATGAAGACAGGAGAAAGGGAATATTTGCACGAAATCGAGGAGAAAAACGTGAACCTCTAAACAAAATTTGATGACTGTAGATAAAGGAAGCGGATGAGTGAGAAAGAAACAATGAGATCAAATGAGGCAAATTAGTACAAAGAGTCGCACAAGGGCATTCGCCTTACCGTACTTAAAAGGTATCCAAGTGCCTCCAACGAATCCTTGAGAACGTATTGGACCCGTTAGAATTGCTGTTAATATTTCCACTAACACACGTGAGTTGTAATTAGTACCACAAGGCAAAAAATGTCAGGTGTTGTCCTTTTTTGTCTCTGAAAAGAGCTTCCTATTGTGTAGCTCCAGGTATTCGTTTCAAGCTGCCTAAAGAGATCTAAAAGGCAACATGAATAAACTTTCTGATTTTGAGAGGAGATTCGGCACATCTTATTTTCTTGACAGGTGGTCGGGCATACACAGGGAAAAGTGCAGATACCTAAACAAACGAATAGGAAAAGACAAGGGCTTAATGTCACTAATACACTGTCATTTGTCAGACCATTGCCATGAATGTCCTATTAAAACGCACAAACCGCTGTTCAATTAGATAGCAGTTCTAGTTAGGACTGAAGGTTGATATGTGCATGCGATATTAACTATCACAATTGGAAAAACAGTAACTGTGATATTAGGAGGGTATGATATTCTCCATAGGGATTGAATTTCATCTGTGCATTATCATATAATCTTTAGGATAGGAAAACGATTTACCAGGATTAGAACAAATTTTGCGCCTATTAAGAGCTTCGCTTCTATGTGTTACTTTTTGCGTGCTCGTTTCAGTACATATACACACCTCTGTGTGAAATATAAACGTTAGTTGTATGTTAGTGTTTTCTCCCCCTTCTTTTTGCAACGCACGTCCTTTTTGGGATGAAAAGATGAGCGAAATATAAAAGAAGCAGCCTTGTTCATTGTCTTCCTAAAATATGCACACCTAATCCAGTTTAGGTTTTCGCATTTCTCACGCTTTCAAAGCTAAATGCCGCACTTTAAACCGCACTGTATGAATCCAGATGTTGGAACAGTGGGTGAGTTCTGAAAAAGATCATGGTTGTATTCTTATGGGGCTTTGCTTTGAGAATCATAATTTAAAGAACGCTCTTTCGTATGGACGAAACCACACTTCCCATGGCCGAGAAAAGAATTGCTTGAAGAGGTAATCCTTTTAAATTAAGAGCGCTTTAAACCCCCTTAAGCTCCCCGGACTCGCCGTAAAGGGAGGCCGCGGCATCATTTTGTGGTGGTCAAAGCGGGCACTCGAACTGCGCCGGTACGCCATGCTAGTTGCTTCGCAGGGTTGGGCTGTTCGGCAGCAGTATTAAAGCCGCTCAATGGAGATGACTATGAAAGGAAGAATTGAGCGCTTAAAACTTCGGTATTGTAGGCTGTATAATTCGCGAATGATTATACACGCGTGGTTAGCGGCATCAACGTTTTGCAGCAATAACCTGATGGAAACGTTTGTTGTACGTAGAACGGAGAGGCGAGGCCTTTACGTACTTTACAGAGTCTAATAACCCTGAACTGTACCGCTTCCATATTGGTCAAACCAAATGAGCCCTCGGGTTGGCACGGGGTTCAGAACATTTCTGGTTCTTATGGGCGCTTTCGGTTCAAATAATGGGAATGCAATAATAGGAAGTTAGTCAGGCCTCAGTGCTTTGAGGATTGCGGATATGTGGAAGGTGAGAATGTATTCAGTCTACGTCTTAAGCCCTATTTTCGGCAAAGTTATAATGCTATTCATGCTTATCAGAGCGCCCCATTATACCTTAGAATGACATCCGCTTTTGTGGACTCGCACTGAGGTTTCTGTCGTTTAGAATGCAGCTATTCTTAAAACGTACTTAACACTACGCGCATTTTGTAGCGTTTAAATATATAGATTTGGCTTTGTATCATTGCCCCTAAGGTGCACTAAATGCTGCGCGACACTTTCTTGGCTTTCGGACCTTCTTAGTGGCACATATGAGCTTCTGGGAGGAGCCTCTGTTGTCAAGGAATGATAACCCTTTTAAGAAACATGAGAATCGACGTCTTTTGGCTCAGCGCAAGTTTTCAGATATTAGTTTTCGGAACGATGGCGGTAGCTTGAGCGAAGTAACGTTTTGCCTAACTCGAAGCAGACGGAGAAAAATTTCATAGTTTCATCGCTGCATGAGAAAGGAAAAGTCGGCTATATGAAATAATATTTACTACCGCTTTCATATGTATAGTCTGCGCAGGTTCAAAAACTCTGGTTGGTAAATATATTCGAAACCCTGCACAACGTATGTCATCCCTCCTAGCCTAAATCAATTACCAATTAAGCGCCACTGAGTGGGTGAACGCGGAAGAATCAGTCTAAACACGAATGAGCCCATAAGGAAGTCAAAAGGTGGCAGCATGTCCCTTCTAGTTTCCTTGTAATGACACGACATTCTCTTCAAGCTCTGGGTAGACTTTTATCTCTATAAAGACAGAATACGGTTTGATATGAGTGGATCTAACGCGGATTTATTCTTATGCCCACAAAAGGAAGAAAGGGCAATATTATGACTTCGTTATAGCCAGCTATAAAGTAATATAGGCACAAACTTTACGCCATTCCTATATGTGAATTCTCCGCCTATTTATTTCAGTCACGTCAATGCATTGATGTGATTGCCGCTAGGATACAAGGCTAAACTGCCTAAATATCCAGAAAACAAAAAATTAACACTAATTGACAGAGTGAATAAACAAATTTACTTCCAACTCCCTGACAGTATATCTGCCACATTTGAGTGCGGCCAGGAGCATATTGCTCCAAGGGGGCTCTTCGGCTATTTGAATTAGACTCTTCGACTCTTTGATGCTCTCGTCAGACTCGTCGCCCAGCATATTGTCTCTATTGCTGTACGTTTTAATTGTTTCCATATTGACAGATTGTCACTCAGTTCCAACGCTTCTTTGGATTTCTTTTTCTAGTTTCGGTTGCATTGTTCCGGATACTATTTGTTTAAATTGGGCTGGGGAAGGTTTTTTTTCTTGACTTGCACCATATTATTTGCACTCTTTTTACCAGGTTATTGACTGCCAGTTGATAAATTCACCGTCCTGATCTGTAATAGGTGATTTTTTTTTTTTGTGTGTGTGTGTGTGCTAGCAGTTTTTCACTTTTGGATTTTTCACAGTTTCTGATTTGGCGCGGTGTTTGATGTCTCGTGCAATTTCATGTGCTATTTCTTTCTCTTTCCTGAATGAGCTGAAGCCCAATAATTTGGATGAGGCTATTTGCTTTATCCTATTCAAGAATTTTGTAGGCTAGTTTGCCTATTCTGCTATTTTCGATTCGTTAAATTTTTGCCATAGATTTGCTGATGATGGTGGTAGCTTTGGTTCCTCTTATTGCAGTGATAATGAGACGCTTCCTCCATGTCCTCTTTCTTATTGTTCTATTAGTGGTGCCAATTAGTAATCCACTTTCGTTGATGACTGCTGGTGCAGCTGTACGTTGTTCACAGTCTGCGCTGTCAATATATGCGACGATTTTATGTCTCTGCTATCTTCTTTTTATTGTTTTCCGATATTTTTTTCTGTATTCCTGGTTATAATATGGGTGTGTATATTTTCGTGAGGAGGAAATTGTTTGTGATGTCTGGTTTTATGGAAATTTTCTTCTGGCCCAACATTATTGAAATGTATAGTCTCTTAATATTTCCGTACCCATTTTTTACCAATCGAGCTTTTTGCGAAGTTCTTTTAACTGAATTTAGTTCCTACAAAGGGCTGTGGACCCTAATCCTAATAATATACGTTTCACTTGCAGTGAAGTAAAGGAGTCTCAAGGCTCTTCTGACGCTTTTTCTAATGAGGATATCTGCATTTATTCCTTCATCTCTTGAAAAATGTAGGAAAGGTGTTGAGTCTACTATGTTGTTAAGAATGAATTCTTGCATTGGATATATAGTGGTGACTACGTTTAGCTAACTTCTATGTTTGTGATATTTATTACCATTTCTTAAAGACGAGACAACAAGTGGAACAGGTTCATTGGCGACAGCTTGTCGGCCCACAGAACATGAAGACAATTCCCCTCGCTATTTATGAATGGTGGTGGTGCTTAGAACAGAAAGCCATTCCCCCGTGCTGGTTGGAATACGCAACACATTTCTTCTTATTTTGGATCGTGACCAAGTGATCATTTGTATCCATACCTTTAGGTAACTCACCGGACGCTGCAGGGGCATTGATCCTGCTGGCTGATGTGTGGAAGTCGGTTCGCTTAATGTCTCCGTGCTTGATAGCAACAACGGCTGAACGGATGTGCCTGCGTCTGATGCGCCGTTAGTCAATTACATTTCGCTTCCCATCTCGCTTTGGGGCTCTGCTTTCTCAGACAGCGGTATCTCGGACGAGGGATCCCTTGACTATTGCACTTTACATTTTATGTGATCTGCATTAAAAAACCTATGAATCCTGCCTATGCGTACTAGGAAAGGTATTTTAACCCCTTCTTTACAATTATCCCTAGCCACTTGCTCATTGTAATATGCAGCACCATAAGCCTGAATTGCGAGAGTTTTTCCAGGTTGATGATATTTACTTCTATTCCGTTTGTTCACAGCCAGAGGCAAAGCGTTTTTATTTATTCTCCTGGAATTAGTTCTGCTTTTGCTGTTACTTTTGTCTTTGGCTAATTCTTGCCTTTATTACGAATATATTTTCATTCCTATTTTTATGGCGGCTTCCATAGCTATAAAGAAAAAAAAAATGCACGCAATAAAGGCACAATATACACGTCAAGGGCAAAATTTCTAAGCACATATAGAAAAGGGCAGCGAGAAACACAGTAATAGCGAACCTATAACAAGCAAGAAATAAATGAAATACATAAACCTTGTTTTTAATTTCGCTTTAGAAACCGCGCGAGCAAGCGCATGCATAGAACTATAAAAAAAAAAAACATGCATTCTTGGCTGAGTTTACTGGTGTGCAATGCAGCGTGTGCAATATGGGCCGCTAGACGTGCTGAAATCTAGTAAGGAAATATGATGAGCAATTCCTTCATGTATTTCCTCTTGTGAAATCTGCGCCGAACAAGGAACAAGGTGGTTGTAGATTATTTACATTTGCGATTAAGGTATGTGACGACACCCACTCTAATATTCGGGCATTTTTTGCTCTCATGAAAGAGTAATTAATTGCGAGAAAAATCACGCATGAAAGTATGAAATACAGTATTTAGTAAAGAAAGCAGTGCTCGAAAGTGCTAAACAGCCTTTACAGCTGCAAGAACTTTGAGGGCGAACAAGCTAATCGAATGTGGGACCGTTCAGATGTATGTGGTATGGCTTCTTAACTGATCTCATTAAACGTGCATCACTGTTGAACCGAAGCTGGAGAAAAGCATCATTAAACGGGCATATAAGAACCAGGTCTAGCTCTCAGCGCAATTGCACTCACGGTTTTCTTCCTTAAATGAAATCAAACGATTCTTCTTTGAAAGCGCAAGGAGAAAAGGTCCCCAAAAACAAAGGTAGAAACACCAACTTGGTTCGTGAAAAAGAATTGGCTTGTGGTGTCTCTGTGCCGACCCATGCCATTAGGCAGCTGGCCTTTATACGATTTCAATTGTGAGCGCTGTTGCGTTTCTCTGCTAGCTGTCGTCGAGTGTACTCCGCTTAAACGTGGCTGCCGAATGTTACTCATTTTTTCCGCCACATTCCCTTAATAGCGTTTGGTCCCTTTCCTGAAATCTGGCACACTTTATTTCTTGCTGCGGCTTGTCTGCCGCAATTTGTACCCCCCCCCCCCCCCCCCCCCTTGGTCTCTTTAATGGTGACAAAAGCTTGCTGCGCCAAAACACTGCTGGTGCAAAAAGGGAGATATAGTATAGAGGAGGAGGAATGGGGAAATACAGAAGCGTAACCCGGAAGCTTTAGGGTATCTTGTGGTCTTGCGTGTTACGAAGGGTGATCATGGCTGCTTAAAATAAATTTTGCTTTGCTTTCAAAAGGTTTAGTATTAGCTGCGAAACACCCAACAAATGGGGCTCCATATAAATTACGCGAGCGCCAAATTTATTGCCGAAAGGTTCTTAGTGATTTCGACTTGTTTAATACCTACACTCAGTCAACAAATAATATCCTGGCCACGATAATTTATTATGCTGTTTGTATAGTCCCAAAGCCAAAATTCAGGAACATAGATGGCACACCAATGTGCTAATTTTTTAGTGTGCAAGTGTAGAACTTCCGGTTAAAGAAAGCGAGAACTAGAAATAATAACGCAGTCAAAATATGAAAGCTAATAAACCAATAAAAAAATCGAAACACTTGCAAAAAGAGTAACCTTACAGCGAACATTTCCGCCATGACTTATATGTACAACTGATAAAACTTTTGCGGGATCGTATGGCTATATAAACAACTATATAAATAATGGTGACAAAAAATACGAAGATGAGCGACTTGGAACAACATCAAAAGTTAAATAGCGGTCAGTTAAAAAAAAATATACACAGGAGACAAAAAACAAACAAACAAGTGCTCTTAGTGAAGCTCATTATTAAGAATCGCGTAAAACAATATGCATGGCGGTTGCATGTTGGTGATATGGCGATTCTCTTAAAGCAATTAGATCTGAACTTGACGATTCCTTTGACGATTTTTCTCCAATCCGAGACTCCATGCCGACGACAGATGTTTGGAGGTTTAAACGGCTGCAGGTGGGTAGGTGGGTACTAAAGAGCATTTGCGAATGGCTCTGGTTGAGTTAGGGAGGTACGTGCTCATCAGCATCAGGAAGAGAGAGTCATCGAGCGTACGTAAGGCTAAGCGTTAACATAGCTACCGTCGCAGAAAAAGAAAAAAGAAGGGGCAACGAACGTCAGTAGAAAAAGACACTTAGCTCCCAAACTACGATTTCAGCTCAAGTGCTCTCGTGCCTGTTCCGCCTTTGTTTTATTTTTTTACCGCTTTTTTGTTGCGGAGTGGATCGCAGAAACCAGCTCACTTAGCTTTATGTTCTTCTTCATACGTTTCAAGTGAGGGTAGTGTTTTAATGGAGGACGAGACGAACAATGGGAGAAGTTAGAAAAGTTTAAGAAGCAAAAATTACAGGACTTCACTTAGCTTCACTTAAAAGCTTAAGGAGGCAAAACGTTTCTCCTCATTCTCTTCTTCCTCTCTTGTCTACCTTTTTTCTTCTTCTCCTATCTTGTATGTTTGTGTGCTCCTTATAATTTCATTACTTTCATTTCTTTGACTTCGTGTTCAGAACATATTGCGACGTCTCGCTGACGCATCTCGCGGAATCTCTCAGAATCTCGCTCACACATCTCGCGAACACATTCCGCGGAATTTCGCGGAGGCATCTCGAAGACGCGAAATATTCACCGTGAGCCTAGAAAGTCATTCCCTTTAAAAATAAATTAGAGACAGCAAGCAAAATTGCGTTTATTCATCGCGGTAATCAAGTGATTTATAGAATAGTGACTACCATAGTAACTTCCTTTGTAATTTTGCACTTGTCAAGAACAATGTCTGGAGCCTTCTGCACGTAATCGCATTATTACCGATAGCATCTGGTTCTTTTCTTTAGTGTTTTTTAATTTACAAAATACATGCCCAAAGAGCTTTTTTTTTTTTTTTTTTTTGAAAGAAAGCATGCATCTTAAAGAAAGGTTACTTTTTCAGCGCGTTAATAACCTCTAAAATCCTTATTTTTACCTTGGTAACCAACAATTCTGTGCTCTTAGAAACCTTCTCTAAAATAATGAAACCGCGGCCACACAGGCCGCGCTTTCAGCCTTTGCGACCAACCCGGGTAAGGAAATCATAACTGAGTGTAAATTCTATATGGTTATGGCAAGTGTTCCGGCAGATATATTTTTGAATTCTTTTAGAGCTACGTGGTGTCTACGACAATGAGGTATTCATATATGACTCAACAAATCATACTGGGTTCCAAGATACATTCCAGAAGAGCGAGCAGATTGAGGGGCGATGTTGAATTTGCCTTAGCCTAAATTGGGGCCCAAATGAACTTAAAGGATAATGATCAATGAAATACTTAGGAAAGATCAGAACTGAAAACTAAAATTAGTTTTTAAAAAGTAAGCTGCATGTGACTTATGAAAGCAGAAAGTAAGAAGAGCTTATAAACGGCGTGTGGCATTCGGTACTTGTCGCATTGTTTACTGGTGTGAAGCACAACGTCAACGCTTCATGGCGTACCGCAAGACTACACGACCTCGCGAGATGCGTTGGTAGCCCCGCGTTCTCTGTTAATCACAGATGAACGCCGTATTGCTTAGGTATGTGCCGCAACGTGCGCTTGCCTGGCTAATTTCAGTAGATCGTTATCTGAGGCGACCTCGCGGCTAGTGGGCTAGGCTGTGCTGCAGAACTTGGGGTTTGCTAATTAGTCGCGGTACTCTGGGGACCTCGGAACGGAAGAACCGATTCAGGGATTATATTGCAATTCCACGATTTGTGTGTGGGAAATGGGCATGGTGCTTTTCGTTTGCATTAAGACTGCGGCAAGTGATGTGGCATTAAGGCAGAAACTGGCTCCGGGGAGTTGACATCATTGTTTTATGCTAAACAAAACCTAACGACGCTTAGCTTAACTCGGAGAAGCATCACACAGAAAAACACATAATACAGTTCATCTGCCTTCAAACTGACGACAATTTTTGTCTTCTTAGAATTTATACTAATAAAGTTCAAATTCGACCAGAGGTATAGGTTTTCAAGTATCTGATTGTATTTGAGAATTAAGTCATCAACGTTAGAACCTGAAATTAATATGCTGCTGTCATCTGCATATATAATAAATTTTATGGTTCGATCAACGTTGACAATATTATTCATGTATACATTAAAAGCAAGGACCCTAAGACGCTACCTTGTGGAACTCCATTTGGCACTAATAAAAAAGAAGACTGCTGATCATCTACGTACACTGATTGCTTCCTGTTGTTTAAATAAGACGTTATTAGAGCAAGGGATGTTCCGTGGATTCCACATAATGAAAGCTTGTAAGTTAGTTTATTATGGTTGAGACAGTAAAACGCCTTACTGAAATTGATAAAAAAGCCTATAGTAAAAAATTTATCTTCAATAATTTGTAAAATGATTTCCTTAAGGGTTAGTAAGACAGTTTCTGTTCATCGTCCTTTACGGAATCCAAACTGTTCGTCACATATCATCATCATCATCATCATCATCATCATCATCATCATCATCATCATCAACCTGACTGTACCCATTGCAGGCCGAAGGCCTCTCCCATATTTCTCCACTTAACCCGGTTCTGTGCTAGCTGCATCCATTTGACCCCTGCGAACGTCTTGACCTCATCCGCCCACCTAACTTTCTGCCTCCCCCTGCTACGCTTTCCTTCCCTTGGAATCCAGTTTGCTACCCTAAGCGACCATCGGTTATCCTCTCTTCGCACTACATGTCCTGCCCATGCTCATTTCTTCTTCTTAATTTCCACTACAATGTCGGTGACCTGAGTTATTTCTCTGACTCACTCTGCACGCTTCCTATCTCTTAATGTTACCCCTACCATTTTTCGTTCGGGTTGTCCTCAACTTAAGCAGAATCGTCTTGGTTAGCCTCCTCGTTTCAGTCCCATAGGTGAGTACAGGTAAGATGCAACTGTTGTATACTTTCCTCTTGAGCGATACCGGTAAGCTGCTAGTCATAATCTGTGAGTGCTTGCCAAATGCGCTCCATATAGGAAAAAAAGAAAAGAAAACGCCACGTGTAGCGTGTGATCTAATGGGACAAAAAGCAGACGCCCCAGCCTAACCGTCTTTTGTGCATTTGAACGCTATTAAAATGACTGACTCCTAATATGCTTTGTTCTTTTTGCTGCTTTTCTCTAAATGTCTGATTTTCTGTCAACGTTAAAAAGAAGATACTTGTATTTATTGAGACTCTCAAAATTATTGCAATTGTTTTAATTAATTCTATCTATGATGGCATAGCTTAAACAGCATAGGCACAATAACAAAGAACACACAGTAGAAGCCCTGCCTCGTATTCTGGTTTCCTTATCAATGCTCTTTTTTCTCTACGTTTCTTTATTTCTTAAAGTACAGATAACTTATGCTTCGCTTTTAATTGGGACATAATATTGCAGATTAATACATAATAACATAATGTTGCAACAGACTACTATGATAACCCTGAAGAGAGGGGTAAAATCTCTCAACGAATAGCAAAATCTTGTTTTCATCATATGGTCTGTGCTCCCACCGAGCAGGTAGAAGTGCCGCAGGAAAACCCTAAATGTGATGTGACTGTGAAATATGCCAATGCACTATTGTGAAAATATCCATAGAAAATTGCACTAGTCTTCGGATGGATGCATTATTTGTGCATTGAAAGATTTGTTGCACTTGCGCAGACCACTTTAGTCTACCATAAAAAAAGAAACCGCTGGGATGCGTATTTGTAATAAATTTAAGAAAACTAAATGCGTCCTGACGTAGAGTCTGAAGATATATTCATACCAAGTCTGCAATTCAACCATATGCAAGAAGAAATTGCATCGATAAATAATATGCAGTTGAAAAAATATACTTGTCGAGAATTTTTGCTTATGTTTCAGTTTCGTAATCAGTTCATTTCTTTGTTGTAGCTTCCAGTTTGCTTAAATATAATGAACTAAAGAGCATATTTTAATACAATTACTCAACATTAACATTTGATATACTTCACAAGCACTCGAGAGCAAAAAGAAAGAATGCAAAACGAAGAATGAGTGAAGAATAAATATGAGAAAAATAAACAAATCACGTTATAAAAGAGTGATGCTTATTCATGCTATGGTTGAAGTTTTGCTGATGTTCATTTCATAACTTTATATAGTACCTTAAGGCCACAAGTAGGATGGCCCGAAAAATCTGTGCCAAATTTCTTCTTGGATGAAGCGCTGCTGATTTACCCTTATAATTTGGTGTAATTGCCTTATTTTGGGCTTGATATTGATACCCTGCCGGCTACTGAACTGTCTGAATGGTTTATTAAGTATAGTTAAGTATGGCGGTGTAAACGCTTCAGTGTATTAGGGAAGAATAAGCTGTCAAAAATCCTTTTTCTTAATTTACAATCTTCAGTATTTGAAATAGTATGTCGTATTCGTTAGATGCCGGCAATTTCGGAAGCATAATTTTAAATGCAATTACGTGTTGCTTTGTGTGATGAACGCTACAACCATAAAAGGCAAACTAAAGGAAGCCTCCGAAAAAAAATAATAATAATTTATGACATCGGCACTGCTTGCGATAGAGATTGTTTCTTCAAAAAAATTAATAAACAGGCCAGCAAAGGTCAAAAGTCAAAACTAGTAAAGGTTACAATTGATATATTTACCAATACTACTCGAAAAAGTGGACAGTGCTTTCTAGACCCCTCTGATAAGACTTCTGGGCCCCTTCTCATTTTTTCAGGTTGTAATGACCGGAGTGCTGCTTTTTTTCAATTGTCTTTAGGTGGTGAATAAAAAAAAAGAGCGTAGCAATGTTGGCCAAAGCAGCACAAATGAGCCACTATAGAAAGCCAGAGGGATGTTTTAGTGCTTCACCTATGATTTTTTTTTTTCGCCTCACCGCGGACGAGACCAAGACGAACTGCAAGAGAGCTCTGTACCTCTTCCATGGCCACAGTAACATTTTATCCGACTTCGTTCATCAATTGCGCGCACATTGGTAGCACACTAGCAATGAACATTTTGGTAGTCACGTGGATATTTTCATGCTTTGCGGGCATTCTTGAAGACACGCAGAAGAAAAACGGTCTGAATATGACATGTCGTTTAGAAAACCATTTATTGAGATGTCTCTGAAGGTACTATAAAATTTTATCACAATTGGGGCCTGCGGCCAACATTTAAAAAAGTTCATTAATTAAACATGGTTGTTCTGTCAGTTAAGGCACAAATGAAAAATAACCCGATTTTATCTATAGGCAAGTGCCAACATCACGAGTATGTGTCCTCTGAAGTGACTTTAATTTTCAAAAATTTAGCTCAAGTGACGTGTAACAAATGCATATTGAAAACAGAGCTTTTCAAAATAATATTTGCTCCAAATTCTCTCAGAATGACATAGAATTGGTTATGCTGGTTCTACTGTAATTCTGAATGGCGCATTTGTGTCTATCTGGAACTGATCGAAACGGACACGTTTATTTTTTTCATGTTTGCATCCATTTTATACCTTGCGTTGCCAAGCATATTTGCAATTGCTAAGAGTGTTTCGTATGGACTAATAAGTAAACAAGTACTGTGAGTGCATTAATCAAAGAAAGTGAATATTATTCGCTAACTATGACCTGTACAAACACTTTCAAAGAATCAGAATAGATAACAGTAGGCGATAGAAAAGTAGTTAGGAGGAACGTAGGAAGGGCCAAACAGAAATGTTTTTCTAATGTTAATGTAAGTTCCAGGTACTAACTATGACCTGTACAAACACTTTCAAAGAATCAGAATAGATAACAGTAGGCGATAGAAAAGTAGTTAGGAGGAACGTAGGAAGGGCCAAACAGAAATGTTTTTCTAATGTTAATGTAAGTTCGAGGCAGAGCATAAATGATTAAGCTCTCAATCAAGGATGTTTATATTGAGGAAATGTTCAAGGTAGCGCTAAAGTGGTTAGCAGGAGCGCAGGAAGCTGGTAATAAACTATGCGTATGTTGAGGTAAAGTAAGGTTTAGGTAGACGGAGTCCCTTCAGTCCTCTTCCTCTTTACATGGTCCTCTTAAAATATGCTCCCTTGAAAAAACGAGCATTAGTACCAGGAAGGACGTATGGAGATTATATTTTGCAAGGTAACCATGTTTTCCGTAATTAAATCAGTAGAAAACTAGAAAAGAGAACTAGCCAGAAAATCAGATTTCTTAGCCCGAGTTCATCGGACGTTTTCACAAATGCTGAAATTACGAGTAACTGCGCACATCCCTCTGCTCAGAGGAATGCAGCAAGCCATTTTCGTGCTTCTCATAAGTTCAGCTAAGGTTTGAGCTGTATGACACAAATTGTTGTTATCCATTTTGGATGCTAACAAACTATAGTATAGATATTGTATTACAATGGTTAGCCTTGACCGCCTAGTAAAGAGCAGAGACATTAGTCTGCCAACCAAGATCCGTATAACTCGTGCTATGGTCTTTCCAGTTGTGATGTATGGATGCGAGAGTTGGGCTGTGAAAAAGGCTGACCGCCGAAGAATTGACGCGTTTGAATTGTGGTGCTGGCGAAGACTCTTGAGAGTTCCTTGGGCGGCCAGAAGATCAAATCAGTCGATATTGTCGACCATAAACCCTGACTGCTCATTGGAGGGTCAAATTCTAAAGTTAAAA
This sequence comes from Amblyomma maculatum, assembly GCF_055883805.1. Classification (NCBI taxonomy): domain Eukaryota; kingdom Metazoa; phylum Arthropoda; class Arachnida; order Ixodida; family Ixodidae; genus Amblyomma; species Amblyomma maculatum. The sequence continues at coordinate 24,421,381 of NC_139347.1, read as the reverse complement.
CTCAGCTACTTTGGTCATTTGATGAGAAGAGAGGAGTCGCTGGAGAAATATTTGATGTTGGGAAAGGTTGAGGGTCGCCGGAGAAGGGGTAGGCAGCGAACGCGATGGTTAGATGGCATCCTCGAGGCACTGCAGATGAAGTTATGTGATGTTAGGAAGATAGTGAGAGACCGGAAAGCGTGGCGTGAAATGGTCCATAGGGTCACGAAGAGTCGGACACGACTGAACGACTGAACTGAACTGAACTGATTGTATTACAGAATATTTATTATAATATAAAATTGTGATTAGCATAATTTACTGCAAAGTGAAATATGCCGATCACAGGAGCGATCGCTACTCCACAGTCAACACGGTTCCTATAACAGTTACTGCGGACAAGATAAACAATATTCACTCATAAAAAAATACTTTGAGGTATCTAGAATCTGAAAACCTCATCCATCTATGGAAGCACGAGATAAAGGTTTCTGGTGTTTAATTTTCCTGAAATAGTGGCATCCTGAAGCATAGCCCCGGTGCTGATATGGAAAATTTTTTTTTTTCATTATTGCGCAGAATATTAAGGTACAAATTGATTAGCGCAATGAGATACCTTAGGGCTTGTAATATAGAAAGAAAAGAAATAAACTTCCTATAACTGAACCACTGTATGATGATGAAACACTCTGTTGATTACTTCCGAGAGCTTTGAAGCAGCGGACTTATAATAGAATCCCTGATTGTTGACTTTGGCTTCCTCTAAGCAACTCTCGCCGCCTTCTGTTTGTAGAACTTAGGAGTAGACCAGCACTTCAGAAACTCCGGAAGATCAAAGGTGACCTGCTTGGCTTCGCCCTAAAAGTATAAATAGATCATACACTAAGAAGGTGATCGTTTTAGGGGTTTAAAAACTTGCATTTGAAAAATGTTCTCGTGATCTGAGCCTATGGATCTCAAAGCGAGATGGGTATAGTGTCCGTGATAGAGATAGATTATTAGACGATACGTTAAATCAATATAACTAATGAATCATTTGCATTTGTCAGCTTAAACGGCAAACATACACTGATATGTTCAAAAGCGTCAACAAGAGAGGTGGGCCCCGTCTTCAAATATGTTATTCGGCAATTATGGTATTGTATATTGTCTGGATTATCTTATGTCAAAAAATCACGTTTTGAAGCTCACTGAGTTGTCTTTCCGTCATTCAACATTCATAAAATGGCGTGTGTTGTATGCTCTAAGCATTAATTACAGGCAAAGTTTTAGCATTTCATAACATTTTCCAAAAGGCTAACGTAATGTAGCAAAATTATTATGCTTAAAGATGTCGTTATATATTTAGGCAATGCAAAAAAGCTTATTGAACGAGCTTTCAAATTGGATTTTTTGGTGTTCGAAATTTCAAAATCATAATCAAAATTTTATTTGTACTTTTTAGTTTTGTTAGAAAATTGGTATTTCAAACGAGGTACCACAGTCCACGACTGAAAGGGGACTTCCTGTGCGGAATAAATATGAAATAATAATCACGTGATTAGAATAACTGCGAGTTTCATACCGGCCAATAAATAGTTTACAAAACGAGCTTACCATTTGTGTTGATCGATCTAAATTGTGCAATAACTCGGCTCTTAATTCTAAAAAGAGCAAACTCCTTTCGATAATTTTAGTAAATAATTATTTAGTGTCTAAGCTTTATAACATCCATGATGGCCATCTTGCTATAAAACGCTCCTGCCCAGACAGCACGTGCGTAAATCTCAGCCTTCCAAGTGTCAACTTATAAATGGTTAAAAAAGTTACCCATAATAATAGAGGAAAACTAAGTGGATGAACACTAATCACAATACAAGTAGTATTCAACAGATTGTACTACGTCCAAATACAAAATTCTGGCTAAATGCGCAAAGGAATAACCATTCCAAAATAATTAATTGTAGGCTATTTTGGTTTCGAATATTATTTTTATTGAGCGCAGCAAGCAATAAACGGACACAAAAACTTGAGACGAACACAAATCTCTGTATGGCCTTCTTTCGGACTGAACATGTGTTTCATCTACATGCTCATAAGGTTGCAATATCAATATTCACAATCCTTTGTATGTCGTAAGATATTTCTAGTTCCTCTTTTTGCCGCGTTTACTGCCCCTATGTGCTTCTTTTTGTGTGAACACGTTGTTTATTCGCATATTGTTTCTACTTATAACAATACGTTCTTTTTTCGTGTTGCACTCTGCTACCTGTTATGTTATTTCGATGCTTTCTACCCTACAATAATGGCCATTCGGGCGCTGTAGGCACTTGAATGAATAAATAAATAAATAAATAAATAAATAAATAAATAAATAAATAAATAAATAAATAAATAAATAAATAAATAAATAAATAAATAAATAAATAAATAAATAAATAAATAAATAAATTAATAAATAAATAAATAAATAAATAAATAAATAAATAAATAAATAAATAAATAAATAAATAAATAAATATTGCTCGAAAATGGGATTAGATTTTTTTGACACATCAAGCTTCCAGACATGAGCAGTGAAAAACACTGAGTGTTTGAGTGCAACATTTTCGGGACTCACTGCACGAGCGGACACAAAGACAAGAAAAACTACTTTGAGCACAAAATATTGAGCTATGAGACCGCTTGAGGTTCGAAGCTTTGTGGTAGCAGATAAAAAAAGGTTCTATTTTTCTTTACGCCTTCACGTGGAAATGAAGCAAGGAGCGAGGCAGAGGTGGGGAGGCATATATCTTACGTTTAATTCCAGATTAGGCGAATAATTTACCTGATACTAGGTTGGCATCAGAACATATGGCGACCTTGCTGTGTTCGCTAGCAGACTCAAAACGCGAGCGGGCAAATTTGACATATAAAAAAAAAACCGCAACTAAAAAAATATCCTGCTGTGATCATAGCTGAACGTGACTGCTTGATCCACTAGGGTTCTTCAAGGACTTTACCACCCGGGCCGCAGGCCAATATTTTGAGGCTTCAGTTTCTCTAGTGGAGGTGATAATTTCACGGCACCCAAAGCAGAGGGTACCAAGATTGTTGTGTTGAGCAGCAAAAACATTTGTAATCGGTATTGCCAATATGTAAATGAGTGCCTCGTGTGCCGCGGTGTGCCGGCTTGGATCTGCAGACACTAAGGAATTTTTTAAAGCTTTAAATTCTCCCCTAAAGTTCTCTCCATATATGTTACCAGTTTACTTTGTTGATATATGACAGCGGTTTATTCCTTTCTGGAGGATATTGCCTTTTGCTAAAATTCTGTTGACGATTACCGAACTGAACTCATCCTGATGACACTTCTGATCGTTTCTTCCTTGATCTCCCTGCTCCAAGGCTCTCTTTAATGAAATCATTTTCTACCATCTTGTAACGTATGTGTGTGAATGCTCCTAACCGGTGAAATTGCCGCATGTATATGAAGAGATTTGCGCAAACAGGACCGTTTCAGTTATATCCGAAAGCGGCGGAGGCCTCCAGGCAGGCTTTTCATGACTTGGTACGAACGAAGCAGACAATTAGCCAGAGCAGCCGAATATATGTGTCGTCCTACTTCCTTGTTCGATTGCTTTCCTCTAGGTGGGCCTTCGGGGTCATGTAAGGCGTGTGTGGGCCCAAAAAGGTACAGAAAACATTCTATTCTTCAACAGGAACATTCCAAACACATATGTATACTTAAAAACAGTGGCTGTCAGATGATAAGATAAAAAGACAGTAATGTGTCCACACGTATCCTAACTCCCACCTGTCTCCACCCCCCCCCCCCAAAAAAAAAAAAAGAAAAAAAAAAAGAAAAAGCGCATTTTACTCGCAATAGTTAACCATCTTGCTGCATCTTCGTTATAACCGAGGTGCCGTTTTCGTTATAACCGGGGTCAAGGACCAATCCACGAAAAACAAAAGTCGCAAATGAACGCAGTCGAGCAAGCGTTCTAAATATAGCCGCAAAAAAAATATTGCTGTTATTTTGTAACAAACGTAATAATTTATACAACGAATGGAAGGAGTTTAAACTACTTTGGGCCAGATATCGAACCGTTTTGTTAAAAGTATTTCACAATTTTTGTGCTTATTAATACTTCATTAACAGGATGGCTTGAAAGGGTTTGAGTAAAAATCTAGTACTGCAGACGCACACTGCTAATTGGAGGGCACAATGTGAAAATACAAAGAGCATTGGAGATGTAAATAAGTATAGAATGCGGATTATAGGCGCATCGCTCGGAAGTTCGTAAAAAAGAGTTAATTTCGTAGCTTTGATAACCCTGCAATTAATACAGAACTCCCCGCGGCTAGCTTGAGAACATTTTCCAGCCTGCGGTGTTGTGGCGGTGGCCCCTGCGCAGGCAGGCGGAATTAATGGGAATTTAATCAGTCTGGCCGTCAGTCTCAAACACCTGAAAATACGTCTACAGGCCGGCGTACACAGCTAATTGGAGGGCATAAAGTGGAAATAAAAAGAGCACACGAAGAGAATGCGCCGCACGGCGCATAGAAGGTAACTCTTTCGGATCCATCCACAGGCCATCGTTCTTGTATGAACGAAGGATTCGCGTGCTGTCAAGTTCGCATTTTCGCACGCTGGTACACGTTCAAGCTAGAAACTTGTTTGAGATCTGAACTTTCAGGCTTAGATTACTTAGCACACTTTGTTTTTTTTTTTTTTTTGTTTTCTCTCCACAGGCAACGACGGGAAAGATATATCTTTTTCTGGAGCGCAGCAGCGGTGCAATTGAAAAAAAAAAAAATCTCTTTGAGATTGCTCCAGGGGACGCTAAAAAACTGCTGCCTATGGTGTCTGGTCAGAGCACGCTACATCAAACAATCTATGCTTCAACAAGAACATTTCAAACATAGGTATACTTAAAGGCGGCGGCTGTCAGGTCATAATATAAAGAAGACAGTAATATGTCCACACGTATCTCCCCTCCCCCCAACCCCTAAAAAAAAAAAGCGTATTTTACCGCTGATAGTAAACCACCCTGGTGTGTTTTCGTTATAACCGAGGTCCCGTTTTCGTTATATCCGAGCTCAAGGACCAATTCAGGAAAAACTAAACTCGGAAAATAAATGCAGTAGAGCTAGCGCTCTAAAAATAACCGCAAAGAAAACATTGCTGTCATTTCGAAACAAAGGTAATAATTTATTGAACGAATGGAAGGCGTTTAAACCACTTTTGGCCAAACATCAAACCGCTTTCTTAAAGATATTTCTCCATTTTTTGCTTAATAAAATTTCATCAGCAGCATGACATGAAAGGTTTGAGTAGAAATCTAGAACTGCAAAAACACATAGCCAATTCGAGGGCAAAAAGTGAAAGCACCAAGAACACTGAAAATGTAAATAAGTATGAAATGCGGATCATAAGCGCATCGCTCGAATAAATGTAAGCTTAGGTTAGAGCAGTATAGCTGATAGCCAATCTTAAGACGAAAGTTTTTAGTAAATCAGCAATGTTGGTCTGAGAATGCAAGCTTTGGTAACGAACTTCACTACACTTCATAATATATCCTTTGTACGTTGATTACACAGTAGTTTATTCCTGTAATTATGGATGCATCAGCCGCCATGCTAACAGGGTTGTCACCATAGGTCTCTACAAAAAGAAAAAAAAAAGGAATCCTACAGATAGGCATAACGAGTTTTCAAAACTAAATATAGAGGCAATGCAATTCCTTTAGTATATTCTTAACCTATTTCTACAGCGTCTTTTTAAAATCCCGCATGTATGCATTTGCTATTTTTTTTTTTAGTAAGTTCGCAGAGAGATATGTGTCTTCATTTATCTATAAACTTTAAGTAAACTCCTCGGATGCTAAATTTAAAGAAGCGCTTACTTTATACGGCCGAAAGAAACTTGTTTCACCTGCTGTGACGCGTGGAGTTATTCGGTACATATATGCGGCGAAAGCCGCCCCCTCGGAGTGTATAGCGCCTAAGATTTTTCTGTAGTTGCTACACAAGGAACATTTGCACGACGTAAAATATTGCTTTGCAAAACGAAAAGAGAAAGAAAACGACCGTTTTCGCAACCTATAATACAAATAGCTTTGATGGTTCCGTGCCCTACTGCCAACGCCTAAATATACTTGAACAAAATGAAGTGTCCGTAAAGACAGTAATAAGTGAACACAGTAGAGCTTTCTAACTTTAATTGTCCATAGAAAATACCCGGCTACGTATAAAGGCACAATTTAAAATTTGGAAATGCTGATACGTGGTAAGAGACACTTAATATCATTTACCTGCAAATGCGCCTGAAATGTTTTTGGTAACAGATTGTCCTTGCTGCGATGTGTTCGCAAAAAAAAAACTTCAGTCACTAGGTGCAATTTATGCAGGTAAATTTTCAAATGATGCGGACCAAATTTTGATGGTTGCCAGGGCCAAATTTGAGTGCAATTTTCGAACTTGGCGCTGTAAATTACACTTTGATGCCAGTCTTGATCCGCAAAGGGCGAGGCCAATTTTCGTGGGAACCGGACGAAACGTTTTTCTGTGGTCGAACAAATTTGAGTGCCAAATTTGAAATGGCGAAGTTTACCGTAGTTTAATATCAAGTTTCGCCCCATGTGACTAGAGTCAATCTTCGGGTGACCAGGGCCAAATTTTTGGGGTGGACAGAGTCAATAGTCGAGGGCAATGCCGAGCATTGTGAACAGCAGTAACCTTATTAACTCGTGGGTGGAGATGCTACACGAGACAACCTTTTGGTTTAGCTCTAAAACATGCTGCGGCTATGCTATGCTCATGAGGTTAAATCATGGTCAGGGTTTAGAAATGACCCTGCTTTTGCAGCTTTGTTTCTGAAATAGTGCTTTACCTTTAAAAGCAATATTTTGCGTTCAGGAATTTCTATCAGCAAAACAAGTCCGGAATTTCCTCGCTCTACATAGAAAGGATCCGCTTTTGCAGTAATCATATTCTCAGTATTCTCCAGCATTACAGGTTGGTTTTCAGTACCAATATGTGAATAGCGATTGGCACGACCATAAAAAATAAATTATATAGTGTGTAGCGTCTGACGATGCATTTCAATGAAGCGGTACTGTCGCGCTCCCACTTCGACGCAGAACGATAAATTGCAAGCAAACAGTGCCGTTTTGCCCCGCCGGGGTGGTGCAGTGGTAAGACGCCCGACTACTGTGCCGGAGTACCCGGGTTCGATCCCGACCTCCGCGGCTGCGTTTCGATGGAGGCGAAACGAAGAGGCGTCCGTGTGCTGTGCGATGTCAGCGCACGTTAAAGATCCCCAGGTGGTCCTGATTACTCCGTAGCCCTCCACTACGGCTCCTCTTTCTCTCTATCCACTTTCTCTCCCACCTTCCTCCCTTCCCTTACGGCGCGGTTCAGATGTCCACAGCTACAAGTGTGACCGATACTGCGCCTTTCCCTTCCTGTGAACCAATCAACAACAGTGCAGTTTCCACCATGGAAAAATATTCCTTTATTAAGCCATGCTTCCTACCTCAAGCGATGTTTTTTTTTTTTTTTTTTTACCTGCAGCAGTTTCTAACTTGGGTACATTTTTAATGGCCAGACATATTTTGCCATTATATTTCCAATAAATTTTATAAAATCTTTTGCGTCCAATGTTACCTTCGAAAATTCACTGACACATAGAAATATTTGTGAAGTGAACGTAGCTGCACGCAAACATCGACCGGTCCAGGCACTTTTCTTAGCTGAATATGGCATGCGAGAACAATGTTATAACTAAAATTTTCTCATTTGCATATGGCGCCTGCCACGTGCCGAACAACCCACTGCCTTGCCGGCCCATGTATTTTTCGCATTTTATTTGTCTTAATTACCTTACATTCTGTGTGCCCTTAAAGAATCATCTGAAGGAGAAGGATTGCTTTTGATCAAGCTAACACAGGCGGAAGAAAAGTGGCCTTCGAAGACTCGCGAATTGGAGTACGACAAGCCCTGTTTAGTGGAAGTTTAATGCTACTCGTATTCAGATAAGAGGAAGTGGACATCTTATCGCTTATCGCGTGATGCTGAAGCCAGCTATGTTTATTTATTTATTTATAAATAAATAAATAAATAAATAAATAAATAAATAAATAAATAAATAAATAAATAAATACAATGCCGACTTCGACTCACATAGTGTCGATATATATTTGAATGTATGTAAAATACGACGCTCCTTCATATATTATGTCTAAATTTCACAAGATTTTGCCATATAAACTTCAGCCTCTTGCATTCAACAGGAAACGACAGTTTGTTTATGCACATTTATTTTTCGCAATGTAGTAATTATTCATTACTTCAAATTTCGTTGCATAAAAGAAAAGTGATAGTATTCACATATGAGTCCTCTTTGACGCTAGCTAGCTATTATGGTCGCAGAATGAAAGTTCAGTTGTTGTGTAAATATTATACAACAAATATTATATTTGTTTAGGCCTGTAATAGCTGGGAAAATAAAGAAATGAGATCAACATTTTCTGCTAAATGAAGTTAGAAAATTGGAAATATTTGTAGAATGCACTTACTTCAAACTTCCGCCATTTAACAGATGTGAGCTTCGTCTAACAGAGGTAAGTCAGTTTTTTGTAGCCGGCGCCTTTTGAGCTTAGCTTCAGTGCATTACTCAATGGACTGCGTACTACTTGCCAGAGCTAAATTTGTCCAACTGCATTCCATCCCATATTTCTCTTATTGTACTGCACCTTCCAACGACGAGTGAATTATTTTCTCTGCTTTTTGTCTTACCTTTGCAACGATAGTGTATAAAACATGTGTACAGATCATGCCAATTACGAGCAGCAGGGCGCTGCCGTCTTAGCTGGCACAGTGTCTTCGCTGTTGTCTTATTTTGGATCTTACACAATCTGCGCTGGGAAAACTGGGGGGCCCCCATAAGCGGCGCTTTTGGCAGTGTTAACGGTAGTGTTAACGGTAGTGTTAACGTGACAGTGTTAGCTGTTTCCATTCCTCAGCGCCCTCGCAGATGCTCGTTCACATCCTTTAACTTTTCCATTCGCTCAGTGGGCAGTCGTTTATTTATGTCTATATTAAAACACATGTATTGAATAGCAGACTGTAGCAAGACACCGAAGTAACCGAAGTAATTTGCGTTTCGTGGCACGGATCTGCGGTTACTACCTGTCTTAGCAGACATAATCACGCTACTACTTCCAGTGCTTCCCTACCTAATGTAAGCTGCTGCTGTTTCCCGAGGCTTCTGAATATTACTTTAGTCTGCCGGATATTATTTTAGGCCTATCTTTCTGCTTTTTTTTTGTCTAGGTCATTAGGCATTCTTTGAAGTGTGTACTCTGAGTTGCTTAGCAAGGAAATATCATCAGCTAATCGCAGAAAAGCGATAAAGTTAAGTGATTGGAGGTAGTCTGTTTACCATATGTCCAATTCCTCATCTGCACAAAGGGGCATAAATAAATGAGAATGACAGTAGGTGTTCACCGAAAACCCACAACAGGAAGATAAGAAGAAATAGTTAGCAGTCTATTTTTTTTTTACTTTTATCACCTTGCAAATAAAATAAAATTTGGGTGAGGTATATTCATTCAAGTTCTAGTTTCTGCGAATACTAATACTGATAGAATTTGCACAGCAGTCGACAAACACGTCAGAAATATCGCGCAGGGTAGTATAGAATTTAGAATTCCGAGAAACGAAATAGGACGTCTCTTTTTGAAGTCAAGCTGGACGTTGCTCCCGTTCTTACTCATGGCACTTTCACACATTCCTGCAGTATTTCTATGGTAACTCATCCATGTCGTCAGTTTTTTATCATGTAGGATAGGTAGTGAAGAGGTGTTTCTGTTTTCGGGCTAGCGTTATGCCAGTTACCCTATTTGAGCTACCTGGCGCCATTACTTTCACTGCCTCTTAGGCTAGATATGACATGCCGCGAATTCGAAACACAACTTGGAACGCATGCACCAAAGAGTCCGCAGAACATGTACTTTCGAATTAGCTTTTAAGACCTCCTACATTTTGAGCCTTTTTGAGTGTTCCCAAATTGATCCGGGTACATTTTTTTCACGTAATCGCAAAGCGGACTGCATCTTCATAGTTTTTTCATTCTAAAAAGCAGTCTTGGGGAATAGCTCCGCGTAAGCGAACAACAGTGCAGGCAGAGTTCGGCACAGCGAAGTATGTGCACGACGTAGGTTTCAGTATTTATAGTGAGGGGATAAGTAGTTTGATTTAGTTTGCGGGCTTTAATATCCCAAAGCGACGCAGGCTATGAGAGACTTCGTACCAGTTGGTTCTGAAAATTTTGACCACTTGGTGTTCTTTAGCATGCACTGATTTAGGACAGCACACGGCAGCCTTGATTTTCGCTGCCATCTAAAAACAGCAGCGGCGGCGGGGCTCGATTCGTCATCTTTGGTAGCAGCAGTTGAGCGCCCTACCCACTGAACCACAATGACTTTGCTGAGAGGATAAGTGATTTCGTTAAGCAATTAAATTAACATTTGCGATAACCTTACAATAGTACAGGGGAAAGCTATATCCCAGAATTGTGAACATAAGCGCCAGTTTTGAAAACAGGATATTTGAGAAAACTAAAAAAATGATCCAATAAAATTGCGGCCTTAAGTGTAGAAGGAAAGCATGTCTTTGCCTCCACCGTGTTTCTCTCAGACTTTATGATTCTGTTAACTACTTCTATCACTTCTTTTAGCCAGCTATAAAGCAAACAAATAGCGGAAAGGGCAGAAGAAAGGGTGAAAATACAGAAGAGGAAAAGCGCCAACATATCGATTTTCGTAAACTTTTGTGATCTGTTTTTTTTTTACATCCTCGAGCTTCGGTACGTAACGCAAACGCAAGTACTGCATTGTTCGTGTGTAAACATAAAGACGCTTCGTAGGGTGTTTGCCGTGTTCGTTCGGGCTTTCGAATACGAACGTCGCAGTAGGACGAACCTGTTCCGACAGGTCAAAGATGGGGGTCTGGACTCAAGAGCCTCATTTTACTTTAGGTGTTTAACCAATTTTTTTTTTTCGCGACGTATATTGTTTTCCCAAAACTCTTGTGCAGGGAATCTTCTGGAACAGTGGAAGCCTAAGCAGAGACGTCTTAAAAAGGGCTAAGAAAATGCGGGTGCCATCAGGAATTAAGGCCTTTTTCTTTGAAACCACTACCGGAAAGTTACCAGCAAACAAGTTTCTGTAGGCTTGGAATTTTTCTCTCTTTTTACCGTAGCAAACGCAGGGTTTAATCTTCAAGAAACTGAAAATAATACGCCATGTCTTTTACATTGTTAAGAAGAGGTTTATTTTCGGTATCTATTAGTACGGAGAGTAAAAAAATATTTCCACTAGAGTCGCACAGCATTCGAATATAAGCACAGATAACGAAGATCAGGTTATAATTTGTGTAAGTTTTCTTCTAGGCCTCCACTCTGTATGACGCTTTACAATGGTAGGCTCACTGCAACAGCGATGTAAGACCTGCTCGAATTTATTTTCGACAGAGTATGCATTGGCTTACCGTTATACAAAATGCGATCGCAGAACTTCCCGACTGGCTCTCAAGGGTAGAGCCTTTGTTGTCGTTGCGAGAGTTCTAATGTAAAGAAGCGAGGCTAGCAGTGGCTGATCAAGGTGTTTCTATATGTACATATTCCTGTGCTCTTTTTGTTGTGATAGGAGTATCTCTTTGTGAAATATTTTATAGAAAATTGGTTTGCGCACTCGATTTAGTATCGACGGGATAATGATGGCGACACGTTTTTGTTTCTTTCATTTTTGTGGGTCTATATACAGCCTCTGTCTGGACCACTTTTGAGCCAAGAGACGCTTTTGATATAAAAAGAAGGCATACGTGTCCACGTTGACCATCTCCAGACGCCTGTTACGAACATAAAAGAGTTGAATGCTCAGATGCGTCTACGCCAGCAATGTCATAAGCAACGCGCCCCGCCGGGGTGGTGCAGTGGTTACGGCACTCTACTACTGTTCCCAAGGATGCGGGATCGAATCCCGGCCTCGGCGGAGGCGAAAAGCAAAGCGCCCGTGTGCGGTGCGATGTCAGTGCACGTTAAAGAACCCCAGCTGGTCGAAATTTCCAGAGTCCTCCACTACGGCTTCTCTCATAGCTCGAGTCGCTTTGGGACGTTAACCCCCACAATCCAATCCATCTTAAGCAACGCGCATATCAAGCACTTGCATGAATAGTTGACACGGCGCAGGCCACTGAATCTCATTGAAATGTATAAAAAAAATGCGAGGCATATAAGCTCATGTTCTCTCTTCGTGCGCGTGCGCGAACTCTATCCGTGTTGCACGCTTACCAGCATTTTGGTCGATGCTCGCTCTTAATTGTTAAAAAGCAAGGAAGCTGCACCTCCGGACTGGTCCCTTATGTAAGAGATTTTATAAAACCCGCGTTCAGGTTTCAACCATGCATTGAGCGAACGAAGTGGACACGCTTGCCGTGTCACTATGAGTGTTCGCTGTACTTTTTGTTTTGTTTTCTGGCTTTGTCTCACGCGCTGAACACCTGCTGGTACATAGGACCCAGCTACTGGGAATGAAATGTGCACAACCTATATAGAGGAGATCTTGAGGCTCTGTAAAGCAACGAATGCTCAAATGACTGAGGAAGATAAAGTAGCTAGACATTTGCTGCAAGGCATCGCTGATGATGTTTACAATTTCGTGATAGAAAAAGATGACCTGGACGCCGTTTCTGATCATATTCGCCATGTCCGCGGTTTTAGACATTGAGGACTCGTCGCATAACACCAAAATTTGGGCGGCTAGACAACATTGCAACTGTGGCTAGCATTGAAAATAGCTTCATGAAATTGTCATCGACCATCCGGCAAATGATTCACGAGGAACTATAGCGGGCCGAGCCGTCTGCCTGCTGTCCACCATTCTTGACGCTACCGTTCCTCGAGAGGCTCCCTTGATACCCGGGATGAACTCCATCAGTGCGGCATACAGGAATGGCTACAGCCTAAGGGCAAGAGTCGATAGCTCTAATCATCCGTCTGGCTACGACTCCTGCACTGCTCACTACTCGCAGCACTACGAGCCGCGTTATAAGTTCCGTCCGTCACCACCACCTCCCCGCTCTTCCCGGCATGCAGCCCGAATATATGCAGATACATTCGATTATCAAATGTCCCCTGCCTACTTGAAACCTTCCATGGAACAAGGTTTTCGCCGCATAGCCCCCGTCTGCCACTGTTGTGGCATTGAGAGGCACATCGCTCGTTACTACCGCAATCGCCTAATAAACCACTACGATCGCGCCGTCAACAAAGCTCAGCCACGTAACCATTTCTACTGTTCTTCTTGGCAATGGCCTCTATCTCCATACGATTTTACGCAGACCGATGGGCCGCCCAGCCACTCTCCTGTTTCAGTCCACAGCTTGTCACCAGTGCCTGCTTCTTCTGCGCGCCGCTTTTCGTCACTACGCACACGGCGGCGGTTTGTACCATCTTTGCGGAAAAATTAGCCAGCGCGGCCGCTGGAGGTGAGGCCGCTGGAGGTGAGGCCGCTGGAGACTGTGCACTGCCTGTAGAAACTCCTCCATTTGTTATAACGTTAACGAACACTGTTCCTGTGCTTGTTGATGGTGTGGCGACAATGGCTTTAGTGGATACGGGGGCGTCCATTTTTATTATCAGTTTATCTTTTAAGAAGTGCTTAGGACGCAAAGCTATGTTTATATTTGATGGAAATGTGAATTTTCATGGAGCGGGTGGTGAATTGTTGTGTCCTTTGGGAATGTGCAGTGCTACGGTGTGCCGTAGCGGAACGATATTCACAGCGGAGTTTGCAATGCTTTTGCAATATACGCATGACGGGATTCTTGATCGGTATTAATTTTTTTGCGACTGTGCGGTGCTACGGTGAATTGTCGCTCCGGAGAGCTTTGGATGGACAGTTTCTTTCCGTCTGGGCTCTTAAAAGAGTCCCCAGAGCAGAAGGACATGCTTTGTGTGTCCCAGGATGCCAATGTATCAGCTCTTTCTGTGGTGTGCTACAGCGGCTACAGCGCACCGTGGCTCTCTCTTCCTTTTACACTTCGTTATACATAGCCATGAGCCACCATTTCACCGAAGATATTGTAGAAAAACTCCTTCGCTTGTGCACAACACATTTTCGGCACTGTACACCTTATCACCCTAAAACAAATAGACTGACCGAGCGAACCAACCGGACAATCACCAATATATGCTTTCAATGCAGTACATCACTGTCGACCACAAGAGTTAGTACTCTGTACTACCATTCATAACATACTCATACAATACCGCTCAACTAAAAACAACACGTTATAGTCAGTTTTATAATTCTGTATGCAAGCTCTCCTCGACACACCATCGATAGCATATTTCCATTCTTTACAGACGCCGATACTGGGGTTGCCGAGATCCACTGCCGGGCTGAATAAGCCCACAGAATAGCTCGCCTGAGAACGCTCGCCTCGCAACAACGCTCGAAATCCCGCTACGACACCCGTCATCGCCACGTCGCATATCTCCCTAGCGAGTCTGTGTGGCTTTGGCGCCCAACATGGAAGCGTGGTTGAAGGCAGAAAATGCTCGCTCACTATGCCGGCCCCTATGGGATCGTGGACCAATTTAGTGACCTTACCTATCGGATGGTACGCGTCACCAAAAGTGGCCGACGTTCGGCACACACTGAGGTCACTCACGTCGTGAGACTCAAACCTTGCCATTGTCGTCCTGACGGGTGACTCGCCTGGAGGGCTTCGTCTGCGACGGGGGAAGTTTTAAGAAGTGTTCATAAAAGCCAAGAAAAGGAAGAAAGAAGAGGAATTCGAGGTGCGCGTTCCGTAGGACCTTATCTGGTGGTGCTTGTGGTACTGTCCTGCTGGCTGTGTGAACCTGGCCTGTCAAACCTGCCTGAAGGTATTCCTGGTCACGTTACGGGCGTGAAAATATTCCTTAAACAGAAACACCAGTCACAACACGAAAAGCATATAAGAATAGGAAAGTATAATGTGACTATCGGTTCAATAATGGTGAGGTAATCTAGCTACTTTCTGAAAACTTCATTCCTTCACATGTTCAAGGCAGCTTTTATTGTGAAACGCGTCCACTGCTAAAAATGAGCGCTAGTTGTAGACTGCATTCTCTGCAGTAGCACGTTTGTTGTAAATTTTATGATCAATATATTTTACAGACGTCCATTAATGCCGAAGTGCTAATAATTATAAGAAATACTGAGGTGCTAATTATATTAACTAGTTGTGGGATATGCAGAAATTGTTTTTCGCTTTTTCTTTAATTAAGAGTCATAATCAAATATGTCCCTTTAATGACCTGCAAAACTGAGCTATTGAAAATGCTTTGCGTTCCAGAATGTCCTAATGTGATATAGGTTTGGTTTGGTTTACGGGGTTGAACGTCCCAAAGCGACTCAGGCTATAGGAGGCGCCGTAGTCAAGGGGTCTGGAAGTGTCGACCAACTGGGGTCTTTAACGTGCACTAACATCGCACAGTACACTGGCGCCTTGCTTTTCGCCTTCATTGAAAAGTGGCCGCCGATAACGGGATTCGATCCCGCATCCTTGGAAACTCCAAAATGATATGTCTAGTTCTTGACGTAAGTCTTCATAACGCTAATCTCATAACTTCGATAATTGTTCCTTCCCAATAGACCCATCTCATTCTGCAATGACTACAATTTAGTGGGTTTGGTTATCACTGTCACACAAACTCGCATAATGTTTCATTTCTGTCAGTGACACACAAGACAGAGAATCGTGTCCCCTCATCCATCTTCATGTCGAATGACGACTTCTTTAGGAAGAATATTCTTCTAACATACTGCGCTGATGGTGCACTTATTCATCTCGGGTTAGATTTGTAACGTTAGGTATATCCAGTTCTCGCTAATTATTGGCCTCTGACTTTAAAAAAAGCAACAAAATAGTCACATGAGAAAGCATCAACGGCCTTTCTTTTCACTATGTGTTTTTGCTTAGCATTACTCTTCTAAATACTGCATTATCTTTACTTTTCTTAGTTGTTAATGTAAGAGCTATGCCTGCAGGGATTATAAAATGCGACATTACATCTAAAGCATCTTTTGCTCCTGTAAAGCGTGCTCTGTCTGTAGGACACTACTGTCAACGAACAAAGCGTACTTTTACAAAAGTACGATTTCTCCTTTCTGAATTGCACACTATTCAAGTTCAAAGTTCAAACAAGTGCAGTAGCTCTGTGCTACAGAGCGCAGTCTTCGTGTCCTACTTGTTATCCATAGAGAAAGGAGCGTTCTTTTTAAAGGCGGAGGGAAGGGCGCGGGAAAGCTCGCAAGGAGCGGCGGGTGCAAGCACTTCTTGGAGTCTGCGGCGCCGAATGAGAATATGGCTAGTGCGCCTGTTGGGCCAACACTGGCATGTGTTTGTCTATGAGTGTGTGGGTGTAGCGTGAAGGATTCTGCTTTAGATTTAGTGAAGGCGGCTAGTCAGTAAGATCGCAGATATGGAGTATAACCTCGAATTATCAGAATCATACTCCACGGACTGTTTACTGACGCACAGCGGCTCAGCAGTGCGGAAGAGCGCCCCATTCTGCTGCTTTGTGCCCACTCGGACGCGTGCCCTTGCTTCTACGAAGAAGACATGCGTGATCTATGCAAACGCCAACTAGTCTTTCGTTTCATATCTTAGCACCTCAGGTATCCAGGCAAAAGAGTGAGCCGTGGCTTTTGACGGCAGCTGACCTTGAGACCCTGCAAAATAGGCTCCACGAACAGGAGATCGAATACAGTTTCTACCACAACACCACGTGAAAAATGATGAAATCTCTCTGCTGTATGATACAAATGGAGTCTTGTGTTTCACCTCCACAATGTGAACACCATCAACTGCGTTCGCTATGCACTTGGAGAGATGCTTGGCACACATCAAAAAAGGATTTTGAAAACGCGTGTAGTTTGACGGGGTATCGCCAGTTTTACAAGCTACGGCACCGATTGTCATACCGTTTCCAAAATCACGCAATTCGATATGTCTATTGCTTGCTAGCAATTAGCTACAAATTTGCTGTTGCAACATATGCCTAATTGAGATGGGTAAGTAGTTAACGTTTAAACATTAATTAACCAACCTGTCAGTTGCCATGACAGCAGTCGTCCTATGTTTGTCAACATTGACAATGCTACACTATAGAAGCAATTTTTGTAGGTCAAAAAGTATTTTCAGACGCCAGTGGTGGACTGACCTGAACAACCTCGCATCTAAAATTTATCGCTGAGAATAAGTTGAGTAGGGCTTGGTATGCTGCTTGTGGTGAAAACGTACGCGAGGCGGCGATATAAGAGCGAAATTAGAAGTGGCTCTTCGAAGCTCTCGCAGAAAGTTCCTGTCCCTCTTTGTGACTGTTTCTGATGTCACAGCTCATACTATAATACACTCCATGTCTTTGACTAATTCATATTAACGAGCATTTTCGTGCCTGCTTCAGAGTGAACTGGCCCCACAGAATGCTTTGGCCACCGACATAGAACGGCAGAAAACAAGGATATTCATTGACTTGTGAGGACTTATTGTCCTTTGCCTGCGCTGTTGCTATATCAGCGGTTCATAATATTCTTATATTTATGAATACGTAAATAATTATGCTATAATTTATCTCTACTAGATAAATGTTTGTGGTCCCGAAAGAGTGGCGCTAAAATAAGATGGATCACGAAAATGCTTTACTTTTCGGTGGCCTTTTTAACGCGACCATATCCTATGTCAGTGAAAATGCGCCGCAGTTGTCTTTCTTGTCGCTGGCCGTCAGGGAAAGTATCGATCGAACAATAAAATTAGTGAACGGACTAGGAATGTTATGGGTTAGCGTCTAATTTGTCAGACAGGTTTCTGTCTAAACGCGATAGCGTTGACGGACCTCGTTACCAGAAAACCTGGCGTCCACTTCGTTGTCGATGTTATGAACGCAAAATGACGAGTATGGCGCTGGCAGGCTATAGCTGGCAGCTTTTGCATGGCCGTGCACCGATTCGGTGTAGGATTGCCCGATGTTACATTTGACTGGAGCTGCTAACGCGATCTTCCTTTCATATGGAAGGGGGATATCAGAATCAGCCTGCCAGGATCCTTGCATTCTGAGTCTGTCACGTTATCATTACGTCGCACAGGCACGTTCATACAGCTTCGCTAAATCAGGGCTCTATATGTCGAGTGGTAGTCTACTCTATCGCGTTATACCCTGAAAGTCACAGCATAAGTGTTCCCGCAATTTTTAGTAGCCTGCGAACGTAAATCCCCCCCCCCCCCCCCCCTCCCAAACTACCACCTCTCCTACGAGAAAAAAAATTGTCTTCGCTTTAAGCGGAGCCAGTAACAAACTCAGGCCTGTTATTTGCGAGATGAATACGTTACTCGAAGGCTACAAGAGTTCGTTTGTCGAACCCGAATAAAGCTAACCATCAATGCGACAAAAAAACGCGGAAGGGTTTTCCTTTTGACAACCATTTGTTGCGATGCCTTAAAAATGCATGCACTATCAGCCGAGCGGGAAATTATAGAAAATTTATTCTTCAGATTCATTCATCATCTAGAGCTACGCCAATTTATGATGTCTTCATATTAATGCTTATTTGCAATAGAACATCCTTTTTAATTACATTTCTGCCGGCTCTCTGCTTTTCCAAAGTTCAATTAGTACTCTTGTACATCTTGCGATATCTGGCTGGAAATTCGTGTAACATTCGCATTTGCCCCTTTGTACTAGTCTGCCAACCTTCGCTGGATCATGGAGAAAGCAAGAGAGTTCCAGAAACCCATTTACTTCTGCTTTATTGATTATGCGAAAGCGTTTGACTGCTTAGATCACAGCAGATTGTGGCAAGCTCTCCAAGAGATGGGAGTTCCAATTCACCTCATCTGTCTACTCAGGAACCTGTATGAAGGGCAAGAGGCCACAGTCAGAACTGGGCATGGTCTTACTGATTGGTTTCCGATTGAGAAAGGGGTGAGGCAAGGCTGCATACTGTCGCCCTGCCTATTTAACCTATATGCAGAGTGCATCATGAGGAAGGCCGGTCTGGACGAGTCTTCAGCTGGAGTGAAGATTGCTGGAAAACGTATCAACAACCTTAGATATGCGGATGATACCACTTTAATGGCAGAAAGTGAAGTGGAACTCAAGAGACTTCTGATGCGTGTACAAGAAGAGAGTGAGAAGTTTGGGCTTAAACTGAACATTAAAAAGACAAAGATCATGGCGTCTTTCCCTATCAAGTTCTGGAGCATCAATGGACAAGAAGTGGAAGCTGTGACAGATTTTCTGTTCTTGGGGTCCAAGATTACCTCGGAAGGAGACTGCAGCCATGAAATTAGGAAACGCCTGCTTCTGGGAAAGAGAGCAATGGTTAGCCTTGACCGCCTAGTAAAGAGCAGAGACATTAGTCTGCCAACCAAGATCCGTATAACTCTTGCTATGGTCTTTCCAGTTGTGATGTATGGATGCGAGAGTTGGACTGTGAAAAAGGCTGACCGCCGAAGAATTGACGCGTTTGAATTGTGGTGCTGGCGAAGACTCTTGAGAGTTCCTTGGACTGCCAGAAGATCAAATCAGTCGATATTGTCGACCATAAACCCTGACTGCTCATTGGAGGGTCAAATTCTAAAGTTAAAGCTCAGCTACTTTGGTCATCTGATGAGAAGAGAGGAGTCGCTGGAGAAAGATTTGATGTTGGGAAAGGTTGAGGGTCGCCGGAGAAGGGGTAGGCAGCGAACGCGATGGTTAGATGGCATCCTCGAGGCACTGCAGATGAAGTTATGTGATGTTAAGAAGATAGTGAGAGACCGGAAAGCGTGGCGTGACATGGTCCATAGGGTCACGAAGAGTCGGACACGACTGAACGCCTGAACTGAACTAGTCTGCGAAGCTCTAGTGCAAGGCCTCATGCTGCAATCAGTTTTATTCAAATCTGGAAACACAGTTATTTTTTACATCAATTGTTACGTTAGAGTCACTCCCGCGCTAGATCAAAATTTCATAGGCCAGGTTGTTTTCTTGCTCGGTTTTTCTGTTCTAACGATTTCTGTCACAATTCACTCACAGTTGCATCGCGTTTTTTATCTACATCTTGGTTGAAACGTTATTATTTTAATCACCGTTATTCGTAAAACAAAACAATCATCGCAGTCAGTTGCACAAGACGATACAAAGCAAATATTACAACTGCTTCAGCTATTATGCAATACGGTAACACTGAGTGGAGCCCAAACTTACGCAAGCCTACCTGTGGTAACCGCTCTTCCAGCTCGACAGCAAAGCTCGCGGGTGTGGTTATGGGCAGAGCGTATCCAAAGGTGGAAATGTAATCTCGTAGACATAGTTGCAGCTGCTTGCCCAACCATGCACGACACAAGCACCTACATACAGTCATTCGGCACGCAGCAATTAATTATCGGATATCTTTCTGTACGTCCCTTTTCTATTTCATGTTCAGTCCATTTCCTGCAAATAATTCGCACTCTATCTGATGTGAACCCCACCCAGTAAGGTTTCACAATTGGTGTGCGTGTTAACGTAAGCCGAGGAAAAGTCACTTGAGGTTATCTAGCACCACTAGTTATAGAGTTATCGACAACGTATTTGCGAGAACAGTCCTCCTTTTTCAAGGAATGGCGTGTTCTGTTTTAAGCATCATTACGAAATGAAAAGAATTAGCTTCCGTAAATTAGAAAACCGGATATATCTTTTTGGTTAGTTCAAATATAATGTCAGTTAGGACAAATTATTTTGACTCTAATCAATGACAGTTTGGTCAATACTTGTTTTTAAGCCTGTCATGTTTGTGAAAGTATCGCTAAAGAGAAAAACTCTAGGTTAACGGTCATTTCTCTAGTCCTAACGGCCAATTACTTACCACGGTACATTAACGATACGAAGGCTCGAGTTTTCTAACGAGAGGTAAATAGGGAGAAACGACCTAACAACACGGATTAGGTCAATTTTTCCAAGCCCAGTGCAGATATCTATTCAGTGGTTCCCTGAATGCTGCAATTTGAGCACCACATGAAAACTGGTACATCGAGGGAATGCACGCTATGGTATAAAAGTGACTACGGGGAACCTTACAGGCTTTTTGTAACGCTGTTTATTTTCTGATCTTATAATATCGCTATCTCGTCTTGGTCTATAGTGACATTCGTACTAAAACCCTTTTTCGTTTTTCCTAGAGCAAAATATACTTCAGGAACTTTCTCTACAAAAAGAGCGTTGCTGCAAGCCTAAAGAACCTGTACACAAAAATGGGAAATGAACTTGTGTGTATTGGGGCCTCTCACATCAAAAAAGCGGTTAGTTATTTCTAGTTCAGACCATAAATTTTGCGCTTCTCAGCGTGGAACTTTACTGCATTGCAATAAGCACCTTGTGACGCTCCACCTGGAGCAATTCTCATTACGGTTTTAGCCATTAATGATATTGTGGCTTCCAACGTAAAGGCCTGCTAAACATTTTAGTATACATACACTAGATTTATCGTTACAAAACGGAAACTAATGAAATGCAAGCAGGGTTGTTTGTAAATTTCCAGTTCTCGAGAAAAGGTTTAAAAGGATCCTGTGAGATGCGTTTTTTTTTTCGCTTCTAACATGACCCATTTTCGGGTTTTAAATACACTGCAGGGGACATTGCAACGCTAACGCGGACTTTTCTCATTACAGCGTGTAGAGTGTCGGAGAAAAAAAGTAACATGCCGAATATGTTTTCTGCAAGGTATGGGTACCTTTCACATAATGGATAGCTCTTGAATCTCTTCATTCAATTAAAGCATATAATGAATTTACAATTTTAAGTGTACGTAAAAGATGACCTCCCTGATTAGTTTTTTCTCTGCGTCGAGTGAGTTACCATCTTGTTTTCACGACGGAACTATTTTCTAGCTGATAAAAAAAGTAAACAAATACGCCTTTTTTTTTTTACCAGTCCTGTCCTCAAGATCTTTGAATCATCAAGGACGGCGTAAATGCCTGAAGGAGCCCAATTTCAAGCAATATTTGCCGCCTGGCCGATTTTAACGAGTTTGGAGTAAGAAATGGGGAACTGCAAGTTTAAGTCTTCATAAAAAACAGTTACAACCATACGCATGTCATTGCAAAGACATCTGTAACGACTGATCACCTTGAAATTTACTTACACGAAGAGAAAAGAATACTATGCTCTTTACTAGCTGACAAGGCAAAATATTTCATGCAAAGACTACCTTTGCTCTAGTTGTTAGTGTCGGCTAAGTCGTAATACTTGTTTCATGTCGAGAACCAAAGGGAGCTAAAGATGGGCTGTTAAAGCAACCGATAGAACCAAGAACACAGGTGCAAGAGAAGTGAAATTCATGAACTTGTCAGTTAGAATTATTTTATTGTTTCTAGTATCATTCTTTATAGCAGACCTCGCGTAGCTCATGTCAAAATCTGTAGGTTAGAGGCTGCCTCTATGTGAAACCGTGCATATTGTGAAGATCGAGTTTGTGCGCATGGGTCGATGTCGAATGTAGGTTACGCACACAATACACCGGGCTATGTTTGGTATTTTTCGGTATCATTTTTGCACTTTACGAATACTTCCATTGTGAAAAACAATGACTGTGGCAGACACCCTTGCTCTTTTCACCGTTATCTCCGTCGTGCGCCACCAGTCAACAAAATGCACGAACCTTAGCTCTACGCCTATATCGACCCGCAGATTCCTAGCTTCTGGCAACCTGCCGCCCATTCCACATATAACCTGCCATGTAAGCTGTTGAGGAAGGGCGCCGAGCATACCAGCTTGACACCTCTACCCTAGTGTGCTCAAGATCAAAATGCAGCTCTTGCCCCATCTATCAACGTCCACCCCTCCATTTCACAAATAGACAGCCGTGCACCCCGTGCTCCGTACTTTGTAGCGTGCGCAGAAGTTCGCGTTCAGGGACGTCTTGAAAACGTGGCGCATGTCGTCGCCTCCCGATTTCCATCTCTGCCTGGAGAGCAAAGCACGCAACGTCTAACTCGCTCGCTCCATTAGGCAAGTAGTAGTCGCATGCTCAGGCCGACTGAACGTACACTTAAGCACTGGGCCTGTAACGGCCGCACCAGACTACAACGTCGCAAGTAATTCACGAAAGCCATAACCCTTCGAAGAGAGAACACAGCTTTGAAAGCTTACATAAACCAAGCCTTCGTTTTATCTTTTTTCTTCGAAATTAGGGATGTCCACAACCTGCAATACCGTCACTATTAAGGCACCAAACAGGCTTCAAATTCAGAGCAAAATGGTTTAATTCATTGTCCTTCTTTAGACAGTACAATAAAAACCTGCTCATACAGGGCTTCAATCAAATAAAGGAAGTTGTTTGATCCTGTAACAAGGGTTTGCGGCGAGCTTTCGCATCAAATATCTTAAGCTATTAGATGACGTGCCTTCAACAGCGCCCAGAATGAGTCTGCATCCTCGCAACAACCTCGAGAACAGAAATGCACATTACCTAGTTGGCTGTGCTGATCACTGCATGAGCATTCGATGTTTCCAACGTCTATTTCTCCCGGGCGTCTGTGCCAGCCACAGATAACATGTGTACTTCAATACTTATTTTAAAAGCAGCACTCAGGTAACTACTACCCTCATTGGGGTGATGCTCATGAATAGGATATAAGCCAGAGCCGAGGGCAAGAGCCTTAATAAGGTGAGTGCTGGAGTGCAACGTACCCTAATAGTTGTGCGTTGTTGTAGAACTAAAGTGTCAGCCTAGCTACATCCTTCACGTATAGGTGGCAGAAGCAACTAGTGTGGATGCACACAACATAGTAACTGCTGTGCTTGGCCCTTCAGTGGTTCTCGTCCTCAATAATGTCGTTTCAAAACGTTGTACAGGGTCCCTATCTTCACAAGCTCTAATCCCAATAAACACAGCTTCCAGTGTTATAAAGTAACAAAAAATTAGTTTTGTTAGTCACAAACATTTATTGGGCAAGTCTAGTTAGAAAAGTCTCCACAAAAGACGCTAGCTGCACCCGTGACAGTGTGAAGGTATTGCGGAGTAAGCGATGTGGCATGCGATGTTTCCTATTTCCTATGACCATATTTTATCTAGCGAAATGATGCATTTACTTAGATGTCGTACTTTGGACTCTCCTTCGCTGCCAAGGAAAGTTGTCAACGAGTAGCTAAATAACGTTTGTCCAGTCCAACTAGAGTGTCATTATAAAATTAGGCATCCCTACAAAGGCGCTTTTATTCTTCTTAAACAAACAAAAATGTGGCTGTGGTGAATACTACCTCATAATGAATGGCACGTTTTGACTGCTCCTCAAGACGATGTGGACGACTTAGACCGAAAGGACTCTTATACTGTGATGTGTTTTATGGGAATTTCGTTTTTCGCTAATACCAGCGATGTTAGTCTGGTTTGTTCACTCCAAGATATTGAGAGGAGTCTGTTGACCGTTCCGTTCACGTATTTGTATTGTAACTTTTTTTAAGTTATAGCTTTATATCCGGGATATTCTGCGCTGAGTGAAACAGCCTACACGTTTACACGTTTTAAGGCATGAAAGCTTATAACGTCCGTACGGGAGGAGGCCATGGAGACGAACCGAAGGTCAACCTAAATGCTAAAGAAACTTTATTTAGTCACCCTCTGATGCCTTCTTGCTGCGCTGTCGCTGAAGCAGCGCAAGCGTCAGTGGGCCTTTAAGCGGTAGCTTATGCAGTTTATTCGGCCGAAAAGTCATGGCATACTAGCTCTGCTTACTGCTGTCGACTGCAGGAGAACTTTTTGCTTCAATTTGTTTTCCTTCCATTCGTTTGTTTCTTCCTAACTTTATAATTATGCTTTATCATAGGCTAGGCTGATGTATAGAGCACTCTTTGTGGCAAGTCGTAAAGTTATACTGTCAACAAAGCCACTGTTTAGCAATTTGAACCACTTAAATTGCCAGCAAACAAGAGTTTGTATATTACGTATTCACTTAGTCCTTCATTTGTTTTTGTCTATTAGAATCTTTTCCAAGTTCTTCCTATTTTATTGATAGCCATTTACATCTGCGAGTCGCAGTAGTGCCCCAGCAGCAGAATTCCTCAACGTGAGCTGCTTGCTTCGTGCTTATCATGCTTTGCCGCCAAAATCCAATCGGATAGCACCTAGCGGGAAATGTCCGGACATGCGCCGCCGTGTCGCATCCGACTTTACCCCCCCCCCCCCCCCCCCAAAAAAAAAAAAGAAAAAAAAAAAACGCTAGTGAGATCACGAAGTGCACAAGCTTCTCTGCCATGGCGTCATTGGGCGGGCAGACCCACATTTCACGCAATATTTACCACTGATCGTCCCTTTTTACGATATCAACCCAGCGTTTTATGTACTAATGGGGAAATATTGTCCCATCTTGTGAGCTACACAGTTCGCCAAAAATATTGAGAGACCATTGTCATTCGCAAGTAGTACGTGACACCTGTTTCTAAAGTTATTTTTTTTTTACTCGCAAATATTCCTAAGATAAATTTATAGCTATCCTGCCGTACCTGCACTCGCAAGACTTGACCAAGAGCATACTCCTGGAGAAAACGAATTTCTGCTTGTGAAGCGTCTTAATCAGGGTAGTACTCAGGCCTAGTTTGTGAATAAAAAGAAAGACAATTTTGTTGTTTTCTTCTTATCATTTTGGAGCTGTAAGCCCTACCTTTAATACTCCAAAGATTATTAGATATAAGCAGGCTTATATTACAAGCAGTATTAACAATATTATTATACTGCGTATTCTCCAAATAAGATAATTAAAAAAAATGCTCGCGTTTCATTCTCTTATACGACACCTCCGTATCCTCTTAGAAATTATTTGCCTAATAATGTTTCCTGATGGTAAATATTTATCTGAAAAATGTTTCCTGATACTAACTCTAGAGTGGATTTTTTGTAAGCCGGTGTGAGATAACCTTTACCTTCCGTTCTTTACACCTGTGTCCTTGTAGAGAATATTCCCGCTAGTTGCAGACGCGCTTTGAGGCGAATTTGACACCAAAAGAAGCAATTTATAGTAGAGGTTTGGCACCCCACATTGTCCGACGTTTTCTTCTGTGCGCGGACAGCTATATCTACCAAGAAGAAGTTTGTGGAAATGTCCGGCAGTTGAAGCCATAAAAGCGCGCGCACTATTCAGAAGTCTATTTCAGGCAAATTTTAAGAAATAAAAAACAAAAATCATGTTATCGACCTGAGCGAGTATTCTGTCTGCACAAGATTGGAAAGGAAGCCTAAAAATGCATACACTTCAAGAACGCATAGGTGGTTGTTCAAAGCCGTTGACAGCAACCGTGGTTTCGAGACTTAAGCAAGCATGTGCTGAACACATATGTGTACAGTGTAGGTATGGAAAGAAGCATATTATTGATAACCAACTTAAGGAACAATTAACTGAAATTGAATAAACTAAGGACCTAAAAAAAGCCCGGTCAGAAATAGGTACCTTTGTTACTTGTGACGACCAGCTAACTTTCATTATTACTGATACAACACTGCAACATAACTTCGCTTGACCTCCATTCTTTTTCAGTGATTTGTAGACGTTGCGGATGAGGACGATTTGTTGCTGCTCTTGAACCGATCTTGTTCGGCGATTCGCTCACATCCCGAGGTAGTTATGTAGTAGACAAGTATTCGAGAATATGAGTACTCAAAGCATCTTCTATTCGTGAATATGCATTCTGAAGAACATTTAGGGAAAGAATTGAGAAGCAAGAAGCTCGAATGTGCACACATAAACACTGACCTACTAAAGGATTCTCAATCACGTGCTGCTGTTAGTCTCGCTAAGACTGCAACTTTCGCAGTGTAAGACAAGCGCGACTTCCGCTCCAATAAAAACTAGAGAAATATTGAATTTGGCCCAGATTTTCATTGTTTGATTTGTACTGATCAAATTAGAGTTCCGGCGTTGACTCGGAAGGCAAAGATTAATGAGAGTTTTAAAGGTGCGTGTTCTCCGCATGGCGATTGATTAATAAGGCGAAGTAGTGTCTATCCAGCGACAGTTAGCGATGCCAAAATGTCGCTTAATGGCCGAACGAGCGCTTTCTAAAATCCAACCGTTGGTGGTTCGCTGCACATTTAGGCCGCAGCAATACGCATTGAAGTGGGAAGAAACTGCAAATGAGGAGAGGTCGCTGATGTAGCCAGTCACTGATTAATGAATGGAGTCGGATGTTGTTTAGTAGCGGCTTCTTTCGATGCGTGGGTTATTGTCCCCTCAAGTTCAAGGAGACAATCGGTTCTTGGATGGTCGCCTGGCCAACCGTGGCCTTTGTGAACGACGCATGGTATGGAGAAATGAGGACCGACTCTATTTGACGTGACCTGGCAGTGCGAGGTAATCTTCTTTCTTAAAACTATGCCCAACCCTATGCGCACATTGTGAAAGGAGCGGTTGACAAACTGCATGCACTTGCGATGGCTGCTGGGGGGGGGGGGGGGGGGGGGGGGGGGGGGGGGGGGGGGAATTCATGTGACATGGGCGAGTTTGTAGGTGCTCTGGCAAGAAGCAGTTAACGCGTGACAGCCAGAAGTTATTGTTCGTTGAAATATGTGACATCATGAAATATCCTGAAAAGATCGAGTTTGGAGGTGCGTTCGCGGTTGGCAGATGCACTGATCCCATGGCATGAACTGGAACGGCGACGTTAGATTAGATCCACAACCTCCTTCAGAGACGTAATATGTGACATCGACGGTAACAATACTACGTAATGTGAAGTTTGAGCACATTTCTTTACGTCGCAGAAAACCGAGCGTCTTCGTCTTTAGCCGCGTTAGCGAAAAGCATGCATTCGTTCTGCAGACGGTACAGATTCGCTATCCACACTGCCTCCAGATGAGCTGCATCACCTAGCGTTCAAGGAACAGTTTGTTATGAAAACAAATTTCACCGAAATTACCAAAGCTTCCATTCCAATTGGCCAGCGAAAGCCAGGACCAAAGCAAAAGATTTCATTAAAGCATGGAGACGGCAATAAACGTCAGTACTTATCGATTGCTTTGTGACGCAATGTATTAGCGCTCCGCTTCTGAACGCGAAAAGCTGTAGTTCAAGCTTACCTTTTTTGCTTTCTGACGTTACGCTATCAGACACTTTTCTAAGCGCGTAAAAAACATTAGTGACAGTTAAGCCACTCCCTAAGGGCAAGATGAGATAGTGTTAAGGGGTTGCGCAGGACCCTAAAGCTGTCCTTCACCAAGTTGTACGATACGCGAATTTTCCGTATTACCAGGAAAAGTTGTGAGAGGCCGAGCATTGTCTTGTATTCGTAATTTTGAATGTGGATATGATGGCCCATCGAGGCGCCTTATCTTGGTTACACCTAAACTTCGCATTCAAACTTACTACGAAATAGCATAAAATAATCCCTCAGCATCCCAACGCTGTCATTGACCAGGCTGTCCGAGACATCTTTGTTCGAGGTGATTATGTCCAGTTGCAGGCTGCTAAGCAGCATCTTACGCACTAGGTTAACCAGTGCCAATTGCCATAGAATGCCCCTTTGGTCTAACCTATAGCTGCTCACAGGTTACCGAAGCCACTCAAAACATGAACGGGAGCCTAGGAACTGTGCTCACAGAC